>NW_017728943.1:79383689-79384911 GCF_001723895.1 Crocodylus porosus
GATCTCCACCCCGGAGTGCTGAGGGAATTAGCAGAGGTCATTGCGGGACCCCTGGCACAGCTTTACGAGCACTCGTGGTGCTCTGGCGAAGTGCCAGAAGACTAGAAAATGTGGTCCCCATTTTCAAAAATGGGAGGAAGGAGGACCCAGGAAACTATAGGCCTGTTAGTCTTACCTCGGACCTGGGGAAGCTCTTTCAGAAAATTATCCAGAAGCACATCTGCGAGGGACCAGCAGGCAAGATTATGCTTAGGGGCAACCAACATAGGTTCATTAGAGGCAGGTCCTGTCAGACCAACCTGGTGGCCTTCTACAACCTGGTCCAAAATCCTTGGACACAGGTGTCACAGTGGATGTAGTCTTTCTGGACTTTAGGAAGGCCTTCAACACTGTCTCTCACTCCGTTCTCATTAAAAAATTAGGCGACTGTGGTGTCGATGCCTACACAGTCAGATGGACTGCAAATTGGCTGGAGGGCTGCACTCAGACAGTGGTGGTGGATGGGTCATTTTCAACCTGGAGGGATGAAGGCAGTGGGGTTCCCCAGGGTTCAGTCCTTGGGCCCACGGTGTTCAATATCTTCATCAGCAACTTGGATGAGGGGGTGAAAAGCACCTTATTCAAATTCATGGATGATACTAAGATGTGGGGAGAAGTGATCACGCTAGACGAGAGTGACAAGCTGCAACTAGATTTGGATAGGTTACAGGGGTGGGCAGATGAGAACAGGATGGGTTTCAACACTGACAAGTGCAAGGTGATGTACCTGGGGAGGAAGAACCAGCAGCATACCTACAGGCTGGAAAACTTTCTTCTTGTTGGCAGAGGCAGAAAAGGATCTTGGAGTCATTACTGACTCCACGATGAACACGTGCTGCCAATGTGAAAATGCAGTCAGGAAGACTAACCACACCTTATCATGCATCCACAGATGCATCATGACCAGGTCCAAGGAGGTGATCCTCCCCCTCTATGCAACATTGGTCAGGCCGCAGCTAGAGTACTATGTCCAGTTCTGGGTGCTGCGCTTCAGGAGGGATGTGGTCATCATCAAGAGGGTCCAGAGGAGGACCACTCACATGGTCAGGAGAAACTATGGGACTGTGAGGGGGCCAGGACCCCAAGGGGCCAGGGTCGAGCGGGGAACCCCCGAGTTCTGCCCAACTTCCGGGGCCCGACCCGGAAGTTTGGCCGGGAGCCTAACGTTTCCCGGAACTCGGAC
>NW_017728943.1:79385131-79421613 GCF_001723895.1 Crocodylus porosus
GGGGAACTGCGGAGCCCAGGACTGCCCCGCAGGAGCCAGCGAGGCAGGGAGCCGTGGAACCCGAGGCCGCAGCGACTCTCGACGAGCCTAAGGTAACAAGGGGGCCGGCGGCCGCCGCACCGGAGGAAGCCGGGAGGGGAGACTCAGACGGAGGGACTCTTCTCCGGCGGCTATGGGCCGTTTGGCCACGGAAGAAAACCCGCGGGCCGGGGGGCAATCCTCGTAACCCCCCCCCGGGTCTAGAGAGTTAATCCAAAGGGGTAAAGACACCCCAGGACTATAGGTGTGTCGGCACCAGGGAGACTAGGTGCTGTGAGGGCTCCTGGTGAAGGTCCGGCAGTGCGGGGGCGCCCCCCCACTGCAGGTTAGGAGACAGACAAGGGAGCCCCTAACGGCGGCTCATCCCGGAGGACCGGGCGAGGGTGTAGGGGAGGAGGAGCCCTCAGGACCCCTGGACCTTGGAGACGAGGTACCCCATTCGGACCGCCAGCTTCCCCGCACGGGTGAACCCCCATATTTCAGCAAGTCGTGGCAGGCGAGATCGGCGGAAGCAGGAACGGCCCGTCACGTACCCCCTCCTCTCCAGGGGCCGTCCGGGGATAGGGGCACTCACGGTAGGTGATGCACCCCATCCCCCCACAGGGACCTAAACCTGTTCAGCCTCCACAAGAGAAGCCTGCACTGGCCAAGGACAGAAGCTTGGAGGTGCTAACACGTGACTCCCTTCATATCAGACACTGCCAACAGCTGCCAATCAGCAGCCCATGCCTGTCTGCTGGCTCTCTCCCCCCCTGCGGCTGACTGCAATGGGTGGGGGCATGTATCCAGCAGCCAATCTCTCCCCAGCCACGTGCCTTTCTGAGAGGTAAGAGGCAAAGGAGAAATGCATCCTGCAGCAACACTAGCCCCCCAGCAGGAGTCTGCATGGCATGGAGGGGAGGGCTGTGAAGTGGCTTTTCCCCCACCAACAGCCCTGAGAGCCACCTGGGAAAGCCCCAGCTCCTCGCCAGCCACTGGTCTCTGAGAGGCAGGGCAAAGAGAGAATGCATGCCCCAGCCAGGCACCAACCCCACAGCAAGCATCTGCATGGGGAAGCCTTTGTAGGGGAACTTTTCCACCCCACCTGCAGCCCAGTGAGCTGGGCTGGGAAAGTCCCAGGCCCACCCCCCTTGCTAGCTGCTGGCCTCCCTAGGCTGTGGGCAGCGGAGGGAAAAGCCCCCTTATGGGGGTTCCCAAAGCAGACTCCTGCTGGGCGGAGGGGTCAGTGCCAGGCTAGGGGGTGCATTGCCTGCTCACCTGCCCCCCCCCACCTCTCAGTGAGCAGTGGGGCTTGTGTTGGGCTGGGGGTGTTTGTCATCTCCCCTCTTCCCCCGAGTCTCAAAGGGGTGGTCAACTGGTGTGGGGGGTAATCCCAGCCTGGGGTAATCCCAGCCTGGCTCGCTGGCTGTGGGGGGATGAAACGCCCACCACTGTGGGGGCTTTCCCAGCCCCTGCACTGTGCAAGCCCCGGCTCGGGGCGCACAGTGGTCTGTACCTCTGCCCCTGTCCCACGGGGCTGACAGGTGCAGGCAGGAAGCAGGCTAGGGAACATAGGTTTTACTGCCTCAGCTCTGTGACAGCTGGCGCCTGGGCTGACCCTGCACTGCTGAAGCAGACAGCACAGTCCAGAGTTGCAAAGCATCCTGGGATGCTGGGGGACTGTGTGATAACTTCAGTCCAGAGGGGATCTGGTACACAAGTTCCATAAACTAGTTTAAACTAAATCAGTAAAGTCTGATACTATATCCATCCAGATTTATCTTAAATTGGGTTTGGCCATTTTGAAACTGGTTTGTGTGCGCTAAACTTCTGTTCTGTTACAGGTTTAAACTGGTTTCCAATCACTTAAACTGGTTTATGTGTAACTTCTGTCCCTAAACTGGAACTTTTACAGATTTGTAATATGTAAACAAGAAAAGAATTTGGCTTTCAGTTTCCAGTTGCAGAGGCCACTGTTTAACATGCAGCACCTGGCCTCCTGCCCCCATGACTCCAGTTGCTGTGGCCTCCGGGCTACCCCTCCCTCTTCCATCTTCTGGTCCCTTGCCTCTCCTCCAGGGATTCAGGCAGTGAGAGGGCACTGCATGCACAGCAGGGGAAAGTCAGATGGCTTGCATGGGAAGAGACAGGCTGGGTTGCCCACACTGCCTGAGTGGCTGGGAGGGAAGCGACACTGCTTATGCTGTATGCATGACCAAGGAAGTCAAGCATCTTGTGCTGCACACACCACCAAAAAGACCAGGCTGCTAGCACTGCTAGCAAGACTTGTGCTACAAGTGTGGCAAATGGGGGAGTCAGGCTGTTTGCACTGTTTATACAGCAGAGAAGACCCTGGGGTCTGTGGCATATGGCCCCCTGCTGTCTAGTAGTTGGACAGCCTTGTATTAAATGAAGGACTAGAATACAGCTATCACTGAAATTGTGAAATAAATTATTAAGCTCAATGAACAAGTGGGCATAGAAACAAGTCAAATATACACTTGCGTAAGTCAATTAAACACCATTAAGCCTTCAGACCCTAAAGTTAAATACATTGATCTTCCATACATTTCCCTTAATTACTGACTACAGCACACTGCTCATAAAAACTTTTTCAACAATGCATGTCAAGAGGTGGTGAGCTTAAAATGCAGGCTATTGTGTATATAATACAGTGGTTGACCCTCTATAAATATCTTTACTGGATAGACATATAACTATAGGACTTCTAAAATTTCCTCATAGCTGATTAGATCTGGGATACCTCAGCTCCAGGAATACAAAGCCTTCATGAGGCAGTATGCAATGCAAGTCACTTCCTCCACATCTGTATGAACTGGACAAGGTATAATCAGTAAACGTGCATTAAGCTTGTCTCCATAGGGGCAGTTCACTACTGGAGTTCCTTGCTACATCTACAATAGCAGCAGCTCAAAAGAGTCTTTGGGGTTTAATATTCGTGAAATGCTCTGAGTTCCTTACATAAAAGGAGTTAAATGCAGAAAGTGGAGAATGTTGAAAGTGCATATTACTTTCATGACATGACTGCCATATGTTTAAATTACAAAATGCAAGCCTAATTTTGTTTATATTGAAGTCAGTGGAGAAAACTCCCATTGATGATGATGGAAATAATACTGGGTTATAGATCCTCAGAATATGAGATCTGAAGCTAACTTAAAAGAGATTTAATCAGCAAGGTTAATAATAAACCTATAAACTAGATAATTTCTATATAGTCCCAATCTTACAACATGAAGCACAGGGAGATAAAATAGAGCAATTAATGTAAAAATGCCTACTTTCTAACAGAAGCCACAGTGAAATAATCTAAATTTGAAAGCAAAACTTATATGAAATACCTGGACAGTGGAGTGTAGGAAAGCCACAGTATAAAGCAGAGGTTTCCACATAGGCAAATTGCTGACATCTAGCAGGTCTTGATTTATCCCTGTAAATGTTCTTTTCAAACCTGCACGTACACCCTGTGGGGGTTCATTTGTGAACTTTATAGAAATCTGTTATGTAAAAAAGATAAAGGAATTAGACTTATTTACACCAAATAAAACAGCGGCTTGATATGAAATGTTGCAACTTCTAAAGATACAGGTAGGTCCTAAAGAGTCAGTGAGAGTATATCATTGATATGCAGTTGATAAACTAAGTCAAAGAAGCATATAGCAGACTACTGCTATGGTATACATTAATTAAAGATGTTTAACATATGACTTAGGAGCATTCTTTAGTTTTCACAGTGCATGGTATTTTTTCCTTTCAACTTCCATTTTCCCAGTTACTTCATGTTCATTTACAGAATTTTATCTATATACTTTTAAAGATATTAGGTGTCTGAACTAAGCATTTGAACAAACCTGTAGCAGTGTAATTGGGAACTTTAGATGTGGCTCAGTGGTCATCCAAACTCGAAAGCTCTCATCAGGTATCTCAGCAGTTAGAAGTGTTTCCAGTAGTTCTTCCATGAAATCCAACCCCAGATGACAGTTTTGAAGTAGCACCCAGCCCCCCTACATAAAAATAATCAGTCAAATAATTTTTAAATAGTAAATTATAGAAACATAGCAACAGCAGGTGCCATATGGGTCATCAAGTTCAGTCCCCCAAAATAAAGCCAACCATTTAAATTATGTTAAGTCACAGAGGGTTCACAAGAAAACAACTTTGCCCCCTACCACACACAAACATGCAGCCAAAAAACACTTTCAGCAACATATAAGAAACTCAAAGCTTTAATACAAAAGACCTCAAAATACAATATGCTAGAGGGAGAAAGGAGGAGAGAGGAAGAGAATCTCCAGTGCTTTAGGGCCTTGCAATGGCAAGAAATTAGATTAAATATGTTCACATGATCCTAGGAAGTGATCCCCAAACTATACAAGTATGCAAAGGCTGCACACACGTGTTTAAATGATCTAGAAGATTTCTCCAGTGTTTGTTTTCCTGGTAGAAAAACTTACCTGGAGACCCATGAACAGACATTTAAATGCTGAGCCCCTGAGGAGAAGAGATTGCACTGCTGATGTTCTGTACCCAGGGAGCCCCTGTGCACACAGCTCCGCAGGCTCTGCAGACTCCCTCAGTCTGCCTGGAGACAGATGACAGTGGTGCACAAGGTAGCCCTGACTGGCTGACCCAGGCTGCATAGTGTCAGCCTGTGTCTGCAGCACAATGTAGGAATTGTGAAGGGACATGTTCTGCCCCTGGCTCACCTAGAGCAGTAGAGTCTATCCTGAGTGACACAGTATCCCTAGGGGAGGGTGGGAGAAAGGGCAAGAGCAAACTACCCTGGGGTGCTGGAGGACTGTGCTGTGGCTTCTCTCAGAAAGGAATGCACACTGACATTCATTCTGCTAGGAGTGATTTAACCTTGGTTGTTCCTGGATTATTTTTCTCCTGGAGCAGTCAGTTTGCTCTTGAAGAAAAATCCTCAATGTCTGTACACTGACAATGATTTCTACTGGGAGAGCAGCGACTCTCTCAATAGAAACTGAATATCTGCATATGGCCAAACACACGCAAGCATGCAGTCTTTGCCAATCTGACCTGAAGGAAAATTCCTGACCCCAAATCTGGTAATTTGTTTGACATGAGCATGCAAACAATCTCTGATGCTTAAGAGAAAGGTAAAACAAACAACAAACAAAAACAGAAGCCAAATGATGAATCAGTGAGTAAAACAAAAAATCCTTCCTGGTCCCTAAAATCAACCAGCTGGAGCTCTAAAGCATGGAATTAATTAATTCTAATATGAACACTGTGTAACCAGAGCTGGGGAGAAGAGAAAAAAAAGATGAAAGAATTTGGTCCAGAAAGGGTCATCACAATTACTCAGCTAAACCTGCCTTACTTGGTAAAATTCCTGATAGTCTAAACTATGGCAGTTCTTGAAGAAAAATTTACATCATTGACCCCAAGCTCTGAGAAAGCCTACTATATTCATGACAAAAACTATTCCCATCCTCAACCTCCCCCTAGCTGCTAGGAAAATCTTTCACTTTATAACCAATTACTCTGGTTCTGGTTCTAACTTTTGCCATTGGATCTTGCTACACAGTATCACAGCAAGGTCAAGAAGTCCAAACCCCAGAATCCTCTTTCATATGCAAACAACTACATGGGACAATAGCATAACCAGGTTGGGGTGACCAGAGCAACCACTCTGCATGCCAACTTTGGGGAGGGATGCTGGAAAAATGTCAGCTTCTCCACAGCTCAGTAATGTGCCAACAGCACAGTGGCAGCCAGAAATCACTGCTGCCTCCATGAATCCTGCTGCCCTGGGCACCTGGCTGCTTTGTTATGCCTCTGACATATGGCAATCAAGTCTCATTTCAACTCTCTCTTTTGAAAACCTACAAATCAAAAACTTGAAGTGTTGTTACAAATTGCAGGATCACTCCTATCTTGTCATATAATCCCTTTCCTGAACATATAAAGCTCTCATCTTGAAACAAATTAAGTTGCTTACTCCTATATTACTTTGTTTGGAAGTCTATTCCAGAACTCCACTTCTCTGATGATTAGGTCTCTTTTAATTTTCAGTCCCGAACTAGTCATGTTAAATTTATACCCAATTTATCTTGTACCAGAGTCTGTCTGTAATTTAAATTGTTCTTCCCTGTCCTTGCTATTTATTCATCCTATGCATTTTAAAAGAATGATCGTGTTTCCTCTTGGCCTTAATTTTTCCAAGTTAAATAAGTCAAACTGCTTTGAGATTCTCTCATGAGATTGTTTCTTCTTTCCCCTAATAGCCCTAAGTAATTATAGTTGTAATTTTTATAAAAATAAAAACACATGTTCTATTATAATCACATTTGATTACATATGTGTAATTACTCTGAGTTCTTAGAATTTTGGTTTACGTTATGACTACATCTATCTGGATATTAAAACAGTTGTAATAGCTATCCATGGCAAATCTGAAGTTACTTCCATATGCACAGTTTTGACTGAAAATGAAATAACTGGACATAACATGGCAAGTAAAGTAGCAGTGCTACCTAGTGGCATAAAGAAGTAATTCCTGCAGTTTTGTTTCAGCGAAACTCCCATTAACAAATAACCACAATATTACTTCCAAAAACCCAGAGTGGAAATACATCAATTAAGATAAAGAATACATTATTTTATTTGTATATTAAAGTAGAAAGGTTAAGGGAAGTGTAACATGGTCCTATCCCAGTGGTGGCCATAACACCCCTGAAAGCTCCCTCTCAGCCCTTGTCCCCTTTGGATCCTTTGGGCAATTTCTCCTTTAGCTCTTCTGTCACGTCTTGATGTTATTATCCATTTAGAAAAGGGAGGCTGTCCTAGAGTGCCCTAAGCAAGATCCCCCTTAGGAGCACTGGTGTCACTGCTCATTCCTTAAAAGGACTAATCACAGCCTCTGAACCTCCCTTATAGCCACGCCCATGCCTTGCAGGTATTTTCATTCATCAGCAACTGCCAGGCTGCCTTTAGCCTCCACTCCCTTGTTGGGGCCTCAACCTTCCCAGCTTCTGCCCCATTCCTCTGTTTGGTTCCTTTGGCATAGATCCACCACACGGGGTCTGGCTCCTTGCGTTCCAGTCCTTAACTTGCCCTCTTGGGCTCTTATCTCTGCCCTGCGTGGGTTGTGGGCCCTCTAGCCCCAACCTCCATCCCTGTCTAGGCTGTGTGCTCTCTAGCCCTGTTGCCACCCCTCTTAGGCTTATGGGTCTTCTGGCCCCAAACTCTGCCCCGCTCTGGGCTGTGGGACCCCTGGCCCCAATCTCCATCCCTCTATGATTACAAGCTCGTTGGGCCTTGGTCTCACCTTTCTACACTGTGGACTCTCTAGCCTTGTTTCTGCCACTCCAGGGCAACTCTGGGCTCCCTGGCACCTGTCTGTGCCTTGCGCCTGACCCCTGGCAGGGCTCAAGGCAGTCACACACCATTGGCCACTAATGAGACTTCCAAACAGTCCTTATCTAGCCCTACAGAAACCACTGGTCAAAAACTCAAACAAAAACCATAAGCCATCTGGTTATAACTAAACTCTCAAAAATCTGGCTGCATAACTCAATTTTCTAAGCCTGTTGGCTCTTTAAGGCAATCACTATCCAAACTGGTTCCACTCCTCTGCCAACACTCAGCCTTCTACTTGTGGTTGCCTGGCATACCAGGTTCATAGTCCATCATGCATAGGCAGTTCCCTAAAGATTTAATAGATTTCATAGACATTAGGGCTGGAAGGCACCTCAAAGATCATCAAGTCTAGCCGCCTGCCCCATGGGCAGGAAGTCAGCTAGGGTCAAAGGACCCCAGCAGAATAAGCATCCAAGCGTTTCTTGAATAATTCCAGAGTAGGTGCCTACCCTGTTCCAGGCCTTGGGGGCTTGGACAGTAAAGAAATGTTTTCTTATGTCCAGCCTAAAACAGTTTTGTAGGAGTTTATGACCATTGGTCCTTGTTTTTTCTTGGGGCACTCTGGTGAACAGACATTCTCCCAGATCCTAATGAATGCCCCTTGTGTACTTATAGGTGGCCACCAGGTCCCCCCTGAGCCTGTGCTTTTCCAGACTGAAGAGTCCCATAGCTCTCAGCCTATCTGCATAGGGCTTATTCTCTTCCCCTTTGATCATGCGTGTGGCTCTCCTGGTGGTTGAAGGGAGAGCTCCTCTCCCTTAAGCCACCAGGGCCAGACTGTTTACACTGGCTCTGCCTTGGGCTTATATGTCTCAGAGCCCTTCCCCCTTCTGGTCATGTGACTACCTGACTCTAATAGGTTTGGCTTACCAGCCCTCAGAATAGTTGTGACACAGCACCTTTGGGTGTCTGTCACTTTAAGGCCACAGCAGACATCAGGGCAGCTGATGGGGTGTAGGATTCCAAGGCCTGAGTGAGAGGGCAGAGTAGGGCCAGGCATGCCTAGAGGGAGGCACCTGAGCCCAGGGGCCTCAAGGCCTCAGTAGGGGGGGAGGGGAGCTGAAGTATATGACTCAGAAAGGAGCTAGCAAATGAGTCAGACCAGGGTGGAGCAGAAGGCCAGTGGCCATGTAAAGTAGGGTGCATGGTGGCACCTGAAGGGCTATGTGTGGGCTGGCCAAAGAGTGAATAGCCAAACCTGAAGGTTACAGTCACAAAGTAGGGTGGGGTAAGAGTGGCCCAGTGAGGGGCAGTATGAAAGGCCCTGAGAGAGGGGGCAGTGTGCAAGAGAGAGTACTAGAGGCACAACAGGGGGTAGAGTTAGCCCAGCTCTAGACCGGTGCTATAAACAACTTAGTGAGGCATGCAACTTGATAATGGGAGGTCAGAGTCATGTGTAAACTCCTTGGCATCAGGGTATTAAAATAGGCAGCCTCCCACTTTTAACATCTGGTTTATCTCAACAAGTTGTGGCAGGTAAGACAGGACAGACTGCCCTAGATGAAGTAGCAGGCCTGTATGGTGACCGGCTATGAAGCAGCGCCTTTTGCCACAACAGTCTACAGCAGCAGAGCTAGCACTGCAGCAATTCTCTTGCTGCTCTTTCCCCACTATTGCTGTGCTACCATGGTAAGTAAAGAAGCAGTACCAGCACAGCAACAGGCACTTCTTATTTAAAGGGCTCTAGCTGCCTATCATTTTATAGCTAGCCCTCCTCTTGGCTGCCTGAGTGCAGCATGCCTCCATTTTTTCTCGTGCAGAAACAGGAACCATAGGTTGCCTGTTACAGGAAGATTATAAGCCTCTGTCTATAACTTGCATTTAGTTTTATCTGAATGTGCATATTCAAAATTCAATTTTAAGTGGAAGTTTAATTCAAATAATTATGAACTGCCCTAATATAGGTAGCTCACTGCTGAGGTCCAAGGAGCACCAAGTCTCACCACAGATGATGAGAGAGCTGACAAGAGATCAGGGCACCAGATCCCTCAGAAAAGCTCATGAGGGACTGATAGGAATGTGTTATCTCATCCCTTTTTCATAAATAAATTAAGAGGTTGTGACAGTTGTTTACATGGTCTGGTGGGTGACAAATTGACTTCACAGTTGCATCCAGAGAGTGGTAGTAGACCTGGAGGGATGTGGATAGTGGGGTCCCACAGGGTTCAGTCCTTGGACATATACTCTTCAATATCTTCATCAGTAACTTGGATGTGGGTGTGAAGTGTACTCTGTCCAAGTTTGCGGATGATACTAAATTGTGGAGTGAAGTGCACACTGTGGAGGGTTGGGAACGATTGCAGGCAGACATGTCCCTGTTGTACTGCATCCTATTGTGTACTGCCTATTTTTCTAACCTGTCCAAGTGCAGAGTGCTGCACCAACAGCACAAAAATATCCAGCACACTTACTGGCTGGGAAGTGACCCTTTGAGCAGCACAGAAGTGGAAAGGGATCTTAGAGTCATAGTGGACCCCAAGATGAACATGAGTTGTCAGTGTGACAAAATCATCAGCAAAGCTGACTGCACTTTATCATGCATCAGCAGATGCATGACAAATAGAACCAAGGACGTGATACTTCCCCTCTACGCAGCATTGGTCAGACTGCAGTTGGAGTACTGTGTCCAGTTTTGGGTGCCATACTTCAAGAAGGATGTTGGTCCAGAGGAGAGCCACTCGTATGGTTAGAGGCTTACAGGACCAGCCCTATGAGGAGAGACGGAGGGACCTGGACCTCTTCAGCTTTCGCAAGAGAAGGCTGAGAGGTGATCTTGTGGCCGCCTACAAATTCATTAGGGGGACGCAGTAAGGGATTGGAGATGCTCTGTTCACCAGGGGTCCTCTTGGGGTAACAAGGAACAATGGTCACAAACTAACAGAGAGCAGATTTAGGCTAGATATCAGGAAAAACTTCTTCATGGCAAGGGTGGCCAAAATTTGGAATGGGCTTCCAAGGGAGTGGTACTCTCCCCTACCTTGGGAGTCTTTAAGAGAAGGCTGGATAGACATCTGGTGGGAGTCATCTGACCCCAGCACTCTTTCCCACCTAGGGGGTCAGACTTGATGATTTGTTAAGGTCCCTTCTGACATCCCTTCTAGCATCTATGAATCTATGTTCCACCCTAATTGTACAACTGACTTGACTGGGATGCATATATAATCTATAGCAGGGGTTGTCAAATACGGGTATGTGTACCCCTGGGGGTACTTTGAAAGGTCCCATGGGGTATACAGGGACAGGTGGGGATGGAGTGCTGCCACCCCACATCACCACCTCACAGGAGAAGGACTGGGGTGGGGCAAGAGCAGGGCCACACAGACACTGTGCTGCCACTCTGCCACTTGCCACACCTCTGCTCTATGTCTGGCTGCTCACCACCCACCACACCCCAAGGGTACACTTACTAAAAAGGTGGTCACTGGAGATACGCTTATTAAAAAAGGTTGAAAACCCTTAATCTACAGTGGTATTTATATGGACATAATAACAAAGAATTTTTCATGCTTAGCTTTCTGGTCACAAGATAAGAATATAAAACCTAAAATCAATACCACATAGAAAGTGTAAGTGTAAACCCCCATAAAAACCTAAAACTGAGTATTGACTGATACTTCAACGTTCTTTGCTTACCTGTTGCATTGACATCTGTGTTAACTTGCGTGCATGAACTTCTTGGCCCTGACCCATAGAAATAGTCCTACATTCTACAAAAGCACAAGAACATATTGCTAATGAATGTAAATCAGCTTTTTCGAAAAAGAACAAATGCAATTAAAATTAGTGCAGTCTGATAGTGGGAAAAATTCCTTAAAGGAGTAGTGAAGTACTGTTTCTTATAAACACACATCAGCAACTTCTGCTGTTACACCTTCATTATCAAAGTATGCTATTATATGCAGGCATAACATTTTCTGTAAAAAGTCTGTATGTATTACTTGTCTGAAATCCGAATTCATATAGAGGAATAAATCTGCCTCACATCATTATTGTCAATGGGAATTCAGTCCTTTGAATAAAATGAGGCCAGATTTTTTTTTTTTTTTAAATGGACAAGTAGAATTAATCACTTAATATGCAGGTAAGAAACAATTATGAATGTAACTTAAACAACTGCCATAAACGTATAGAGCCATTTGTGTAGACAACTGTTCAATATGCATGTAAAATCCCAAATACTTCAGACTTGCAATGTATGTAAAAATTCCGGGTAGCAAATTTTCTTCTTAAAATGTTATTACAAGTTTTGTTACATAAATACTTTTATAAACATAAAAAAATATTGGTTATCTGAAGCCAGGAATAGATAGTACAGCATAGAGACGATATTCTCGGCTAGTCATAGCAAACTCAAGGAACAGTGGTACCATATCACAAATACTGATCATGGTTAAGTACAGACAGCCAAAAAGCCCACAGCTGAATCAATTCAGCCTTTGCAAGTTAATTTAAACTGCAGAGATTAAACTGAGAAACAACTGGACACACATTTACTTTTGATTCAGGAAATGCAGCCACATTCCTTCACTGGCTCAGGGCAGAAGCCAGGGGGAGCTAGAGCATGGCTCCCTGGCACATAGCCACCATGGGCTGTGTGTTCTCTTCCTCTTCCAGCTGCCCCTGAGGTCTCTGGGATTTCCAGTCCAGAATCACAGAAACAGGATTCTTCAGGGTTGCCCATCACTTCCTCTTCCTGCTTCCAGGTGCCTCTGGGATTTGTAGTCCACAGTCACAGCCAGCAGTAAATTTTTAACAGGGCACAGCAGCTCTGTACTTGGGGGACAGAGGGTTTAACCCCACTCTCCCAGGCCCCAGCTGGTGTTTTCCCTGCCTCCCTGGCACCCAACCCATCTCTGCTAGAACAGACAGCACAGCTCACACTGGGAAGTTGGGGGATTGTGATTTAACTTGAAAAAGGAAGGGGTCTGGGACAGATGTTTCATAAACCGGTTTGATCCAAATCAGTTCAATCTGATACTACATTCAACCCGGTTTATCTTAGACTAGTTTCAGCCATGATGTCCACACTGACAACAAAGTCAACATGAAGCTAGCAAAAGCTAGTATGGCCTTTGGCAGACTCTGTTGGTCTGAGACCATGGGGCATCAGAATGTCAATGAAACTGAAGGTCTACAAAGCCATCATTCTCCCAACCCTCCTTTATACCTACGAAACCTGGACCATCTACTAGTGTCATGCCAAGAAACTAACCTACTTCCACCCGTGCTGCCTGTGAAAGATACTAAAGATCAAATGGCAGGACAAGATTCCAGACACTGAGGTGCTCAGAAGATCAGCTCTCCCTACTGAAACTGGCACAGCCACCTTTGAAGAATGCCTGACACTTGCCTGCCAAAGAAAATCTTCAACTGCAAACTGTCAAATGGAGTACGCTCTCGCAGAGCACCAAAGAAATGGTACAAGGACACCCTAAAGAGTTTTGGCATCGATCCAGAGTCATGGTAGCAAATCACTTGTGACTGTCCATCTTGGAGGTCATCAGTCCAGAGTGGTGCACTGGCCTTTTGAGCAGTGGTGCACAGCAGAAGCAGTGAGGAAACACGTGGCGAGGACAAATAGGACCTCTCATGTCCAGTCCTCATTACACTCCTGCTTCTGCAGCAGATTGTTCAGGGCAAAGATTGGGCTTATAAATTACATGTGTACCCATGCTACCTAGCCACAAGACCCCCCTTTCCTCTCTCTTTTCCTTTTTCCTTTCTTTCTCCCTTGTCTTTTCTCCTTCCCTCTTTCTTTCCTGCTTCCCTTCTCTCTTACGTCCCCACCCCCACTGTATGCGGTCATGTTCGCTTGTAAAGGATGAACAAACATTTATATGCACTGAACTTCTGTTCTGTTACAGGTTTAAACCAGTTTCTGATGACTTAAAACAATCTATGTGTAACTTCTGTCCCCAGCCAATGGCAGAATAAATAGCCTGGTAGTTTGAAAGGAACATAACTAACAAAGTATGTAAATACTGAAAACATGTTACAGCAAAAGCTGTTATCCAGCATCCCCTGGGAATGGGGGATGCCAGTTAATCAAATGTGCACTGGCCGGTGTACTCCCTGGCATCAGTGTGCCAGGGGACAAGGGAAGGGAGCCCCATGCAGGCTGCTCAGCCCTGTGAAGGCTGCTTTGCCCCAGGCAGGCCGTGGGCCGAAGAAGTGAAGAAGAAGAACTTGGCTCGTGGCGGTGAAACTGGAAGAGAGACTTCCAGTTTCACTTTTGCCGCATCCCTCGGATGTCAGTTAGTGGAGCTTTCCGGTTAATAAAGTGCTGGATAACACAGTTTTTGCTGCATTACTATATTCCATAAAAAATATTTTTAGCACTGTAGCATTTATTTAAATAATGGTTAAATCCTTGTGGACATAGAGAAAGTTATCAGGGACAAATAATGGTAAGATAGTTATAACAAATTAATTTTTCAGAATACAATTCCCCTCTCAAAGGTATATTACACCTTTTTGAATTATGAACTATTTATGAGAATGAATGTTTAGGCTCATACCTAGTTTAAGCTTCCTAGCCAAGGAGTCAATCTGAATAGTTGGGTCAGACCCCATAGACAAGAAACAGATGAGAGGTGTCCGTGTATCGCTTTCCTCCCAAGTTTTCTCTAACTGTAAAATGACTGGTTCGGTATATTTCTCATCTAGTGAATCTGCAATATATTTTCTGGCTTGGGAAAGAGTGCGATCTGGGCACCAAGACCTAGGAATAAACAAATATTGTTAGATGTAAATATATTGTCTTCACAGCATTTCATGCTTATAAAGGAAAGTTTAAGAATGTTAGATTATATATTAGAGAAAACATGTTTAGGAAGCATTATCAATAAAATAATGTAAGATTTTCAATTGCCTTTTTAAATACTTTTTCTTAATACTTTTTTAGACTTTGTAAATAGTTAAAGGACATCAACCCTAGAGGAGTCATTAACTTTTTTTTTTTAAACCACACACAAAATATTCGTGTTTCTCTGTAAGGTCCATAGTTATATTAAAGGAGGAGAAAAAATGTGACATAATCAGATAGAAGCAAGGGTGGAGGTTTTTTGTTTTGTTTTTGTTTGTTTGTTTTACGATATCTTTTATTCAACCATTTGTATAATTGGGAGAAATACTGGACAAGATTTTGGGCAGGAAAGGAACTGATATTTGGTAGTGGGGAGTTGTTAAGGAGATGCCTTTTGCTGTTTCTAAAACAAGAAAACATTCATATGCCAACTTTAAAAACTTCTAAAAAGTTTCAGTTTGTACATTCATAGTAGAGATTGCTAGGGATTGTTGCCTCTGCAACTACTGTCTACCCCCCTTTTGCCTATGCAACAATACAATTCCTAACCATATAATCATGATAATTTTTTACAGCAGGACTTAAGACCTCATTTCTTTCACAAATGTTAGTTATTCTGAAGATGACTAAGGCTTGTGTAACTAATGAGGTTGTTGTCTGTTGGCTCTATCCTCTTCTGTTGCAGCAACTGAAAGTTAGGCAAAGAATGAACTGAAGCTTCAGGAAGAGAGGGGATGGTTTGATGGACAATGCAGTTGAAAATAAAATCCAGTTATTCAGGGTAGCATTCATCTCTACAAATCACTTACACTAAGCTTTTCACTAGTAAGCAGTAATATTAGTTCTGCATTTTCTGAAAGTTCAGCTTAAGGCTGGCCTCTGATTTGAACTAGTGCTGAGCAGCTTAGCTGTAACTAAAGCTGTAAACTACATATGGCATTATGCTATATATTTCTAAGATTTGGCTGTTTAACCCTTCTTATATTTTGCCATTGTTCCTTTCATTTTATGACTTTGGCACTTTATTTCTAGATATTCTTTGTATTAACCATTTTGATTAATCAATTTAGTCACATAATAGGATTGTTGGGAAACAAAACTCCATAATAAAAATTTCTGAAATTACAAATAAATTAAAATAACAACAATTTCCATAGTTAATACTAAAAATTTAATTGAAAAATGAGAATATTACTTAACAGTTTCAAAATATTTAGGAGATTTTTAAGGAGTCCTAAAGTCCCATTGTTTTCCAACATTTCAGGCAAAGCTGAACAAACATGTTTTCTAGAATATATTTTAGAATCCTGTAAGAATATAAATGTTTGGGTTTTTTTCAGTGAGTATCTGTAAAGTCAGTGAATCTTAGTTGCAGGTAATATTTCATGCCATATGAAACTGTATTTTGTACATATCTTACTGATGATAGCACATGATATACTGAGATGTTTATTGTAAAAGGTAATTTACACCAGTAACAAATAGTGCTTGAACATTTATGGAGATGCTCACCTGATAAGTAAAAGTTTCCGGCAGGTATCTAATGAGTCATTGTATCCATCAGGAATAACTTCTTCCTCAGGAGCATCTTTATCAAACCAACTTTTCCACCCCTTCTCATTACGAAGTATCTAAATAGATTACATGAATAAATACATAAATAACATTGGCAATTATGAGATGGCAATAATGTTAGAAGGTTATGTTTTAATGAAACCCTTCAAATTAGAATAATTTTTCAAATACATGTCATGACAAGAGGAGGCTATTGAAAATATATGGTCAGAGGTAGCATAATAATAAGTTATTACAAAAAGATATTAGATATTGAGACACCCACTCTAAACAATTTGCCTAGGAGTAAATAGCCAAGCATAAAATAATCTTCCATGCATAAAGATAGGAAGGTCATCTATTAGCAGGCTGATTCTCTACTATAAAGACAAAGATAGAAAGCATTGCAATTGATGTATATCTGTTACTAATAAAAAGATGAGAGACTATAGCTAAAATTATTGCATGAACCAATATGGCCAAAGAACACAACAACAAAAGCAACACTCCATTCTAAACTATAGTCATCATTATATTACGTGGCTTTTGAAATTTCAAGTAAATATGAGTTTGATCAGTGGAGAGATCCCTAAAGCCCTTCTCTAGAATATCTGCCAACATTAGGGCTGTGTGAAGCTTCGGTCCCTGATTTGATTTGCCCCAATTTGGTGGCCAAATCTTCAAATCCGAATTGAATCAGGAAACCCTTTAATCTCTCTAAATTGAATCAGAACCCTCCTAATCGATTCGGAGAGCTTCAGTGCTTTGGACATAGACACAGCTTTAACATACCTCAAGGTACCAGGCAATTCATGAATGCTGTGATGCTGAGGTGACAGAGCATCCCACAGGAGCGCGGGGGACTTCCCAGAATGCTTGGCAGTTGACCCAGAATTGGACCAGAAGCACTTCTGGTCCACTTATGGGTCCACTGGGGAGTGCGCAGGTGGGCCCCCCCCATACCCCCCAACTCAGTGACTGATGCCTCTTGGGTCTGGGGGGCCACCCAGGGTCCCCCCACGGCCAATTTCTGAGCCAGGGGAGTGCAGGGGGCCCCCAGCGCACTCACTTACAGACCTGGAAGTGGACCGTTAGAACTTCCAGTCCACTTGTGGGTTCGCTACCGAGCACACAGGGTCCCTATCCCCACACTCCATTTGCCCCACCACTGCAATATTCATGAGCTGTGCCTGGTACCTCAACGTGCCAGGTACCTCAACGTATGTAGAAAAAACATTTAAAATTGTGTCTATGGCTGAATCGCTGATTCTCTGAATCAGCATTGAATCTTCAGAGTTGAATTTGTTCAACTCAGATCGGGAACAGTGATCCAAATCAATGGATCGAATCACTGTCCCTGATTCAGGCCGAATCCGAATTGAATACGGCCCATTTTGTACACCCCTAATACTTGCATTTTCTTATGGAAGTGTAGCAGGGCACTGAGGTGCCTGCTACTTGTGGAGCGATCAGTAAGGAGCCCAGCTGCGGGTTGCCAGGGTAACCAGTGGGCGTCAGCTGACTGGAAGGGGCAGGGCCTGGCTCCCACATAGCCCCAGGCCAAGGCCAAGTAGGGAGTTCCCCACCTGCAGTCAAGGGAGAAGGAGCTTTGCCAGAGCAAACAGCAAGGAGAAGCCTGACTGCATGAGCAGCTCCTGATTGCTGTTATGGGGTGGAGAATTCCCTGGTAGGGATTGAATGTTGTTTAGCCGGACGGCATAGATTTTATGTTATAGCCCAGGGGCTTGTGTTTTTGTGTTTGCTGTTTAGACCGGAGGACTGGGTGAGGCTATTAGGGGTTGGAGGAGGCCTCACAGGGGCTCCACAGTAGCGTGGAGATCCTGGCGCCAGAGCGGGCACAGCATTTGGAGTGCACTAACCCCGGCACCAGAGAGAGCACCGCATTTTGGGGTGCACTGACCCCGGTGCCAGGGAGGGCGCAGCATTTGGGTACATGGACCCCGGCACCAAGGAAGGGGCCAGGCACGGCTACAGCCCCCTGAGCCCCAAGGTTGAGAGAAGCCCCAGAGCAGAGGGAGTGATGATTGATGAGACCCAGAGGGGGCACAATTGTGAGACAAGGCTACAGAAAGTCTGGGCGCCAGAGGACGCAGAGAGTGAGACTGACCGAACAACGTCCAGTACATCAGTGAGGCTTGGGCTGTGGTGTAAGGGGAGGAAAGGAGCCGCAGATAGCGCCCTCTGGCATTGGGGCAGAAAATGGGCAGCCTCCTGCTTAACTAACATCCTCTAATTAAGCAAATAACAACAAGGCGTGGCAGAAGAGAAGGTGGGTGGTTGGCCCATAACAGGTCGGCAGGGCCACTAGTGGACAGACCCCAAAGAGAGAGACCTGTCCCAGGAAGTCACTCCCAATCTTGCATTCTCTAAGTTAGGAACAATTTAGAAATGCCCCTGCATGATATCTTAGGGCACTGGTGGCCCCATAGGCCAGATGAGTACTGCAGAGCCAGTCCACAGGCTGCTTCAGGCCCTGTGCTGTCTCTGCCCAGCCTCACGCACTAGGATTGGATCCTGGGCCACTCCACACTGCCACAATTGGCCCCATGTCAGCAATATCTGCTCTACACTATTCTAATTGGTCCCACGCTGCCCCAATCAGCTCTGCACCACCTGGATCTTCCCCATATTGCCCTGAACAGCCCTACACCACCTCCCACCCCACTAATTGGCTCGTCACATCCCACATCAGCTCCACACTGCCCCACACCACCCTAATCAGCTCCACACTGCCCTGATCTGCCTTATGCAGATGAATCCTGTACTGTCCCAATCAGTTCCATGCCACTCCACAGTGCCTGAATCAACAAGCTTCATGCTGTCCTGCACTACCCAGAATGGCTCTGTGCTGCCCCATGCTGCCAAATCAGCTTTATGCCACACTGCACTGCTCTGTGCTGCCCCAGTCAACTCCACACTGCCCAATCATCCCCATGTGCCCAATCTAGCATGCAAGGCCATGCTATTGAGTCTGTAGCACTCCCTATGGGTCTAGAAATTTGGCAAAAGGAAAGTGGCAGCTGCCACTGCCCCATCACCAGATTTTTGGACCTATGGGGAGCCATAAGGGCTGGATGACTTAGTTCCATGGGCTGGATCTGGCCTATAGGCCAGGGGTTGAGCATCCCTGTCTTAGTGCCTTGTCACACTTTCAATTGCAGCAGTTGCAAATCATTGGAATGTAGTGCCCTATGGTTACTTGCTTGAAAGTGAACAACTTTGCAGTGCCACAATGGCATTTAACATGTGCTAAACTACTTAAACGTACAACTATTTGCATTTTAACTGCACTCAATAAATGTTGTCAAGTGTGCAACATTGCCCTTAGTCTAACTATAATAGAACTAGAGACATACTGATCTTATAATCAGATATTTCAATTCTGAGTTAATCTCTCGTTTTATACTACTAAGTAGTGCATATTTGTTTCACAGTACAGAGCTGGGTGTAGGAGTGGTGAGGGAGGGAACAGGATCTCTTTGTCATTCCATCTTGCACTCGGGTTAAGTCATTGCCTCCCCAGCCATTTTGCATCATCATGCCTCACTATAATTTTCTGGAAGTGAAGCGAGCTTTCTATTAACAACAGGCCTTTGCGAGACACAGGTGAGACCAGTAACAAGGGACAACCCACCCCAAGCCCCAAACCCAGTGGGTAGGTGTTTGCTAGGGCTCTTAAGGTACACACCTTCATAGCTCCGAGCCAATAATGAAGATGGTAGACACCTTTCTAAAATCTGAAGTCTACACAATCTTGTCTGCTTATCTGATGGAAAATTCTGTCTGATGTTTGTCCCAACATCTTTCCACCATTCTCTCTTCTCTGTTGTTAGATTTATCCACAGTTGCCTCCCTACCCTGCCATATTCCCTCCCATTTTCTATCTTATTTCCTCTGATGAGTACTACTTGCATGCCTCCTTCCCTTACTTCCTTTTCTCATTATTTTGCTCATGTTGTTTCATTCTGTTCCTACAATCATCATACAAAAAAAGAAAAATACATCTATTCTTTCAAAAGTATACCATTTGTGTGCCTATTGCCACTCCATTCATTTTGCTTGTATCTCATACTGCGGCTCTGATCCTTTTTCTGTTTTTGGTTTTTCAGACCCTTAATTTTTCAAGGCTTTGGCCATGTGCTATTTGTCTATAAAGCAGGACAGTGAAAATTTAATTCCGATTGGGAACTGTGAGCACTAATAAAAACAAAGATAAATATAACAATATCACCTGATTCATAATTTCTGAAAACTGTGGAAGTTTGCTCAATTCTACCAAATTCAGCCATGTCATATCAAGGATCCACCGGAATGGTTTGGGAGGACAAGCTTTTAGATCCAGTGCTGCACCTCCTAGAAAGAAACATCATTGTGATAAAATACATACGATGCAATTTGATATTTGTTTGGGAATACTACAGCAATATGACTTAAAACAACTGCATAATAATCAGAGTTTCTATATTATGGGCATGTCAACATACAACAGAAAATATATTTTGGAACTTTAAGAGGGAGATTATGGCAGAGCAGGAAGAAATAAAGGTTGCAGAGTATATCTGTTCTTTTCACCTTGTTTTCAGATGATCTAAAACAGTAGTTCCCAACCTCCTTAAACTCAAAGTGCACCATAGAATACATCAGCTCTTAGCATTCACTTGTTTTTTTGACTACAGAAAAAAAAACAATAGAGTTCTTCTGTTGCAAAAAAAAACTCAGACCACAACAGGTCAGTGTGTTTTTCACACTACAGGTTCCAATCCATGTGCTTTGTGTGTAGGTGTTTGCTAGGGCTGTGCAAAGGTTTGGGTGGTGATTCAATCTGGAGGAAATTTGGCCTGGTTCGGTGGCTGAATCTCCAAATCTGAATTGAATCAGGGGACCAATTAAAAGCTCCAAATCAATTCAAAGCTCTGAATCTTTGGAAAAGATTCAGAGAGCTTTGATGATTTGGACAGTCCCTACCTGCTGTAGCATGGAGCTGCAGTCAGACTTGAAGCTGGTAAGAAGGGGGTGGGAGAGAGGGGTCTGGGGGAGGGGACCATGGGGGAACACCTGCCAGACCCCCTGACCCCTGCCCGCTCCAGCTGGTACTTTAAAAAAAAGGCCCTACTCACTGGGTGCTGCCCAGCAGGGAGGCAATTCTCTCTGCCCCCACTGCATGGGGGGCTCTGCCATGAGCCCCACAACCCCCTCCTTGCTCCTCCCTCATGCCCCCCTCATGGCTGCCCAACCTGGATCAGCTCTGGCCCTTTAAGAAAAAAAAAACAAGAAAAAACGCAGGACTCACCACTCCTGCAGTGGCTTTGGAGCTTCGGGGGCTCATGCAGAGCCCCCCAGGTGGCATGGGGCAATGCAGGGCAGTGGGAATCACCCCCTACTGGCAGGACCAGTGAGTCCAGGAGTTTTCTCATTTTGTTTTTTTCTTAAAGGGCTGGATCTGGCCCAGGCAGGGCACCCATGGGGGGGGGGGCTGGGGGAGCAAGGAGGGAGTTGCGGGGTTTGTGCAGAGCCCCCCACACAGCATGGGGCAGTGGGGAGTAGCAGGAATCACCCCCCTTGCCTGGCAGCACCTGGTGAGCACCAGGGCTTTTTTTCTCCCAAAGAGCCAGGAGCTGGGGCAGGTGGGGAAGCCATTGCCAGGCTGGGACAGGGATGGGCCTGGGTGATCTGAATCATGGAATCGGGACAGTGATTCAAATCACCGAATCGAATCACTGTTACCCGAATTAACCGAATCTGAAGCAAATACTTGCCACTTCGCACAAGCCTAGCGTTTGCGCACCTCAGAGTGCTAATACTGAGCATCACCCAGTGACATGCTTAAAAGATCTCAAGGCACCCTGGTTAAAATCACTGGTCTAAATTTTCTAAACATGTTCATTGTGACCAGCTATGTCCACACCTCTGAAATGGTGACCTACCAATTTAAATCCTTTAACACACTTTCTAAATGTAAGGATCCCTACATTTTAGGAATAAATATATTCCTAAATACAATTTGCATGTATATATATGTATGTTAACATACTTCTTTAGTGATACAATGTACAAAACTCATATTCTCAAGCAAATTTGGCTGATTTGTGTGAAATCCTAATGACACAGTGAACTGTGCACTGATGAGCAATTATCAAATGTTTTTGTTCATCCCCTTGAAAAAATAATTGCATACAGTGTTTGCACCTAGAAAGTTTTTTCTGGATGAGACAGACTGCCTATATTAAGTAAACTGAAACCTGAAAAAACTTCAAAAATGAAAGAAACTTTTCATTTTACTAGCTTTGTTTTTCTTTAATACAATATAATATGGCAATGCAGGTATTACTGCAACAATATATGACCACAGGCAAAGCTGACTCCAGCTCTAAAGGCAATTATCTTTGTTTTAAACCCTGTTTTTAGCTTTAAGATGTATCCCTGAATCCATTTCATAATGCTTCAGATCTAGAATATACAAGCAGTTTTCTTCATTTTTATAGGAGGATACTGATTACACACTGATGTGTTTAATAGTTTATCACAAAACTATTTATCATCCTGACAATTTCCTGATATTAGGTTGTTTTACTGTACAGGGAATTCTTTGGATGAATTTCTTCTATTTCATTTATTATAATGATGTATTGTAGATTGTTTTGCATTTACTTTTAAGAAGAAAAATATTTCTTTATGAAGAATTTATCCTTAGATAGTACTTTTAAAAAATAGCAGAGAAGGAAAGCCAAAAGGGAATCTTGTACTGTCAAAAATACATTGCACATTCACCTGCAGTTCTGCCTCTTTTCTAATACTTAGCATTTCTATAATGTTCACAGAACATTATTGATATTACTAAACTAGTCCATGAGGATGGTGGAAAGCCAAGGAAGGAGGGGAGAGAACGTGGAAAGGTAGAAGAAAGAACAATCACTCTGGTCTGAAGGACCTAATCTTGAATGATTAACAACAAAAGGCCCAACAAGCTAAGAAAGCATATCTGTGTTCCACAGTGTCTGACAACACAACTGGAGAGGAAATGCAAGTGAGCATCTCTGGAAGAGAAGTACAAACCAATTGTTACAGACTGGGAGAAAGGTCAGGATCTGAGTCAAATATTTTTACTATAATTTCCTTTTTCTTAGAAGCTTCTTTCATCATAAATGCATTATGCCTCTTTTCTGGGAGCCATTAAGGGTTTCCAGTGGTGTCTTGGAGGCCTCCAAAGCTAAACTGCCTCCCTCCTTTCAGGCTACCAGAATAACGCTTCTAACAGTGTAGAAACACTCCAAAAATTGTGTTAGCTCTAAAAGAGTATTTTGGAAAGTATGTTGACTAAACAGAGGTAACTACATGTAAGTATCCTTTTAGCTGGAAAAAATACAAAATGTTACAACTTGCATTGTAATGATGCAATAGATTAGACAGGGATGTAAAGTGAAGGAACAGAAGGAAGGAAATAAGAACGAGCAATTTTCTGATCTGTTACACAACTCTGGGGCCTCATTCTACATGGATGAGATTCTGCCATAATTGAATCACATAAGTAGGAATGGAAAGAGCAAAATAAAAATATTATTACAGGGTACATCTACATGTGTGCTTTCCTGCAGTTGACTAATCAGCTCTGCAGTAAAGCATCACTGTCTACACGTGTGCTGGTATTAGGGCACAGTAAATTAATTAACTCTGCCATAAGATAGTACTATCCCTGGCAGTACTATCTTACAGGGGAGTAATTAAGTATGACAAAATGCACGTGTAGATGGTAACAAAGGCAGACCGGGCATGAGGATGCTAAAGTGCAGGAGCTGCCTGTCACATGGCTCTCAATTTAGCACTGTTATGCCCTAGCCAGTCCTGATGTCACCCAACACTGCCACCCAGAGCCTGGGTCTGATCCCCCGCAAACCTGCTGTTAGCCCAGGGCTGCTCCGCCCTGGCTCAAACTGTAAATGCTGCATCTGGGAGCAGCTGACTCAGGCTTGAACTGGTCTGTGCTTTATTGGGTCATGTTAATTCATGTGAAGATGCACCCACCTTAGACTAAAAAAAATAAATAAACTCCTCAATACAAAGTAACTACTTTATACTTTAAGAAATTGTTGAGGACCATCCCCGTCTCAATGTTGACTGTACAGAGAAACAAAAACTCAATTTGTAGAGTGTGATCAATATACTACAGAAATTATTTTTTACAAATTCCAATGCTATTGAACATTTTTTTCCAAAATGCCATTACAGACATTGTAAAGGGAAGTCTTGATTCTTTCAGGAATGTTTCCCTGCGTGCCTCAAAGATTCAGGATTTTTTTTCCCATCTTTTTGAGATTACTTTTAGGGGCAAACACCTTTGCATTCTGAATGAATGAATAAAGCACGTAACAAAAGATTCTGTACATTTGAGAATATCTTTGGAGCTCGCTGAAAGTGTGTTTGGAATAAAATCTTTCTATGGCATCATTAGAATTTTCTGCTAACATCTTATTATCTATGGGTTATTGTGGCAAAGAGTTTCACAGGAAAATTGTGGCTTGTATAAAAATATTTTCTTTAACAAATTTTGAATTTGCTGCCAATTTATGAGTTTTAAACATTATGGGATCTAGAGAGATTGGGAGGGGGTGCAGTTCTCTGCCAATATGCTTTCTACTTTCTAAGTTTAAAAGGTCTGTTAACTCACCAATAAAGATTCAAAATATTTTTTTATTTTAAATTCATCTTTTTTCTTTTTACCTCTAATAAGTGCTTGGAACTCTCTGGTTTTGACGTGTCCCCTCTGAAGATCAATTTTTAGTGTTAGAAGAAGGGTAAAGAGGAATTTGTGGTTTTCATACAAGCCTCTGACAGAGTACATATAAGTTTCATACGTAAGGTATTCAATAATATTTGAGATTCTTTTCTGAGGCAAAGGAGACTTCTCAGATCTAAAGCATGAAAAGAAAACACATAGAAATGGTATAAATAATATTGATATTAATTGTAATTGAAAGCTAAATGTTCCAATCATAGATAGGTCTGTATTATCATACTTGGCCATGGACTGGTCGAATAACTTTAAGAACTGGGCCAGTGAAGTTTGGTACATGTTATTGACCATGCTCATTTCTGTGATAAGAAAGTAAAGAATGCTTCCTCGTGTAGCAGCAGGTCGATATTCCTCTTGTGCAGTATTTATCTTCACTTGAGTTTCTCCTGCCACATATAACTTTTCAGCTACCTCAGCTGCTGTTTGTTTAGTTGTTCGCAGAACACCAATCAAAGATTCATCATCTACTAGAGAACCTAAAAAGTTAAATATAAAACATATTTAGAATTTTTTTAGATTTTCCACATGCATGATTTTAAATGAAAATTAAAATGAAAAAGTTATTCGTTCTGAATGACCTACTGAATTTCACAATTGCACACCAAATAAAACAAGTACAGAATCAAAATACTAAGTTTTGCATACTAGAAAATTGCACTGATGCAGCTTATTCTGACATAGCTGTACCTTGGCTAACTGCAACTGTGCAGTGTGTCTACAACAGACACCATTCTCCATCACAGGGGTCAGCAACATTTTTGGGCAGAGTGCCAAAAACACCTGGAACCTTGACTTTCTAGAAGTCGGTGCCAGGGGTGGATGGCAAGGTAGCTGTGAGGGGCCCAATTCTTTCTATGGCAGTGCAGCCCCAGCCCCTTACCCACCATCCACCCCGAAGTGCATGTGCCAAGCAAAATGCCCCATGTGCCAGGGGTTGCCTACCCCTGCTCTATCAGGATCTCTAGACTGTTGCACTGAAAGTCAACAGGACTTAAAGGCTTCTAAATAGCTTAGATTCTTTAAAACTATTATCCTATATCCTTTAGAAGGCACACCGGCAGTTTTAAATCTGCCTAGTTCCATTAACTTTAACGAAGCTACGTACATTTTCACAAAACCGGAGTATCTGTCATAAGCAGTTTTGAATCTTTGTGTTATAGTCCTACTACATTCATTAAACTTCCCCTTCAGTGGCAGTGACAGTGTTTCCACCCAGGTCAAGACTTCTTTTTTTTTTTTAGTGTTAGAGCAATGCCTCTTTCAGTAGAGGCACTGACATACTAGTTAACTAACTTTTACCTTCTTCTTTAAAAAGATACCTCAGAAAGGGTCTGTGTACCAACTCACAAACATACTCCCAAGGAAAGGAGCAAAAGAGACAGTCCACCAAATAATGCTCAGTCTTTACTCATGTATTCTGCTCCTAGATGTGGTGTCAGGGTTCAAACAAGGAGAGTCAGGGTTCTGATATGGTAGCCCAGTTTCAGCTGCAGCACGCCTCCAGGCTTCAGGTGGATAATACCTTAATTAGGCTTAGATTAGGTCAAAAGGGGAAACTGGCCCCTAAACCAGCATATAGGAGCCAAAATGATTGCCCCCAGTTTGGATAATTCATTTGGGTGTTGAGGAACTTCACAAAACAGAGAGATGAATTCGGACCCAGGGGCTCTGAGTAGGGTGGCCATCACAGTCCACTTAGCCTCTGTCCTCTATTGATATGAAACCCGATGCCTTTATGTCCTATAATTTTTTCAAGAGAAAAATAGAGGACATAAAGGCGTCAGGTTTCGTATCAATAGAGGACAGAGTAGCAGAAAACCGGAATGTCCTCTATGATGGCCACCCTAGCTCTGAGATGACAATACAACTGTTTCACAGCATCTGTGCCATCTTAGAGGCAGGTCTTTTGGACTTTCTCAGTCTCAAATACATCTTGCCCCCATGAAGTTTTCATTTTTACAAAGAGAAAGGAGCTCTATGCAACTTTCCCAAATCCTGCCTTTGCATTTGTACAGAACTGTATCCATTTGTGCCCATTTGTAGAGGTCTACTTAATTTGTGGTTTCACAGATTTTGCAGAAACCATGAAATCTGGAATTGTCTGCAAAATCCATGAAATCAACAAAAAACCCCACCTTAATAAAAATAAAATGCTGGCTCCCTAGTGGTCCTCACTGCTGGGAGGGAAAAGCACCAGCTGAAGGGGTAGCACAAAGGCCAGTAGGCAAGATGGCTGCTGCCACATCATCCCTTCTCCCCCTCCACCAATCAGCATTGTGGGGCAGGGCCACACAAAGGGCAACGAGAAATCAAGATGATGGCCACCCCCTCAACTCTCCACCCCCCCAGGGCCTCTCTGCCAATCAGCACTGAGGGATGAGGCTGCCAGGAAATGAATGCAGAGTGAGAACTTTATGCCATGATCAACCTATGAAAATTGGTAAATACCCCCATGATTTAGGTAGACTCCTACATATAAGCTCACAGAATCAAGGTTCACTTTATGAATGCAAGACTTGTCAGCTTCCTCCACTAGAGCAGTGGTTCTCAAACTTTCTGGACTTGAGGCATCCCTCACTGAACTGAAGGCACCCTTTGCTGGATTTGAGACAACCCTCCATAGCTTTTGTGAACTGAGTAGCATACACATTTAAAAAATTAATGTATAGATTACAACACTTACTTTCTTGCAGAAGGGAATGGCAGTGGGGCTGGGGGATCTTTCAGGCAAGGACAAGCCTCTGCCTGTGCTTATCTATTTAATTTATCTGCTTATCTCCTAACACCTTACTTATCTCCTCATCTCATGGATCCCTTCAAAAGTTCCCAGAGGCACTTTTGGATGCCCTGGCACCCTGGTTGAGAATCACTGCTTTAGAGCAGGGATTGGCAACATTTTTGGCTGAAATGCCAAAAACACCCCAACCCTGACTCACGTCTTGAGTTGGTGTGGCAGGGGCAGACCATGGAGAGATGGGAGGGGCCTATCCTCATTGCCACCAGCGGCTGCATATGCACCTCTGGGCAGACAGCAGAGGAAGAGCCAGGGTTGCACTGCTCCAGACCTCTCCCCTGCCATCCACTCAGAGGCGCAGGTACAGTTGCTGCTGGCATAGAGTCCAGCCAGGGCTCTGGAGCCCAGTGCAACTGTCTGCAGCCTCCTGGCTACTGCCTGCCCCAGCTCTGGGCATCTTCTACCAAGCCATAGAGCCTGGGCTGCTTGCAGCAGAGCTTGTAGCCTCCCAGCTGCCTTCTGCAGGCAGCCCAGATTCCATAGCTGGCAGCAGCTGCCCAGAGCCTGGGTCAGCTGTGACATGCTGAGCAAAATGGCCTTGTGTGCCATGCTCTGGTATGTGTTGGGGGTTGCCAACCCCTGCTTTAGAGGGTAATCTTGGTTTTGTTTCCTCAGTGCCTCTGTGGAAGGACTTTGATGTAAACCACCATTTTATTTTGTTTACAAAAATCTCATATTCTCATATTTTGCATATTAATACAGAACCTTTAGTTGCACTTAGTTTGTAGAGAAGATTATCTTCAAGTTCTTTCATCTTCCTCTTATTAAAAGTAACATCTTCCATGAGTTTAATTCGTTCTGCTTCAAGCTCCTATTGTCAAAAACCAATTGTTAAAATTGTTTATAGATAGTATTAGTGTATTATATTTAAAATGCACTTTTCCATATTTCACTTTAGTTAAATTGTATTTTCAGTTATTTTAAGTTTTCACATTTTGAATAAATGGTATTTGCATAATGATCTTTTATTTATCTGTTAGCCAGTGTTTTTTTCTGTGTTCATCCATCTTAAAGTATCTCACTAAATGTCTAGTGCCAATATGCAATTCTTTCTAATGCCAATAGAACTCTTCATAGATAATCCAGAAGTACGTATTTCTGTTATTTAAAAAAATCCAATCTGAAACTTAATAAAATATTGTAAAATGGTTTGTCATTCTCTGCCTGCATTTGCCTTCTTCCAATACTACTAAAAGCAGTTGGATAAACCACAAGTAAGCATCACGGAACTTTGTTCATCTTAACAGCTTACCTGTTTCTCAGTAAGAATTACTCTTCTTAGTAATTGATTTTCAAGTCCCTTCATTGTAACAGTAAAATCAATAACTGATGTTTTAGCATTGATCTCAGGTGTGAAAGCTGGATTGGGTAGTTTTGTAGTAATGTATAGCTTAAATGTATTCATTACATCTATTTCTTTATCACCAACTTTCACCTGTAGAATAAATTAAACAAGTGTTAAATAGAAGAAAAATAATTTGCTTTCAATCAATCATGTTAACTGAACACATAATAGACCAAGCAAAAACATTTTAATTTTGGAAATATTAAACAAAGAAGACTATTGGTATATTTAGACCTCATATTTGCCATGAAAAAAAGTTCTCTGTGTAATGTTCAAGAACTAAAGGTAGTGGTTAGCAGCCATGGTGAGTTATAAAAATATTAGCATCTAAATACATGCAGAGAGTGCTTTCAGTGTAGAGCTCTATCTGCTTCAAGGGCATTAGACTGAATTCTTGATGTTATGCATAGCTAATCAGAGGTCAAGCTAAATGCTTAAGTGGTAATGTCAGAAAGTTTGAGCATTACTCATGATTTCCCTTTTAATATACAGGCTGGTGGACCTGGGCTGCTTCAAACAATAGTGCAGACTCAGTGGAAAGAATCAGGGGGCTGAATCACCTCTTCCTTAAGCAAGTTTCTTCTGCTGTTTTACTACTTCAGATAAAAATGGAAAGGATGAGTAACTGTTTTATATAGATAATTCCCAATAATACCAACAATCTGGTCTATAATCTTTTACCTGTTCTCTTCAGCTTCTAGCTTAGTTAATGGACAATTAAACTGAAATATAATGAAGACTTAAAAATAACCAGATTGGTCTTTTTGGTTTTTATGATAAAATAGGATGCAGTTATTTTAGTTGAGGAGACTTCTGTTTTTCTCTTTTATAACTTATGAAGGTTATTTTTTTGGTCTTGTGACAGTCACAGTGGTGGAAGACTTGTCAGTGTGGGGAGGATCAGAAGGAAAAAATGTGTGCACGAACAAGGAAGATGGACACTTCCAATATATCCTGTGGAAAAATCAAACCTATTGAATTATATGTAGTGTGCTCTTATATTACTAAATTAATGTGAAAGGGCTACACAAGTCACCTGAGTACAAAATTAAGAGATAACACAAGAAGTCTGAGATATTGCTTATTATTAACCAAATAAACATACATCTTGAATTGTTCTTTCTGAGAATGTATTGACTGCTTAAAGATCCCATGTCATAATGATCAGCCCTCTGGTATAGACAGACAGATAATGTTCCTTCAGCTGTTGGTGGGTATTAGGAGAATCACTTATAAATCAACAGAAAGTGCCTCCACCTTTCAATAGGATGAGCACAAATGATAGGTGGACCAGAAACTTCAGGATTGACCCTTGTAATTAAACTCAGATTCTCACACAGCAACATCGTTTATATTACCTCAGAAAATAAAGTTTGCACAATTTAGTACAGATATGGAAGTTAAAGAGAGAAGTATATTATTTATCATGAGCTCTTCTGCTAAGGAACTAACCTTGTAAGAGGATCCTGATTTAATGAAATTCTTTTCTAATATATTATCAAGGGCAGGATCCAACTCTTCACCTATATCCTCAATAACAAGTGATCGTCCCAGTGAAAGGCTGTCCTCCAAATGTGTGCGGAAATACTTGTGATTTAAAGTTGTCACCTTAAAGAGGAAATAATTAATTGGAATAAAGATAAAAGTACTTCTTCAAAGTACTATGTAAAAACTGCAAATCTTTTTGGAAAAATACTTTCTAATTTTTAAAAAACCAGTGGATTATGTCTATTTGCTTTACTATAGCAATCTCAAAATTGACGTGGTAAGAAATACTTCTTGTTACAACTACAAAGATAAGTTATAAAAAAAGCTCTGAAGAACAGAAAATGATCCCAGAGATTGATTATAGTAAGATAAGAAGTCTTTCACTGCTGGGTACCCAGAATAAATCTGATACAGATTGTTCACAATTATTTTTTACTACTAGACAGCCATTCGATATTTTCAAACTCAGCAGCTGCTTCTCTATTCTGTTCCCTTCATGAAGATTTTCTAGCTGAACCACAAGGGCTGAAATTTGAATTCAGTCTCAGAGAAATATCAGTAGTTCACTGAAAAATCATGAACCATGGTCAGAAATCATAACATTGGATAAAAATTGTGATTAGAAACAAATATTTTTTAAAAATTGCCCCCTGGTTTTTGAGCCTGTAGGTCATATTTCCAAGTATTGGATGAAGTAGGCTATTACCTACATAAACAAGTTAATCTCTAATGGTGCTTGTCCATGTGATAAAAATGGGCTGTTTTCATAGTTGTCACAGAGCACTTAGGTGCCCTGCACCTGAGAACAGAGATGGCTCAAGAGAGACCCCTAGCGGTGAGAAGGGGGAGGCACAGCAGCCAGTCACCAGGGCAGCACAGGTGCTGGTTGCTGGGGCAACCAGCGAAACCTGCTGACAGGAAAGGGCAGGTCTTAGCCCTTCTTAAGCCCAGGTGGGAGGCCAGGGTGGCAGTTCCCCTCTGGCAGCCAAGGAGAGGGGAGCTCAGCCAGTGCGGAGAGAGGGGCAAGGATTGACTGCATGAGCATCCCCTGGTTTGCTGCCATGTGCTGGAGTATTTTTCCCGGTAGGGATCAAATGTTGTTTGACTGGACGGTTTAGTTTTACGTTATAGCCCAGGGGCTTTGTGCTTTGTCTTTACTGTTTTACCGGAGGACCGGGTGAGGCTATTAGGGGTTGGAGGAGGCCTCATAGGGACCCCATGGTAGCATGGGGGTCCTGGCCCCAGAGCGAGAGGGGGGCAGCAAGGAGCCCCAGAGCAAAGAAGGGGGTGCAGTGAGGAGCCCCGAGCAAAGAAGGGGGTGCAGTGAGGAGCCCCAGCGAGGTAAAGGAGAGGACCAAATTACAGCAAGGCCCAGGTCAAGATCCTGGCGGTACCATCTATGAGGCCTGGGCTGCGGTGTAGGGGAGAAAAGAAGCCGCAGATAGCACCCCCTGGCACTGGGTGTAGAAAGTGGGCAGCCTCCCGCTAATTAAATCATTCAATCAATTAAGATGAAGGCATGGCAGGCGAGTAAGCAGGCAGCTGGCCCATAACAGGAGGGCAGAGTCATCACCAAAACGACTCCAGCAGCAATACTCCTGTCACAGCAGTTTAACTGCATCATGCTGTACATGTGCGGGGGGGGCGGGGTTATGATTCAAATGAGTTTGCTACATTGCAAACTAAACCACATCCACATGTAGTTTAGTTAGCAATGTAGCTATTTGCAATGTTGCAGCCTTTGACAGCTCGCCACCTCCCCACTGCAGGAGAGGTGGGCTAAAGGCAGAAGTGGTAAGGGACCTGATCCTTTTTTTTTCATGGAGCCTGGCCACCTCTTCCATCGCCAAGGAGGCAAGTTGCTGGTGGGCCCTGAGCTGCAGGGAGCCCCATACTTTCCCTCCGCACCAGCAGTGTCCCCTAGGCAGCATGTGCCCACTAGCAGCTCACCCAGGCAGCCCTGGGTGATGCTGCTGCCACAGAGGGAAAAACCAGGGCTGCCAGCAGCTCACCTCATGAGGAATGTGGGCAGGCTCTGTAGGGAAAAAAATGATCAGGCCCCTCATCGTAACAGTGATGGAAACCCCTAACTTGAAACAGTGGCTTTTTTGTCACTGTAATTAAAAACCCACCATTTCAATTTAGGGGACTAAACCCGTTACATGTACAAGTGGCCTAAAGTGTCACCGTGTTGCCATGCTTTCTGTCTTACTTCAAACTAACATGACTAACAATCTCTCTCTCTCTTTCCATAGCAAGGAGGTCTAGAAACCTACTGTTCTATTACATGAAGACTGAAATTCTTAGTCATTTTACTTTAGGAGCTGAATCTAGTGGAGCAAATATTTGCTTGAAATATATACTAGAAAAACAGCAAATAATATAAGCCTCATTATGTAACTGTGAAATTTGACACTGACATTAAAACTGTCAAAAATATAGGCTTTCCTGTCTGAGCTACTTTAGCTAATCTGGCTTGTTACTCTTGTGCATTAGGTTATAATGTCACTGCAGTGAAAATTTCTTATGTTCTTTTGCATAAATGGACTGTTTAACTTGATGATTTAGTTTGTAAATCTATTATTTTAATATCAATAATTTTGAGGGTGGAAACAGACTTCACCTTTTATCACCTTTGCACTGCCACAAAAAATGTATAGTGGCACAAAGGCCAACAAACAGACACATCAATACTTCTTTTCATACCACAAATACCCCAAAATTGTGTCTATGACAAAGTTGGTATCAATCCGTGCTGCTATTTAGCAGTAGATGTGCATTTACTTGATGGTATGAGACACTGGGCAGCCTGGATGGCAATCCAGGGGCTTGAGAGGCCCAGTCCCACACACCTTGGGAATTCCCAAATAGGACTGGGATCCTCAAGCGACAGGGGCTTTCCCTGCTTGCAGACATGTGCCTCCAAGAATCTTCAGGGTATATCTCTGTAAGCAGGGAAAATCAGGGCTTCCCCACATTCTGAGAAACATCCCTGGGATCTCTGGGGCACATCTCCGTAAGTGGAAAAAGTCAGGGTTTCCCTGCTTACTGAGATGCACCTTGAATATGCCAGAGGCACATCTTTGGAAAGAGGGAAGCACAGACTTTCCCCACTTACAGAGATGTGCCCTGGAGATTAGTGGGCGCATGTCTTTAAGCAGAGAAAGCTGGATAGGTGGTCCCAAGGCTTGAGGTGTTCAATCCTGCCTGGGAATTCTCAGCGTATGCAAGACCAGGCCCTTCAGGCACTGGGTGAATGTCCCATTTTCTCATGGCATCAACAGAAGGGACATCAGGCGATGTGTTTTCACCCAGACATATCCTGGCATAGCTGATCTACTTAATTTGGCAATATCTATTTCTAACCAGGGTTAGATAGACCTAAGTCCTTGCATTTAGACCTCAATTTACTCCAGCAATGACAGATCTATTTATAAATTCCTTCTCTTGCTCCAATTCCACTTACATATCAATTTTAAATATCTCATCTACACTTCCAAAGGGCTGCATAATTCTGCCTTTGGTCCTGTCAATGGATGCACACTCCCCCCTCCATATGAACTAGTATCTTTGATCCTGAACAAAATGCAATCTTCCTTACTTCAAATATAGCTCAGGTACCGTCAGCTGGAGCTGTGACATGCAAGAGGAGGGGAAGGGTTTGCAACCCAGTTTGAACTGTATGCTGCTGCAATTATACTATCACTACTTGAGCTAGCTAGTTTAAAGTTTGGAAGACCCTTGTTGTAGCTAGTTTCAAGTTAGATTTGGTATTACCTACATAAGCTGCAGTCTCTGCTGTGACTGCAATGTACACATGCTCTAACGAATAAGGGAAGGCAGAGTGATATACAATCAAGCATATTTCCTTAAAACTTTATTACTCACCTGCAATTCATTACCCTGTTCTTTCTTTTTAATCCATGTTTTCCCTTGAGTTTGTGGATCTATCAAAAGTGGGTATCTAGTTGCTTTAGTAACAATGATGCCATTCTGAATTGAGAGTTCATCTCCTGGCAGCCCTTGCAGGTTCCACTCACTAATCTGGAAAAAAGAGAGAACATTATTACGGCTTGAACTAAACCTCACTGGACATATTTACATGTGAAATTAAGACAGAGCAATAAACTCTGGTACAGTTCATGCTGGAATCAACTGTTCCTGGATACAGTGCTTACATGTGCACCCAGGACCACAGCACTTTGAGCTGGGTAGAAGTCCCAGTCTGGCAGGGGGCCTGAGGGGTCAGTCCTGAGCTCTGGGTGGTGGTGTTAGGTGGCAGAGGAGCTGGCTGGGGCATGAAGGTGCTGAAGTGCAGGGCTAGGGTGCAGGCAGCTCCCACACTTCAGCACTCTCATGCCCCAGCCAACCCGTCACCATCTACACGTGTGTTTCAACACATGTAATTACCCTGCCATAGGACAGTAGTGTCCCCAGCAGTACCATCCTATGATGGAGTTAATAAACTTACTGCATCCTAATACCAACACATGTAAAGACTGTGACCCTTTACTATGGAACTAATTAGTCAACTTGCAGGGAAGCGTATACGTGGTTGCACCCACTGAAACTGATGAAGAGAGGTAAAAGAGCATAACCAAAGCCCTTCATTTTGGGGTATGGACAGGCACAAAAAGCAAAGGTACAAGCATTCAAGCAGTTTGTGGCAAAAGGAACCTAATGACTCCACCACAAACATCTAGCTTTAAGTAGCAACTTTTCTGTCTTCTATTGCCACATGTAACTCTTGTTCGGTTATACGTGGCAGGATGGGGGTCCTGCTGTATTCCACAGTTCTCCACTCTCTCTCCCCTACCCTCCATAGGGGATGGAGAGAGGGAGACTGGCTAGCTCCCTAATAACCTGCCCAGTGGTGAGCTGTCAATGAACCTATGGGGACTCTGCTGTTCCAAGGTCTCGGGTCTCTCCAGGATGTTTCAAGCAGCAGCGCCACTTCCCTTAACACCTTGCATGTTCCTAGATCTTCCTAGGACCATGTAAGGGGGTGGGGCATAAGTCCACAGTTTGAACCACCCTGGAGAGAGACCTGGAACAGTTCAAGCAGCAGTGCCACTGCTCCTCAACCCCTGAACATCCTGGGGATACTTGGTGGACTGTACAAGCGGTGTGGCGAATGCCTGGGACTTGGGGGGGGGGGAGGGGCGGGAATGGTAGTGGGGAAGGAGAGCCATTCTGATCACCCCTGCCACCCTTACAGGGCACATGGTTATTGTTGGCAGCTGCTGCCTTTCAGCAGCTGCCAGCTGATCACTGATAGCCTGTCCCATTCCCCAGCAGGGGAGAGGGCAGGCTGTTAATGATCAGGCTCCCCTGTCAGCAGGGGCCAACCAAACAGTTGCCCCCTATTACTCCTTAGGTGGATAGCATGTGACTGTAGCTCTCCAACCAGGGAGCTGGAACACCAGTATGGCTCCATTCGCACTATGCTTTTGTGGCACTGGAAATATTTTGTGCTCAAACAGCACAACTGTCTATATCTCTAGACAACTGTGAAAAACAAGAGAGGCCTCAAAACAAAACACAGCCTGTAATACCATGTAAAACAAAGGTTATTGGAAATTGCTCAAGGATTTGAGCTAAATGGAAAGAGGGACTTTTCTGCCTACTTCTTTTGAGGATGTTTGTGTATGTAAAGGAGAAGCAAAAATGTAGAAAAGTTGAGAGAAGAGGCTGCAAAGAAGTATTAGATACAGCTTGAACAAGCACCAGGAGTCTAGCTGCGTTAAAGTTTTCTGGTCCAAGCACTGTAATGATCACCTTTAGTTCTTTAATATATTTCATGAAATCTATCTATACTTTGCTCAGCAATGTAATATCTAATAGAAGCCAGTAAGAGCTTTGATATATTGCTAAGTATCATAGAATCATAGAAGTAGGGTCAGAAGGGACCTTGTAGATCTTCAAGTCCGACCCCACCATCTGGGCGGGAGAAAAGACTGGACTCAAATGAGTCCAGCCAGGTAGTCATCAAGCCTCTTCTTAAAGATCCCCAGGGTAGGAGCCAGCACCATTTCCCTACGAAGTTGGTTCCAGCTCCTAGCCGCCCTACCTGTGAAGTAGTTCTTGCGGATGTGTAATCTAAATCTATTCTCTAATAATTTGTGTCCATTGTTCCTTGTCATGCCAGGGGGCACTAGGGGAAACAGTGTCTCCCCATAACCCTTCTGGTCCCCCCTAGTGAGTTTATAGACAGTCACCAGGTCCCCCCTCAGCCTTCTCTTGTGAAGGCTGAACAGGTTCA
>NW_017728943.1:79421998-79458472 GCF_001723895.1 Crocodylus porosus
GTCTTGTTGCAGTCTTTCCCTCCCTACTAGCGTGCTCACCTCACCCCAAATTTTGGTATCATCAGCAAATTTAAACAGGTTGCATTTCACCCCGTCGTCCAAATCGCTGATGAAGAAATTAAACAGCACAGGCCCCAGCACCAAGCCCTGGGGGATTCCGCTGCCCAATTCCCCCCAGGTCAAATATGACCCGTCCACCACCACCCTCTGAGTACGACCCTTGAGCCAATCTGCAATCCATCTGTAATTAGAGAAAAATGGGTATCAGTGATTATTCTTTAGAATCACAGAAAATTAGAGTTGAGGGGGAGCTCAGGAGGTCATCTAGTCCAACCCCTGCTCAAAGCAGGACCATCCAACTATATTACTCCAGCCAGGGCTTTATCTAGCCATGGACTTTCCTTTAAAAACCTCTAAAGATGGAGGTTCCACAACCTCTCTGGGTAACCTGTTCTGGTGCTTTACTATCCTCCTTGTGAAAAACTTTTCCCTAATATCAAACCTACACTTCCCTTGCTGCAATTTGAAATGATTGCTCCTTGTTCTGTCATTTGCCACCACTGAGAACAGTCCAGCTCCATCCTCTTTGAACCACATTTCAGGTAGTTGAAGTCTACTATTACATCCCCTGCTCAGTGGGCACATCTACACATGACACTATGACATAGCAACATACTATGGCAACATAGATTCCTCAGGCAAAACCTGTGATGCTGCAGCTACGTCGCCATAGCAACATGCTCCCCCATGATAGCACATTATTATGGCAATATAGTACCTAAAAATAACCATGCGCGGTGAGCACAGCGCAGTACCAGCTGTTACTGCCCTGTCTTTTAGTACTTCAAAAGGAAGTACTAAATGATAGCACAGTAACAACAGCATGACAGCATCATGTGTAGATGCACCCAGTCTTCTCTTTTCCACATTAAATAAGCTCAGTTCCCTCAGCCTCTTCTCTTAAGTCATATGCCCCAGCCCTCTGAACATTTTCATTGCCCACTGCTGAACTCACTAATTTGTTCACATCCTTTCTTGAATGGGGGGCCCAAAACTGAACACAGTACTCCAGATGTGGCCTGACCTGTGCTGAAAAGGGGAATAATCATTTCCCTTCATCTGCTGGCAACACTCCTACAAATGCAACCCAGTATGCTGTCAGCTTTCTTGACAACAAGGGCACATCATTGGCTCATATTCAGCTTATTGTCCACTGTAACCCCCAGGTCCTTTTCTGCAGAGCTACTGGCCAGCCAGTCGGCCCCCAGCCTGTACCAGCATATGGGATTGTTCCATCCTAAATGCAGGACTATACACTTGTCCTTGTTGAGCCTCATGAGATTTTTTCTGGACCAATTTTCCAATTTATCCAGGTCTCTCTGAATCCTAGTCCTACCCTCCAATGTATCTACTACTCCTCCCAGCTTGGTGTCATCCACACATCAGCTGAGGGTGTATTCCATCCCATCTTCCAGGTCACTGATTAAAATATTGGACAAAACTGGTCCCAGGACTGACCTCTGGGGCACTCCACTTGATACTGGCTGCCAGCTAGATAGAGCCATTAATTACTACTCTTTCAGCCCAGTGATTCAGCCAGATTTCTATTCACCTTACAGTCCATTCATCGTACTTCCTCAGCTTACTGGTCAGAATGTTGTGGGAGACTATCCTAAGTAAATGTTGTTCCAACCTTAAAAACTATTTATAGCAATAGTGGAGATAAAAATTATGAAGAACAGAATTTAGCTTTGTTCATTTGCATGTCAATTTTCAGAATGATTTTTCAAGTTATGGTTATTTTTATTTAAGAAGTTGGTGCTCAAACTCAGAAAACTAAAACAAAATGCTGAATGGTCCTTAAAGTGTATAACCTCATAAATCCAGGTATCAAAAATCTGGAATTATCAAAAATCCAGCACTTCCTCCTGCTGCTCCCTCCAGCCTCCCAGACACAGAGGGGGACGCTTGCATGTGGCAGCTGCTGCCGCCATGCACCACCCTGTGCTGGCACTCTGCGTGCGGCTGACGCTACAGTCCCCACCCTGCTGCCCTGCTCCATAACTGGCCGTTGCACCTGTTTAAAAAATCTGGCATTTTCAAATTTCCAGCAGGTGCTCAGTCCCAAGCACATCAGATTTATAAGGTTATACTGTATTCTGTTCTTATTAAGTATTAATATCATAATGAAAATGTACATTAAAATTAACTGTATACCAAAACAACATGATACTAACTTACCGTTGGTGGATCTACCAACATTGAAATTAGATTCAAGTTTTCAGTAAAAGGGATTTTCCGGTTTCTCATCTCTGCTTCCCACAAATCTTTAAGCAAAAGGTTCCGAAAATTTTGATTAAAAGGCCCACAGTAGGAAAGGAATCCTGTGCAGAGCAAAACATCTCCCACAAGTCTAGAAAAAGAACAAAACCACAATTAAAAGGTATGACTTCCAGCCCCTGGAGTTGAACAACAACATTTTAAAACATATTTATTATAAAAAAAGGCAACTGGGTTTTTGGTTGTAGCTGTGTTAGTCAAAGCACATAGGCAGGCAAGGTTCTTTGGGTGGATGTGATATTTTTTACTAGACCAACTGAGTACTTGGAAAAAAGTTCTTAGCAAGTTTTTGGGCACAGTCACCCTTCTTCAGGCACAGGGAGTCTCTGCTGGTCTGAGACTCCAAGGAATGAGAGAAGCTAAAAGTGTGGCAGGAATTCAGTGAAAATGTACGTAGGTAGAAATTAGGGGAAAAAAAAGGTAAAGCAGGTAAAGGAGGGGGCAAGCAAGAGGAGAGAAAAAAGGCCAAAGGGAGACAACAGCAATATAATACAAGGTAGGAAAATAGTTGGAGATCATGAAAACAGGAACAAGAAAAGTGAAAAGTGTGACAGGATGTTAGTGAAAATATAAATAGGTAGAAATTAGAAAAACAAAAGGTAAAACAGGGAAGGGAGGGGGAAAAAAGCAAGGGGGAAAAAAGCCAAAGGGAAACACTACAGTGATAATAATACAAGCTAAAAAAGACACTCTCAGTGAAAAGGAAATAGTAGGAAATCAGGAAGACAAAAGGCAGAAAAGTAGGGGAGAGAAAGCAAGAAAAGGTGGGGGAAAAGAAGAATGTTCTTCTACCTGCCTGACCTGACCTCTTACATTCTTCTTCTGTTTTTTTCTAATTTGTATATTTTGACAGATGATATACCTGTTAATCTGAGCTCTGAACTCCTTACTCTGCTGAGTCCATCTAACTTTCTCTCCACTCAGACCATCTATAAGCGCAGAAGCTGCTTGCATCTTTCTCCTGCACATTTCTGCATCATTCAACAGGTCCTAAAATTGCCAAGTCATTCTAGCTTATTAAACACTCAATTTCTAAAATTCAAAAGCCTATATTTACAAAATCTATAACAATATTTTTGAGAACACCCAACTGATTGATTCTTGTGTATAAATGAAAAAAAAAAAGAGAACTGAGGGAGTAGAGACCTTCCTTGGAAGCCGCCCCAGACAATTCAAGGCAATGGGCCCTGGATGGATGTACAGCTTTATCAGTGCCTGGCCCCCATGTTTCAAGCCAGGGTCTTTTATTAAAATAAAAAAAAATTCTTTTAGGTGAGTTTAAAAAACTTTAGAACTAAACCCAGATGAGTAAAAAGGTACTGTATTAAAAATGCACATAGTCCCTGAGATAAGAAAGGGGTTAAAAGAGACTACATTTGCCATTCTAACATTGGCCTAATGCCTGAGAATGCTAATGTTTGTCAAGCAAACATAATATATGCTGGACAAATTATGTTTATCTTGTCTTTTAACTTATTCTGATCTGACTGAATCAGTAAGAACAAATTAGATAACCCTAAAATTTCTGCATGCAAACAATGTTTATATTAATAGAATATTTTTATCTCACCATTTTCTCCGTCATTGCTGCATCAAACTTTGCCTGCACTTTATCCAGCTCAGCTTGTTTCTCATCTAGTGCCTCCTGAGCCTGGGCTAACTCTGCATTAGCTACTTTCAAACGCCCTTCTTGTTTTGCCAAGTTAGCCTGAGAATAAAGAATAATTAGACAATGAGTGAGCATTTATAATCTATTTTAAATCTATTATTTCAGGCCTGTTTCACTACTAATCAATATGGACTTAGGATATGCAACTCTTGTTATCAAATAATCGCTGACAGTGTATGTTATCTTTATTAAATAAAGAGTATGAATACATATCTTTAAATTGTTTCCTTTATCAATTTCATTTAAATCCATTATTTAAATCTGCAGTTAATAATTATGTAATCATTTAGCTTTCTGTTCCCTACTATCCATTTTCTTTATGTTTTAAAAAGTATTCCAATCTACCAAGATATCAGATAACTTAGTGAACAAGACAGAACCATACAGAAAAGAACCAAGCAATGGATTGTAAATTATTGATCTGTGACCTTGATTATCTTGGAAATGAGAACCATAACTCAGCTTTATTGTTTAGATCTTGAACTTATTTATTTAATTTGTGTGCTCCACAGTGGTGAATATTTTTGTGCTCAGGAGACCTGTGAGTGATCAGTACCAACATACCTTCTCAGCCAGTAAGAAATACACCCCTAGACCAAAGAGCCACACAATTACTGCCAAGTATATATTTATATTAATTTCAGAATAGACTTTTGACCAGTGTTTTTGATCACTACCCTGCAATACTGTTGCTCTTGCAGTATGATACTATTTTCAGTTACAGCAAGTTTGCTGGCTGAAGCTCTGAAATCACTGTGCAGATTTCCCCCTATGTTTCACTTTATTAAACTTTTGAGAATTAAGTTCTATTAAAATCTCATAAATCTGTAGGTATCATGAAGGTCCTTGCCAGGTTCTTTCATAGAAACATCAAAAAGAATGGTTACTCATTCTATAGTAACTGTGGATCAATTTGAGGTGGTGCAGTAGAGCAACACAAATTATCAGAAGTCTAGAAAAGAAGAAAACAGTTTTTATTGTAGGGCTGCATCCTTTGTTTCAGTTGAAGCTGGCTCTTGAAAGAGTTAAAGTTATGTTAATGTGCATAGCCATAGTGACCTCAGTGTTCCCTTTAATTCCTGAGCGAGTGCAGTGCTGTACCTCTCTAGTTGCTGAAGAATTCTATTTGACACATCTATAATCATCTGCCTTTAGAGTATTGGATACTTGCTCCCAAGAAATGAAGGCTCACTATTCAGAGCAGGAGCAAAGTAACCATTACTTACCTTTAACTTATATAATCCACAAATATGTATCACTTATGGGACACGTGTGTACACAGTACATTCAAGTCAGAGATGTCTGGTCAGCAGTATGTGTTTAGTGGTGCATGCATACTGCACACATACTTCTGAGGCAGTAACACTGGCCAGAAGAGTGAGAAAACTGCAAACCCAAATGACAGGCTCCTCCTACTACATTTTCCACATACACAAAAAAAGACTTTCGCCTAATATGCTACAGTGAGAGTAAATGGACATATGGATGTTAGGTAAGTGTGTGTGAAAGACTAAACCTGAGCCATACATTTCATATCTATAATGTCTAATACACATCAATCTTCTGTAACAGTATTTGAGAAATGCTTAAATTAGTCTGGTGGTCAACACGGAGATGAGATGGTAAGTTCATAATAACCGGGTGAACAGTTAAATTTTCTGCCTCAGGTATGTACAGCAGTAGGTGATATGAAGTCTTTGCAAAGAAAGGATTGTCTCATTGAAAACTTTAATAATTTCTTTAAAGAATCTATTCATCGACTATTGGTACACCTATGGTGAGCCTGTGGTTTCTAATACTTCTAATACTTTTGCCTGGGAGTTGGTGTGAGTGCTTCTAGAATTCAAAAGGGGTTGTTCTTAAAACTCTGAAGGCAAGGAAATTTCATATGTCTTCTCATTAAAAAGATTATAGTTCACAAAGGGAAAATCATCCATGGGAATGCAAGAGGAACGGTGCCAGGAAGATTTATATTGTTACTGATTTAGATTCTGTGTCTGCTGTAATGGGGGCATTTTGCAGCAATGTTCTTACGCTTATCTGTGGTTTCGGTAGATAGATTTCTCCCTGGGTCTCTATGGTAATTTATCAATTAATTACAACATCAGATCCAAATTGACAAAACTGTATTTGTCAATTCCAGTTCAGTAGTTTGAGGTCCATGTTCACAGACTGGAGGTGTAATAAACCTGCCTCACAAGTCTGTGAAGTGTGTGGTATTCTTTTGAAGGACAGACTGTAGCCTGCAGTTACAACAGCCTGGCTGACGCTGGTTAGGTTTGGCTTCCATTTGCTGTGCTCAGATCTTTTATGTGGTCCAACTTTTTTTGCTCCTTGTTTTAAAGTGTAGATTTCTGATGTCCCAGGTAAGATCTTTTATGGGTTGCTAACACCACCAAATACTGGGTCAGTAATTTACTGATAACCATTTTTTGACAACAATAGAAAACCACAAAATGTACTGAGTGGTTAAATGATAACGCCTGACTAGTATTGACAGGAAATGAGAAGGAACTGACAGGTGTGTTGGGGAAGCCCGATCCTTCTGTACTCTCAGTTGGAAACATGAAAACATTCAGGTTGTGTCCACTGCCCCAGTGTGTACCACTGACTGAAATCTCCAACTTGAGTACAGAAGGTGCAAGCATAGCAAGAGTGAAGCATCGAGGAATAATCTATCAAAGCAGAACATTTTAATTTAGTAGATCCCATTCAGATCCTGCAATCTTTTGAATAAAGATGACTAAGGAAAAACATGCATCTAATTTTGTTTGGAGAGAAAACAATTTTCTTAGGCTTGGGGCAATATTTCTCTATTTTGTTTGGATACTATAGGAAAGGCTACTGTCATGTATGCAAGTGGAAGATCTATTTTCAGGTGTCTATCTCTAGTCTTATACTCAAATTGGAATAAAGCACCCCACTTTATTTTAATTAACCAAAGAGAAGCTCAGCCCTGAAGACTTTGAAGCTGAAGGGTCCTTGATACTCTATACTGCTGTGGAGGTTTCTATGCAGCAGATTGACTGGAAACCTGGATTGGATCCAAGATAGTTAATTCTATTGACCTGGAAGTCAGAACAAACGTAACACTATGCTGAACTCTATTACACAAAACGGGTAAAATTAACTCAGTAAATTGATGCTTCAACCTCGAAGCCATTTGTCAGGAGACAATGGTACTGAAGCAGCACATCAGTTCAGAAATTCAACAGCCACCAGAAGGCTTCCTTCGGCTCTGCCAAAATGTGATGGAAATCAAATGTCTTCTTTTCTCTTTTTCAGTGCTTTGGAGGTGGAATAAAATCAAGTAGCTCAGGCAAGGAAAAGCAAACTCATCTACGCAAATATAATGCCAATAAAAAGGATTTTGAAGTTTTATTTCCTAGTGCACTCACCCCCAACTGAAAAATATGCCAGGCAGACTCTAATAAGGGAGTATCATGGCATCCTAAGTACAAAGTGTCCTGCCTATAAGACACTCTTTTTTGCATAAAATGCACCTTTTAAATCCTAATTTCTTACTATTTTCAGTCATTATGATTTGAAGATAAGTAACGCTGAGAAATAAAGGCTTTAACAATAACATTGAATAAACATTAGTTAACTAAGGTAAACTGCATTAAAAACAAGAGAAACCCTTCTATTTTTTGGAAGGGACAGGAAGAAAGGAGAAAGTTTCTTATCAAACACCAGCAGTTCCAAGATCAGTTTTATAGACAACAGTACATTTCCAGTACATTTTTGCTAAAACTGAAACAGTATAGCCATTAACTACTTTATTAACATATTAAAAACAAGGAGTTTCTTTTACCTTAAGAGGTAACACTTCTCTGTTAATGCTATAAAATATTGCCATGGCTTGTGTCCAAGATAGGAGTCCTGCCACATTACCACAGACCTTTTTACCATTCTCCAGAGTATAATCTTCCATGTTGAAATAAGGCTGTAATAATTCTACTGTCTCCTCATTGATACTGTCCTTAGGAAATTGCTGGAGAGACTGCAGAAATGGACCACTCATAAGCTACAAAAAGAGAAAAAATAAAACTTTATAGAACATGTGTTCTTATTCTTTATTAAATATCTCAGTCTTCCACATTTAAGTATTTGCTATGGAAAGATGCTAAAATAGTTTTCTACAAGCAGCAAACTGGTATAGCTAATAGGAAGAGAGCAAATTTTACTGTTCTAATTACTCCTAAATGTTTATATAATTATCACAAGAGTTTTAAGAGTCTTTGTGCAGTTCCACTTCTGGGATGTTGTCCTCATTGTTCAGTTCACAGAATGCTCGCTAAGACAGTCTGTGTGGGGAGGAGCTCTCTCATGGTGCTGAACAACAGTCATCCATGTCTGTTTAAATGCAATGCTCCAAACAGCTTCAGCTCCTTCTCCTTAATTACAGAATCTGGTCTGTGTAGAAAACTCAAAGGTAGAGGAGAAAAGTACATTGGGAATATGAGCGCAAGGATTCAGCTCTTCAAGTAATGAAGACTGCACACCTATGACTGGAGTTATTCAAGAAACATCTACATATTCATAATGGTATCCACAGGTGGTAGATTTGACTGGTGGAAACATTTCCTAAAATTGCACATCAGAGCTGCCCTTCCTCTTACTGTTCTTGAATTCTTTGAGAGAGAAGTTAAAAACTAGATGGGAGTACTAGCGGTTAAGCAGTGTTATGAGGAAAAGGAAAAGGCAGCTCAGGAAGGGTAGGGAGTTTGAATGTGTAGAATCCATTTTGCAGACATGCAGTTACAGGTGTGAATTTTCCCTTCTTCCTCAAGAGGTTTCTGAATACATTCTAAATATAGGTTGACAAACTACTCTTCATATTGTGGACCAGGAAGTCCTAGTTCAGCAACAAGTGTAATACTATAAGAAAATGAGCTTTTGATCCAAAAGCTAGAGTTAGTCAGTAGCAGGGACCCTGTTTTTTTCCATTTAAAAATCCCAAACTCTCTAATAAAACCCCCCAAATCCACATTTTCCACAATTAAAATAAAACACCTCTCTCTCTCTCTCTCTCTGTATATGTATATGTGTATGTATGTATGTATGTATCAGTTGAACACAGTATTTTATTGATATATTTACAATTTGAAAGCAATTTCGAAGCCTACCAGTGCCTCAATCTTTATAATGAATATATTCTAAATACTTATATATTTTGGCATTTGATTTGGGGGTTTTTTATCATGGAAAATCAGAGTTCTCTCTGTCCCCTTCGCTCACCAGGATGTGGGTCCATCTGTGGCTGTCCTGCTTTGTGGTGCTAAGCAGCCCTGATATGCTGGTGCCCTGCCCCTATCAATGCTCCTGCCCCACACTCCCAAAACACAGCCCCCCAGGCCTGCTGGCACCCCTCACTGCTGACTCATAGCCCCCTGCCCCTGTTTGAGCCTCTCACTCCTGAGCCACAGACCCCCCGGCCCTGCTAGTGCCCCTCACCCCCGACCCACTGCCCAGTGTTTAAGGGAGGAGGTGGGGTGTAGGGAAGAGAGGACACAGACAATGATCTGGGGCTGGGGGGGAACATGCCCCCTAGATGTCTGTTCCCACAGTAGGGTGCAGGGCTGCATCCAGGCCAGACCAACTCCAGAGGAGCCACCTCCACAGCCCAGCAGGTGGGACGTAGCATGGGAAGGAGCACTGTGCCATCATGGTGAGTCATGGCAATGGCAGCACAGAATTGCACAGCTCCTCAGAAGCTCGTCTGACTCAGAGACAGCCCGTGCCCCGCGGTGGGTGCAGAAATCTCAGGGTTCATGTGTGCCCCCCATTGTGTTGCCCTGCCCCTCGCCCCCACACACATCATCCGTGCTCCCCACTAATGCGTCACCTGTGCCCCCCCCAATAGACTTACCTGGAGGGAGCTGTGGGAGCTGCTGTCCACCACTGCCTGGCTGCCCACATGCATGTGTATGTACACATGCACACGACACGCCCGGCATCCTACTCCCCTCAGCCCCAAGCAGCCCCTTGCAGACTGGAACTCTGCAAGAGGAAACCCATGGTTTTACCCTTTTACCCATTTTACCCTTTAAAGGAAAAAATCCATTAAAGAAGGAAATGTGCACTTTTCTGTGTTTTTCCACAGCAAACAGAAAACCTCGATCCTTGGTCAGCAGTATTTTTTTAAAGTGTGAATTGAGTTCCAAATAGCAGCTTTACAGATCTTCAAAATCAGGACACATCTAAAACATGCCAAAGAAATTGCATTTTGTCTTCTGAAATGTGATCCAAGTCCTGTGAGAAGATGTTTCTCAGACCTTTGTATAGAAATGTGTGTGACTTGTTTAGACAGGCACCGAGGTAATAGCTTGTCTTCTACTATTATCTTCATATGAAATAAAGTGATGATTACTCAAATTCCTCAAGCCAGTTTAAATAAAAACCTAGAGTTCTCTTCATATCTAAGGTGCTTCATTTTGCTTCACCTGTATGAGTCAAGTCTGAAGGAAAAACTGGCAAATTATTGGACTTGTTAAGACTGAGGTAGAATTCTGTTATCACTTGGGAAGAAGCTTAGGCTGCAGCCTTAGGACCACTTTGTCCTGGTGAAAGACTGTAAATGAAGGATCAGTCATCTATCTGAGACTGTAGTTTGCTTGCTCTTCTAGTAGATTTAACATCCCCAAAGAAAGTTTTCTTAACTAAAAGATGAAATATGAACCAATCTTTCAAAGATTTTTGTAAGTGGAATAAGTACTGGGTTGAAGTCCCATATTGATACCGTGTTCTCGACTGGAAGGCAAACATTCCTAAGTCCCTTCATGAATCCCTCGACTAAGTTAGCATTAGTAGATGGAGCACAAAATAACTGCCAGCTGTACTTTCTTAATGATAGAGTCATAAAAATCATAGGGTTAGAAGGGACCTCAAAAGTTTTCTAAACAACATGCATTTAAGAATTATAAATGAAGGCACTACTTACATATGGATCAAAGTTGATGCAGCCTATTTGCTCAAACAGGAAAACTTCCCATTTAAGGACACAGAATCTGTGGACTGATTTTTTCTGTAATAGGGAAGAATATCTTGAAAACTGTTTTGAGCCAGGTCTGTTTCTAGGTCTATTAGTGTCCTATATTCCATGCTGTTACAATTGGGGGTTAGGATGGTAAAACCAACTGTTTTGCAAACTCAAATCTGTGTTTATTGGGAGTGTCAGGGGCACACCTGGGACACAAGCAGTTAGGGCTTAGCCCATTGAGAGTCACAGCACAGGGGTTCAGGAAGCAGCAAAGTCAGGGAAGCAAGGATCCATACTAGAGCCAGGGTCAGGGGATCAGAAGCAGGCAGGTCAGGAAGCCAAGGTCTATAGGGAACAAAAGGTAGGCAGTCACCCCCTGGGTAGAACCACAAGCCAAGGGAGGTCAGGCAGAATGACGGTAGGGATCCAGGCTGGTGTCACTAGCCAGGGGGTCTGAAGCAGGCTGCTATAGCTCATGGGCAATCACCTATCTAAGCCATGAGTCAGAAGCTGGCTGTCAGAGGACAGGTGTCTAGAAGCACAATGGATCAATGAGCTGGCAAGATAGTCTTAAAAGCACAGAGGGTCTGGACTGGAGTCTGGAACTGGGAACAGGTCAGCAGGAATCAGGATTAAATCAGGAAGCAGGACCCAGGGCAAAGGAAGCTAGGAATTCACAAGTAGGACCAAAGACACTAGGAACAAATAAGCAAGACCTAGGAAACTGGGAGCAGAAAATCCAAAAGTGCAGAGCTAAACAAATCTTGCCGAGTAGGTTGCTGGACACCAAAAGGGCTGCTGCTTCAAAGTGGTAAGCCACACCTGAGACAACTGGTGCCAACTTGTGAGAGTTAAGCCACTGACAACCAGGCCACTCAGATAACAAGGGCCAACTAGTGGCAATTTAATTAGCCTGCTGCCTTGCTGCCTGACAGGGAGACAGATCTTTTACTGTATTTTTTGTAAAGTATGGAAAACATTCTCTTATCTATGATGGGGCAAGCAAAATCAGCTTAGCCTTATCCAGTCTTATTTTGAACAAGAGAAAAATGGGGAAATGGGAAAGGAAACTTCACAGCAGGCACTGTTTTTTTGTTTTGCTAAAAGCCTAAATATTCAAGACAAAGTTCTGGTGAAAATAAAACGGACTGCCTACCTGGAGAACTTCAACCCCTAGGAGGAACCCCCCTCGCTTCCCCCAACTTCAACCCCCAATAGGCAAAAAACAACCCAAAACAAACCAATTCAAGCTACTGAAGAGAAACAGAATACCATACCCTAGGAAAACAAGGGCAGAAAGGGCTTTTATTATTAAAACTTTAAAATTAATTGGCCTAATGAAATAGTCTGAATTAGGGGAACAGAGATGCTATATCCCCTTGTTTTACATCCATTGCAATTTTATCACAAGGGTCTAGACACAACTTTGTATTTACCCAACAAATCTCTAAGCAACAGACACATCACAGTAAATATGTAGCAAGACTTGTTTTGTCAAATCTTTCTGCATATTAATGTTGCTGTACAACTATAAGTTTGTGTCCATTTTTACAGACCTATTTCCCTATTTTGAACAAGGATTTAGAATATAAGTTCATTGATTTTTTTCATATTGCCATTTTTTAAAGAAACTGTTCAAGACTCCTTGCTTAGAAATGCTACTTACTTTTAGTGACTCGCCCCAGGATGGCTTACAGCAAGGCTTTTCTGGATCCAGCGTAACTGGGTCTATTTTCTTTTGGAACAGTAACAGAACACAATCCATGATCCTCATGATTAGATGAGGGGGTTTTGCAAGCTTCCTAACTGTGGCAATATCCACTGGTTTGATGGTCTGTATTGTGGAAAATAAAGTAGAATTACTGTAGAATTACTTCCCAAGTACTATTTAATAAGTTCTTTTTCATTCAGCATTTTATTATTACTGTTATTCTTTCTATGCATCTTTCATTGAGGGAAGTTAGATTTATAAATGCCTGGTAGATAAATTATTGGGATTATTTTACCAAACATTGCCATTCCATACCGCTGAAATATATTTGAATCAATACGCATTTCAGAAATATTTTCTCAATGCAATGAAACAGATCTGAAAATCAAAATCAAAAACACATAATACTGACATTATGGAATTAAGCTTTTAAGAGACTGAAAAAAGATGTATAGTTTACACTTTTAAGAGTTTATATTTCAGGATAATGTTTTTGGCAATACAATACACAAGGCTAGAAAATGGGCTATATGAGTATTTGGTTAATATGGCCAACTACTGTGAAAGCAAATACATTCTTTTCTTGCCTGGCAAAGTTAGTAAAGTCCCGAGCTGTTACTCTTTGACTTTTTATTAGTATTACTTTTAGGGTACAGCTTAAATACATAATCACTCAAATAATTAGGGTACTGCTAAACAAAAGGCCATTTCAAAACTAGCAAGTGAATTTATTCCTGAAAATATATATGCATTCTGCTATTTGCTTAGCAAAGAGGTAACCACAGCCACAAAATGGAATTGTCAAGGTGCATGTAGATGCAGGGTGCATCTACATGAGACACTGGTTACTGTGTGCCTGCGAATGTTTTTTAAGTGATGCTACTGTGCAGTAGCCTAATAATACTATGCAGTAGTGTATTAGCACTGTCCATCCCATGACATGCTACGGTGCAGTATTATTTGGCTACTGCACAGTCGGCATCTCATACAAATGTGCCCGGGGGCATGTAATTTATAAGAGCATCTTGCATAATGATTTTGCAAGTTTGGTTCATTCTATCATCAGAATAGATTTCAATTTGGAGAGGATGCTTGATTTTTTCTGAATTGCAATTGTCTGAATTGTGGACAACATTGAAAGGGTCTAGAGGAGGGCCACCCATATGATCCAGGGACTACAGGGCAGACCCTACATTGAAAGACCTAAACCTGTTCAGCCTTCACAAGAGAAGGCTGAGGGGAGACCTGGTGACTGTCTATAAACTCACTAGGGGGGACTAGAAGGGTTTAGGGGAGACACTGTTTCCCCTAGTGCCCCCTGGCATGACAAGGAACAATGGACACAAATTATTAGAGAGTAGGTTTAGGTTAGACATCCGCAAGAACTACTTCACGATCAGGGCGGCTAGGAGCTGGAACCAACTTCCTAGGGAAGTGGTGCTGGCTCCTACCCTGGGGATCTTTAAGAAGAGGCTTGATGACTACCTGGCTGGACTCATTTGAGTCCAGTCTTTTCTCCCACCCAGGCAGGGAGTCGGACTTGAAGATCTACAAGGTCCCTTCCGACCCTACTTCTATGATTCTATGAATATTTTTCTTGTTATATACTGGGTGCGTCTACATGTGCGCCCCACTGCATGATTGGTATTGCACAGTCATTTAGTACTTGCTTTAGCATTTCTAACCCTACTGTGCAGTAGGGGTCGTGTCATGGTTAGTGCCTGCTGATGCTACATTACCATAGCTACAGCAACATAGCATCCCATGTACACATGCCCACTTACTAGTAATTTAAGCAGCAGATTGCTCCAATATAAGTTACTACTGCTTTATTTTTCTACATCACCTCTTTCTCCCATGGTTCTTTTGTAAGTTGTCCCTCTCAAAGAGGAATTCAGCATGCATTTTGAAGTAAAATGTGAGCTCCACAACTACTAACAAAAGATTTGAATATGAAATTAACAGAATGAAAACTCAAAATGACATGAAGCTTTGTTCTGGTAGAATTATTCATTCTTTCAACATATGAGTCAATGTCCAGTAAATTCATGAAAATATAAATTAATTACTTACATTCAGTGCAGCTTCTGCATCTTCTAAAGCTGGTCTAGCTGCCTCCAATTTGGTCTCAGCTTTTACTTTTTCTGAATCAATTTCATCTACAATTTTTTGTGCTTTGTCTTTCACACCCTGGACTTCATTTTTCACTTTAGCTGCAGCTTCAGCACTTACTGTAACTTCTGCCAGCACCTAACATTAAGATTAAAAAAAATATATGAAAAAATGGAATGAATTAATACTTTGCAAATGCAATGACATCCAAATCTAAACTATTGTTTTTATTTAGCATTTCTTATACATGATCTATATATACATGATACACACACACACACACACACACACACACACACACAATTATGCAAGAAATATACCTGGAACCACAGGACTTGATTTTGTTATTTGGGCAGGTATCCAAGAGTTAAAAAGCCTAATCCCAAATATAGAAATTGTGCTTGGACATCACTGTGATTTCTATAATGTATACATATGCTTCATAAACCAATAAAAGTTATTGACTCAAAGGCAGTGGCATGGTTAGATGGTTGGCAAGAATGGAATGTACAAAATTAAACAGAGACTTAAGAAAGATGCATGGAGAGATAAAGCAGAGTTAATTTGCTATACAGAAGACTGCTGTTGAAGAACAGTAAGGTCTCATTTTTTTATGGTCCAAACTGTAGATTGTCTCTTCAGAGGATTAGGAGAAATATTTTCCTTCTTTAAACTTAAGTGAAGCTGACAGAAAACAGGTAAATTATAACCACCGCAATCCACCCCCCCACACTGTTCTGTCACTTGGTAAAGTGAATGTATTTGCCACAACACAAATAAAGCCAGGTGCAACAAGACGTCTCTGCTGGCATAAGTATACCTTTGTTTATGAGAGATTTTGCCTTGGTTCTTCCAAGTTCAAGATGTTAAAAAGCCTGCATTTTTCTTGAATTCTTATTGTAGATTATCAAGTCTGCTTGATAATGGTATTCGTATCAATGGAACCCCCGACTTGATGAGCAGAGTCTCCAATTTAAAGTTAGCTTGCTTACACAGTTTGGATTCTATTCAATTTTATAGTTGCTTATTTGTTCATTTCTTTTTTTTCAAAATTGCAACAAAGAACACCAAAAACTGCAACAAAGATATTGGATTTACCCTAAGAACCTTGTCTGCCTATACCCTTAGACCATCATGGCTACAACCTACACCCCTGCAAAAGGTCACCAAACTTAGAAAGTCAAAGGTGACAAATATGAAAATTGCATGTTCTGCTTCCAAATTAATACCTATATCCTTCACACAAGCAATGTTGTCTACTTAAGTGGATAAAAGGGGTCAATGCTGAAGTAAAAGCAAAAACATGTTCCTCCTTTTCCTCCTTCCTTCAATATCTTAACTCAAGAAAGCACCTTCCATTCAGAGGTGTGAAGGTATCTTTCAGAGACTCAGCTAAACCACTTAACTAACCCACTTACCTGTAGCAACGTTTTCATTAAAACAGGATCAGGTTATTTGTATTCCCTTTTATAAAGATGGTGTTTAATTGCCCTTAGGAATGTTTCGCATTAATTTTAGTCAGCTCAGGGAGCAATTAACCCCTGGATTGTCCACACAATAAGATGTGTAAACTAGTTTTAAGCATCTTTTAGGCATCTTAGGGCTCAAACAGGAGCGCAGCTCACCACTGTAACTCAGAAGGCTTTGCAGGAAGTGTTCTGAGTAACCATGATCACCTGGACCAAACAGAAGTTCATTGTTGGTTCTCCAGGGAGGAGGGGAGTCTACCTGCTGGCTGTGAACCTGCAGCCAGTTTCACTCAGAAATTGCCCCTCTTCTCTCCCAGCTTGTCCCTGTTTCAAAATGAGGAGGGGGAGAGAGGAGAGGAACCTCATTTTAGGAGTTCCCCAGCCAGTGTTGAAGGCAGGGGTGGCTGTACTGAAGCCCTTCCACCTTGGGGGCCGGGGAGGGGGCTTCAATATACCCACCTCACCCTCCAGCAAGGGCTGAAAACGTCCCAAACTGAACTCCCTCCACTCCCTTTCCCCTCTCCCATTCTGAAAACAGCTCAAAGCTGGGAGGCAGCACAAAGCTGGGAGACAGAAGTTACAGAAGACCATACGCAGCGGAAGGCAAGGGGCTAATGGGGCACGCCCCTCCCAAATACAGGGCAGCAGTAGGGTCACAATGCAGCCTGGCCACGGGCTTCCCACAGCTGCAGCAGGAGTGGGGTGGGGCACACAGGCAGCAGTGAGTAAGGAAGTGGGGCTGGCACAGTCTGGGGCAGCCTAGGGCAGCTTGTCTGGGCACTGCGGCTCCTGCTGCTACGCACACCCCGGCAGGCAAGGGGGGCATGTGTCCCCAGATCTGCATGGCGCAGGGTAGAGTGCTGCTGCAGGCTGGGGCCAGGGTGTTGCTGGGCTCTTCCTGGAGAGGGGTGGGGCTTGGCCACCCTGTGCTTGGGGCAGGCGGCCATGGAACTGGGAGGGGGCTATAGAGGGGAGGGGCTGCAGCCACCCCAAAATTTGCTGTGGTCCCTCCACCCCCATCCCAGTGCCACTGCCACTTGCCCTGAGCACAACACAGCACAGCCTCCACCAGGAAGAGCCCGGTGCAGCCCCAGCCCACAGCAACAGCCTGCCCTGCCCCATGCAGATCCAGGGGCACATGCCCCCCCATGCCCTCCTGTGGCACATACAGTGGCAGGAACCACCCCCCTCCCCAAGCCCCAGATGAGCTGTGGCTTATTCCCGTGCCTTAGTCCCAGCCCCACTCTCTCCTCCCCTCCCCCCACAGACTTACCTGTTGGGAGGGTGCGCACGTGCTCAGCCCCCCCACCCCAATTTTTTTCTCCCTCCACCTATGCAGAAGACACTTTTGAAATATATTCATGTGACCACTCATGCAATGAAGGTTCAACGTTTCGCCTGATGGGCCATTTTTAAAACAGTCTGCAGCCACACACTTGTGTTTGGTCACAACTATAGATTGCTTTCTGTGGCTACATCAGGTGAAAATTGTCACTTTTCTCTGTGCCCTTAAAGTTACACCATTCCAGGTCAGGTTTATGTCTGATCCGTGTTGCCCAGCTTGTGTTTCACAAATGTGTGGCCACTCCCCAGAGACAAGCCGCCAAAGTTTCAGTCCTCCATCATCCCAGGATGCAGTGTCCACCTCCTGCCCCATCCTGTTCTGTGTAGGCAACTCACAAGGTAGCTCCTAGTCAGTCCCCTACTTGCCAGCTCTCTAGTGGCAAGTCACAGCTACATAGGTCAAGGAGAGTCAAAGAAGGTTTTTAGCCTGAAAGTGTAATTACTCTAAATTCAAACTAACACTAACAACAATCAACATTTAAGAACCTTAAAGTGTAACAAGTTCCTTATATATAATATACCAGACCAAGATCATGCAGAAATACTTGGATATTTTGAAATTATATAAGACAAACAACTGAAATTCGACCTTTCTTCCTGGATCTAGTATGCTACAGCTAAGAACTGAACAATGATAAATTTGCCTAACATAAAACTGACTCAGGCCACAAAAAGAAGTTCATTTCTATAAGTGCTGGGGAGCCCAGGGGATGATGCAGTGGGGCAAAGCCCCTGCTTACTCCATATACCTGGGACTTTGGTATAAGGAGTGGGACCTGGATTTGCTCTGCTACCCTTCGGAAAGCCTCCCTGGATTTGGTTCCCAACTAGCTGGTTTCTCTTGGCCCTCCCCACTCCCTAACCCCTCCCCACTGCTTCTCACACTAAGAAGTCCAGTGTAAGAAGCATGCAGGGGGCTGTGCTGCTCCCTATTGGTCTGCTTCCAGCGTCTGGCAGTCGAGCAGAGGGAGTAATGTGGCAAAGCTTCTCACATCAGGAACTCTGGAGTGAGAAACAGGTGAGGAACAGCTGGTGGCTGCTCCTCCTCTCTCCTCCCAGTCTACAAAATGAGTGGGAGCAGCTACCCCTGAGCCTTCTTTAGAACTGGTCTTGTGGAGGCATGGGAGCCTTTCCCCCAGCTCCACTCCACCTGGTCCCCAGGAAGAGTTAAGCTGTGGAAAAGTGTGCAGGTATTCAGCGTTCTAACAGAAACTCTCCTAGGAGACATTCCATACTTGTTCCTGGGTTATTTTACTCCTAGGGCAGCCAATTTTGCTCAGCCTGAACACCTGCATACTTGTAGTTTCTACTGGGAGAATGATGATTCTCCCAGAAGAAAAGGAATGTCTGCCTCAGCTACCAATGATTAACAAATTGCCTAATTAAACACATATATAAACCAAACTTTTACTATTAACAGCCGCAAGGCAAGTTGCACTACAAAGTCAATGAGACCAAAAATGAGCTCCAGTGCTCATGGAGATACAAAAAGAAATTGGGCATGTGAGGAGAATTATTTCTTATCTAGCCTTCCTACCACTTCTCTCCCTCATGAGTTTGACCGAACAGTGGCAGCTTTCAATTCTTTGGGCTTCTTCAGGAGATCCAGTAAGGCTAGGGACAGACATTACACATAAACTGGTTTAAATGATTAAAAAGTGGTTTAAACCTGTAACAGAACAGATGTTCAGTGCACATAAACCAGTTTGAAAATGGCTGAAACCACTTTGAGATAAACCTGGTTGCATGTAGTATCAGACTTAACTGATTTGGGTCAAACTGGTTTATTCAACATCTGTCCCAAACCCTTTCCTGGTTTAAGTTAAATCAGAGTCCCCCAGCATCCCAGAGGCTTTGCAGCCCTGGGAGGGGCTCTATGTTCCAGAGGGTTGGGATAGCCCCTCACCTCTGCTCCCTGGCGGGAGCTCCGGCAGAGACCGCAGGTACAGTGGCATCTGACTGGCCTCCTCCTGGCTCCCCATCCTCCCACCACTCCCAGCTCAAGTGGGATTCCCCCTTCCCTCTGCTTTACACAGACACCTCTCAGCATTAGCCAGCATACCACATGCTGACTATGGTCTGGGCTGTGGGAAACAGGACAAAGGCAGATAGGACAGTGTCGGCTTAGGGCTTTTTGGAGTTAATTAATAGATAGCTGGTAATGTTCCTCCATTTCTTCCTTGGAAAAAGCTGTTTAAGAAGAGCTTAAACTAATGAGAGAGCATTTTGTTTTGTTTGATGGGCTGATAAATGCTAACAACTCCCTGTACAACTTCCTGCTGTGTAACTAAATGCTCTTATCAACAGCAAGGTGGGGATGGGGGAACATCTCCCTAACCAGATCATCCTGGTGGGCATAGCCACACTCCTTCCTCAGCTCAGCACTATCAATGGGAAGGGAGGGCTGCTCTAGCACCACTACCCCTACCCCACTTGGCTTCTAGCCTGAGCCACTGCAGGCATGTACCTGCATTTCTTCAGTCCAGAGGGGATATCTGAACAGTTACAAACTGGTTCAGCCTAGGCAGATTAGACTTACCTTCAAAGAGTGAATCAATTCAGATTCAGGCTTTTTGAATGTCTGTTCCTAGCCTGACAGATACTGTGGAAGATGTGCTGAAGAATCAGAATCATGTGCTGAGACCACACTCCCTTTCTGAACAACGGCATACACTATTTTCTTGTACTTATTACATGGAGAGGTTCCTGACGTGGGGAAGATTGTAGACCTTTTACACTATTGTAGTCCTCTAAGCTATTTTTTGCTACTTTTGTAATGGATATAGATCAGAAGTGGGTTTAACACTCCAGTACTCACTTTATCTGCTTTTATAGAAGCTGCAGCCAGTTCCTTCTCTTTAACTGCCAACTCCTGAGAGAGTTTAGCTACAGATTCACTGGCTTCCATCAGCTTAGAGAGACCTATCAAATATAATATAATAGCAATTCAGAAAGGTAAAGATTGATATTTTCTGCTAATGTTATCATTTATTATAGCTATGGACCCTAAGGATCTAATTTTTCCCTGAAATTTCTATACTCATTAACACCTGCATAAAATGAGACAAAAGACATAAAAATAGCATTCTGATCTGATTGTGCTTTATATTTATTTTTCACAAGTGCAAATGGTTGTTTTGAAGCATAGGAGTGCTTTCTCTGGTGGTCTTTTGCTGCTGTCACTTTGGACATGCAGGCTGCTGGGTTCTGTGCGTTCTGGAAGGTGGATGCTAGCAAGCAGCCTTCCAAATTCCATGGGTGATACAGAAAAAAGGACTTGACTTCATGTTCAGTGACAAAACTCAGGTACATTTACTGTCACTTGGTCAGTACACCAACTGGTTTGTTTAACAATCAGCCCAATTTAGTGAATCTTGCTTGTGACAGATAGTTACGCACTACATCAATCACGCTCCCCAAGGTAACTATGAAAAACGAATCTAGTAGCCCTTGTATTTATACCCAAAATACCTTAATCTCACACCAAGTTTATCTGTCTACATATTGAGATGTTTATTTCTACTTGTCTCTTTCACCAAGCCTGCACACCTGCATTTTCAGTTTTTATCTCTGCCTCATTAATGTGTTCTTATTTTTATATTACTTCTTGAGCTATTCAGTTACTGTTTATGCTTCTCCCTTCTTTGAGTCAGTTTTTCACTCATTAGTGTGTTTTTATTTTTTACATTTTTTGTTAGGACATACAGCAGTCATGTGGCCTGTTCTTCCTGAGCTCCTTTTCAGATCTTTAGCTTAACTATAGCTTAGCATAACTGGAACTCCTACATAAATGATGGCATGAGGCACAAGACAACAGACAAACTAGCCTTGATTTTCATGGATGGGACATTACTAACAATGAAAAACTATCCAGGCATATATTATATATTACCTTTCTGGACTTCAGCAAGGCCTTTGACACCATCTCCCACCCCATCCTCATTAAAAAATTGGGCGACTGTGGCATTGATGCCTACACAGTCAGATGGATTGCAGATTGGCTGAAGGGTCGCACTCAGAGGGTGGTGGTGGATGGGTCATATTCGACCTGGGGAGAAGTGATCAGCAGAGTCCCCCCGGGCTCGGTTCTTGGGCCCGTGCTGTTCAATCTCTTTATCAGCAATTTGGATGACAGGGTGAAAAGCACCCTATTTAAATTCACTGATGACACCAAAATTTGGGGTGAGGCAAGCACACTAGTACGGAGGGAAAGACTGCAGCAAGACTTGGATAGGTTACAGGGGTGGGCTAGCAAAAACAGGATGCGCTTCAATACTGACAAGTGCAGGCTGCTGCACTTGGGCAGTAGTAACCAGCAGCACACTTATAAGATGGGGTCAAGCACAGAAGCAGAAAGGGATCTTGGAGTCATTACTGACTCCAAGATGAACATGGGCCAACAATGCGAGGTCACGGTTGGCAGGGCTAACCGCACCTTTTCATCCATCCACAGGTGCATCTCTAGCAGGGACAAGGAGGTGATCCTCCCCCTCTATGCAACACTGGTCAGGCCACAGCTGGAGTACTGTGTCGAGTTCTGTGCGTCCCACTTCAGGAGGGATGTGGACAACACTGAGATGGTCCAGAGGAGGGCCACCTGAATGATCCGGAGACAACAGGGCAGACCCTACAGTGAGAGACTGTGGGACCTGAACCTGTTCAGCCTTCACAAGAGAAGGCTGAGGGGGGACCTGGTGACCATCTATAAACTCACTAGGGGGAACTAAAAGGGTTTGGGAGAGACCTTGTTTCCCCTAGCACCCCCTGGCATAACAAGAAATAACGGCCACAAGTTGTTGCAGAGTAGGTTTAGATTAGACATCCGTAAGAACTACTTCACAGTTAGGGTGACTAGGATCTGGAACCAACTTCCAAGGGAAGTGGTGCTGGCTCCTACCCTTAAGAGGAGGCTTGATGCCTACTTAGCTGGGATCATTTGAGTCCAGTTTTTTCTGCTGCCCAGGCAGGGGGTCGGACTTGAAGATCTACAAGATCCCTTCCGACCCTACTTCTATGATTCTATGATTAATTTAATGGGTTAAAATAGGATATGGAGAGGCAGATAAGAAAATAAAGCATCTCAAAGAACTCCAGTTAATGTATCAGTAACTCTTCCCTTTAAATGCTTGTCTATATGTGTATTTTACTCTACTGATTTCCAAACAGAAATCTAACTTGAGATCACGAATTCTCAAAGACTTGTGTGTGGCACCTCATGGCACCCTTAAAAGGATCTCACAGCATGGCTAGGTACCATGGCACCCTGGTTTAGATTCACTGTTCTAATACAGTAGAACCAAGATAATTCATATCCAGGTGAATCACAATATGCTTAATTTACAATTGGTTGCTGAATTAAGAACAAGCCATACATATTTGGTGAAGCTTTTACTTCAAAACAGCACTCTTGCAAATAAACGCCATAGCAACTGGATCACCTCACCAGACCCACACAGCTATTTGATGCAGCATCATAAACAATATTCCCAGAAATTTCATTTCAGTTTCATATTTACAAAATGGCCTTAATAATACATTACCTTACAGGGTAATTCTGAAAATAAATCATACAGTATTTGTGAAGATATTTGTGATGACTGCCTTAATGCAGGAGTAAATTAATAAACCTATGTTCAGAGAGGGGTTTCAACAGCATGCAGTATATAAAACATTGGGCCACACAATGATAAACAAAGATAGATATAGAATATCTGCCAATTAAGTGAACATTATCCTTAATGTGCAATAAATGAAGTAGATGTATCATAGAAAAAATTGCATGTAGTCATGCAATTAAAGACTATATCATAAATCATGACTAAATCATATATCATGAATCATAAGATCATAAGAAAGTAGGGCTGGAAGTAAACTTACAGGTTAGGGACAGAACTTACACATAAACCAGTTTAAGTGATCAGAAACTGGCTTAAATTTGTAATAGAATGGAAGCTTAGTGCACATAAACCAGTTTCAAAATGGCTGAAACTGGTTTAAGATAAACTGGGTTGAATATAGTATCTGACTTAACTGATCTGGCTCAACCAGTTTATGAAACTTCTGTTCTAGTCCCCTTCCTGGTTCAATTAAATCAGAGTCCTCCAGTATCATAGCATTTTGCTGCCCGGGGCTGTGCTGTGCTGTCTGCTCCAGAGAGCAGGGCTGGCCCTACCCCTCTGCTCGCTAGCTGGAGTAGTGAGAGCTGGCTGATGAGAGGGGAGGGGGTGGCAAGCCCAGCTGGAGATGCAGCCCAGTCTGAAAGTGGGAGGGACTGCCCCCTCCAGGCAAAGCCCAGCTGTGGTCTGTGGCCAAGGAAGGGGGTTAAACACCCCTTCCCCTGTTCAAACTAACTGCTGGCTGCAACTGTGAACTACAAATCCCAAAAGCATCTGGAAGCAGGAAGAGGAAATGATGAGCAATGCTGCGGAGTGCTGCTCTTATACTTCTGAACTGCAAATCCAAGACCTCAGGGGCAGCAGGAAGAAGTGAACACACAAACAGAGAGCCATGCTGCAGTGCCTCCAGGCTTCTGGCCTGAGATACTGCAGGCATGTGGCTGCATTTCCTGAATCAAAGGTAAGTGTCTGTTCAACTCTGTTTTAATTTAATTTGTGCAGTTTAAACTAACCTGCAAAGAGTGAATTGATTCAGCCTTGGGCTTTTTGGTTGTCTGTACCTAGCCATGAGGTCTAGTCTAGCCCTGCGCTTAAGGCAGAATTATCCCTGACTAAACCATCCCAGCCAAGTGTCTATTCAACCTACCCTTGACAATTTCCAGGGATAGAGATTCCAAAATTACTCTAGGTAGCCTGCTCCAATGCTTGAGCACCCTCAGAAAGTTCCATCTTCAACCTAAAATTTCCTCTGCAGCAGCTTGAAACCATTGCTTCTACTCCTGTCCCCTACAGCCACTGAGAAAAGCCCATCTCCACCCTCTCCATAATCACCTTTCAGCTATTTGAACATTTTTTTCAAATCGTGTCTTCTTTTCTCCTGACCCTAGTTCTTTCAACTTTTCTTCGTAAGCCTTGCCTCCTAGGCCCCTAATCATTTTTATCACTCTTTGCTATAATCTTTGCAATCTGTGGGACTTAAGAATGGGCACAGTACTCCAGGTGAGGCCAAACAGAGCAGAAAAATCACTTCCATTGATTTGCAAGTGACACTCCTGTTAATACAACCCATTTTACTGTTGGCCTTTTTTGCAATAAGAGCACACTGTTGGCTATTATTCAGCTCATGGCCTCAGGAACTTCTCTGCTGTACTACAGCTTAGCCAATCATTCCTAATCTGTATTTGTGCATGCAATTATTCCATTCCAAATGCAGAACTCTGCACTTGTCCTCACTGAATCTCAGCTCACTGATTTTGAATAATTTTTCCAGTCTATCCAGGTCATTCTGGATCCTAGCCCTCCCCTCCAAAATGCCTGCAGCTCCACCCAAGTTGGTGTCATCTGCAAATTTATTAAGAATCTACTCAATTCCATCATCCATTAATAAAGATGTTAAACAACACTGGACGAAGGACAGAATCCTGGGGAGCCCCACTTGATACCTCCTTCCAACTAGACACTGAGCCACTGAGGACTACTCATTGAGCAAGATGATTCAACTATTTTACACTACTTTAATCAAGTCTTATATTGTTAGCTTGTTAATGAGAATGTCATGGATGAGTGTCATACCTTGATTTTAGCAAGGTTTTTATCACATCCACTGTTCTCCCTCATACACAGAGCCTGTCACCTTATCACAAAAGAAAATCAGGTTGGTCAGGCATGACTCACTCAATTACTCAATTAGTGAATCCATGTTGGCTACTCCTGATTACCTTGTACTCCTTAAGGTGCTTCACAATAGATTATTTGAGGAGCTTTGCAGGTATTGAGGTCAGATCATGCATATACATGCATATAAACAAGGAGATAGATTCAAGTAGCAAAAGCAGCCTCAAATTTGGCCATTTCCAGCTTTGAAGCAGTTCATTGTCATCTTGAATATTCAATTAATGAAGACTGGAATTTTTTTTAAAAAATTGAAAAGAACAAATTTCATTATTGTATTGACAATCCCATGTTCCATCAGCAATATTGAAACCTCTAGATCATGGGTATCAAACTCATCATAACCCACAGGCTGCATGTGGAGCACAAAGCTGGCCAGCAGCTGGACTTGGTGCACAGGCAGGTGTTGCATGACATGTGTAGCACATGCACTGGCTCATTGAATCATGAGTGTATGCCAGACTGCCTCCACGTGCAGCATGCAGGGGTCCGGATGGCACATGCTGCATGTGGGGCCGGCCAGTCCAGGGCATGCAATGTGCAGGTCCAGTCCGAGATTTACACTCAGCACCACAGGCTGGATGATGTGGCTTTGTAGGCTGGATCCACCCCATAAGCCATATCTTTAACATCCCTGCTTAGATCATCCTCACTTGAGGCAAATATTTAACATGGACAATTTCATTCTGAATGGTAAAGTTCTTACAAAGTTACAAGCAAATGAAAACAGAGTCTTGTAATGAGAAATATGGGTCAGTCTTAATAATAAATAGCATTACCTGTTTTAATTATAATAATGAACTTAAGGAAGTTCTTTTATAAACTATTACAGGTATCAGCAGCAGAGGCAGCAAAAGCCTATCACTTTCCTCATACTCTCAACTCCAGCCATATTTAAAATAGTAGGTGAAGTGGTAGGCAAAGCAATATCTTTGCCCTGAAGCCCCACTACTAATGCAGGAACTTCATGAAAAAGTGAGGTAACTTTATGCTGCCTTTTTGAAATCTAAGCCAATTAGAAAGGTGTTATTTCTGGCTATTTTCAACTTGTATTTTCTGTTACAAAAGGTAAACTGAAAATATTAAACATTTTATTTTCTTACAGAGAATGGTCAAATAGATTATTAAACCACTTTTTAATGTTTGTCTGTGCCTTTTTCAGACCAATCAATTTGGCCATATTATGAACACATATTTATACATGTTAAACTTGTAGAATTCTAGTTTGGGCTACTGGATTTATCTTAAATGACCAGTGAATAAGATACCGCACTATAAAAACACATCTGAGATCGCATATGAGAAGTTATCTTTAACCCCTATCCATCATACCTATTTGCATACGTTCAGCTTGTTCATTAATATTTTCTAGCTTATCAGCATAAACTTCTTTATAACCATTTATGAAAGAGAGATAAGATTTGGGTGTAACATGTGCTCTTCTTCGATATCTGAAAGACAGAATATCAATAGCTCTTATTTAATATAGAACAATATCGTGGCTTTCATTTTTTGCTTTAAATATAGGTTTTACAAAGTAGATCTTAATTGTAATGTAATTACTGTTAAAAATATAGGGAAAAAAGCATTTAAATGAAGTAAAAAATCCCAGTATTTCTTTAGAATAACGATGACAATTAAAACTTATGTCCAGTTACCCATAAAAGCTATATTAAAATTTATTCTATCCTTTTCATTCTTATACAGTGAGAAAAAAGGTAACATAGCTGTACTATCCTTGCAATTAGTGTTTATGGACTTTGTGTTTATTGGCATACTACTTTCACTTCTGTAAACTGGGAAAGCTGATTATAACTTCATCTATTACAATGACATAAAACAATTGGTGACAATATTTTGTAGTTATTTAACTATTCCACTTTCATAAAATGTTACCTCTGAAAATAATTATCACAGCTCTCAGAAACTATATCATGGAAGAGGCCCATAGTTTCTACTACACGTGCTTTAACTGAAGTGGAACAGACCATGTTAAATTCTGAAAGAAAATAACTAGCTACAGCAACAAGAGCTTCCTTAGGCCACCGATTAAACCAGTCCATAGTGCAGCCTGATATCAGACCAGGAAATTTCAAAGAACGAGCACGAAACTTCTCGCCTACCTAAAAAGAGTGAAAATTTTAAAACAATGTTTAATATAGAATACCAGATACCAAATACAAGTCTTAAAAATGTTATGCATATAAAAGAATTATCTTAGTTTGGTTTTTGTTAATGTTGTTGTTACCCTTATAACTTTATGCATAGGCTAGGTACAGACATTCAAAAAACCTGAGGCAGAATCAGTTCAATCTACACAGGTTTCTCTAAGGTGCGTAGATTGAATCATGAGTGAAAAGAACACACATTCATTTGTTGATTAGGACAGGCATGCTGATGTCTGCACTGGCCAAGGCCAGAAGGTGGGGGCACTCCTGCATACCTCCCAAAGTGCAACAGATTGCTAAGGGCAGTTGAGTACAGCTGAGCTGGGGCCACCCTGATCAGCTGTCAAACACACAGCTCCAACCCCTACTGCCACTGTGGATCCTCCCCTGTGCCCAGCCCTAGTTTTCCAGGAAAGTCCCAGAGCATGTCATCATGGCAAGTCACCCACTGCTGCTGTCACCCAAGCTACGATGGGAGCTGGCAGAGCTCACTGGAAGTGACAGCTATCAAGATGCACTGGGCAGCCCAGGAGGCTCGTGCCAGGGAGCAGAGACAGGAGCATTCCAAAGAAGAAAGGATCAGGCCCATTTGAGCTCGGCACCATCAGCAGACAAGAGGCCTGATACTTCCTTTTATGGAGTGCTCTTTTCTCCACTGCCCAGTGTAAGGCTCCCAGGCAGCTCAGTGCATTTTTCTGGAGTTCTGCACTAGCAGCAGCTGGCAAAACCTACCAAGGTGCTCACTGCATCTTGCTGGAGCTCAGCACAGCAAGGTCTATGTTAAACCGGGTGCTGCCATTTTAAACCAGTCTATGTGCACTGAACTTCTGTTCTGTTACAGATTAAGCCAGTTTTCAGTCACTTATACCAGTTCATGTGTAATATCTGTACCTGGCTACAGTGTTTACCTTACTGCTGCATCCTATTTTATTTAGCTACCTTGAAATCCTCAATATTATCAACAAAATAAGAAGCAACTACTTCAGATGAGCAGAACCTTAATTTCATTTAAAAGGTAAAGTTTTTCATCTGCTCTGGTATGCTTCAAGGGTTCCTGTTTATCTGCCAAGCAGCAGTGACTTCACAAAAATCTAAAACAATTAAAGAAGCTTCATTTGCTGTTTTATAGCAAAGTTTGCTACTGTTGAAGAAGAAAAACAAGAAAACCCTGAATAGTCTTTGCATATAAAAGATGATTCCACTTTAAACTGTTCTCTCTTTAAATTTTGGCAATTATTAATATTATTTGCACTAGCTCCACCAATTTTAGTATAGATTTTAGTCACATTTTTATTCATCTTTAAAGCTTATGTTTCTGTCTGTAACAATTCCCAAAATTATAAAAGTTGTATGATTACAATATATTTATGAGAGAATCTATTTATGGAAATAAACAAGGTAGTTATAAAAATAAAACTCACAGGAGAAAAGCAGAGAACTACATGCAAATTCTTCTTTGCCCGAGATATAAAATACTCATAAAGATTATCATATGTAGGAGGATTTCGAGGCAGCTCTTTTTTCATCACAGATATTAATCCTTGAGTGATTTCATCCAGTTCATCCCGAGCAAATAAATTAGAAATCTTTAAACAAAATCAAAATTGACATGATAAGAAATTGCATTAAATAATAATGATTACAGTTCATAATTATAATATATCACTGTCTTTCTCTAGTTGGTTTATCTAACATTATGCACAAAAAATTGGTTGATTTAGAAGCTTCTGGGCATGCACAGACACAGAAGAGATCCTGTTTGATGCTGGGGATATGCCTACGTCCTTAGAGGGACTTGATTCATTGAGTGCACTTGGAGCAGAACTTGCTAACTTTGAGCTGAATTCAATACTGTCAAAGACTAGTGCTGGTGGCTGTACCACAATATATCTATGATTAGAGCAATCATCTAGGAAATGGGAGACCTGGGTTTAGCCCTATTGAGTCTAAAGTGATTCGCAACTCCCATTTTTAATAAGAATGTTCTAACCAGTGGGTACAGAATAAGCTAATTAAAGCCATTGCCCACTCCTCCTGTTGATATTGGGCCATTGAGTGCAAAGAGTTAAGGATCACAGGAGTAGAAGCACAGTAAACAAGACAAAGTATGCCATGGTAATTTATGACCGCACTCTGAGTATTACAGTTTGTGCTATGACTGTAATTTCTATTTTTTAAGTAATGACTATGTAACATACAATGCACAGCATGTAAAAGGAGCAAATAAGAGAAGACCATCCCTCCATGGGTGAATGGTTACAGCCCACTGCTAGAAGGAGAAGCCATGGTTTCTTGTCTGTGCTCCAAAGACAAGTACTATACTTTTAAGACTCAAATACACCTTTGCAAAAGCACTGATCTAGATTCAGTTTTGCCCCACCAGACAGTCCCAAGATTTGCAGTATTTGGGATACAGATTCTTGTCTGCCCCATAAACTATTACCAGAATCAATGACAATCAATTAAGGAGGAACCAAGAGTTCTAGTTTTTTGTAAACCAATTAGGAACAAATACTGATGCTTCTGATTGGTAAAATACAGCTTGCTAGTTTGAGGCTCTAACCTCTCCTGAGGACAGCAAATTGTTAAGGTATTCCAGAAAAGCCTCATCTTTTATTTCATTATCAGTGAAAATGAAGGTAATGCCTTTTCCTTCTGCTCCAGCTACTTTATACAGCAGTTTTAAATCATCTGTAAGATTGCTCACATTATATGATCTATGAAAAATAACAGAAATCACAAATTAGCTGAAAATACAATATAGAATTACAGCACTTTCAGATTATAAGATCCACCCACTTTGACCAGGATACATTCCATCTTTCAGTTAGATCAATGGGAAGTCTCAGACCCTGACTTAGGAAAGTACTTAAGCATCAGCTTAAAAGTATTTTTCCAAAAAGGGATATTTTGCCAAATCAAGACCCTAGTGTAAAATCACCTGCAACCAATACTGTATAAGTTGATCACATCATTTTTTTTAATTTACTCCTTTTAAAGTGGTGGCTAAATACGGATTTTTTTTTAAAAAAAAACATTAGTTTCTAGGTGTAAAAAAGGAAAGCAAGAAAAAAAATCGATTTCTTACCTAGTTAAAGTGATCTGAAATATCCTATATCCTGCTATAAAAGAGGCCAACCTTGAAAGACTCTGTTTGCCAGAACCACCAACTCCCACAAGTAAAGCATTTCCACATGCTGTCCGAATTATTCGTGAAATCTATTTTAAAAAATGAAGTTAATCAGTGCTGTTGTATTTGTTTAGTTATAGAAGAGTAACAGAATTAAATATTGGTTATATTTAGGGATGTACCAAAATCACAATGTCACAATTTCCATGGAAAAAGCAAAATCAGGGATTTTCTGCAAAAATCAGAGAAATCTGTGAAAAAGGAGCCCCGCAAAAAAAGCCGAGAAAAGCTGGGCTCTGTATAAAAATAAAAGGGTTTTCTTTTTTTCCTCCTGATTAAGCTAGAATGGCCCTCATGCAGTCTCTCAGCCCTGCAACCTGGGTAGACAGGGACTGGCCTAGCCTTGATTTTTTTTCGCTGCAGCCACAGCCACAGTCACAGCCACCCAACCCATCTGGGCCCGTCACACTGTAAGTGGGTGCTGTGGAAGGTAGGGAATGGGATTGTGGAAAGTGGGGCTGGGCCAGGAAAGCAGAGCTGCGGTGGGGCAAGACAGGGCAGTATAACTGGGTTGTGGTGGGGGGAGTGGGGCTAGGCCAAAAGGAGCAGAGCTAGGCCAAGGCGGGCAGGCAGGGAGGGGGCGCGTGGCTTGGCCAGGGCAGTGGCGTGGCAGTGACCCATCCACATGCATGTGTGGGGCCAGAAGGAGCAGGGTTTGGCCAGGAAAAGCAGAGCCAGGTTGGGGCAGGTGGGCAGTGTCACCTGGCTGGGGAGCAGCAGCATGGTGGCAGCCCATCCCTATGTCTGCAGGGAGTCAGGGGGGACTGTCCCACTCTCTGCCGCCATGTGGGGCTGAGTAGGGAGTGAGGACAGGCTGGGCCAGGGGGCAGTGGCAGCCCATGTGTCTACTGGCTGCTCCAGCCAATCAGAGGCATGGGGGGCAACCATATTTTGCCCATGAAATTGGACCTTGGAGCCACAACAAGTCCGTGAAATTTGGCCCTGGGCTCTGTGATTTGAGTCCATCCCTACATATATTATATTCCAAACTTATTTGGTAGAAGCCCTTTTGACATCTCAGAGATCAGCAGAAGGATTCTTTGTTTTGCAGAGAGCTTTCTGTTCCAGAAAAGTTAGGAGGACCTGATTTCCAAATAAAGCAGTATTACATCCCCCCAAAAGCTATGTGAGACTTGCATGTAGAAACGTGGCATAGATCTTCTAATTCTTGAAGAACATGTGTGATTTCAAAATAAAACATATGTAGAATTTAAGACTGATACCCAATCTACCATGCAGGGCCATCATGCATGAGCTCTCCACATACTCATGGGTAGCACTGCAGGCTGGATGACTGCAGTGGGCTGGATCTGGATATGGGCTGGGGGGGTCAAGCACCCCTGAACTATGCCATTTTGCATCAAATATATTTATGTAGCACTGTGTGTCATACATAAGTAAATAAAGGGCATATGATATTTACTCAAATATAAGATGACCTTGATGACACCCCCAATAATTAGATTCTATATATGGAAAATATATAATTTTGTTACGATTTTCCAGGTGTAGAATCTAATCATTGGGGGTTTGGCTTGAATCTGTTCCCATCCCACCGCTACAGCAGGGAAAATAAAACCATGGCATCAGGTAGTACTCTTTTTGCCTCCCCCAGACTTCTCTCCCCTTGCAGCCCTTTCTCCCCATGCACCCCTCCCCTGCCACACTTATTGTCTGACCACGCTGTCTCTCCCTGAGCACATGGAATTGAAGAGCAAATTGGAAAACACTGAACTTAAACATAGCTGTAGTAATTTGCATATAGTACCCATAAACTTAGTTCATCCAAAATTGATGCATGTTACATTTTTTTGAAACTGCTGCAAATTTTAATACAAATACTCCATAAACACACTTTTAAGGAACACATTGGCATTTACTTATATATAGTACAAACAATTCATGATATTAGTCCAAAGCCAAAAAGCTGAGGATTTACCACATAGTTCATTGGGCTGGGCCCCAGAACAGTCAACAGCATTTCAAGCCATCATGACCCCATACCTCAGTACTGCTCAGTATGTATGTGTATTCCAGACATACCTCCCCCACTCAGAGAGGATCCATGTGCTAATTAGCCTCCCATTCATGACTTGTCACAAGTCTTTGGATCGTCCAAAAATGTATATGTGGAGGCAGCAATGATGAGCATGATGATGCCAGAAAGCAGACAGGAGCAGAGGAGAAGCAGAGGACAGCAGGACCACAACAGCAGGCTGACCCACCAGGATTGGCATGGCAGGAAAATGTGGAAAAGACACTGAGAGAAGCTAGAGAGGAGTGAAGGATGAGGATAAAGACAACTTTAACCAGTGACAGGAGGCAGACAGGATCAACAATGAACAGATACGATATCTTGAAAAAGGTACTGTTTGAGATTTTGGAGGTGCAGGTGGGGCATCTCACCAGTCTGACTACTTTCTTGAACCAAAAGATTTGGGACTTGATTTACTGAGACAGAGAAGGATATGAGATTTTTTGGAAGAAATATGCAGAGAAACATGGAGGGTCATGTCAGTAGAGAAAGTAGGGGACAAACATGTGGACATCAGCAGAAGGACCTATGAAATTTTAAGAAAAGTTCTGGGCACGGATAGGGACAGATACAGTGGAAGTGTTTGAGGAAATAGCAGAAACAGAAGAGACAGGGACAGATTTTGCAAGGGAGGTTGTGATCATATTCTTTGAAAAAGGGGAGAAGGAACTCTTTAAAAACCAGACTGATTATGCCGTCTAATATGAACTATAAGTTAATGGCCAAGATGTTGGCTTTGAGGAGGAGAAAAAACCTCTATCAGATTATACAGGAAAACCAGGTATGCCAAGTACTAGGTAGAAGGATCTCCAAAGAAATCACTGTGATCAGAGGTAAACTGTCTCATGTCCAAGAGAGGCAAAAAAAAAAAAAAAAGGTAAAGCAAACCTAGGTTTAGAAAAAAGTATATGATAGAGTGGATCAAGCTTACATATTTGAGGAGCTAGGAAAATGGGGTTCCCCAAGAAATTAATATGCTGGATAAGTTTATTGTATAGACAAACAGAGTCAAGTCCAAATCCATGGGCACCTATGGATTCTTTAAAATCCATATGGGGTGAGAAAAGGGTGCCCCTGTCACCACTACTATTTGTGTGTGACATGGAACCATTAGCCCAAAGAATAAGAAAACAAAAGGTCATAAGCAGAGTAAAGATACTGGGATCGGGTGAGGTAAAATGTGTAGTATACAGGGATGATATAAATGTTGTAATTAGAGATAGACTTTCAATGGAAAGCGTGCTAAAACATACATCAGAATATGGAAAAGTAGTGGGGGTTAAACTAAATAGATCAAAAAGTATAATGAGAGTGGGGAACTGGAAGAATTTGGAGAAGCTGGGCCATCAAATAAAAGAGAGAGAAATCAGAGTGCTAGGGTTCTTGATGGATGCCAAAAAGAAAAGTAATACAGCATGGAAAAGGATTATGGCAAGGCTATGACAAATATTTTGGTTATAATTCAAAAGGACACTGTCCTTTGCTGGAAAAGTGGCAGTGTTTAAGGCTGTGCTACTGCTGATTATTCTGTATACAGGAATTGTGTTCACTGACATGGTGGCAGATAGCAAAAGTACAGAGGTAAATACGTATGTTCTTCTGGAACGCCAATAGAGAAAGGTTGGCTAGATCTGAACTGTACAAAGTAAGAGAGATGAAGGGATGAGGGCTGCCAGACTTGAGATTGTTCATCTATGAGAAATATGTAAGCGAGATATGCAAGGCTTATAGTTGGTTTGCATTACTGAGCACATGCTGCTTTTGGCCACAGTTTAAAAATAGACAATGTATTTAATGAAGCTTCTTTATATACAAATATAAAATGAGGGGCTTTTCCCACCTCCATGCTGATTGGAGGGGAAAAAAAAAAAATCTCATGTGGCATTCCAGTAAATACAGTATTATCATAACATACAGAGGTGGGAAGGCAGACTCACTCAAGTCAAAGAAGCCAGGTAGCCCTGCCAGTTACAGAACACTTCAATATTCCATCTTGTGTAACGTGTTGAAAGGAACCATTTTCTTTTTTATACAACCTAAGGCTTGGCAATTTTTGCTGCTGACAAAGCATTAAAGCAGTCACTTATCATTATCTTATCACTTACCATTATCTTCTAATATATCTGCCACTGATGCTTCCTTTGATACAGTTATTTCTGAATGACTTCCCCACACATATACCTTTACATTAACTTAAAAGGCATTCCATATTCCATTCTTCACTGATTATTCTATCCTTTTTTAAACCTCATAGGTATTACTCATGTATATCTTGACATCAACGTTTAACTTTAAAAACTTACATTTCCAAGACAATGTAAACTAGGAAGCATGTTACATCCACCCTATAACTCATATACAAGCCTGGCTTCTATATCAAGGTGTCTGTATCCTATTCCTTCCTTCTAAGAGGATTTAGGTGTGCACACAATTACATTCTGTACAATATCTGATAGACTATTTGAATTCAGATTGCCATTCTAGTTCTGTAGTACAGGCGACTCATGAGTTTTATTCATCTAAACAAAATATGTTAAAAAAAACCCATCAACCTTAACAAGATGAGTCATTGCATCTTTAAAAAACACCAGATCGAGAAATGATCCCCTGATGCATTCATTGTAACTTTTTTGGTACGCTTGAAGTCTTTCGCACAGAAATTCAAAAGTGGGAATCTGAAAGAGAAAAAGTTAATTTTCATACATTAATTTAAGACTTTTGTGTATTTATTTCTCAGGTTTTAAAATTGTTTGGAGACTCCTCAGTGCTGTCTTAAAATGCAAGTAACTGTCCACAAAGAAACACAACATTGTTTCAATGGGTTCAACTAGGGAGAGTCATATATGTCTCTGACAGTGGAGAACGAACTACATTGATAAGGTAGATTCCTTACCACATTTTAAGACTTTTTAAAAATGTGGATAAAATGACTGACCTGACAAATCTAGAAATGTATTCCCCAGAAATTCAGCACGTTTAGTAAAATTTCCATATAATGTGAACTCAGCAATATGCCACATGTAAAATAAAATACCTCTTCATACATTTTTGGTGCTTCAAATACAAAATCTTCAGGTTCTTCTCCAGTGGGTTCAGGCATTTCCCGTAAAAAATCTACAAAATATGGTTCATTCTGGAGAACTGATTCTAATCCTGCACCCACACATTCCTCAACTGCTCGAGAAATGGTTTTATCAAACCAAGCTACGTCTTCAGCAGTAATAAATCTACAAGATACAGATTAGTACAATTTAAAAATTGAAAGATTTTTAATTAAACACACGTAAAAATATTTAATAAAATACAGAACAGACAAATCAAAAAGCATTTAATGAATTATAAATTATAGCTACAAAAGTGTAAGTGCTCTCATGTTTCACATGTACAAGAGTCATAGCCATTCAATATATTGTACAGGCATACCTCGGAGATATTGCGGGTTCGGTTCCAGACCACCGCAATAAAGCGAATATGGCAATAAAGTGAGTCACACGAATTTTTTGTTTTCCCGGTGCATATAAAAGTTATGTTTACACTATACTGTAGTCTATTAAGTGTGCAATATCCTTATGTTAATTAAAAAATACTTTATTGCTAAAAAATGCTAACCATCATCTGAGCCTTCAGCGAGTCGTAATCTTTTTGCTGGTGGAGGGTCTTGCCTCGA
>NW_017728943.1:79458483-79464498 GCF_001723895.1 Crocodylus porosus
TAATTCTTAAGGGCCCTAGGATTTTTGGAATGGTAAATGAGCACAAACCTTCAATTTGTAAAAAACGCAATATCTGCGAAGCGCAATAAAGCGAAGCGCAATAAAACGAGGTATGCCTGTACTTTTACTTTGTCTTTCTTCCAGGGTTATGACAGACAATTTTATCAGATAAATAAAAAGAAACAACTCACCAATGATTTTGTACATCTCTTTTTGCAATGGGATTTAGTGAAGTTATCAGGCAGCAAGGAGGAAATGCATACCTTGGACAAGATATACCAGCATAGAAATGACATCAATCTTCATTTTCCCCCCCTGCACTCAGTAGCCTCAGCAAGGGTTCAAGACTTCTGATGTGCCAGACAGTTTAAACCCCAGTAGGACTGTTTGGCATGGGGATTTAAATTCCCTAGGATGGGGAACCCTTCAACTTTCCCTGCTCCTGACTGGAACAGCACAGGCCAGTTGGAGACCCTGGGTTTCCCCTGCTGCCAAATTTTCAGACTCATAGGGATACCATGGGCCAGATAGCATGGCCCTGCACTCCATTGGATTACCTTTTTTGTGTACCAGATGGCACCTGCATTAAGCTCAGGACAACTTGCCTCCCTTCTGCGTATAGTTCGTCTCCACTAACATACAGTTACAGAGGAGATGCATAGGAAGATGGTGTTTTTGAAGGTGATTGATCCAAAGAGATAAAGACACTCGGGGGCGGGGGGGGGGGGGCAGTTTTGTTGGACAAGAAGCTCAAGGGAGAAAATGCTGGAGGGTTTCATTTACTGGAGAATACAATAGGACAGGAAGAGGCATGAAACCAAAGGACAGAAAGGGAGAATGATTGGATCAGCAACATAAGTGAGGACAGGCTTCGGGGACAATAGAAAGAAGGAAGGAACAGCAAAGTGTTTCCATATTGTTATCATTTTTTGATCTATGCACTTCACATAAATTCAGGGTCTTGGAGCCTGTTTCTCTTAGAAGAAAAAGCTGATGTTGAAATCAGGTAATTTCTCTGATGTGATCCAATTGCTAAATCTGGTTTTAATAAAATAAAGTCAAAGGTATTCGCTCATGGTTTATTCCTTCTTCCTGAAGTTTACAGACAAAGTCCAAGCTGGAACCTCATGCAAGTCAAAAGGCTGAGATAGTCCCTGAGATGTTGCAAATGCAGTTATACCTTTGGACAGAGGAATTTGCCCAATGAACTGGCTAATATTTCAGGTACAGTAGCCCAAAACCACAATTCAGGGTTCTTAACCAGAATGTTCTGCCTCTAGTTCTCTAAGGTTTTGTTTCAGCACATGAAGGGTGCTACCAATCATTTAGGTTGAAGTTACCTACAGTTAGCAGCAGTTAGTTAAACTGCCCCTTCAAACTTATCAGTTAGGCTGTGTTAACAAAAGATTTTTTGATTCAGTGGGTGATTTGCGGGGAGGGGAGGGGAAATGGTTCAGGGGGATCCTAAAGTGTTGGGTTTCACCATTTTTGGTGAAATGGGAAAAAAAAAGAAAAAAAAAAAAAAAGAAAAAAATATTTTGGATCCATCTGAAAAAAATGGGTTTTCATTTTGGCCACCCTATTTAATTCAATTTCAAAATAAAAATGCCATTTGAAATAAGAAGTTTAAATATTATATTTAAAACATTATAAAATAAAATAAGCATTTCAACATTTTCATTTTTCCCTCTGAGCTCTTCAATGAATCTGACAGAAATTCAAAAATAGTTCAGCCCCCCTCCCTGCATTTTGAAGGTAAATTTACTGTTTGCTAAAAAAAAAATTCCCAGGTGTATTCAGGAGAGCTGTCTTTTATGTAACTATTCACCTGTCCCAATTGGCCTCAGTCTTTGTTCTTCAAGAAGATTCATCTGGTCTTCCAGTATTAAAGCCAGGTAATTAGCCACCATCTTTTCTGGGTGATTGAAAAAGCAACCCAATGGACTTCCCAGGAGATGGTAGAAAAGGAACTAAAAATGTTGCAATTCAGAGGGCCGTCCTAAAGCCAGGTCTGTATATTATAAATTTTTCCAGATATGCTGCACTATAACCTATGCAAGGCTATAGCAACGGATACATAAAACACTGGAACATCACTGGGAACCCATGTGCACCCACCAGGCCTCGATCATCCGGTCCCTCACCGCTCAGCTCTGGATTTTGATGATGGTCTTCCGCTCCGTCCCAAAGGTATTAAGGCCACGAGTTCTCACCTCGGGCAGTCTTATCCCCTCCTAATCCTGCCTGCCACGACTTTGATGATCCTGTCAGTGGTGGAGGGGTCCAACCGTCCGGGTTCGGTTATCTCAGGCTGAGTGGTGATGGTCTTCACGAGGCTCCAACCTCCCCTGTACCTCACCCTATACCCAGCCACGACGGTGTGCTGATGTTGTTTTCCGTGGCCAACCTTCCCTGTGCAAGAATGTATTCCTGGGTCTCGCTTAAGCCTGGGTTGTATGGCCAAGTCAGACTAGGCCCTCTAAATCCTTGGCCTTTCGTAGCCCTCCGCCTGACTTTTACCCCAGCGTCCCAGACGATAAAAATTAACAAATAAAAAAGGAAAAGACGCTAGCAACAAAAACTGCCTACCACCTCTCAATAATCCATTAATCACTATCCTGGGGCACCTCAGTTACAGCGTGCCCCCTCCACGATTATACCACCCCTCCACCGGCTGCCCCCTTGGTGCTACCTATTCCCTACCTTAGTGTACCCTATGTGCATCCAACCCTTGACATCCCTTCTGCCTCAGAAAAGAAACCTTCCGACAGGCTCTCCAGGATCTTCTGTCCAGGACGTGATGGTCTTAGCTAGCTTCTTGACCGTTCACCTCTCCCCTTGGCGATTCGCTGGAACCAGCCTCTGCCAGTGAGGATCCTCCTGCAGGCTCTCCTCACAGCTTTAGGATAATATGCAGCCTGGACACCTCCGTCTTTCTAAGTCCAGTAATAGCATCTTTATATTGACGCTTCTCCGTGCGTTCTTCTGCCCTATTGGCAGCATTCTCCAGCTCCCCCTCCTCCTTGGTGGGTCCAGGAGATACTTTCTCTTTCTCCACCTCTCCTCCCCTTCTGTCTTGCTGTCTCCCCTTCTTATCCTTCCGTGCTGGCTCTCCTCCCCCTTCTCTCCAGTTGATTTCACTTTAAAAAAACCGCGGCTAATAAGCCGCGCGGGTCCCGCCGCCGCTTCCAGTCCCGCTGCGGTTCCTGCGGCAGGTAGGGCATTTTTACTTGTTTTTTCTTCTCTTATGTTTTCTCTGGGGTGTGTAGTCCCCCAGAGTCCCTCCTTGACCCTTCAGGGTCCATGTCCTCCCCTTTCCCCGGAACACCATGCAAGCCACAAGGCTGAGATAGTCCCCAAGGTGTTATACCTTTGGACAGAGGAATTTGCCAATGAACTGGTTAAACTCAATATACTGATATATTTAGCACTGCTTAAGTTTGACAAATCATCCCTGAGCCATGCGCCAATCTTGAATTTAATATCATTCATTCTTCTGAAATCTTCATTGAAATTAATTTCCTCATTCTCTTTTGGAACATACTATTGCTAAGCACCATGGACCATTTGATGTGGATTTGCTGCATCTTCTCTTCCACCCTGGAGTTCAGATGTTCTGGAATCTAATATGTTCTTTAAAGGTATCAAGGGAAACCCTTCCATTTCATCTGTATGCTGAAACACATTTTTCCCCTGACCTACAAGAAACTATAATGTGGAATATACTGATACTCTGGCTTAAATGCACATATTGTTCAGCTGTACAAATACAGGAGGTCAGCTGTCTATCCACTGACCTCCTGTACTTGTCACAATGCTTATGCATCCTCTGCTAATTTTCTTCCTGATTGAGGAGCCCAAACAACACTTTCTTTTTGTTTTTATTCTAAGATATTATCAAAAGTATATGAAAGTTCTTTCTTTTTCTGATAATTCCATTTAATAATTTATCAGTCCTACTTGATTAATACTTCTAATAGATGTTTTGCTAAGAGCTTACTGTCACAATAGCAGGTACTGACAACAGAATCTTGGATCCTACCTCAAGCCGTCATTCTGAAAGTCATTTATTGTACCACTTCACTTTTCTTAAGTGTTTGAATTTTATGATCTGTGGGCCATGTATAAATTTAAGACCACAGGTTTTTCTCACTTCACAGTGGTGCTCTCTCCTGAGGTCAAAAATTAAGACTAGAAAATGTCCTATGGAGAATCTTGGTATCTGTTGGGATAACAGCAGTAGGCAGCAAGCTCACAGAAAAAGTAAACGTCTTTAAACTTGGCCTTATAATGCTAACATTCATTTCTAAAGAAACATCAAGAGCCTATTATCATAAATAAAATGGTCTCCTAGTACTCCTAAATATTTTATACATATAAAATGACAGAATTATTGTACCTGTCAGCAATTACTCTGGTGCATTCATGTTTAAAAAGTGCCATAAGTGTAGTGATATTGTTGCATTCTTCTGCTTTTATAGTTAGCATTCCTTGCCAAATTCTGGAAAGGTCTCGAAGATTGAAAATATAATGAAACTTGGATGGTGTGGGTAGCATCTTAGTCTAAAACCAAAAATATAGTAATTAGTTAAGTCAATGAGAACCAGGAGGAAACAAGAATATTACAAATCAAAATAATAAAGACATTTGCATTCTTAAATTCCACTTTGGGACTCATCTGCCTGCAATGAAATCAATGATAAAATCTTCTTGATGTTAGCGGGAGCAAGGTTAAGCTGTATATGTAAATGTCAATACTGAGAACATTCATGAGTGGCTATTTTTTAAAATAACAAAGAGACATCTCAAGTCCACAATATATGAATATATTAATGCTTGGGGTGTACATAAGGAACTCTCTAGAACTTACAGGAGTTAATAGACCATTAAAACTGTGTACACTGAAATCTTTAGATGTTTTTGGACTTTTACTCTAAAACTTATTCTCATAGCAAGCCCCTTCCCCCGCCTCCTTTTGGCTTCTACTGTTGCTCCTTCCATTCTTACCTGGCTCTTGAGTTCATTACTATGACTTGTATGATTTGGTTAAGTTAGAGAAATTGGAATGAATATATCAAATAAATTGTTTAAATATAAAACATTTTAAAATGTAGGAGATTATATTTAGAATATGTATGCAGTCTTAATTCTAAAAATAGATACAGTTTAGAAAAATGGAAGTGTCTCATTATGACCTTACAGCAATAGCACTTTGGTGTCTTCAGTAAAAATACACTTTAATAAAGAAGTAAGCTAGAACCCTCAGTATAATTAAAGGTCAGGTGTGGATTTTATTTTACGGAAGTGTTCATATTCTTTGTATGAAGAATGCTGTACCTCCCCAAAAATGCTGTATATAACCTATGACAGAGGGGTAGCCATCAAGTTTGGCAACCTGGACAAACATCCCTGAGGAGAGGGAGCTAAGGGCCATAGAGGAGAGGGGTGATCTTGCTGCTACTGTTGAGACCCTTGCTGTTCCAGTTGTGTTCCAGCACCTGGCTCCTATTGTAAGGAAGGTTGCTCCTGACATGGCAAAGACTTTAGTGGAAAGGGGCACCATTCCTGTGCCCCCTCTAAGTTGGCAACTGGAGCTATCTCACTTCCCTAACTTACACTACTGAGCTATGAACAAAAAGCCAATATTTAGGAAGGGTGAGGATGGTAGTTGTTTATGCATTTTAATGAGTAACTCTTGAATGAAAAATGCATACATGTGTCCTTGAAGATTTGATCAGCAGGGATCTGGGTTTTCCTGTTTCCCACAGAAAAACAGAGAAAACCACAGATTTCCCCTTTTTATCAGAGAAAACGCAGATTTCTTCTTTTAGCAGAGAAACGCACAGATTCCCTGCTTTTGCAAACAGCTCTTGCAGGCTGGTTGAGCTCCAGCCTGCAAGAGCTGTTTGCAAACAGGGCGGGAAACCCCCAGCCCTGCCCAGAGAGGGAGGGGAAGGGCAGGGCCTGAGGTTCTCACTTAGCCACGGCTCCGCTCAGCTCAGCTTCACTCTGTAC
>NW_017728943.1:79464896-79474625 GCF_001723895.1 Crocodylus porosus
AGCAGTATTGGGGGAGGCTTTGGGGGCAGTGGGGGGGGACCAGCAGTATTGGGAGGGGTTTTGGGGGCAGTGAGGGGCACAAGCAGTGCCAGGGGAGAAGGCTTTGGGGGCAGTAAGGGGCACCAGTAGGGCTGGGGGGAAGCTGCAGGGGTCTTTTAATTTTAACAACAGATTTTGGGTGTTTTGTTAAAGAATTTGATATTTTTCATCAGAGAATGTGACTTTTTTTATCAAAGAAAACCAGGATCCTTGGTGATCAGAACTCAGGACTTCTGTTTGACAGGAATGCCCTTATCATACAGCTACAGAGTCATTTTCTTGAGCTTAGTCTCTTTCTGGCCTTATGGATTTTGTGGTTTTGGCTGTACAGTAGCACAGGTCCAACAGGAAGGGCTTTGGATTGGTATAATTGTTTTGTCTATATATATATTCTCTGATGAGAAATGGAAGTCATTACTGTGGCCAAGTCTTCACAGTTTTTCTATTAGTGTAACTACTTCAGTTAGAGAGCCATACACAAGGAACCTTGCAAAACACAAAGGAACAGTCAAAACCCCTCAAAGGGGAGCCAAGATAAAGTTCAGTAGGACATAACAGCTCAGCAAAGGAAAGCACCATGATACAAGTCCAGAGATGTATTAAGACCACAAAGGTAGCCAAAGCAGCCCAAAAAGTTTTGTTAATTACATTCAGAACAGCTATACAACCTATTCTAAGTGGCATATCCTCTAGGTTACCTTACTCTGAGGACAGAGCTTGGAAGACTGATACCACTATTTTCTGTTTCCCTGCTGGAAAATGGTAACAACTGTGGATAGCTCCATGCAAAATATGATTTTTCTGATTTTCCAGTGCCTGCCTAAGTTATGATAAAAGCTACTTTGTGTGACCTGGTCATGCCTTCTGCCAGCTCATTTATTGCAAGGCAGTCACTCTTTTCTCAGGTTTCAACAAAACCAGGCCCTTCAATTTGAAATCTTATCTAATACAAGTTCAGGCTACTCTACCCACTTGATTCAAAGGAAAAAAAAAGAAAATAACTTAGCTCTTTCAGTTCAGGCCTCAAAGGTTCTTCAGCATCTCTCAGTAACAGTAACCTTCTTCAGGTCTCAGTTCTCTCTCAAGAGCTTTTAAATGCTCTTTGCTGGGAATCCAGACAGGAATCTGATTCCCCCTATCTGTACCTCAGTGTCAAGCAGAGCTAGCAGCCATTTTTGGTTCCTTAAATGGTCCCTACACCCTGTTGCACATTGTTCATACATAGTGAATATATTTTCATCATTTTTAGCATTGTGTACCTTTGTCCACTGCCATAATATTCTGCCAGTTGGGACTAATTTCTTGATTACGTCACATATCTCAGGACTGAATTTTCTACATGGGTGAAAGTATCCAGAGCCAATAATTCCTGAAAAACAGTAAGACACAAGACAAAACTTTAGAATAAATGTAATATATGCCTCATTCTTTCCTAAGAAAGAACTGTTATTTTGCAAAACTTTTGGTTCTTTGGGATGTGTTATCCATACTGATCCCACTTCTGATGATTAGTCACCCATGAGATCCAATCCTTTTTGGCAAGTATTCTCTTGGGGCTGTGTCTGCACCTCCGCCTGGATGCCTTCACACCCCCAGGCATGAAGACATTAAAAGCAAAGCAGATCCAGTTATCCCTCAGATCCAGATATAAGACTCCATAGCAGAGGAGGGAAGAAGATCCACATGGAGAACACAACTTGAAGATCTGCAGTTATTATAAAGTAAAGTAACTACTTTTTTCTTCTTCAAGCTTTGTTCATATGGATTCCACTTTTTATGACCATCAAAGCAGGGTCCTCATAATTCAGGAGGTGGGAATGTAAAGTCCTATTTAAATAGCAATTACAAGACAGGTCTGCAAAAATGGCTGTTAGATCTTGAGGTCTGAGTTAAGTAGAAGTGTGGACTGATTCCCAATAAAGTGAAGAAGCTGTCTAAACCCTGGCTTTAACTTGCATGGGGTAGATCTAATCCAGCTAGAGAAGCTCTCAAAGGGTCTTACTGTACCAAAACAACATAAAAGTCAGCCCTCCCCACACTTAGGAATTGAAATCTGGCTACCTTGTAATTGAAGTAAGACTCAGAAAAGGATGAAATCTGGGGGTACTACTGAACTAAATTTATGTGAGAAGAGAATTAAGTTTATAGCTTACATGGCTTAATTGGCAATAAATTATACATATACACATATATTATATATAAATAAATAAGTAAAAAGAGTACCAAAGATTTTGTCTATGGATGCATTGGATGGCAACGTGCAATTAAATATAGAAAACTGCCTCTTTAAACGCTGTGGGATATCATTACGACCTCCTCCAGGATGTATCATAGCTGCTATTAACTGTACATCAACAATTGTTGTAAAGTCTCCAGGTTTATCCAAACTGTACATTCCTTCCATTTCCATCATCTGGCGCACTATTTCATTTGTGATCTATAAAAAAAAAATTCACTAATTACCATTCCAAAGGAAAATAATGGAAAACAATCACATGCTAATTTCTTTAAATTGTGCTGTCTTGGTACTTGCTTCCAAAGAGTGTTTTGTGCTTTAAACTAGACATAGGTCAGAACAGAGATAAAATTTCAAGATTACATAAGAGATAATACCTTATCCCAGAGGACAACAGCCTTTTTCAAGCCTCAGGCTGAACAATCCAGCTCCAGTCTGATAGGGGATGGGTGGCTTTGGCAATGCATTGATGGCAGAGGCCAGAGCAGTGGGAGGGGAAAGGGAATGCTCGGCTGCTGCTTCTCCCAGGCCTGCTTGGCTGCAGTGCGAGTGCACCTCCCAGCAGGAGCAGAGCTGTGCTGTACTGGGCTAAGATGGGGTTGGGACAGAGGGAGAGGTGGGCAGAAGTGAGAGCAGTAAATTTCAGTTCCCCATCCCACCTATCTATCTATTCACCAGCAAAAGATCTACATGTTAACTAGAAAAATATTAATGAGTTTGTCTACCATTTTGTGGGAGGTACTGGCAAAGAGTTGAATAGAAAAAAAGAAATTGTTAGTTAAAAAACTATAAGCTGTAAACAGCTATAACTGAAAACTGTTTTAAAAGACAAAGGGAATGCTATATAGTAGGTCTAATAAAAGATATCACTAGAAACCTTGCTTTTTGCATATTTCCTGGATTATCACTGGTACAAGAAAACTTCAACCCTTCTTCTTAAAAGGGAAGCAAGATTTGCTAGTCAAAAGCTTAAATCAACTGTTCGAGATTAACAGTTATATTTAATCAGCCCTTACACTGGTGTGAGCGAGCTAAAGCACTGTAACTTTAAACCTGAATAAAATGGGTTTAAAGTTACAATGGTTTAGTTCTTTTTATACCAGTGTAGGAATGAACAGACATAATTATTATGTCATAGCATCTTACACTGGCACAATTTACTACTAGGATAATTGCTACATTTGTTCACACCCACAGTATTCTCCAACATAATTTTAACTGGATGCATCTACACATGAAATTAAGACGAAACAATAAACTCTGGAGCTGTCTGAACCAAAATAAACTGCTCCTGGGCACAGCATCTACACATGAGCCTGGGACAGTAGTAATTTGAGCTGGGCAGAGCAGGCCCAGGCTGGCAGGGAGTTCAGCCCTGGGCTCTGGGTGGCAGCATCAGGCAGTAGAGGGGCTGGTTGGGGCACGAGGATCTTGAACCTACAGACTTGCGTGGCTAGGTGGGAAGCAGGAGTCTGGCCCCTGCCTGGTCACTGTCTATATGTGCATTTCAGAGCAGTTAATGACTGCTGTAAGATAGTACTGTCCTCAACAGTACTATCTTACAGCAAAGCTAATTAGTTTACTGCACCCTAATACCAGTGTAGGTGTAGAAAGTGATGCTTTACTGCAGTCTAGCTGGCACTAAAATGCATGTGTAGATGCACCCACAGATGGAGAAATCAGATTGCTGCTGACTTCAGTGAATGGGTTCTAATGCCTTTTGGAGCTGGTATTCCTATAGACCTATCTGTTGCCAAAAGGTTTTTTTATGTACCAAATAATAAAAACTTTGATGATTTCTGCCCTTTGCTTTTTTGGTTGAAAGAAGCAAATAATGTTGTAGGTCTTTCTTAAGAAGAAATGTCCAAGAGAAAGATTCTGCAGGCTCTTTAATCATTTAATGTATGCAGTACATTTTCCCATGGTGTGAATTGGCTTTGGACAAACAAGCAGACAAATGTCTTGGGAAATGTAGAATGGAAATAAATATTTTAAAATAAATATTTAAGCAGCGTTAAGAACTTTTATGTCTGCCTACAAGACACAGATGGCTTTTCCATAGAGAACACAAAATAAAACTTAAGCTTTCTCTAAAACAGCACTAAGTGACAGTTACCGTCAATTTAATATCACACAGAAAGTTAGTAACATGTTCTTTTGGGAATTATGCTGCTTTCATATGGTCTTATAAAATATGAAATAACTTAAAATAATGTATAAAATAGTACTTCTAAATCTGAAATATATATCTGAGATGTCTAATCTTCCCTTTTTGCTTCATAAACATATTATTATATGACTAATTTCCAGAATGTATTTATAAACAAAAATACTGCATAATAAAAAAGGATAAAATCTTTCCTGTATGTAAAAAAAAAAGGTTTGAATTATGGTATTTAACACAAATAATTACATCTGAAGTTACTTTAGAATATATTTTGTAATATATTAAAATATTAAATTTTGAATGATACCTGATCACCCCATTCATTGATAATTGGCATATTAATATCATCAACAAATACAGTCATTTTTCTGCCTCCTGGTGGTCCATAAGTACTACCCATGCGTTTGTCCACATAACTCTCTATCGTCCTCTATAAAAAAAAGGTTCTCATTTATTGTCTATTCTGTGAAAATAATTTTAAAATATTCTGTATACACTTCTATTTATTTTGCACTCTACTTCTTGTTCCCTTGAGATAAATGAAATTTTCTACCAGATCATTTTCTTTTGTTAACAGCTGCTCTCTCAGTTCTTCATGAATGGACTCTGCCTATCCCTGTTATTATTAGTGGGTTCAGGATTAAGTCCTGAAGTTCATTTCAGCCAGCAGATCAGTTCTTCTAAAGTTGAAGAAACAACTCTAAATTATTAGCAATAAACCCACAGTTAACAATAAGTTGTATGACTTTTTAGAATAAACAGGTTGTTAAATGACTGAAATGTAATTCATTACAAACTACCACAGCTGGCAGGATGAAATAAGAAGCAGTTAAAAGGAAGACAATTATCAGATAACAATTTGACAACTGACAATTTAGAAAAGTAGGCCAAGTTTTATTGGTAAAGGCAATAGAAACTTTAATGCTAGTCTCCTTACTTATTTCACATGCATTTTCACAGACCTACATTTTGTATATTGGCTTCTATTCCATGCAGGGGAGCATACAACACACCAGCAGACTCCCTGTGCCTGAAGAAGGATGTTTCTGCCCAAAAGCTTGCAAAGAACATTTTTTCCAACTATTTAGCTGTTCTAGTAAAAGATACTACATTTACCCAAAGAACTGTGTCTGCCTAGTCTCCTTACCCAGCACAGAATTAGAACTATCATCTTTTCTTCTTCTCACATTATCTTCTGGGGGGTGAGTCTTAAATGTGGGAGAGGTGAGCAAGCCTTCTGGCTATCTGTTTGAGACAGCAACCATTGCCAGTAGCGTGGAAGTTGTTTTTCTGGTGAAATAATCTGGTCATTGTGTGCAAATGAAACTGGCAAATTCATGCTTGTTGGGAGGTCAAATGTATGAGAAGTCATAAAGGGTATTTAGGATCAAATCCTATATCACCATGACACACCTACATATGTAACCCAGGTGGTACTCCAAGAGTTACCGCCTCTCCAATTGAAGGGATCAAAGCAGATGCACAAGCACTGTGGGAGGTGTAGAGACTCTCCTCCTCCTATAGAGCAGAGCCAGACCACCGATGGGGACTTAACCATATACCTTTTAATACTGGGAATATAACAGGCATAAATCAGAGGGTATAGTGGACACTATAATGCCCCAAGGGGGCAGGATTCAACAAAGGTTAGACACTTACAATCATGGACAAAAAACAGGGTTAAACAAAATATAAAACACAAACAGCAGAACAAACAATACGGGTTGGTGAAATATAAAAAGGCACAAAATGAGAAATGTCAAATGACAAGGAAACATAGGGCTTTAGTACCTGGAGGAGGAGAAAGGGGGGAAAACACAATGGCCCTTTTCTACTGCAAGAAGATTTGCTTCTTGTTAGCACACTCACCCCAAGTCACCTCAGCTGGGACTAGAAGCCAGATCTCCTACATGGTAGGCAGGGACACTGCCACACAACCACCACCGGTAGCACTGCTCTAGCCTGCTAAGGGTTTTGATCTTCCCGGAGCCCCGGCCTCACGTCGAGCTGCCTGGCCTCTGATTGGAGGAGCTGGAAGCAGAACTGGGAACCTCTCAGGTCGCTCCTCAGATCCTTGCTGATTGGTGAGGAAAGGAAATCCCAAGTCCTCCAATCATCTTTTGCCTTTTCAAAACCCCTGGGCTAAGTCACTGCCAGCTAGCCTGTCACACATAATTATGTAAGTGCAATTTTTTCAACTTAGAGTATAAATTCTGTTTCCACTTGTACCACTACACTCAGAAAGCTGCACAATGGCTACATAGGCTCCAGGGCAGAAAATAATCAATTTAAGTCCCCCTTTAACAAGAGGGGACCAATACTACATCCCCCACTTCCCAGGAAAGTTACTATCCGCTGGAACCCTAGCCCTACCTTGATCCACTGGGCCTCTGGACCTACCTTGATCCACCAGGCTTCAGGTCTGCAACTAAAATGCTCCATTCCTAATTGGCACCCACTGTGGCCTACCCCCAGCAGTCTTGTTAGGGCTCTCCCATGCTTGCCCCCCTTGACCAATGAATGTGATTACCCCTGATGTGACTTTGGCATCTTTGTAGGGCCAACTTTATTGCTTTAGCTCCAAGAAACTAATGTTCTGATACTTTCCAATGAAATTACACGTTTTGCTCCGGTTTCTCAAAGGATGGGCTGACATTTGTTCTGAGTTTTTTTTTTGCAGAAGCCAAGTTTTAATTCCCTTGAGCACCTGGAAATCTGCTTTTGTACCTCTTAACTTGGTTCTTGCATAGTTTGTATGCAGCTATTATTACAGTCTGCTAGAGAAGTGCCACCCCAGAGGTCCCAAAAGATTAGACCTTTAAAGTTTCAGTGATTCCTCATTTAACATATAATATTAAAAATGAATAAAAGTTAAACCTATAAAATGAACTATTTGGAAAAAAACCTGACTCAACCAATCTTTTCCCTAGGCATACATTTCTCATGGTGTGAAGTAAAGTGTGAGACATAGTCCTAGAATCCCTACAAAAAATACTGAATCATCTCAGAGCTCCATGAAAACAGGACACAGTCCATTTGTGAAGAATGAATGAATTTGTGCACCTCTGAACTATTTACTATACCTTATTTTAATTGGAAAAGTATTTTGGTAGAGGATTTTCAAGAATGACTAAATGACGTAGGAGAACAAGACCCTTTCATAGGAACTTGCAGTCTTAACTCACTGAGGATATTTAACAAATGTTAACCTATATTAACAAAATTAGGAACTTTCTAAATAGTTACACAAACAAAAATGCGTAAGTATTGCATAAATATAAGCTTTTACCTGAAACATAAATGGCTCTGTGGCAGAGGAAAAGTTTAAACATTTCGACAAATGTTGTTCAGGGTCGTATTTTTTCAAATAAGCTTTAATCATTACAGATTTTGCCGTTCCTTGTTCTCCTGTGAGCAAAACTGCCTGTAATAAACATTTAAAAAAAAAAACTTATGACAGAGCATTGCAGAAATATTTTAAAGCACTTGGTATTAAAAATTATAATATTTAGTTATGAATGCATTATACTTGTAGGATTCCTATACCACTATAAAAACTATGAGGGTTTACCATCCCTTCCAGATACCCCAACACAAATTATTGAAGATGGGAGGCTAAAAGGAGTAAAATAAAAAGAATATGTATGGGAGGTTCCACAACTTTTTTCCTTGCAATTTCTGTGTATCACATTGTTCCTAAAACAATCACTTCAATAGCTTCCTTAAAGTGGTCCATTTGAGCTATTAAAACTGCATGTGGTAAGGACATTATAGGACCATCAAATGCAGTTTCTGACACATGATTTCAATATAAAATTTCTTACCCAATAATTTCCTTTCTACTACCATTGACTCCCACAATTTTGCCACAAAGAGCTTCCCTCTTCCTCTGAAATTTCTTAGAAGAGGTTCTGCATTGTAACATGGTGTAGCAGGGCACTGTTTGTGCCTGCCACCTTAAGACCACAGCCAAGCAGCCAGCAGGTGCTTGATTGTGGCAGCCATTTTGACCCTGGCTGCCTATATAAATAGTTCAGTTCCCTACTGGCTGGTCAGGCAGCAATACTGCCTAGCTCGGAGGCTTCTTGGAACATCCTGGAGGTAAGGGAGGAGCTGTAGGGGATGGCTCGGAGGCTGCTGGTCCTGGCCATGACCTAAAACTGCACCCTGCTGGGAGTGGGTGGCCTGGTGGGGCTCTCGGTGGCACAGGAGCCCCCAGGAAATGCCAGGCCACTTACCACCCCAGTGAAAAGCAGGTTGGGGTGCCTTAACCCCAGCTCCCACAACTGGGTGGGTTACTTGCTACTAGGGCCTGGAGGGCAGATGCCAGGGGAGAGAGTGGGGCTAGAGACTCAGACCTGATTGAGAGAGTACCCTCAACTGGTCAATGCTGGGGCCAGGACCAGAATAGTCAAAAGGGCCAGGGGCCCACCGCAAGGGACACCCAGAGCTAAGAGGGCCTGGGGTTTCTGACTGGCCTTGGAGGTGAGGCCAGGGCCTGTATGTCTAAAGGTCCCAAGGGGACCACACCTGGGAGGGTAAAATAGTTTCAGGGAGCTAGATAGCCTGAATGAAGGTGGGGTAGGCTGCCTAAATGGAGGGATCTTGGAGGGGTCCTGATAGGAGGATTCCGGTGGCCCAGTGTGTGCCCAGTGAGTAACAGCTGGATGCCATCTGTGAGGCATGGGGTGTAGTGTAGGGAAGGTACAGAGCTGCAGATAGCGCCCCCTGGCATCAGGGTAGGAAAATAGGCAGCCTGCCACCTAATTAAGACAATTATTTAACAACAAGGCATGGCAGGTGGGAAGGAGAGAAAATTATCAGGTAAGGAATTTTCTATTCCACAGGCTATTTCCTACGATTTTATGTTGCCTAAGAACTAGCAAATAGAAAAATATAGGGAAACAGAAACAGGCTGAAGTTTTTTCTTTTTTTAATTTCTTGTCAGTAAATACATATGCTTTCACAATACAGAATTTAATCCATCTGGCCATGAAGTGGCAAGTTCTTTGGGCATCTTAACTATTCAAGTAAAAAGAAACAAAGAGCATGATTTTTTTTTCCAGTTTGGTATGTCTAAAATAGATCTTTAGTACTGGACATGCCTCCAGATTATACTATTACTCTTAAGCAGGATATTTTTTTCAGCAAAATGTTTCATAGTTTCATAGTAGCTAGAGTCGGAAGGGACCTAGGAAGATCATCTAGTCCGACCCCCTGCCTTGGCAGGAAAGAGCACCGGGGTCAGATGACCCCGGCAAGGTGCTCATCTAACTTCCTTTTAAAA
>NW_017728943.1:79474725-79483474 GCF_001723895.1 Crocodylus porosus
GCGCCAGGGGTCCCGCAATGACCTCGGCCAGTTCCTGTAGAACCCTAGGGTGAAGATCGTCCGGCCCAGCGGACTTGAACACGTCCAGCCTCTCCAGAAGTACCCTAACTAACTCCTCGCTAACCCCTGGCCCAGGCGTGTCTCTCCCGGGGCCGAGGGGGGCCCAGCAGGGAGGTGGCTGAACTGGTCCCTACTTAGGAAGACAGTGGATTTGGACAGGATGATAGAGGGATTTATTTTTGTGAAGCATGAAAAGTGGAAATTCACTTTTGGTAAGACAAAATTCTTAGAACTATATTGTAATTATGGGGCATGCCATGTGGTTCCTTCCAAGACAGAGCTTGACAGAGTCCATGATTCTAGCTCAGAGGTAGGCAACCTAGGTAGGCAACCTTTTCTAGCTGGGGGTGAGAATGACCTACCCCATGTCAGAGGCAGGTGGTGGCTGAGTCTTAGTCCCCACCCACCTACTATCAATTCTTCCTAAGGCAGCTTGGGGACAGCATGCACAGTTGGTGCTTGTCCCCATGGCAGCATGGGGAGACAGCCCGCAGCTGAAACCCACGCTACTGAAGCTGTATGTCTGCTAGCCAGATGCAATGTTTCAGTGACCCAGACCTGGCCCCTGCTCTAGTTGATCTTATGATTAATAAGAGGGTAGAGATAAACAGATAAAATGGTGCAACCCTTGCTACAATTCAAAGCAAAAGGAGGTGCTTGTACATGTGACAAAAATAGCCCATTTTTAATTGCAATTTAATTGCATTGCGCTGTACACAACATGGGGTATTTTTTACAACTTAAATGAGTTTATGTTGAAAACTAAACCATATCCTCATGTAGTTTGGTTTGTAACATAGATATTTATAACATTGCAGCCTTTTGAAAGCTCCCCCAACACCCCCCCTCCTTCCACTGCAGAAGAGGCAGGCTGAAGGCAGAAGTGGTGAGGGGCGTGGTCCTTTCCCCCCACCCCCAATGGAGCCTGCCTGCATCTCCTACAGCCTGGGATTGAGCTGCTGATGGGCTGAGCAACCCCTGAGCTACAAGGGGCCCTGGTCCTTTCCTTCACTGTGGCAGTACCCCTTGGGGCCACCAAGACAGGCTGCTAGTAAGCCAGATGCTGCCCAGCTCAGGCTCAGAGAAGAGCTGGATTGGACTGGATGCTGCCTCTAAGCTGGGGAAGTAACTGCTCACTAGCCACCCACCCGGGCAGTCCTGGGACATGTAGCCACCACAGAGGGGAGGGCTGGGACTACTTGCAGCTCAGGGCCTGCCAGTAGCTCACCCCCTGGCCATGGGAGAGGCAGGCAAGCTCCATGAAAAGGTTCAGGCCCCTTGCTGATTTTTTTCCCAGTGGAGTCTACCCACATGACCTGCCAGTGGGCTGCACACTGCCTGAGCTGTGAGGGGCCCCAATCCTTCCCTCTGCAGTGGCAGTGCCCCCCAGGGCTGCCTGGGCAGGTTGGTAGCAGGCAGGTGCTGCCCCATCTCAGGGGCAACACCTGCCAGATCTATCTCTTCCCTTGAAGAGTTGAATCTGGCAGAGTACTGCTTCCAACCCTACAAACTATGAAACTTGACAATAATGGAGGCCACATTCCCTGGGCTACAACATAACAATAAGAATGGGGCCACATTCCACCCCTTCATGAAGGTAAACTTCTCTCTTATTATTGTGTGCCTCTTGGCCCCAGGTATCTTATGAGCTCCGTTAATCTTGCAGGCAGCAGATCTGGCCATCAAATGCCTTTAAGTAGTTCTTCCCTGAAAGAGCTCCTTCCCCTGGTGACAGCCAGGGAACTAACTCCTGCCAGCCCCTGCCCTGGGACTTATGTTCACACAGGGCCCTGCCTCCTTCCAGTCAGCTGACTGGGTGCAGGTGCTGGCTAATTCCTAATTAGCCTGCTGCAACCTGCAGCTGTGGAGCTCTGCCTGGTTCTGTTCTTAAAGAAACAGCCTTAGTGCCCTGCAACAAATACCATTTTGGTTTACCCAGGTCTGTGGGAGGTTAGTTCTATGCCACAAGTGAAGTACTGTAGTCAGAGACCGGTCTCTAAGTCACCATGTTACAGTGTTACAATCCACAGAGATTTTAAATTGCTCTTTGCTGCATTAAATTGTAATAAAAAACAGAAGTTAGTGAAGAGAAGGGTTAGGAACAAAGCAACCTGCCACTAACTGCAGGTGACAAGTTATTTTTAAAGGATGATGCTTAGCTTTCAAATCTAGATTTCCTATTCATGCAGGAGAGCATGGATCAGTTGATATTCAAAAAGTGTTGTAAAGACCTCCATGAGCCCTTTTCCAGACAGGGGAAAAAGGCAGGGATTATTCAGGTTATGCTTAATATATTTTTATATTAAGATCTTATTGAAATGATTTATTGATGTTAAGAATGGGCATTACTTTTAAATGTTTTTATATGGATCCAGAGATAATTGTGAGAGGCATATGCTTAGAAATAGTAAATAAACCAATAGGTAAATAAAAAAATTTTAAATACTGCTCAACCTACCAAAATGTGACTGGAGGCAGAGAAAATACAGATAACTTCTTATTTCCAAGTTTTAGCCTCTTTACTTTATATATTAGCTGCAATATTAAATAAAAAAACACACACTTACTTTGTGTTGCTTTGCAATAGTGTCAATCAAAAACTGAGTTCTCACATTGTCAACATTTGGAACCAGAATAGATGCATATTCCGGGATACTGTCTGTTGGATAAACATATTCTTGAACTCTTTTACTCCAGTGTTCCCAGTCACCTAAAAAGCAACAAAAGGGAAACTGTTTTGCCTTATATTTCCCTGTACACACCTAGTACTTTCACTAGTCCAAATACTGTTTTCCCATTTGCTGAGATCCCCAGAACAACTCAGCCACAGGTGACTTACAGCAGAAGCTGTTATCTGGGAAGTCAGACAGTCAGATTTGGAGAGAAGCCCTTCCTTTCTCTGCTTCCTAGCTCAAAGAAAAAGGAAGGTGGTGGGGGAGGGGGAGGACACACTTATTCCACTTTTATATTATAAAGAAAAAGGAACTGGAGAACTATATCAACTCTTTCTTAGTGTATCCTGAATTCTGATGGAAAAAGGAGTCACTTTTAAGAAGCTAAATTTTGACTCTTCCTCCGATATTGTTAAGATGGCAGAATGCCACTGGGGTTGGACAGTTACTTAGTTGTTTGGGCTTTTCTGTTTATTGTAAATCCTCAGATGGGTATACAATCTTATAGAATGATTTTTGGAAAAATCTTATATTTTCGGGGCATAGAAAGTAGATGTAGCTATGAAATATACAGATGGGTAAGCAACCAAGAACCATACATTTTTTGTGAAAGTGACTATTTTATTGAAACTAAAAAAATATTGTGGAAATGGCTATATGTATTCTCTTTCATCGATTTCATAGACATTAGGGCTGGAAGGGACCTTGCAAGATCATTGGGTTCAGCCCCCTGCCCAAGGGACAGGAAGTCAGTTGGGGTCAAATGATCCCAGCAAGATTGGCATCTAAGAGTTTCTTAAACATGTTCAGCATAGGTGCTTGTGCCACCTCTGGGGTGAGTCTATTCCAGGCTCCGGGGACTCGGCAGTAAACAAGTTTCTTCTTATGTCCAGCCTAAAATGGTCTTCCAGGAGTTTGTGACTTTGTCTTTCCTTGGGTGCCCTGGTGAACGGATGTTCTCCCAGGTCCTGATATACACCCCTTTTATGTATTTATAGGCTGCCACCAAGTCCCCCCCCATGCCATTGCTTCTCCAGGGTGTAGAGTCCCATTGCTTTCAGCCTCTCCTCATAAGGCCTGCTCTCTTGTCCTCTAACTATGCACGTGGCTGTTCTCTGGACTCTCTCTTAAGCTACGCCACATCCTTTCTAAAGTGCAGAGTCCAGAACTGGATGCATTCCAGCTGCAGCCTCACCAAGGCTGAGTAAAGTGGGAGGATGACTTCTTGGGTCTTGCTTGAGATGCATCAGTAGATACAAGCCAGGGTTTTGTTTGCATTGTCAGCTGCGGCATCACATTGCAGGCTCATGTTCATCTTGTGGTCAATGATGACCCTCAAGTCTCTTTCTTTTGGTTTTGGTGCTAGTGAGTGTAGAACTGCTGAGCCTATAAGTATGGTGTGGATCCCTCTCTTCCCCCCTGAGGTGGTGCACCTTGCATTTCTCTGTGTTTTAAATGCCATCAAGTTTAGATCCACACACCTTGAAAACCTATCCAGACCTCTAGTGCAGGGGTTGTCAACTGTGGGTACACATACCCCCAGGGTACTTGGAAAGGCCCTAGGAGGTACGCATTGGCAGGTGAGAATGGAGCACCACCACCCCGCACTGCCGCCTTCCAGGAGCAGTGTTGGGGGTGGCAAGGGCAGCAGCGCCCCTCTGTGGGCTGCACAAGTACTGCCTGGATAGCTGGATACAGACGGAGCTTGCATGTGGTTGCTGCTGCCACCATCCACCACCCTGCGCTGCCACTGCATCACATCCAGCTGCCAAGGGTACATTTATTTAAAAAGGTTGAAAACCCCTGCTCTAGCATGACCACACTTCACCATAATTTGGTGTCATTGGTGAACTTAGCCAGTCTGCTTCTGATACCTGAATCCAGATCATTTATAAAAATATTAAAGAGTACTGGTCCAAATACTGCCCTGGGGAACATCACTGGTCACCACGTGCCGTGCACATATCGTTCCATTGATTATTACTCTCTGGCTCTAACCACAGACCCAGTTCCCCGGCCATCACACCATAAGGTTGTCGAGGCCTCAGTTCCCAAGTTTGTTTTTTTTTTTGGAATGCAGATATATGATATCCTCGGTGAGGCAAGATCTACCTGCAATGAAGCCATGTTGGCTCTCTCTCAGAATGTTGCCTTCCATTAACCTGTTGTTAATGGTTTCTTTGACGATTTTTTCCAAAACCTTACTAGGGATGGAGGTCAAACTGATTGGTCTATAGTTCCCTGGGTCTTCCTTCCTCCCTTTCTTGAAGATGGGCAATACATTGACCCTCTTCCAATCTTCATGAACTTCTCCTGAGTGCCACAAGTTCTCAAATATCCTAAGCATTGGCCATGCTATGATGTCAGCCAGTTTCTTTAGCACTCTTTGGTGCATTCCATCCAGGGCAGCTGATTTGTACCTCTCAAAGCATCATCTCATGAGATCTTTGCCAATGATAGGCATATGTTTGCCCATACCCTGGCAATCCTGCATCTTGTTAGGCAGAGTGATCCCCTTAGGCTGGCGGAAGACTGATGCAAAGTAATCATTAAGGAGATGAGCTTTTTCTTCCTAGGAGTCAGTTGTCCGTATTTGGTTTAGCAAGGGTCTAATGTTGCTCTTGCTTTTCTTCTGACTACCCACATATCTGAAGAAGGATTTTTTTATTGTCCTTGATTTCCGTAGCCAGTTTGCGTTTGCCTTGACTTTCCCAGTTTGCTGCCTACAGGTGAGGGCCAGTGCTGAATACTCCTCCTTGGTGATGTTACCTGACTTCCATCCTTTATAGGCTTCTCTTTTAAGATACAGGAGGTCCATGAGTTCTCTATTTAGCCAAGGGGGTCGCCCAAGCCTTTTGCTACTGTTAAGTACCTCCTTAACTTGCATGCCCGTAGGACACTGCCTGCCGGCCAGCTTGAAGGACAAATTCCAATTGGAGGTCCACACACTCATGTTCTCACCTGCCATGACTTGGTGTGTAAGGGAGTTGATTCAGTACCTGGATGTGTACGTTCAATTAGACGTCCCACGAGGTCCTACATTCCTGAGGGCTCCTCCGCCCCTACACTCTCGCCTGTTCCACCAGTGTCTGATCAGCTATTTGGTCCTTCCCCGTGACCTCCGTCCAAAGAAGAAAAAAACCCCCAAAAAAACAAAACAAAACCAAGCAGTCCTGGCCTGGTTTATTGTTCTGACTCCTTTTGGCAGAAAACAAACAAAATTGACGTCCGTGAGGTCAGCCCCTCTTTCTTTTCTGCTACCGTCTCTATGGTGGCTCTCTACAAGCATCTTATTGGGGTTGTCAAGATTCCCCTCATCCCACCGGTCTATCCATGACACAAATTTTGCTTGCACCCCTTTTAGGGTCTTTTAAGGTACCAGTTTTGCAGAGTGCCCCTCTATTAGAGAGTTTATGGTACCTGTCTCTGCCGGGCTCTGCTGGCTCCCGGCATGGTAACAAGCAGTTCCAAGTACTGCTGGGTCAACAGTCGTCTCTCTAAGTTCCCTCTGGGGAGCTCGCTCTCTGGAGGAGTCTCCTACCAGCTCTCCCCATTGCTGTCAGGGTTCCCTGCATTGTGGCTTGGCTCAATCCCCCTCCTTCCGGTTCCAAGCTCCCCCATCTTGCCTGTTCTGGGCTCCTCTTTATACTGGCATTGGAGTTCCCAGCCCCTCCCCTCCAGAAACACCTGGATAAGGAGGGTTTCTGCCAGGTCCTTTGGGGTTGTGGGTCTGGGGCCACTGACCCTATGTTTAGCCCTTGCTCTTTTGAGCCCTATGACTCTTTCTCACAGCTACTTTTCCTACAGCCTGGGATGGACTTCCCCTTGTACTTCAAGGATTGTGTCCTTAAGGAGCAACCACTCATCATAGACTCCGCTCTGTCAGATCATGGCCTCTGAGGGCCTTGGCAACCAGCCTCCTGAGCTTGTGGAATTTGGCTTTCCTAAAGTCGAGGATTTTTGCATTTCTGGTTGATTTGCCAGCTTTGTGATGCATAGAGAAAGTGATCAACTCATGATCACTGTCTCCCAGCTTCTCTTTGATTTTTCAGGTCACTCATTAAATCATCCCCTTTGGCCAGTACCAGATCCAGCAGCACCTTGCCTCTTGTTGGCCTGTAGACTTCTTGAGACAAGTTTGTCAGTGCAAGTGGGGAAGCTTCAGAACCAATCAGGTTTGGCAGAATGCTCTTCCCACGAGATGCCAGAGTAGTTGAAGTCACCCATGGCAACTACGCAATGACAGCATGCTGCCTCTGCCAGTTCCCTAGTGAATACGTAGTCAAGATCTTCCTCTTAGTTAGAGGGTCTGTAACAGACTCCTACTATTACATCCCCTCCACCACGTTTCCCAAACCAATATTATCTATTCCAAACCATGCTATTGGAGCTTATTAAATAAAATAATAATACTATATTATTAAGAGAAAATTGAGACAGTTTATAGCAAGAAAAAATAATCATGAAGAAATACTTTCAAGTTGAAAATAAAGTACCAAATAAAAGTAAAATTAATTTAATGTTGAAAAAACATTCATGAAAATTCTCTCTAATTTACAGACTTTTCAAGGGCACTCAACAGAAAGAGAGGTCATGAGAAATAAATTGAAACGAAAAGGGATAAAAACTTTTATGAATAATATTAAACCCTCCCCTAAAATCCCTCTAGAAAAATGATTTATCATCTAAGGTATTATATTCAGATCCCATCAAACTAGTGCATTGCTAGGTTACTGGCAAGAAGGAAAAGGGTGACCAGGAAACAAGATAGTATAGAAATGTAGTCCTTTTTTTTATTATTATTTGCAAGCGATATAGTTATTTAGAAAAATAACCGAATATCAAAAAAAGTCCAGTGTGTGTTCTCTTACCATAATCAGTAACATAAAACTCATACATTGTTTGATTGGTTTCTAGAGGGATTTCTGGCAAATCTAATTTGTTATCATGAGCTCTAATGAAGGCTTCAAGTTTATCCCTGCTATCCAGTTCCAGAAGGGCACCTAAACTCCACATCAGCCCAAAGCTGAACAATTTATGAAGATGGAATACAGTTGAAATACCGCCTTCTTCCTTTGAGGGAATCAAACCCTCCAAAAGATGAATAGACTGAAAATAATAACAAAAAGACCATTAAGAAAACACTATACCATTTTTTACCTTCAAATATATGCAAACATAAAACACAGATTCTGAAAAACAATCTAAGTTGATAAACACAAGGAAAAAGAACAAAAAATAAGTAAAGCCACAGTAAAACTACTGACATTTTTTGTGCTCATGTGATTTTTGGAACCCAACTCTCATTTTCGAAAATAATTTGGGCATTTAGAACCCATTCTTATTAGAAATCAATGGTCCAAATATTTAAAGATATTTAAGTGCATAAAAATACTTACCTACTGCGATTTTCCCATTTACCTAGGTGCCTAACGGCTATCAGAAACAATGAAAATGTAAGGGCCAGATTCTATGTGAACTTTAAGTGCCCTAAATTGGACTTAAATGGAATGTAGGCAATTAATTCACTAAAAGAAATCTCCTTATTTCTACTAGATATTTAAGCCTATATAGTCACTTGGTCAAAGAATACGTGTCTTGCCTCAGAACACAAAGTATTTGCTATGCAGGTAGATCCACCTCTCTCAAATGCCATGTACAGGAATTATATTTGTGCCAGGAGAAAAGCCTTTCAAATGCTTTCTTGAAGAAGAAAAATGGCTCATGGGGGACCTGAATTTCCCGGACATCTCCTGGGAAGAACAGTCAGCCAGGTCTGAACGCTCACGTAGGTTCTTGGCCAGAGTGCAGGACCTCCATCTAACCCAGGAGGTGTACAGCCCCACCAGGGGTGATGCCTTGTTGGACCTAGTGCTGGCCACGGGTGATGACCTGGTGAGGGGGCTGCGGGTGCTTGACCACCTGGGCTACCGCGATCATCGCCTGCTGGAATTCACCATCCAGCGCAAGGTGGCAAAGGCATGCAGTAAGGCAGCGGCCCTAGATTTTAGGAGGGC
>NW_017728943.1:79483574-79497639 GCF_001723895.1 Crocodylus porosus
TCCAGTTCTGGGCGCTGCACTTCAAGAGGGATGTCGACAGCATGGAGAGGGTCCAGAGGAGGGCCACTCATGATCAGGGGACAGCAGAATCCCCCTGCCTCCCCCTACACTGCTCTGCATTGGCCCAGAGGAGTGCAAGAAATGGGAGCTATTTTCCTGCAGGGGAAACAGAGAGGCTTCCCTCCATGAAAAAAAATGCTTCCCTGGGCTGTCTGTGGCAGCGGCTGCTTTTCAGCAATTAATGGGATTGGCCCAATAAGCACCTCACCCCACCCCCCCATGAAGGAGAAGGGAACCAAAACCAAAAAACCCAGAAATTCCTGATTTCACAGAATAACAAGCAAAACTTTCTATCCACTATTTCCTCTCCCTTAGGGGATAAAATTTCTGAGGCTGCTCTTTGAATTAATATACAAAAATGTGGATTAGATATGACATGTGGGATGTTGGTAAAGAAAGCAAGCAGGAGAAATTAAATCTACTCTAGGCCTAAGGTAAGTAACAAAGAAATGAATGTAGGAATAATATAAAGGTGAAAAATAGGATAGAAAGAGTATATATTGATAGACTGGCACCAGCAATTAAAATGGCTGCAATGGAGAGACATGGAAACACTTTATAAAATGATTAAACAACTAGCTGGAGATTTAGTTATGGAAGGAAAGGTCCAATAAAAAATAAATAAGGAAGAGTCATTATTACTTTAAAGGAGAAAAGGAAGAGGAGCAGAACATTTCTATAATAACCTTAACAGATCCCCACAAAAATAACATTTACATCTGATAATGGAGAAAAGATAGCAGAGCTTGATGTTTTCTGTGAAAAGAATATGTTGGTCAAATTTAAAGTAGCCACCGAACAACTGAAGAAATAATATACCTTTAGGGGAAAAAATCAAATCACAGCAGAATGTCTCAAGACAAACGGACAGATTGACAAAAAACCTGTTATACCTATTTTTTTGAAAAGGGAGAGTGGAATTTTCCATTCATCTCAAAAGAATGGAAAATGGGATCATAATAAAAATGCCCAAAATAGAGAGAGAGATTTGAAGGACAAATGGCACAGAACTATGCTGATTTTAAATTTTCAAACATCTTAAATAGATTTAGTTTTGGTGTGATGTTGTAGACATAATGGTCCAGGAAATATGTGAGGCAAGAATTTTTGTGGATGATATCTTTTATTGGATCAACTGCATGGCTGGTATAGATTTAGAGAAGCTTTTAAATGCAGGGAATTCTTCTACAGGTCCCTTTGCCTTCTATCCCAACTATGCAGTTGGTCTAATAAAACTATTACCCACAAAACTAATGCCTTGCTTAAGTAAATTTTGAGATTTCACTGAGAGCAGATATAGAGGAAAAGTTCAGTTTCACCCAAACTGGAAACACAAAAGGCTTTCTTGTATATCTTAGTACCAATTTCTGGCCATCCAGTTGTTGGGGTACATTTTTTTTGAAATGCAGTTTTACTGCACACTGAACAGCATTCATAGAAATGATTGTTTTGTTTGTTGTTTCTACACACTTGGCTATAGAATGAATTCATAGACAAATATAAACTAATTTGCATGGCAATATATTACCTGCATAATATAGTTACATTCTAGAAGTTCCACTTTTGGATTAAGGCTTAACTTCATATATGTATACGCTGGTTCAAAGATTCTGTCATATAAATTTTGTAAAACATCAGCTTCTTGTGAAGAGCGTTTCTTCAGCCATGCCTGTGGGGGAGAAAAAAAATCTATACACTGTACAACAAAATAAAACTAGTAAGTAATGCTCTTCAGTCTTAGTCTTACTTGTAATATTGGTCTCCAGCTGAGGGCAGAGGAACTGATGTAGACCATGCCCATCCGAGAAACTGTTGCAGGAGAGGCATTCTCAATGTTGTGAACCTCAAATAACAACTTACAGGTAGGAGCCATAGGAATTCTATCACCATTAGCCAGAGTTAGTGTCTTATTATCATCCAAAACAGAATTTAGATTTTCAATCCAAATTGCATCGACTGGGCCATCTAGAATCAGAAATATATTCTCGCCTGGAAATAATTGAAGGAGGAATTGATATTTTACACCAAAATGGCTGTACAATACATTTAAAAGAAGATACTTTAAACACCTAAATCATCATATAAAAATGATTCATCTATAGTGAATCTTATGTTCCTACAGTACTCCACTGTAGCAGCTGTATACCTCATCACTGAGCCCTAATTTACCCCAAAGATTTATATATAAATAGTTTACACCAGGAATTAGCAACATATGGCCCCCACATCCACAGAATCTAGTCTGCAGAGCTGGGAGGAAGCTGTGCCAGCACTGCAGCTAGAGTCCATACTGGGCTGCAGCAGGACAGGCTTTGCCCAAGCTGCAGCCAAGCAGCTGGGAGGAAAAGGTGGGGCTTTGCCCACACCATGACTGGGCATTAGGGAGAAGCAGCAGCAACAGCAGTGGCCTGGGTTGGGAGCATAGGCCCACCACGAACTCTAGGAGGGTTGATCCAGCCTACTGCTCCAAAAGCTTGCCTAGCCCTGATTTATACCCTTCAGTAAAGTGGTCTGCAATCCACATTGCCTGTGAGATCCTGTGAAATTGGCCAGAGCCATGATATATTAAAAAGTTGAGAGCGAGCAAAGTAGGCTATTGCCTACAGCATGCTACTTCCTCAGTACTAGTACCCTGGTCTGTCACTTTTGCTCAGCTCCTGACGCCATATGGAACTGAGCTCTGAATTAGAGAGAAAGGAAGAAAAGTGGCTTGCAAAAGCAATAGTCAACATCAAAAGTTGGTGAATATAAAAGACATCTTTATCTTCTTTCTAGTATTGATTCCCAAGAGTTTCATTCTTAGGCTCCTGCCATGCATTATATATATTATGCAATTAACATGTTAATTGAACAATACATTTAGACCAGCCACATGTGCAAAGTAATTAACATGCCATAAACATGTCTACCCATCTATAAAAGAGTCAAACAGCTACACAGTTAGTGCTTGAAAATGCATAACAACTTTATAGTTGGTTTCTATCCAGCTTTAATTTGAACATTTAGTAGGGCCCTAAGGGTGTTTATACACATGTTCTGGGATTGGGGGCGGGGGGGGTTGCACTTTAATCTGAGTTGCTCTGAAAGCCACTCTAATTAAAGCACCTGGAGCGTCATGTGCATCAGTGTCCCTACACTGACAAATGACAGTGGGGGCATGCAGCAGAGCACTAGGGTGCTTCCTACTAGCAAAGGTAACAAGGACCCAGCTGCCAATCTGCAGGGCAGCGCAGGTGGAAGTTGCTAGGGCAACTGATTGGGTCAGCTGACCACCAGGGGGCAGGGCCTGGTCTTCATAAGCAGCCAGGCAGAGGCAAGAGGTCAGTTCCATCTGACTGCCTGAGGAGTAGGAGCTCTGCTACAGAGCCGAGCTGAGCCAGAACTCTGATGCAGAGCAGAGTAGAGCTGAGCAGCCTTACCACCTGAGTGTCTGTATGAGGGAAAGGGGTGGAGAGAACCCTGACTGGGAAGCGTGAAGAACAGCCAGGTTGGCATGCAATTTGTTATAGCCGGGCGGCTTATTTTGAGTTATAGCCGGTTGGCTTATGGCTTTATGTTCCCTGGTTTGTTATTGTTATACCAGAGGACCAGGTGAGGCTGTAGGGGAAGGAGGAGTAGCGTGGGGGTTCCTGGTACCCTGGGAGGGCACAGCAATATGGTACCAAGGAGGGCACAGCAGGTGGTGCGCTGTAGGGTCGTGCTGTGTTGTGGGGTGTCCCGACCCCAGCCCAGTGGGGCAACATCGGGCAGAACTAGTGGGGTGTCCCGACCCCAGCCCAGTGGGGCAGTATCACGGGTAGAGCCCAAGGAGGGCATCTGACCCAGAAGATGGGTCAGGGGGCCAGGCACAGCTACAGGCCACCAGAGCCCCAACCGCGGGAAGTGCGGGCGATGAAAACCCAATGGGGTAGCCTACTGCGGGAAGTGCAGGCGATGAAACCCCAGTGTGGGTGAGACCACGTGAGCGCGGGGAGACAGGCCCAGTGGGGGTGCTGCCTCTACATGAGAGGCCCTGGAGAGGGCGCGCTATGTATTGAGAGGCCCCGAAGGGGGAGGGGGTGAGCATAAGAGCAAGATGACCCAGAAGAGGTCACTAAGACGAGTGAAGACACAAGAACGTCCAGTACATCTGCAAGGCTTGGGGCGTGCTACAGGGGAGGTTGGAGGCACGCGGCGCCCATAGGGTTAGGGCACTAAATTCATCTGGTACAGAGCTGGGACCGGTAGAGTAAGAACACCAAGTCCAAGAGGCCAAGTAAGGCAGCCTCCCATTAATCTTAGAGAAACAGCAAAGTCTTGGCGGGCGAGAAAAAGGGTGCTAGACCGGCAACTTGGCACGGTAGGGGCGCCACGGGAGATCATGGCCGCTCCTGGGTCCCCGCCCTGTGATGGGGCACTTTAACTAAAGATCATTGAATGCAAGAGTTAAAAACTTACCAGGGGGACCAGCAGGGAATGGGAGAGACCCTGTTCACCCAAGCACCTTCCGGAGTAACAAGGAATAAGGAATAATGGCTATAAGTTGTTTGAGAGTAGGTTCAGGCTGGACATTAGAAAACACTACTTCACAGTCAGGGTGGCTAGGATCTGGAACCAACTTCCAAGGGAAGTGGTGCTGGCTCCTACCTTGGGGGTCTTTATGAGGAGGCTTGATAATTACCTAGGTGGGGTCATATGAACCCAGTATTCTCTCCTGCCCAGGGCAGGGGGTTGGACTTGAAGATCTGCTTAGGTCCCTTCTGACGCTACATCTATGAATCTATAATGTGATCCACTGAAAATTATTTTTGTTAAACACACTGCAGACCTCTGGAAGTACAACTAGCAAGTTTTCACCCTGAACAAAGCCTTGCAGAGCAGGACTAGGAAAGGGGACAAAAAAGCTTTTGGCTAAATCCTGCTCTGGAGAAAGGAAGGGGGTGGCCAAGCACTGGACAGCAGGAGTGGGAGGGGGCACTCAAAGTCCCCAGCTGCTGCTGGTGTTGGCTGGTGTGCCTGGCCCCAGCTCTTCCTGCTGTTGCTACCATGCCATCTGCCTTTGCTGCTACAGCTAAGGCATGGGGTGGATGATGCTTAGACTCCTTCCTGGATTCCTGAGACAGATGTTCAACCAATCTAAGTATGGAATCCTGATAAATAAAAACACATTTTGCTAACATTACTTCTTAATTTGCTATTCTCATCTGTTAAATGAATACAAAATAGCTCTTTTGGCTGAAGGGACCAGCTTCTTATGCCATTGGTGTTTTAGCTTATGTCTCTCAGGATGTAAGCAAATGCTGCATTTCTCCTGGGAGAAAGTATTTTGTTCTGGGATCCTATAGACGTACATATCCATTGTCCCCCTGCTTGCTTTAATTTCTTTTAAAGGGTAACTTAGACTCATTTTTACAATACTCACTTTATTCCTACACTTTCTGACTGATAAGTTAAAGCAATCTTTGCTGGTTAAGTCCTTTTTCCTATTCCTTGTAGGATTTCTACTCCAGTATTGGTTTTGAGGTGGTTACTCATCCACGTTTGGAGCCCTTTTATAAGTTTTTTCCTCTTGACAGGAATGAAAAATCCAGATAATTTTTGACTTAAAAACATACAAGATTTCTTCACAGCAAAGTCATTGAGTTTTTTTAGTCCAGTCGAATTCACTACCTAGTCCAGGGGTGGGCCATTATTTTGGGTGGAGGGCTGCTTACTGAGTTTTGGCAAGCCATCGAGGGCCACATGAGAGGCAGCCAAGGGCAGATAACTATTAATTTTCTAAATTTTTTAGGGGCCCCAAGGGCCGGATAGAATGGCTTGGCAAGCTGCATCTGGCCCATGGGCTGCATTTTGCCCACCCCCGACCTAGTCCCTTAATTTCTCCAAGTTTCTTCCATTTAGTTTTAAATGAATCGGCTTATATTCTCAAGGTCATTTTCCATGGCTGGCTTTTCTATAATACTCTGTTTTTAACAAAACAACATCTAAACTATCATTACCTCTTAATTCAATGACAATTTAGTAAAATAACCAAAACCTGTCATTTATCACAGCCATGAACATTTATACCTTGCCGTTATTAGTGGTATTGTTCACCAATCTATATCTAGGAAGTTAAGTAAACTATTTCTGCAATATTATCAGAGAAATCTCTAACTTCACTTCCTGACTTCCTAGGCTTAACTTCTAACTTAACATCTTAGGGAAGGATGGTAAAAGAAGTGCTACTGGTGTAGTGCTAGGAGTCTGTTGTAGATCTTAAGGTCAGATTTTGACACAAACAGAAATTTCTGTAATATTATTAAAGAAATCTCTTTTCATATTAAAAACTCCCTAGCATCTACAGCAGACTCCCAGAACTACCAATAGAACTTCTTTTACCATCCTTCCCTTGAGATATTTTGACTCACACTCATTCTGTTTAATTCATGTTATTTTTCTTATTTTTCACAATTTAGTTTAATGAGCTGTTAACCCCGCCTTTACATTTTTTCTAATTCTAACATATACTTAAGTTCCTGAGTTTTAGACATGATTGCTAGTTATAGGTATACCTAACATTAGCCAATTCACATCACAAGTGATGTAAAAGTAGTCTCAGTTCATCCATTTCGTTGCTGAGGCTGTTTGCATTGACACAAAGTTTCAATTTTTTACTCATCACAACTAGTATCCTAGATATACTTAATTCAGTCTTTCTGTTAGCTGTATTGTCTATCTAAAAATTGTTTTAATCAATATTAGTACTTTCTTCCTCCTTGCTGTCTGCTCTCCTGCCTTCAGTTTTCCTTTATCAATCATTGCATCTTAATTTCCCTGACTTACCTCTTTGTATGTATTAAAAGCAGACAGAAAATTTCTCCCATCCTTCTCCTCTTATTCCTTATTTCTCTCTTGCAAAATGTCCAGAAACTTACTTGGTCTACTCTGGACCATCCTTACTTGAGATTTCTAGAACTGAAGCTATCCTCAAGACTCAGTCTTGAAGATGTTGATGTCTGGGAGCTACTGCTTCTTTTGGGGACAAAGACAATACAGTATAGTACCATGAACCTGGCATGAGCACCTGCTGGAAATGTGAAAATTCCAGATTTTTGAAACCAGAGCTGTGGCAGGTCCCAGAGTGGCAAGAGGAGGGGGAGGATAGTGGTGGCCATTCCCAGAGCAGCGGCCACATGCAGAGCAGTGACATGGGATCGTGGACGGCAGCAGCAGACACCGCATGCAAATTTCCCCCTCTGCTGCTCCAGGACCAGCTGCCACTACTCCCCAGTGGAGTGTAGTTTTAAAAAGTGCTGGATTTTCAATAATTCTGGATTTTTGATATCCGGATTTATGAGGTTACACTGTACAAGACCATGGGAAGATTACCCAGTCACCTGAACATCTTGGTCAGATAGTGATTTCACAAACATAGCTGAGGAGAGAACAGAATGAACTTCTTAGAGGCTATGGAGTTGGTAACCTTGGTCTGGAACACCTGGCTGATACCAGTTTTCTGTGCTGGGGAATTCCTCATGCACCTCAAAATTCCAGGGAATTTAATAAGCACGGGGTGCTAGAAGCCAGCATGGTATGTAACAAGAGTCTTTCTTTGGTCCTTGTTTGGTTATGGTTGGGAGTCTGGAATTTCTATCTGTTATGGGAGGTTTAGAAAATACGGAAGCAACAGGCCACATAGAGGAAGACTTTCTCTTGTCCTCTGATTCTGGTGAGGTATGAGAATGTTCCTCTAGGAACAGAAAAACTCTTTCTGGTAGAGTAGTAGATGTACAAGGGAATGAGTTCTTTTCTGTTGCCAGTCAATAGTGCCTTAAGGTGTGTATAGAAGTTGCTTTTCTGGGTACAGAGCTTTAAATTAACACTTATTCAATGAGGTATTAAAGTTGAAGTGCTGTATTTTACAGCACTTTAGTAACCTATAGTGCTTCGAATAACTTCTGTGTTCTGCACTTCTGTCATGTTTAAGAGTGCTGTATCTTTATAGCATTATAAAAAGTCCTTTAAATTACAGTGCTGTAAAACGTGCACAGAGCATTTCTGTACATACCATTAGATGACACTGTAGGGCAGTAGCTTTATGAAGGCTAAAAGAGAGAGATCTGATGCTGACAAGAAATTCAAGCCACTGAAGTAACTCTTGGCACTGAAAACTGTAATGTCAAAGTTGGAACAGTGGTTGAAGACAGCCAAAGAGTCAGTACCATCAGGTGTGATCTTGAGAGTTGCTACCAACCACAAAAGATACAGAGAAACACAAATTTAAGCCACTGGAAAGAGGAAAGGGGAGCTGACAACCAGGAAAGCACATCAGCTATTACAAAGTAATTATTATGTCTGTGTGCTCCTGCAGGGATGCAAGTTAGAAAAATCACTGTAAGGATACTGTTACATGTTACCTTTCATACGTGTTAAGGACTTTTAAACTAGGAGTGTTCACACTCTGTGGTAGGAAAAGATAAACTAACTGCCTTCTGCTTGTCTGAGAGAGAATCCTCTTCAGGTAAGGATTATCTTCAACTGGTATTAGGGAGCTCATGTTGCAGTCACATCAGACTACTCCATAGGGTTAATCTGAGTTGGGAGCAGCCCTCCAGCATTTCAGGAGACATTGTTTCCAGGGGACATTTTATCCTGCTCTGAGCAACAGCAGGGAGAGCTGGCAACCAGGGAGTCCTAAAGTTAAGAATCTCCTCTTTTCCTTCTGTGCTGTACAGGTTCTCTTCCTTCCTCTCCTGTTATACCCCCCCCCCCCACACACACACACACACACACCTCTTCTGTCCCTTGGGGCTCACCCTCCCACTCCTGGCACCTTGGGGCTCATCCCTCTGCCCTCGTACCTCCTGGTCCCTTGGGGTTTACTCCCTGTCCCATCCACCCTTAGTCCCTTACTGTTCACCCTTCCTGCTCCCAGTCCTTCAGGGCTTATCCCCTGTCCCTCAAGAGTCACCCACTCTCAGGCCCCCTGGGGACCTCTCATCTGTCCCCACTGATTACCTGTGCTGCCAATACTGTTCCAGCAGCAAGTGGGGAAGGGACAGGCAGGGAGGGTGAAACCCACCTGCCTGACACCAATACCACTCTCCAGGCTCAGTCCACCCACTGGAGGCTGCCACAAGTGAGCAGAGAGCTGCCAAGGAGCCATGGGAAGGGTAGGTGAGTGAGCCTCTATCTGGATGGGAAGAAGGGGGAGCTGATGAGGTCAGGCCAGGCGGGGGCTAATGAGGCCCTGATCCTGGAGCCTGTACTATCTTAGAGATCCAGCAAGCCAAGCTTCTAGCTCCTAGCCAGTCCTGTAGGAGCAGGTCAGTGCAGTGCACATTACAGAGGGTATTAACCCTTACTGTGTGACTGCTCACAGCTAGTGCTAACTTTAACACACCCTTTAGCATGTGCTGATTGTAATGTGTAACAACACCTTAAGTTTAACCCTGTAACAAACAGTGTCATTACATTTGTATCACTACAGGAGCTGTAGATGTAACAGTTACATTATAACAGCTTACAGCTCTAGAATTTGATACATAATAGCTTATATTAGTCTCAATTGATATTGCTACAATTCTTATATCTGTCTGCACCCAAAAATATGAATAGCACAGGTGCCATTGTGACTAGAAATCAGAGTTGTAGTCACCAGTGAAATCAATATGAGGGATAAATGAACAATTTTCATTAGTACCAAGGACTTCAGAATTGATAGTATGGTACAGTGGATGGTTGAGGGTAGAGATAATGACTAGTGGTATCAAATGATACTGATATAAACTGTTACAATGCACTTATTATATCTGCATGCTCTTGCAGTGATATAAATATAACCAAACATCAACACTAAATCTATTCTATTCAGGTTTATATTTACAGTGATTTATCTTAACTCTATCACTACAGGATTATGAAAATGCAACTATTACATTGTATCAACTAATAAGCCTTCCCAAGTAGTAGCTCTCCTTCCTAGAAATACCTCTTCTCGGAAGTTTCTGCCCAGATAAATCCAAGGTACAGGCTAATCACATGGATTTCTCAAGTGAAAATATCTTGAAGTGAGAGTCTCATACTTGAATTCTTCCTGAAAATGACCAATAAATGGCATCTCTCTTATTAATGTGGCCTTTTCCAAGGAAAATAAGCATCTTACATGCATTTAAATGAGGTTTTATATCACCAGATGGACAATTTTTGAATTTCACAGACTTCCAGTCAATAATAACAACTAGGGAAGTATCATAATACCATCAAAATAAAATAGAATCAAAAGAAAAATAGGAGTTTTCTATATAGAAAAAGGAAACGCCCCAAAATATCTATTCTACCAATCAAATTTCACCTTCCAGTTCACAGGCAATGAGAAAGAACTGTCATTAGCTGAAGCTATCAAAATACTCATGATGCATGAATAAGGAAATAAGATTCCTTCCCTATACCAAAATATTTCACTGTTTAAATTTGAGATAACTATGACATTACTATGAACAGGAATTTTACAACAGCATATCCTGGGTTATTTAAATACAAGAGTTACTAAAAGCTTTTCAGACCATGGCAAAATATTATTTCAAAGCTACTAAAACTAATCCATATATATCTTGACTATGACTTTACAGCAGCAAAACATTTTTCATAGTCTCTGTACTGAACTGAACTGGAAAACTGAAGTGATTAGACCAGATGTAGCTGTATATTTAAATAAGGTATTATCATGTTGAAGTAAGAAACATGGAAACTACAGCCTTCTCTCAAGGAAGGTACCTTACCTTTATCATTAAACTTATTTCTTCATATTACAGGAAGCATTTTACTACATTTGCAAATTCAAGATGCTTTTTTTAAATATAGCATTCATGAGATCTATTGATCATATCACATACAATATATTTGCCTACCCTTTTTAGCTTTCAATGTTTTTCTCCACAGTGTAGAAAAGATTCCATCAGTCCAGTCATTAGTTGCAGTATCTAGTTTGCCAAACATTTGAGGAGCAGTAATAGCTTTTGGGTTCATACGCATCTCTCTGTGAGGATGCCCACATTCTGTCATTGCCCTCATCAGAATAGTTATAACTGTTGTTTTCCCAGAGCCACTGGGTCCAAGTGTCATCAAACCATGGCGTACTTTAGAAGTTTCATATAGCTATAAGAAAAGCAGTAAAATACTTTCAGAAACTTTATGCTAATTTAAAAAGGACATTTTTGCTCATCTTAAATCATATAATCAAAAGATAATATTTATGAAGTTACAATTTCAGGTAAGATACATTATATGCTAGAAAGTAAAAAGTTCTTAAAATAAAAAATTCAAAATCATAAGTTTAAAAAAGTGTATTTATATACTGCTACTAACATGTAGTGTCTAAGTCTGGGAGCACTGAAGACAGACTTCTTTCACCTAGTGGATAACTAAAGTGAAGTTTGTAACCAACTCTGAGTTACCTGGGCATGAATGTGCCCCCACTATAGGAACAGAACTGCCTTCCAGAAATGCAGAGATATCTCCCTGTTCCAATAATGGAGGCACCCATGTGCCCAAAGTGGATAACAGAATCACCCAAGCACTTTAGTCAGATAACTCAGAACTGCACTTTGGTTACCTACTAAGAGAAATAAAATTCTGCCCTAAAAGTATACTAGGAGAGTTCCCTGAAAAACCAAGCTCTTCAGAGCAACTCAAAATAATTTTACTATAGTGTATTTTCTAAAAAAGATTCAGTGCTATTCATAACAAAAAGTAAAGAGTAGTACAGAAGAGCCTATAGCCACATCACACAGCATGACCTTCAGTTCCGATTGAGTATATTTTATGATTATATGCATTTTTGTATTTTCCCTATGACCGAGAGATTTCAGTGGCAGAAACAGTTGTTATTAACCAAGGACAGCCCTTTTCACAATGTGCATATATGATATGATGATAACATCAAAAGTGTGTTTTGGGTCTCCTTGCATCCGTTCGATAGACAATTAATAATTAGCATTAATTAACTAATTAACATGCTCAGAAAAAATACTATATACAACTATTTAGAAAAAATGAGGAAGAAATAGTTAAAAAAAAAAAGAAGGATAGATGCATTAGGAAAAAATTCCTTCACCTTTTAAGAGAAAATGTGGGTGATGACAGTACAAATGACACTTTGACACTGTTGAATGATGCATGTATAATGCACCTTGAAGCACGAAGACAACTAACAGTAGAAATACTAGTGCTCATATCAACTATTCATCTGTTTAACTCTTGATACTCTCTTCTGGATAGTATTCAGTGCTTAGCCTTTGTTTAGGCCTAATCCGTTTAAACTGGAAGAGGTTATCCAACATGGAACTACAATAAGACATTTTTTTAAAAAACTAGCAAAAAACCTGTCCTGCACTTCAAGAAGAAGAGTCAAACTAAACAACCAGCATTTTACTGTCACCACAGTTTCTACAGTCGCATCATGAGTACTGAATATGAGGCACTATATACTGCCTTAGATTCACATGGTTTTCTTGTCCTTCCTTATAACAGCACCTGAACACTGCAAGGACATTTTCTACATAAGACGTAGTTAGAGTTATATCCAGTCCTAGAAGCACAAGAAAGAAAAATTTCTTTCCGTAATTCTATAATTTTCATTCTAACAGCAGCATCTCCCACAACCAATAATGAACAGCCTGCCCCTCTTCCCTGAGGATTATAACAATGGTCCAATTTTGCTCTCAGGAACTCTGGGAGAGTTCTTTCAGATCTGTAAATAGATTCAAAGCTGTAAAACAAAACTGCTATTAGCTTCAAAATTGAATAACCTACATACATACCTCTCACTTCAATAAATAATGTTACCTATGTAGACTGATTCATTGGGGGTTATTATTTAAAGCAAAAATTATTTGGCAACATTTTTCATAACATGGTCCACAATCTGTGATAAATGGAAAGTAGTGAGTGATGAACAGTGTGAGTAGTGAAAGAAAAGATAAAGTTGAAATACTGTTGTTATTATTATGAGGAATTCATAATTTATGATTCCATATTTAAAGATACTGAGCTTTGCCTGGAAGCTGGAATTTGACTACTCTGATTCATTAACATAGAAAAGTGAAATACTAGATTGACTTGATATTCTCAAGGGAAAATACGGATGATCACACCTTCATTTTTTTCCTTCTTCCTTCCTGTTTCAGCATGTAATTTATGTGAGCTGCTCTAGAAAAGGCTTGTTTACTTTCTGCCTGACACATTATTTCCATTGTTTTTTTAAGGCCCAGATCCAAAACATTCTTACAGATACCTTCACTTAGATATTGCAATGCTCAAAAATAAGTACCTTGTCTCAGGAGGATGATCCAAATCAACAGGGTTAGATACTTGTGGTGCCTGTACAGTGAACTGGGAGAGTCTAGCCTCTCCAAAGGGTGATCCAAGCCACCTAAGTGCTAAGCAGGGAGGCTTTCAGAACTAGCTAACAGAAGTGTTGGTTCACAAACAAGCACCTGAACTCCCACTCCAATCTAGGGCTGACTCAGGACTCTTTTTTAGGCACCTATGTCACCTTGGAATTCAGAGTGCCCATGGGGAGGTACTAAACTGATCCATACTGCCAACATTGAGTTCGGTACAAAGCACAGCAACCTGTAGCCACCAGGAGAACTTCAAAAAAACTTAGAAATCATCTCCTTCACATAACCTACTCCAGAAGAGATCAAGTCAAGAAGGAAATGGACACATGCTGCAACAACTTATCCAGCATAAAAAGAAGAAAGGTAACCCAGCCACAAAACAACCATCAGAGTTGGTTAGTGGGCAGTGGGGTTCGGCAGGGCTCGGTCCTTGGGCCCGCACTGTTCAACATCTTCATCAGCAATTTGGATGAAGGGGTAAAAAGCACCCTGTTGAAATCTGCTGATGACACTAAGATGTGGGGGGACGTGGGCACATTGGAAGGATGCAACAGGCCACAATCAGACCTAGACAGGTTACAAGGGTGGGCAGACAAGAATAGGATGGGTTTCAACACAGACAAGTGCAAGGTGATGCACCT
>NW_017728943.1:79498160-79522334 GCF_001723895.1 Crocodylus porosus
TGGGGTCATTTGACCCCAGTATTCTTTCCTGCCATGGCAGGGGGTCAGACTAGATGATCTGCTCAGGTCCCTTCCGACCCTAGAAACTATAAAACCCTAGAAACTATGAGAAACAACACCAACACCTTACAACATTCCAACCTCATACTCAATGAAACTGAAAGAACCAATCAACCCTCAAATATTACATCAATCTCTCCATACACACACTAAACAAAGCTGAAAAATCTGTCCCCTCTCAAGTTGTTAAGTTCTGTCCAGAAAAATACCCTAATATACTACAATATGGAGAACTAGAATAATTTTTCTGACACCTCCATCTCAAGGAAAATTTCCACAACCAAAATTAAAACACTTCAAACAACACTTCATCCTTTGACAACATTGAGGAAAAGATTAACCCCCCAAAACAAAAAAACATCAGATTGGAAGTCTCATAGTGGATAAAATTCAAACCTTGACCTCTATATTAGCTGCATCAGACAACGAATGAACAATGAAATAATAAACAACAAATGGCACCATAACAACCTTTCCCTCTCAGAGAGAAGGGCCATAGAATCTCTAAGATTTAACCACTAAATAGTAATAAAACCAGCAGATAAAGGAGGAGCTATAGTTATCTTTAACTATGAAGATGACATAAAAGAAGCCGATAGAAAGCTCTTTGACACCACCTACTACAAAAACTAGAGGAAGATTCAACTCCCCTTTTCACTTTAAAACTCAAAACCACCTTCACATCATTTCCACCTGAACTACAAGAAAAACTACAGAATTTGATCACCAATCATTTACCCAACTTAGGGACCTTTTACATGCTCTCTAAAATCCACAAACAAGGGAACCCAGGCAGACCTATAATATCCAACCACAGAACCCTAACTGAGGAAATATCAGGTTTCATCAAATCCATCCTAAAACCTCTTGTTACCCAAGCAGCAAATTTTGTCCAAGTAACAATAGACCTTCTACAAAAACTTAAAAGCACAGACTATCTTCCCAGCAACAACCCCCTAATCACCATGGATGTTACCAGCTTATACATCCCACACCAGGATGACATCAAAACTTGCCATACATATCTACAAGGTAACATTACAACTCATATTAAAGACCTAAAAATATTTCTGAATATATACACTTCATCCTCACACACAGCTTCACTTTCAATAACCAATACTTCCTCCAGACCATGGGCACAGCTATGGGCACCAAAATGGTCCCACAATATCCCAACCTTTTATGGCCCATCTGGAAGAAGAATTCCTCAAGAACTGCACCATCAAACCCATACTATATTTACAATATATAGATGACATCATCATTCGGACCAATAGCCTGCAATCTCTGATTGATTTCTATCACAAATTCAGTCCACAAATTCAGTCCACTCCATCAGACTATTTCCTGAATACTCCAGCACCAATATTTTCTTTTTAGACACCATGATCAATATCCAGAATGGTAAAATACAAACCATCATATTCAAGAAACCCACAGACCAATATATATATATCTGCACAGAATCAGCAATCATCCTAAACACACCAAGAAAAAGTCCTCCGATATCACCGAATTTGCACTGAGAAGAACACCTGTGATCATCACATCACAAATCTCAAAAGGGCTTTCACTCACCAAGGACACTCCTCCAGAGAGATAGAACACATTTTTGAAAGAGCCACCCGGATACCACATGAAGAATTGTTGCAGTTCAAAAAGAAAATCCCCACAAATTGCATACCATTAGTTATGACATATCATCCCTCCCTGGAACCTACACAGAAAATAACCTAACAATTGCAACCCATACTAGAAGAGGACCTAATTCTTAAAGAGATCTTCCCAGAACCATCCATCCTAGCCTTTAAACCAAACCTTGCCAATCTCATCACCAGAAGCAAACTTCCTATGGCCCAAAGCATGCCAAATAGATCCAGACCATGCTGGGACAAGAAATGTAAAACCTGCCAACATATCTCTACCACTTCTACAATAACTACACCCCATAATAGATCCATCACCATTCCTAGATCTTACACCTGCACCTCCAGAAAAGTAATACATCTCATCCAATGCACTAAATGCCCTGATGGAAAATATGCAGGAGTAACCAAACAACAACTGCGTACCAGAATGAACACACACCAAAAATCTATCAAAGACAAAAATTCCCAATTATCTGGGGGTGCACACTTCTCACAAGACAACCACTCTCTCTCCAATCTCTCAGTTTTAATCCTCAAAGGGAATTTACAAAACACCTTTTGTTGATGAGCCTATGAACTTCACTTCATGAATCTACTGGATACAAAAAATCATGGACTAAAAATAGATATTATTTATGGCACATCTGATAACCCCAGGTAACCTCTCTGCATTTTACCAACTACATTCTATTAGCAGCTCAATATTTCCCCTTCTGCACACCACCTGTCTTGCATCTATTATTTCCCATGGCCTCTGATGCTCACTGACACACATCTGCATTTTCCCGGACCTGCATTTTGCATATTGGCTTCTATTCCATCCAGAAGAACACAAAACAACAACAGACTCTCTCTATGGCTGAAGAAGGGTGTGTGTGCCTGAAAGCTTGCAAAGAACAAATATTGCAACTATTTAGTTGGTCTAATAAAAGATATAACATTTGCCCAAAGAACCTTGTCTGCCTGTGACCACCAAACACTCCAAAGCCATTTTCACTTACAAACACTGCTGGTGGTACTACTGTTCATCTTATGCACTGTAGTCTATTGTAATGAGCCAAGGCCCAGTTAAGAGAACTGCATGGGCAACAGATCACCTAGTTATGCCTCTGGTCTGCTTGAAACTCCTAAACTCTGTGCTCTGAGCCTCTGGCTTGTGATTCCCTGTTCTGAACCTCTAGCTTGGACCCTCCTGCTTATTCCTGATTTCTTCTATTTCTGTCTTGTGCCTTCCAACTTGTATCAATTGCTTTCCCTGACCACAACCTTGTCTTGACCTTCATACTGACATCCCGGACTCAGACAGATACCCAACTTGACCCCGGTTTACCTTCTAGTAATCCTCTGACCTAGCGTGCTCCATTCAGAGTGACCCTAGTCATCCCTTACATTTAAGGTACCTACAGACATTAGGTAGTCACGCTCTAACTCATGTAAAACCTTTCTTTATAGAAAGTGCCATGAGTTAGAGCCCCATCCCCACCCCCAACAGATATTCACCTGTTGAATTGGGGGGGAATCAAGCCTCGCTGCACTGGTACAAGCCAGCAAATGGGGGTGCTCTAGCAGCTTCTGAAACACCTCTCTCCCCAGTCCCGCCTCCCACCCCAGGCTCCAGGGCTGTCAAAGGGGGAAGTAAAGGGAAGGAAGCAGCACAGAGCTGCCAGCTGAGCTTTTTGCCTGGCCAGAGCAGGGCGGGGGGACAGAGTGGAACAGAACCCTCTTGCCTTGTGGGTCTCGTTTCCCACCCCCCAGCTACCCTGGCTGGAGTATTGTGGGGAGCTGAGCAGGGCCCATGAGATGAGTGACTTCTGTTCTACATCTGTCCTCTCTCCAGCTCATGCTGGACAAAGTAGCTGGCACCTGTTGCTGCTGCACTCAGCTGGAGCTGAGGGGGAGGGGCAGGGGCAGGGTGGAACGGAGCCCCCTCACACCATGGGCCCAGCCTGGTTTCCCCCAATACCCCAACTGGAGTAGTGGGGAGGGGGGCATGAAGCAAGGGGGCTCCATTCTATCCCACCCTCCCTCTCCAGCTCTGGCTGGGCAAAGTTCAGTCAGAGGCTCTGTGCTGCTCCCTTCCCCCTCACTCCACCACTGACAGCCATGCCCCTATGCAAAAAATTTACCCTGGTTCCTAAGGCACTCTGCCCTTATTTAATATCTGATTTGATGAGTTATTTTTTTGCATGTTCAGAAATTTTAAAAGCATTCTGCAGCCATGCACATGTGACATGTCATGGCTATAGAGTGCTTTCAGGGGCCCAATCGCATGAAAAAATGTTACTTGCATAACCAACCTTAGTGACCCAAAATTCCTTCCTCCCAGGAGTCTGCTTTCCCCACTGGACAAGTCAAAAAAAGGGATGTGATTAGCAAAGGCTACATTATGCAGCAAGCTCCCCTACTTCTCATCATTCTGAAACTGCAGGCAGAAAAGAAGAATCATGCAGCTCAGAACTGAGAGAGATGCTGCACTGCAGAAGAGACTCCCAAAATGTGAGTCTGTTATGAGGACAGGCTTCCTATTGCACTCTTTGTGCTTAAACCTATATTCTGTAAAACAGGGAAGGATCCCTTACTATTTTTGAGAGACAGATCCCTATCAGCTAGCAGAGTCAGAATCCATAGACTGAGAATTGAGAAGGCACAATCTGGTCCTAGAACCCCAAGAAAGAACAATAAGCCACCCCTGGATTCCATCGAAAGAGGAATATTCCATTACTTATGTAATAAAAGGGAACATTAAGTGCTAAAATGGATTATTTACATAGATATTTTGACAGCAAATTACAGAATCATAGAAAATTAGGGTTGGAAGGGACCTCAGAAGGTCATTTAGTCCAACCCCCTGCTCAAAGCAGGACCATTCCGAACTAGATCACCCCAGCCAAAGCTTTGTCTAGCCGGGTCTTAAAACCTTCCAAGGATGGAGATTCCACCACCTCTCCAGGCAACCTGTTCCAGTGTTTTACTACTTTCCTAGTGAGAAAATTCTTCCTAATATCTAACCTAAACTTCCTTTAATGAAACTTGAGACCATTGCTCATTGTTCTGTCATCTGCCACCACTAAGAATAGTCTAGCTCCGTCCTTTTTGGAACCATCCTGCATGCCGGTGAAGGCTGCTATTAAATCCCCTCTCAGTATTCTTTTGACTAAATAAGCCAAGTTCCCTCATTCTCTCCTCAGCAGTCATGTGTCCCAGCTCTGAAACCATTTTTGTTGTCCTCCACTGGACTTTCTCCAATATGTCCACATTCTTTCTGTCGTGAGGGGCCCAAAACTGAACACAGTACTCCGGATGTGGCTTCACCAGTGCTGAATAGAGGGGAATAATCACTTCCCTTGACCTGCTGGCAACACTCCTACCAATGCAGTCCAGTATGCCATTAGCCTTCTTTGCAACACAGGTATACTGTTGGCTCATATTCAGCTTATTGTCCACTGTAACGCACAGGTCTTTTCCTGAAGAGCTGCTGCTTAGCCAGTCAGCGCCCAGTTTGTACTGGTGCATGGGATTGTTCTTTCCTAAGTGCACTTGTTCTTATCGAACCTCATGAGATTTCTTTTGGCCCAATCCTCCAATTTGTCTAGGTCACTTGGAATCCTAGCCCTACCCTTCAGCATATCTACTACTCCCCCCTTGCTTGGTGTCATTACAGACTTGCTGAGGGTGTACTCTATGCCATCTTCCAGGTTGTTGATGAAGACACTGAACAAAACCACCCCAGAGCTAACCCCTGGGGCACTCCACTTGATACCAGCTGCCAACTAGATATCAAGTCATTGGTTATCACCCTCTGAGCCCAATGCTTCAGCCAGTTTTCTATCCACCTTACAGTCCATTCATCCAAACCATACTTCCTTAGCTTGCCTGTGAGGCTGCTGTGGGAGACTGTATCAAAAGGTAAAATCAAGGTATACCACACAGGCTGGTCTCCCCATGTCCACAAAACCAGTCATCTCATCATAGAAGGCAATCAGGTTGGTCAGGCCCTTGGTGAATCCATGCTGATTGTTCATAATCGCATTCTTCTCTTCCAGGTACTTAGAAAGGGATTCCTTGAGGATCTGCTCCATGATTTTTCCAGGGAATGAGGTGAAGCTGACTGGTCTGTAGTTCCCCAGATCCTCCTTTTTACCTTTCTTAAATATGGGCACTATATTTGCCCTTTCCCAACTATTTGGGACCTTTCCTGATTGCCATGCATCTTCAAAGATGATGGCCAGTGGCTCTGCAATCTCATCAGCCAACTCCTTTAGCACCCTTGGGTGAATCCCATCCGGCCCCATGAACTTGTATATGTCCAGCTTTTCTAAATAGTTCCTAACCTCTTCTTTTGCCACTGTTTGCTGATTACCTCTCCCTCAAACTGTGCTGCCGGACACAGTATTCTGGGAGCTGACCTTGCCTGTGAAGACTGAGATGAAAAATTATGTTCTATAGTCTGTCCAAAAGAATGCTTTACCTGAACAAGCTTCAGATTCCAAGGTGGATGATTAATCAATCCTGCTTCTTCAACCTGATTAGTTACTGCAGCTTGCAATTCAACATATGTATTACTATCTAACTGCAATCCTGGAAAGAGGTCGTTTATAAGACTGAGAAATAAGGGTTCATCTTCATCTACCTGAAATGGTAAAATTATATATATTTTTAAAGGAAGGCTATGCAAAGTATAGTTTTCTTAAATGAAAATGAACCTTTATGTTAAAACAATGGGAATTAATCAATTTAAGGATATAGTTTCAAAAGATATACTGATGGTGAAATTCAGACTTCAAAAAAACAAGTTGCCTCATTTTAAGTAGATGCAAACAATAATTTCTATATATCCAATTATGAGAATTCCAGAGTTGTAACTATGGAGATGCATGCATTCTTGAGCACACTGGCAGTGGAAAGCAATCTGGTTAAGTGACCATTCAGGTTACTCTGTTCATATACACCACGCTTATCACTCCATATACACTGAAATTAACAAGGACAATACTAAACTGCCCAGGAACATTATTACTATTACTTTGTTTATAACCTCCAGAATCATAAGGATTTTCAAGAGTTAGAAACACATGCTGCTTATTGAGCATTATCTACATGCCAAGTTTGATTTCTTCAAATGAGATTTAGAATTCCCTGAGTTTAAAAAACATCTGAAAGAACTATGAAACATCTAGCAGGCTCACCTGTACAATGTATGGAAATACTGAACTCACCAGTTTAGAGAGGTTCATATCCCTTAGCCCTCTCATAACAGTACTTAATTCACTGTCATCTGGTCTGGCCCTTTTTTGAGCTCCAAGAGTCCTCAACACTGAAAGGATATTTCTCAGACCAAAGTCGTAATGAACCTAAAATGGAACCCCACCCGCCAAAAAAAAACCAAACAGCTTACATGTCAATAATGAGAGGTTTTCAGTAAGTCAACACTCAGTTGTGTGCTGATCCACATAGGAATAGAACAACTAGACAACAAAAGGCACAAAAACTATGGCCTTAGGGCCCTGTTACATATTACAGTGTGAGCTGTGCTAGCTCAAGTTAGGGGCAGTAACATGTTCAGGCCACCAGGGGCCTAGGGGACTGAAATGTAAGAATCCCTCCCTCTCCTTGCTCCCCCCCCAGCCATTTTGGAATTCCCCCTTTACGCCCTAGGCTTTGTCCCCTGCTCAAGGTTCCCCCTGCCCCAGGGGCTCCAAATTAAAAATGATTGTTGCTTAAGTGCTTTATATGCTTTTCGGAGAGAATATTTGTTTGAAATTACCATTACAGTTTCAATTTTTTGCAAAAAACAGAAATCTCATTGTAAGGGAGAGCTGCAAGGAGCAAAGCCTACAGGAAAAACAGTACTGAAAATCCTGTAAGATAAAAAGAAAAGATAATACCCTTACCTGCTTGGTGAGCTGCTCCTCGCAAAGTTTGTAAAGAACAAAGAATTTCTGAGCCAAAACCACATTATCAATAAATCCACAACTTGCAAGCTTAACTCGCATAATTATCTGAAATATAACACAGTTTTAAGATTTACATTAGCCTTCTTGAAACGTAAAAAGAAGGAAAGACAGGGGAAGTAGCCTAATTTTAAAGAGGTATCAACATTTTTAAAAATGTATCTCTGTAAATATAGTTTTACTTTTGCATATTAATGCATTTTACCTGCCTATCTGGTACCATCATGGAAACAGTTCTAAATTGAATTTTTAGATTTTCAGGTAATTCCTGACGTCCAGCATATCCAGGATTCTATAAATAAAAGTATACTGCAATATTACAATACATAAAGTACATTCTTTTCATTCTCTAGAACAGTTACATAACAAATGTGAAAAATGGCTTACATAAACATGGGCTCATTCAGCTCATTGTACATTAAGAGAGTGAAATAAAAAACATGTCTTTTGTTTAATAATTAGTAAATGCTGTGAGTAAAATGTCAATAAATAGCTATAAATATAGCTGCTTATAAAATACGGCTGAAAAGGCATTTTCATAGTAAGTGTTTCATTGATTACCATTTTATGGAATAAAGTACCTATTTGGGTCATTTTTTCCTGATAATTTTCACCTCAAGAATTTAGAAGTGGAAATACTTAGATTGTATATATGAAACATCAACATTAAGATACTCAGTGACAATCTACTTATATAGAACTCGGATGGCCAACCCACAACTTGTGAGCCACAAGTGGCATGGACAGCTGCTATGTGTGCTACATGAGCCTTAGCTGCTCAGTAAAGGGAAGTACCAAAATGGAGACATGAAGCACAGTGCTCCATGGAGTGGAGTAGGGGCAGAACGCTACTATGAGAGGTCTCACTGCCAAGAGACAAGTTATTCCTTTCTTGTCCCTGCAGCAGCCACCAAATTCAGAACTTTGGATCCTCACTTGCCATATAAAACTGCAGGGCCAGGGTAAGCTTAACTCGGCTTCTGGCAGTGACACCACCTCTTGCAGCAGCATCCTGTCCCTGCTCTATTCCATGTGGCCACAGCCAGAGGATCGAGCCCCTCTGCCTCCATTCCAGTACCCCAGGATGCAAACTATCATCAGTTACATCTGGTAGGGGAAGATCACAGTGACACTTAGGGGAAGTAGGACGACTTGTGACATAGCTGACAGAGGTTGGTTATCACTGGAAGAGGACATCCGGAATCATATTCCTTTGAAGCAGAAGTAGAAATACTATACAAACCAGACCCATCTTAACTTCTAAACTGATGCTATCAAGACTATTACAGCAGGCTCTTGCTTCAGTAACATATACACCACTCAGGAAGTTCAAAGAATGAGGAATGTTTCTGAGTACACTCTAGCAGTCATCTTCCACACACAGCTTAAAGGCAAAGTTACAACACTTTGGCCATGTCCATATGTGGTGTGGACGTTTGGTTCCCAGGGACAACTAGCAGCACCGCACCTTGCACCACTGCTAGTTGTCCCTAGGGAACACCTGTGCCATTCACGCTTTAGCACGAGGCAAGTTACCTCGAGTGGGGTAGGGGAGGCTGGGAGCAGCAGCCTTACCTGGGGTCCTCCTGGGGCTGCAGCAGTGGCGATTCTGCCACCCAGAGCCTGACTCACAACTGCAGCATGGCTCTGGGTGACCCAGCTCTGCTTTTGAGTGGCGTGAACTGCCTGCCTGCGGACTACTCCACTTGTTTTCGCCACAAGTTTTTTTAACCCCTGGATATCCAGGGATCAAAAACCCTCTGTGCTGCTCCTTTGCAGCACAGATAACAACTGAACGTGTGGTATTTGTGGACATACTGCATGGCTGCGCTCACCTAGACATGCCCTTTGAGTTTATTTGTGGCAAATAAGACTGTCTCAGTGTTCCCAGTGGTGTAAGTTCTTTGGTTAATGAACCAACTTTTGTAACTTGCCTTCATCTTACCCTGAAGATCTAGTAAGAAAAAACAAAAAGGAGAAGGACCTTCCTACCTTTTATGTTTGCATTTTTCAAGGACCCAAGCAAAATGGAATATGACTGTATTTAAGCACCTAAGTACCAAGTAGTGCCTTAGATGTGGAGTAGGATTTAAGTCTTTATCTCATTGAAGCTTTCTTGCAGCAGTAAGTACAAGAGATCCAGTTATGGGATGAATATAAAAATACTCAATTCCATCCTTGCCAGTTTTCAGGAGCAGGTTAGACAGACACTTAGCTGGGATAATTTAGTTAGTGATGATCCTGCCTTGAGCAGAGGGGTTGACTAGATGACCCTGTAAGATCCTTTCCAGCCCTACTTCCCTATTATGCTAATTCCTGAAGAGGATATCTGGTAATCTGTATCTTTTTCAAAGTCAGCGCAACAGATACTGGTATCTGCCACAAAAACTTTACTATCTCTAACAATCCTTCATTAATTAGCAAAGATGCAAAATATCTAACAGTCTGAAATCTATCCAGCTGCACCTCGACTGACATTTCTAACGTCTTGAGCCAGGACTTGAAGAGTATTTTAATTATAGGGAGTAAGAGAGGGATAAAAGTTGATTGTACTAAATACTACTAACAAAATGGCAGCAAGAGTGAATCCAGTAGACTAATGGTGTTCTTCATCAGCAATTTGTAAATAATGAAGGTCAGTAATAAGCACCTAGCTTGTTGATATTGTTGAATACTCAAGATCTGATCCCTGAGGAGGCAAACGAAACATGCTTTCTGGGACTCTGAAGCCCTCATGGTGTATAGGAATAGGAAAAGGAATCCATAAGCAGAATAGTGCCTGTTAAATATCAGGCTACCTTTTCTTAACTCTTTTTTGTCTAATGGACTACCTCAGGCTCTGAAATCCATGTGAGAGGCATAACAGTTATGTGAGTAAGATCTAGGCATATGTGGGTAAACCCTTCTCCACTGAAGCCTGAAGCAAATAAGCAATAATCCTCCTCCAGTGAAGAAGCTGGTTTAACAGGTGCTCCAAAGCCTGTTTAAAGAAGATTCCCCTAGGGCACATCTACACAAGTTGCTAAATGTGCAGTAGACTAATTCTATTGTGCCTTATTAGTGTGTTACAGTGAAAGCTGTACTATTGCATTAATGCTCAGTAGAATTAATGTACTGTGCATTGGCATCACTTAAAAGGTGTGCATTGGTACTACTGTGCAGTAGCAGTGGTTACTGTGCACTTAGTACCTGTTATTACAAGTACTAAACTTAACGTGCAGTAACTACAGCACATTAACGCACACATAGATGTGCCCTGTTATAACTAAAGATTCATCTACTACCAAAAACAATAGCGGCAACTAGAAAAAAAACAGATACTTTTAAAGTTCTCAGTATCATGAATCTCAGTGCCCGAGGTGGTCAATGCAACCAATGGTTTTGAGGTCAAATATGCTGGAGTGGTAAGCGCTGATGTTGGTATCAGTCACATCAGTACTGCTACATGAGCCCTGACATCAGTCCTGAGAGACTTGTAGGCAATACTGTCTTGACGGAGCCAGAGACCAAAGGAGAATACACATAGGCCAGCACCAAAGTATAGAGTCCAGAGTTTTTATGGGTGCCAGAGGTAGTCCTTGTACTACTCTTGACTATGGAGAAAAGGTGATAATCTCTACCCTTTTTTGTTACTAGGTTCCTCAGAGGAAGTCGGTCCTTGTTCTCTTTAGTGGTGAAGTGCCCTAGGTCTAGTAGTTGATGATGGAGACTGGATAACAAGTGCCATCAAAAGAACAACAAGAACAGCAGCCCAGGATCAGAAGCAGAATTCATGGGACCTCTTCTGCAAGAATACTGCTCAGATCTGGGTGTATTATGTCCAAATTATAAGCAGACCTCAAATTTGAGAAAAAAAATAGCATCCATACAAACCATGAACACAAAAGTGAAACATATGTCCATAAAATGTCATTCCCCACAGTAAAACTGATATCTCATATAACAATCACTGAATGGGACAGATGCCTCACATGAGGGGTATTATTCAAACTTTGATAATTTCTGCCTTGGGGGGTATTATTCAAACCTTGAGAATCACCAGGGTGGAAGCCTGGTACTAAGGAAAACCAAAAAGCAAAGTAAAAACTTATCTGTAGCAGAAACCTAGTAAAACTGTACTAATTCCTACAACTGTTTTTCAATGATAATATGTACAGTGTACAAACCCATCACTCTGTAGGTACTACAAGGTAACTAGTAATGTTTTCAAGCTTATAAATGTAGATATATAAATGCAAGAAGTGAAGCTGCTGTTAACTTTCACAGATAAGTAGTAAGAAGCAAAAAAAAAAGTCATTTGGTTTCAATCTGTCCCTTAATGTCTCAGGGAGCAGGAGAAGATGGGACAAGCATGAATCTGATCTCAGATGTAAGGGGGGAAAGTACAATAAAGTTGATTAATATATACTGGACAAGCAGTGAAACAATAATTTATTATAAATATTCAAAATCTGTATAGAATCTAAAATTAGGACAACTCTGCACTTTTCAGGATCTTTGACAGTCTTGTTAGAATCCTATTTTTTCATGAAACAATGAATAGAACTATTAAAAACTTAATACATTATTTGTATGTTATGATTCTTTATTTAGAAACAGAGGTGTAACTAGCTATTTTAGAGCCCTGGGTAAAGCAGGAGTGTGGGTGTATTTTGCTGAGTATGGTAAGCAGGGGATGAGGGAGAAGAGTTTTACTTGCCACAGCACAGGCTCTCTGCATTCTGGCTGCTGCTGTGGCTGCAGGACAGGCTCCCCACATACAAGCTGCAGTAGCCTGTGTGTTTCAGGTCCCCTAGGAGCTGCCATTCTGGAATCTCCTCTAAATTGGCACACAGGGTTAGTCCCCTGCTAGTCCACCCTTAGTTATGCTACCATCCAGAAGGATGTTGTATTGATTTGGACAGAATTGTTGGGCTTTATTTGTGGAGGAAAAAAAACAGAAGGTAGTGAGGCAGTGATTTACTGCATCTTTATGATTATATGCAAACTCATGACTACCTAGATAATACCATGTAACTAACAAAGTGAATTACTTTCAAGTAACTATGCAATTAAATTTTATAATGTGCAATTTGTCATCTCTCAAGGACTATTAAAATTACATTCTTCCAATCACATATTTACCATTGTAAGAAAAATTCCAAATTCCGGGTTTAAATCTACAGTGTCTCCATCAGAAAAAATGAACTGCTTTTTCCTTTCTTTCCTTGCTGTTAAAATAATATATATTTGTTGAGCTGCCACTGACAAGACAGGTAATTCAATTCTGTTAAATTCATCAAAACATCCCCAGGAGCCCGACTGTGCAAGACCTAAAATGGGAAGAAGAATATCTGTTACCTGTTGATACACTGTGTGAGAATGATCTCCATGCATAGCTACATGTGCAAAGTAGCTATCACATGATAAAAAGCTCCAACCAGCTATAAAGTTAGACCTCAAAAATGTGTACTAAGTTTAGGTTGCTATCAAGCTTTAATTTGCATGTGTAGGAGTGTCTTACCTGCAGCTAGGAGCCCCATCAGCTGACAGGACTCCCAGCTCCAGGGTTGCACAATGTTCAGTGTGAAACCCCCAAGCCCTGGGGATCACAGCTACTGTGATACCCAACACTCAGGGATGTATGAAACCACTGGGCCCACATGGGGATCCTGGCCCTGGCTGCAACTGAGACACCCTGCAACTGACAGGACTCTTGGTCCCAACTACTCTTCATGCACAGCTATGACAGGGAGCCCCATCAGTTGAGGGACTCTCAGTTTCTGCTGCACATGGCTCCTGTGGCTGGCAGCCCCCACAGCAAAGGGGGCTCCCAACTGTGGGAGCCTGTTTCTTGCCAATGCAGGAGGAGCCCAAGATTGGATTCCCTCTACACCAGCAGTAAGGCATGATTGAATCTAATGTATGATCCCATAACCACACCTCTGCCGGGCATATGTGGCATGACAGAAGGCATGATTGTGTGGATCATACATTAGATCCAACTATGCCTTTACCTGCTTGTGTAAAGGGGGTTTGAGATCATAATCCTAAGCTCCCTCTGTGCTGGCAAACTGAAAACCAGATTTTTTAATGCAGATCTTTCTGAACCAATGTATATTTTCATAGACCTCAACTTCTATAATGGCAGGATATACAATACCAGGGTATTAGAGAGGCTTTCCTATTTCAGTGTGGATAAGCAATGTTTCTACCTCTAAAAAATAGTGATCATTGAACGGAATTCCCATGCAAGTGATTTTAACTACATGCTGAGCAGGATGATAGTAGACTATGCTTCTGGACAACTGAAAGCAAGGGGGCAATTCTTACTGACTCATTTCATCTACAGGTATTTAACACTGTAGATGTGATAAGGACATATAAGGTACTTGTAATATGAAGCTAAGTCAGGAGCGGGCAATTTTTTGCACTGGAGAACCATTTAATAAGTTTTGGTGAGCTGTTGAAGGCTGGGTGAGGGGGAGATGCCAATTGCTCCTATCCAGGCCAGCAGCCATTGCCGGGAGTCTGAGAAGGGAGGGCTGTGCCCTGCACCACTCTGCTCTGCCCCATCTGCAGCTGGGCTGTGCTGGGTCAGGCCATGCAGCATACATATTTCTCCACCCCCTCTGCACCCATCCCCCTCCTGCCTGGCTTCCTGTTGGCACTGGGCAGTCCTGCCACCTCAACCACCGGCAGCTGGGCCTACATGGGATGGGGCACAATGCAGCACACCAAGTAGCTGTCTTGCCCTCCTGCCTGCCAACAATGATGAGCTGCTGATGTCATGCCACACTGGCAAAGCAGGGGAGGCTGCCCTGGGCTGAGCCCCCTTCCACGGCCAGCACAGACTCACTTCCTAGCAGTGACAGCACCTCATTGCGGTAGACTGGCGGGTAGGATGGCTACTCAGTACACTACATTACACCCTGTCCCATGAAGCCCTAGCTGTTGGCGGCCACAGTGCCAGGACTGTGCAGCCATAACACCAGTATTATGAGACAGTAAAATTGGGTCTTCCTTGCTTGCATCAAATTTGGGTGAGGACTCCTACAGTGGAAACCTATGGTGACTAAAGTCAACTTAGGGTAGTAAAACTTGATAGTGAAAACAGAGTGCAAGTCATTTAGGCACTTATATCCTCTATGACTGTTATCATTTTTGTTCATTGTTTCTCAACATGGTTAATACTGAACATCTTACCTTTGAAGATTCTTCCCAAGCCTCTGAAATCCATTTGATCAGAACAGTTAAATACCACTACATATTTTCCAAGAGCCTTTCCCATGTCTTTTGTGGTTTCTGTTTTACCAGTTCCAGCTGGTCCTGCAGGAGCGCCTCCCATGTTCATTCCTAATGCCTGAGCTAAGGTAATATAGCATCTGCAAATGTTAATTCAAGTTTATATTTAATTATACATAAAAGAGAGATAAATGCATATGGATATAATAAAAGCAGTAGGTATGAATGATCCTCTTCATCCCTTACATTGCATTATAGTTTATTCCAAGAGCAGTCCCACCGATTTCAACATGGCTACTCATAGGATAAGGCACTACTTAATATGAGTGAAAGTGGCAGAATATAGCCTTTAAGTATTAATGTAATAAATACAAATTGTGTCCTGTTTTATTACAGCACACAAATATTAGATTAGCTGCTACATAATGCCTAAAAGGGAACAGTGAACAAGTATTAATGTGTATGACAGAGACAGTTCACTATCATCGACTGTTAGTTCTGCTAGTCATTTTGATTAACAGATTCTGCTACTGTGTTCACCCTAAGTAGGACTTTACATTGTATATAGTTACATTAGACTAGATTGTCTTGAACTAAATGCTTAAGCACAGAAGAAAGAGGAACTAAAATATCTTCAGAGTAAATGGGTGGACAATGGGGCAGTACTATAGCAAGAGCAGTGCCAGCAATGAATCAGCAACATGCACCCTTGCACTAAGGGTGCCAAATCAAATGGAAGTAATGTTACACAGAAGTATGTAGAGGAGTACTCTGTACATGACCTACACAAGGCACCAAAATGTCTGGCTAGGGCTCTGGAATGAAGAGAGTCTTGGGTTAGCAGCTCATCATGCCAGCCAGTACATCAGAGCTGACACATCTCAGGCTGTGTGATATAACCTGTTGCTAGTAGAGACCCACCACAAATTATTATACTCCTGCCTTCAGAACAAGGAGGCAGCCAGGAGGGACTTGTGCCTCAAACAGAATGGCATTGGCTATTGTATCTAAAGGCATGATATAACCCATATATATTGTTCTGAAGGCAAGAGGGACTTGTGCGTATATATGGAAAAAACAAGACTATATTTTTCCCCCACTGGTATATCAGCATAGATGTTCACTGCCAGACAACCTCCAATTTCTGCTCTGTTTTCTTTGTCTTCTTAAATTTCTCCAAAATTCACCCTCTTCTTTGATTTACCATCCATTATTCTTACTTCTGAACTAGCTGTGAATATTTGTCATCATATGCCAGCTGTGCAAGCTTACAGTTAGGATACTCTAGATATCAGCCCCTCTTTTATGAGCAAGCATTTTTATAGACAGAACATGTATATATAGAACACGCCTAACTTAAAATCATAACATGTACTACAAGATTTGGTAAGATATTGCATGACTGGAATCTGTCTATTGATGATTATAGTTACTTCAGTAGGAACAGGCAAGGGAGAAGTGAAGGGGTGTTGCATTGCACATAAAGATTATGGACACTTGCTCCTTGGCCCCACAGGTGTGCCAGATACATTCATGATGAAGATAACAAGAGTAAAAATAAAGAAGATGTCATGGTGGGTCTACTACAGACCCCACACATCATAAAGAGAAGGATGATGAGGGATTTTTCAAGCAGGCATAAGGAGCATCCAAAATGAATGAACTAGTAAGAATAGAGGAATTTAGCTACCCTGCTATGCATTGGAAGAATAAAACAGCTACACATAAAATGCCCAACAAGCCCTTGAATCACAGAGGACAATTTTCTTGTCCAGAAAATGGAGGGAGTACCCAGAGAATCAACTATTTCAGACATGTTTCTCCACAATAAGAATTGGTTGAATGTAAAAGTGGTCAACAATCTGAATAACAGTAATCATGAACAAAAAAAAAGTATTTGCTCCCAAAGAAAGCAAGATGAGGAAAGAACAAAATAAGTAAGATGAACTTTTGAAAAGCTTATTTAAGCAGGCTTAGAGTAGGTAACATCCCTTGGATTGATAAATCAAAGGAAACAGTTATACAGGAATGCTGGTTTTTCTTAAAGGATACAACAGCAGGGGTACAAATGTAATTTAATCTGATGTATAAGGAAGAATGAACAAGTCACAAGCGAGCAACATCTTTGTACATTTGTACTTTGTACAATAGGTTTTTTAATGACATAAAGAAACAAAGTTAGAACCATTACAGGAGTGTTGGGACAATATCAGGACACCAAAAGAATGAAATGAATTACAGCTGGCAATAAATGAGGCAGAAATAATACTGCTTAATGATAAGGGCAAGTTACTAACGGAAGATACAAAGACAACCAACCAGCTTAATGCCTATTTTGCTTCTGTTTCCCCAAAAAGATAAACTGTGAATAGATAGTTAGCAAAGTTAATATAAACAAAGAGGAGGTAGGGATGCAGATTAAAATAAGAAGAGGACATTAAAGAATATTTGACTGTTGTGAATAAATGTAAGGGTGTAATTCCAAGGATGTTGAAGGAACCAACAAATGTTATCTCAGAGACATTAGTGATTACATTTGAGAAGTCAAAATAGGCAAGCATGGTTGTAGAAGAATGAAAGAAAGCAAATGGAGTGTCCATCTTTTAAAAGTAAAAAGGGTAAACTCAGAGAATTATAAAATTGGTCAGCCTGGCTTCAGCTCTGGAAGTTATTTAAATGAATTCCAAAACAATCCATTCTGTAAGCATCTAGAAGACAAAAAGGTATTCCCACCAGCTGGCATGAATTTGCTTTCAACAAAACGTGGACAAAAAGAAACAACTATGTGGTAGATAAAATTTGGTTGAAGGACCATAGGCAATGAGCAGTAATTAAGAGATCAGTATCAAACTGGAAGGAAGTATTCAGTGGGTTATCACAGATCAATTCTGAGTCTAGCACTGTTCAACATTTTTATTAATGACTTGAATGAAAGAGTGAAGAGTCAATTCACTAAATGTCCACATTATACAAAGTAGAATGTCATACACTTATAGACAAAATTGTAATCCAAAATTATATCAATAAATTGGACATCTGGGCTGTGAAAAATAAAATGAATTTCACCAAGGGAAAAATGTAACATATTTCATATAGGAAAGAAAAACCAAATGCACAGGCACAAATGAATAAGAGCTGTCAAGCCACCACCGTGAATCTGGGACCACAGCCAGACTAACACAGTCACTCATCCAGGCCTGCCACTCCATCACTGACCACCTAGACAGGGCAAAGCTGGCCTGAAGCATCCAACAGGGCCTAAACCTTCTGCCCACCCTGTCACTGGAAGCCAGTCAGGTTCAGATGACCTTCCACCTCCCCTTCCAGTCCCCTGTGCAGGAATAGGAAGTGCCTGTGCAACAGGATTCAACCTGACCCAAGACTGCCTTGCAATCACTTTCACCTCAACTCCAATCTACTTGATCTCTCGGTTCTTGACCTGGCCTTTTCCTAGACTCTGCTCTCTGCATGATCTCCCGGCTTCTCAACCTGGCTATCTTCTCAACCCCATTCTCCTGGCTTCTTGGATTGACTTGCTCCTAGACCCCACTCTCAGATTGACCTCCTGGCTTCTTGATCCTGTTTGTCCTCAGATTCTGTTCACCTATCCTGACCCATTCAATGCTTTGATTGGTAGCCTTACCCCAGCTCCTCAGGGCCTCCTGACTGACTGCTGGGAAAGCAGCCCACCCATTTAGTTCCAGCTATGGCCAGGACCTCTGGCCCCCACTACTGTAGTTCTGACTCCCACTCTGGTTCTTGCTCCCATCCTGGCTCTGGCTCCAGTCGTCGAAGCCCTTATGCCCATTCCTATTTCTTTCTAGGGGTCTTAAAAGAAAAAGTTGAGCTGAATAAATTTAGTCTGGAGAAAAGAAGATTAAGCAATAACATGATAACAATTTTCATAAATTTGATAGGTTGCCAGAAAAAATACATTAGGAAGGGGAGGAAGGTAATAAACAGAGGAACAAATCTGGCAAAACAGAAGGAATAACCTTCCTTCCCACCCCAAGGGAAAATACCACTCACTCCTTTTCCATATTTAGCTTTAAAAGAAGGGCATGAAGAAATAAAAATACAAGAGTTCTTAGCTGCCACTCTGAAGGCAAGTGAAATATGAAGTATGGGTGAAAGAAACCACCATGGACAAATCTGAACTGTCATCAATATCAGCAAGAAAAGAGGTATTGCCCAAATGTTCTGGAGCTATGGAAAGATCAGTATTCATAAAATGCATTGATCCTTGGTGCAGAAATTGTACAGCAACCCTTTTCTCTAAAAGAGAGATAAAGTTAAGTGTGAACCAAATGACAGTTAGTTAGTCAAGCACGATCTCATTAATTAGAAGAGCTATTTTTGTCTTCTGCTTAGCTTTTAGCAAATCAATTTGCAGGATGTTTTTAGTTGCTGACACCTGGATGTCAAAAATTTCTTTCAGAAAGTTAAATGACATCAAAGCTGTACTGAATGAAATCAAGAAAAAGATAAAGCTTCATCGACTTCTAGGACTCAATTTCCTTCTTCTTATCCTCTTTTTCTAATAAGCCAAAAACATCATAAAACATGCATTTATATGGCTTTTCATTTTGCAAGTTAAGGAAATTTCTTTAAATGATATTCTCCTTTAGATATTTAGGTCCCACACCCTAATGTGTTGCTGTTACTCCCTGGTGCGTAGCCTTGATGCTTTTCTTACTTGCCCACCACACCTTGATGAAAACAGAGATATAATGAAAAAGTGGACAATTTAGCAGGTGTTTCTCCTTAAGATGCCTTATGACTGTAGTCTCTTCACAGGGCTCCTACCTCCCCTTCACCCTGTCCTGACAATACTTTTGCTGTCCCGGCCATTGGTGTCATTTTGGGTGCCACATCCCTCTCTCTTCATCTGGCGGGATCTCGAGGTCATGAGAGTCCCCTTTTGTCCCATTGCAATTATCTCTAGGGAGATGGCATTCTGCTGCCCTCCCTTGTACTGGGCTGTTTGCTTCACAGCCCCAATGAGTATTGAACATGAGTCCTCCACTCATCCATTTGTGTAAGCTGGCCCTTTAAATCCTCAGGGCCACAGCCTCCAGGATTCCTTAGTAATTTAAGCAGCTGCCTATAGTCCTACTGTTGGCTGCCAATTCTCTTCCCTGAGTTCTCTCCCTAGATAAGGAGGGTTGAGGAGTTTGCCTGCCTCCCTACAGCTCTTTGCTCTGGCTCCTTTAAGCTCTTCGCTCACAGGCAGACCCTTCCCTGGCTCGGCACTCACTCAAACCACACTCGCCTGCTCCTTCCGGACGTCGCTTCAGCTCCTCCAGCTTCAGCGCGTACCAGCCTCTGATGTTGCTCAGTTCATTGCTTCTGCTTCTCCCCTCATCACAGCACTACCTTCTCCAGCTGGCCCCTGCTGTAGGGGCAAACTGTCCCTTCCCCTGCATGCCTTTTACCTCCTGGCTCCTCCCCCAGGAACCAGTCTGTCTGGTCCCTGCTTCCATGTGAGGTCCTGCTGGGATCTGGGTAGGGCTTCATTGGGATTACCTGGGCTCCCGGTGCCCAACATCATTCTGCCTTTCCCACTTTGGTTCAGCTGTGGGTAAGTTTTCTTCATTGTTTTCAATGGCATATCCCCTTTTCCTCCATAACAGACACTATATCTGAAGCCCTGTTACAGTGTTAAACAAAGCTCATGGGAATTTTGAGTCTTAAAGACCAATTCTATCTCAAGTTATCCATGCATGAAATAGTATACGTAAGTAAACAAATTACTGTGTGTATATACATAAACACCAAAAAATATAAATGCAAATCTGCTATTAACTTATTGTTGATGTGGGCAGAAATCACCGTATTTTTGTAGGAACTATCAAATGTGCAGAAAGAGAGCTATTATTTTATGAAGTCAAAAAAATACAGTTCAACACACACAAGCAGAAGTTCATCACATGCTCATTTAACATATAGTTTTACATTTCTAGTAATTCAGAGTATAGCTCTGTGAAGATCCCATTATAGAAAAGAAACATCCTACATGTTATAAAAGAGGCATGTTTTTAAGAAATCCATTGTTTCTCACCTGTCAGTTAGAGGAGTTATAACCAGACGATCAGTGCATCCCAAAAATTCATTTTGGTAAACAAAATCAACATTTGTAATGGATACTAAAACTTGATCAAAATCTTCCTTAAAATAAAATCTACACTGCTTTAGCCATTCAAAATCTGTTACTGACTTGATATGCATTTTTACCTTAAAAAGAAAAAAAAAACATGAATTGAATATCTACAGTATCTCATGACTGCATCTTTGACATTGCTTGTATAATAAGCATCTCCAGTAGAACAACAGAGAATAATATAATCTTAGGACCATATAATACATTTCATTATACTTGCAAAATGACCCGTTTCCTGTTTCAAATTTTAGCATTGAATAAAGAATATGGTTTTTAAAATTTACACGAATATTAAAAAAGTATTCTGAGTGTTAGAACTGATATAAAAAAAAACCCTATCACTCATTTACATTATAGCTCAAATTACTTTAACAGGACAGACTATAATAGCATGTATATAATACTACACCAAACAGAAAAGCTTTTAATAGGATGCAAAGGAAAATTCACAAAAATTGGATCTTAATTCTAGCCCTTAACCCTCTTTGGTTTCTATGCCTACCAGCAATAACAGGATGTAGCTGGGTGCCTGGAGCACAAAAACAGCAGTGACTTACAGTTGTCATGTGATTGCAATTGTCATCACACAGCTGCTATCAGTAGCCACTTTTTTTCACTCCCCTCCAAATGCCCAGGGCATTTGCCCTGTTAGCCCTGCCTTAGTTATGCCACTGCCTACTAGCTATCTGGTCCTTTGTAGCACACCAGCTCTTGTGAACCCAGATTTTTGTCCTTGGTTCACTGTATCTCAGCAATTCACTGTTAATTCCTTTCCAAGATTCTCAAAGTTCCCTGTCAGTCTCTCCAGATGTATAGATCCTCTTGCTTTTTCAAATAAGGAGTGCCAGAGAGCAGAGATCCAGGGAGCTGGTAAGGAGTTTGTTCCCTGTAACCCAGTCAATTTTTCCACCCAGCTCTACTTCTTTTTCTTCCTCCCTTTGCCACCATAATCCTGGCTTTTTTCCCATTGCCTCAAGAGTCCCACCAACTTTATAAAGGCAACAAGTAGCAGTCACAGACTGATACACTTCACAGGACTCAAAGAAGAGCTCCCCTTCTGTAAAACTAAGGAAAATTGGCGTTCCCTTGTAATGTTAATGTGAGCCACCTGGGATTGAGAAGTAGCAGGGACTATGGTGGGGGACAGAAATTAAATGGTACTAAACTGTGAGGTTGGGCAGTAAAAAGCCCTACCTCATCCCCTCACCCCTGGCTCCTTCACATCTCAGTTTTCTGCTCCTTCTCTCAAGCCCTCTTGCTCTTGAGTGTACTCACTTCCCAGTATTGTCAGCTCCTCACCCTCCTTCCAACTCAGCCTTTCCTCTTCCTCCCCTAAGTGTTTCCATGTCCACAGCCTCAAGAACCCTACCGTTTCATTGTAAGGTGAATATAAGGAATACAGGAAGCCAATAAGCACAGAAGTTATTAAATTGAGGGGCGGGAGAACAAAACACACTAGTTAGGAGAGGAGCCTAAGGGTGAAGGAGTGGTGGGGAGTCATTGCACCTATAACCCAAATTATCAGTCTTTTAAATGGTTAAGATAGCATCCTGCTCTGATTAACAAATGAATAAAGGGAAACAGCTCAGAAACAGACACACAGCCATTGCAAAGCCATGCAATCCCACATCTGTCCTTCAGGTTCTCAGAACCTCATCTATTCTAATGCACACAAAAGCCTCCAAATGTCAGCCAATTTTCTGTATGATATTTTATTTTATCTTTTTCTACTACACTGCTTAGATTGTGACACCAATATAAAAAGGGGGACATTTTAAAAATGCCTTTGCCAACATTTTGAGATGTTCTAAAATAGCAAACAATTCAAATAGATTAAGAAGAATATCTGAAAATTTGAAGACTAAATTCATTTATTATAGTCTGAAACATGGATTTTAGTTTGGTTTAAGCAAAAATTAAATGCAATCTTAACTCAGGAGAGAAAAATGATATTTCAATATTACAAGCAAATGCAGAGGCAGATCCTTAGGGTAAAAGCACTTGGTATGGGAAATATTATCATTATAAAAGAAACATCATTTAACTTTCAGAAATTAAAATATGTACTTTACCAAGTCATCAAAAATATCTCGTTGATGCACATGAATAGTGACCAGAGTTTCATATTTCACTCTATCATACTTGGAAAGATCATGGGTTGTCTGGCTGATAAGTGTATTCAGAATATCCAGAAATCTCTGGTTGGTTACTTGCATTATTTTCCTGTCATCTTTTGCATTGTGTAGGGCTTCTTCAGAATCATGAGTCCACATCATCTGAATTCCTAATAATCCTACCTATAAATTTATAAGTAAATACATATGCAAATGAGGTTTTGCTGACCTCACAAATTTATAATAAATGGCTTGAGCATCCTAGTCTCTGATTATATGTTAGGGTAAATAATTGGAATGAATCAAAAATAGTTTCTCACTAATGATTAAGGATTTCTAGAGTACACATCTTTATTAGTTCATATTTCACAAATAGTCAACCCACTCTCAAAATAACCTTATAATTTTTTTAGCCATTATCTCAGTCATACAGTAAAGCCTACACACATATTGAGAATGACTCTCAGTTAAACTTATGGTCCCTTTAAGCTGCTCTGAAAGCATCAGCATTAAATGGTCTTAAAGTATTTAGAAATGTCCCCCTGAGAGTATCCTTTAGCACAGGGATGGTGCAATGATTCTAAAAGGACATCATGCAAGTTCCATTCCCAGCCCACAGAATGGTGAAAGGACTGGGAATATGTTGAGGGAATGGCTGAAGTGTGTAGTACTACAGCTACTTTCTTCTCCACTGGAGGCCAACCAAGCCAGAGTGTGTTACAATTTCAGGGTTGCTCTAATTTAAAATAAGGGCCAAACAGGCACCTGCACAGCCTCAATATAAAAGAAATTCCATGACTAAAAAAATAATCTTTAATTTCTTATTTTCCATTTGCTCACCAAGAACAAGAAAAGAGCCTCTGGGGAGGAGGCTCTTCTCCGCCAGACTGGCTGACCTGCTTCACTGGGCTTTAAACTAAGCCCGCTGAGGGACGGGAGGACTACCGCCACTGCTGGCCCACTGAGCAACCCTTGCAAAGCCAGCAGGCCAAGGCACTTAAGGGAGCCCACCC
>NW_017728943.1:79523292-79524503 GCF_001723895.1 Crocodylus porosus
AGGAAAGGCAGCAAGAGGGCACAGCAGCCCCCCTGGCTCTCCAGGGACCTCGCAGACCTCCTAAGGCTAAAAAGAAAAGCCTACAAAGGATGGAAGATGGGATTAATCTCCAAGGGGGGTTATTCTGCACTGGTCCAGTCCTGCAGGGAGCATACTAGGAAAGCCAAAGCTGTAACTGAACTCCAGCTAGCTTCGAGCATCAAGGACAATAAAAAGTCCTTTTTCAGATACGTGGGGAGCCGGATGAAAAGCAAGGGGAACATTGGACCCCTACTGAACCAGATGGGGCAACTGACAACTGACGCCCAGGAAAGAGCCAACCTATTAAATAGGTACTTTGCGTCAGTCTTTCATCAGTCCCATGGGACACCCATGCCCGCTAAGGAACAGGGAGGTCCAGGTGGGGGAGATCCCCATCCCTCCATAAATGCTAACCTCGTGAAGGAACATCTTGAGAAGCTGGATACCTTCAAGTCAGCTGGCCCTGACAATCTACACGCCAGGGTACTCAAGGAGCTGGTGAGCATCGTAGCCCAGCCCCTGGCACAGATCTTTGAAAATTCGTGGCACTCTGGTGCAGTGCCCGAAGACTGAAAGAAGGCCAATGTGGTGCCTATCTTCAAGAAAGGAAGGAAAGTGGATCCGGCTAACTATAGGCCCATTAGCTTGACTTCTATCCTGGGGAAGATCTTAGAAAAGTTTATTAAAGAGGCCATCCTTAATGGACTGGCCAACACCAACATTCTAAGGGATAGCCAGCACGGGTTTGTTGTGGGTAGGTCTTGCTTGACCAATCTCATTTCCTTCTACAACCAGGTGACCTATCACCTGGATAAGGGAGAAGAGATTGATGTCATATATCTTGACTTCAAAAAAGCCTTCAATCTGGTATCCCATGATTACCTCTTGGTGAAACTAGCCAACTGTGGCCTTGGGTCCACCATTATCCGCTGGCTGGGAAATTGGCTCCGTGGTCAGACCCAGAGGGTTGTAATTGATGGCAGTCACTCATCATGGTATCCTGTGACCAATGGGGTCCCCCAAGGCTCTGTCCTTGGACCCATATTGTTCAACATCATCAATGATGTGGACATTGGAGTCAGAAGCGGACTGGCCAAGTTTGCCGATGACACCAAATTTTGGGGCAAAGCATCCACACCAGAAGACAGGTGGATGATCCAGGCTGACCTGGACAGGCTCAGCAAATGGGC
>NW_017728943.1:79524967-79531094 GCF_001723895.1 Crocodylus porosus
AAGCACCTACATTGAACACCTTCAAGAGCAAATTGGATGCTTATCTTGCTGGGATCCTATGACCCCAGCTGACTTCCTGCCCTTCGGGCAGGGGGCTGGACTCGATGATCTTCCGAGGTCCCTTCCAGCCCTAATATCTGTGAAATCTATTAAATCAATTGAAAATCAAGCTCACTGGCTTTAGGCTTTTCTATTTACATGTATTCTTACTGCGTAGAGGGTTAACCAAAGTTTTGTTCAAAGAAAAGAATCTCAGTGTTTTGGAATTATAAAGCAGTCACTTGCTGACTGTGTATTCCTGTATCGACCATTTTTCTTCCTTCTTTTAGACACACTTTTGACCAAAGTGCATTTCTTTCTCCTCTTCTTCTCTCATAGTCTACTCATGTTTTGAATCTTGGATGTTGTCAGCAAAGAGAAAATAAGATGCAGGTGAAAGACAAAAGCTATCCTCGAAAGTGTCAGGATATAGTTTCTAGTATAGACATACATGGGATCTATAGAAGTCACTTTATTAAAGTCAACTCATTGCATATGAAGACAGCAACCACTTAAAGTGGCTGAAAAAGGCACCTGGTTACAATCAAGGACGCGTTTCTGGTAGTAGGATCCAACAAAAAGAACATGTCATAAGAATCTATCATAGTCTATTTCCTCTGAGTGCGCTGTGTTGTTAAAATATTATGAAATTGTAACAATTTCTCTAAGACAACCTGATTTTGTTTTGTTTCTGTTTTCCTAACCTCTATGTCTTTTATTGTTTAAGTAGAAGCTCTTGAGAATAATAATTGTTTAACGCTGTGAGTGAAGAATAATATTGATACCTATCTATCTATCTATCATTGTCTATACACATACATCATTAGTTCTCACCTGTGCTGGGAAATGATTAAGGAAATTCAGCAGCTGGTACCCTGAGTCACTAATTTGGTAATATGCTGCCCTAATTATACCATGTAATGAAGACTGTTGCACATGCAATAAATCTAGCAACCAAAGCTCTACAGGTCCTTTTGCATTCACTGGAGTATCCAGCTGAAAAATTAAATACATGTTAAGCATATAAAATTGGATGTAACTATGTGAACTTATTTCTATACTATACATTTTACAGACATTTTTAAACAATGATGGCTTTTACTTTAAAAATCAATAAGAACTGTTTTAAAAATAAGTAAAATATATTCTGAGCATATTATTAATCATTTAGCAGTTAATTCAGATATTAAGAATAACTTAATTTAACCAAATATCCTCAGTACATAATGTAATGGTTTGTTTACATAACTAGACATTTAAAAGATTACAAAAAATATTACAATAAATTAAGACAATTACAGGAATTTTTTCTCCTTCCCTTGATATGACTGCCAATATGCGATCATAGTCCTTCACATGAAACTGAACTTCATTCACATTGTCAGATATAGAAGGCAGGTGCGGCTATAGGAAAATTCAGAAAGTAATTCAAAGGTATACAAGTAATAATTCAAATAATTACACACAATATTAGCACATATTAGAAAATTTACTTTTCATTTAATTTTGAAAATAGCGTTTTACACGGCACAGAGCATATGGCAGTGCATTTATTTGTGCCCTAATTCAGTGAACTTTGTGGAATGTTTCAACTATATTTAGTTAGTACACTTGTACTAAATGAGGTTCTACATGTATAAGGTGCTGCATCTATATTTAGTATTACATTATTTTAATGAATTATTATAAAATGTAATTATTTATAAAATTATTGTGAATATTTATATTACATTTAGTTTTTGCAGATTTTAGGTTTTATTTACTAAAAAACTTTCTTCACATTTTTTTTTTGGTTTGCTAAGCTAGAAAAATCAATCAAGATTTACCTGAATAGTGTGTGAATCACTTGCTTGTCCCAGAATTTCAAGAAGGGCAGGATCAGAGACAAAGAAGAATCTGGGAAACAGTAGCCTTTTCTTCTCTAAATACCTTAATTATTAAACAAGATTTTTTTTTTTATAAAATGTTTCAGTTTCCCCATTTTTTCTATAACTGAGAATCAGACTGAAAAAGTGTAGTACATTAAAAAAAAAAAAAACTAAAAAAAAGCACATGCCCTCAATCCTTTTACAGTTAAAACACTCCAGCCACAATTCAAAAAAGAACTTAGGGACATGCTAGAATCAATCTCTTTCAGTATAGCAATATCCTGAAAAGTACAGGCTTAAGTGTTATCCTGAACGTGAAGCTTTCCTGAATCAGGGTCCAAAATATGAAAGGATATAGCTCACTGTCTGAATATGAGATGTTCATACGTATAAATAAGATGTTCTGGCCAGTAAATGTAATTCTTTGAGAGGATATTTGAAGTACAGGTTTTTACTTCGGGGCACAAATGTACCTTGAGTTTGGAATTAAACAATGATGGGAAACTGATTTTTGGGATCAAGCACAAAACTTTCTAACAACAAAGACTACTCAGAACAGAATTACATAGGCTCTGATTTAAGCACAAGTTAAACTTTATACATATGTTTAAAATGTTTTGTTGAATCAAGGTCATAAAGAGCTGATGCTGTTTTGTAAGCCTACCTTCCAATACATTAAAATTTATTTAAAATAGTCCGTTGAATGAGAAAAGAAGTATGGATGTCTAAATATACTTGAAGACACACTTTCCCCTTGACATTTTATGAGTATCTTGGGATAATATCTAGCTGTATCAATCACATAAGGAGTTTTGAAGAGATCTAACAGAATAAAGATTACAGGACTGTTCTCCTAGTGAGACTATAGCATATGACTGCAGTATGTGAGAGCATATAACTTCGTAAAATAGTTTCTGTCTTAGTTACTAACATTCTATGAAAGCAACTTTTTTATGTTTGATTTGTAATTGAATAAAATTGTTACTCAGTTTATGTAAATTATTTATAATGATGTTTTTAAGAAACTTTTCTTACCCTGTAAGTGACTTCTGACACACTTCCAGCTGCTCATGTAAATGAGGTAGAAGTTGTCCCATTGTCTCATCTCCAACACAACAGTTAATGACGTTTGGGTTCTCATGAGCTCTCTGCATTATTTTTATCCATGATTTGTCAATGTTCTGAAAACGTTTTGCTTCCTAAATATGACAACTGAATTAATATTTTCACTCTATCCTCAACTTCAAATTACTGCTTAGATAGCTTAAAAACAGAAAAACATAAAAATATTATAAATTTACCTGAGGTAACTGTTTTGCAATATCTCCACCTACAAAAACAGCTTCAAGATAAACCCAGAGGTTTTGCACAACCAGCCATTCTTCAATGATATCGCTGGAGGTGGTTAGTTTGTAAACCCAGTTCTGAATTTCTTTTTTAAATGGTGTATTGTATCTAAAACCATGAACAAGAAATGAGAAAAACTTTAAATGTAAACTATTATCAAACTATCATAAAGTAACAATGTAAAATAATTTCAGAAGGAAGGAAAAAATATGGAACAATTAGAGTGTAAAAATGATCTTAAGTCTGTATACTAACTGGATTTCACTCAAATCCATCAACACAGGAGACTTCCAATACTGTACAAAAATCTCCCTTGACAGCAGTTTTTATCATCTGATGTAATTAACATTTAATGCTGAGTAAGTATGAATATAAGGTTCCCTCTACACATTACAAGGATCACACAATAAAAAGCTCTCGTCAGCTATCAAGTTAGGCCTCAAAAGTGTTTACTAACTTTATAGTTGGTTACTATCAAGCTTCAATTTGTACATGTAGTTGGGTCTTCCCTGCAGCTGGAAGCCCCATCACCTAACAGGGCTCCCAGCCTCAGGGCAGCCTCATGTCCATTGTAAAACCCCTAGGGATTGAGGCAACTATGATCCCCAGGGCTCAGCAGAATGTGAAACCACCAGGCCCTGGGGACTGAGGCAGTCACGGGGACGCAAGGGCTTACTTCTGGCCAGTGCAGGGGGAGCCTGGGCTTGGGCTCCCCCTGCATTGGCGATAAGAAGCAATAAGATCTAATGCACAATCCCTCAATCAATCGTACCTCCTGCCATGCATATGTGGCTGTGACCGTCGGGCTAGAGGAGGGGGAGGGTGACCCTATTCCCCTGGGACGCCGTTGATCCGGAGCAGATGTAGGGTCATCAGGTTCCTGTCCTGGTTCTCGCCCGCCACGACTTGTTGTAAGGTTCAGTGGGACGGCTCCTGGTTCTCCGTAGCCCGGGGTCCCCGACGGTCACGTTGCGGGGCTCCGCCACCCCTAACACCCCGGCCTCACGCCCCCTTGGGTCCTTTTGTACTCGAGGCCCCTGCCCTCGCCCGGACTTTCCCAGTGATGCTCCTCACCGGATTCCTCGTCTGAGGCAAGAGACCTAGCCGGTTAGCACCAAGCTTTCGACCTGGGTCCTCCGGGGGGATAATCCCCACCAGGTTTCTGGCCGCTGGTGTCCGGCACCGGTCCAGGCGCTCACGGTGCCTCGTCGGTGCCCTCCTGGGTCCCCGCGCCGGCCCCAGACCTGTAAGCTCCGTGAGCAGGTGGGGCACAGTCCCAGTATTCCCCATCACTGGAGTCCTCGTCCTCCGGGCCAATCCGCCACTCCCCGCTCGGGGTCCTGGGTCTGGCTGCTGCTGCTGTCCTTCCCTCCGCCGGGGCGGTCGGCCACTCCCTGCTGGGGTCCGCGCTCCCGCCTGGTGCGGAGCTGCCTGCCGGCTCCCCTCCTGGAGCCTTTGTCTCCGCGGCAGCGAGTCCCCTCTCCAGACTCCTGCCCCGTCTGTTCCGGCCGGCCATTTTTATTGCCGGCTCCCGGCCGCCGGCATGGGCACCGGCTTCCGGTGCAAACAAGCGGCGGATGTCCTGCTCGGGCTCCACCGCCTCCGCAGGCAAGCTCCGCCCCGTCTCCCTGGGACACGGCATAAACAAGCGGCGGATGTCCCACTCGGGCTCCACCGCCTCCGCAGGCAAGCTCCGCCCCGTCTCCCTGGGACACGGCATAAACAAGCGGCGGATGTCCCACTCGGGCTCCACCGCCTCCGCAGGCAAGCTCCGCCCCGTCTCCCCAGGACAGTGGCATAGCAGGAGGTGTGACTATATGGATTGCATGTTAGATCCCATTACACCTTTACCTGAATATGTAGAGGGGGTCTAGTAATACAGTTGCTGACTTTAATTAAAGTTGTGTTTATTTATAAATGCTTCCAAACCTTAAAATTCCACACAAAAACCATTTAAAATTACCTGTTGCTGAGCAAAGAGCCCAGAATCATTAAACTATCCTCCATCATTGTAATAATCTCTGATGATTCAGTTCCTTTTAACAATAGTTCTCCTCTTCCTTTAAATGCTGAAAAACTGAGGCTCTGGCCTCCCCAGCTTTCAACTACCTGAGACAATTTGGCTTCAATATCTTTTTCCTTGATAGCAGATATGCAAATATCCTGAAACAAGAAGGGTTTTTTTTATTTTTTAGATTCTTCACATGTAAATAACATACAAACCAGATCTGGAATTATGGCTGGAATACTCTTAACACATGAAGTATACAGCTGAGGAGGAATAGTCTGCTATTTTAACTGAAAGTTCACAGAATTTAAATGTGTTTTAAAAATGTACAGGAAGCAAACCTGAAAATTTGGGCTTGAAAATAGGACACTATTAATCCAGTTCTAGAGTCCCTTTTTTGGTACTGAAAACACCAGGTAATTTCTATATTATAGTTTCTACGTACTTGCCATATGGTAATATTTTAATATATTAAAAAGGCTTAGTCTGTCTGTCTGTCTGCCTGTAACACTTTTGCCCAACTGCACATGCCCCAATTGGCTATGCCGGCCGGGCAGCTGGGGGCAGGGCCAGCTGAGTTAAAATGGAAGCCTCCAGTGCTGATTCCCTCCACCTCACCTCACACATGGCAAAAAAAAATAAATTAGCATAAGCACTTTACAAGTTGTGGGGCTAGCTGAGGAAAGGCAGGAGCCCCTCCATTGGGCTGGACCCAGACCTGAAGGGGGGAGGGACAGGGGGAGCGGAGTCAGACCTGAACAGGGGGAGGGGGTGGAGCAGGTTCGGACCCGAACAGGGGACGAACAGAGTCACACCCAAATGGAGGTGGGGGGAAGCAGGGTTGGACCCAAACCGAGGGGAGGGG
>NW_017728943.1:79531282-79568436 GCF_001723895.1 Crocodylus porosus
GTGGAAGGGTGGGGGGCAGTGGGGTCAGACCCAAACCAGGGGGAAGGGGATGGGGCAGGGTCAGACCTGAACCAGGGGGTGGGGATGGACCTGAACCAGGGAGAGAGGGGGCAGGTTTGGACCCAAAGCGGGGTAGGGGTGAAGTGGGTTCAGACTCAAATGGGGGGCTGGGATCAGACCTAAAAGGGGGGAACAGAGTTAGACCTAAACTGGAGAGGAAAGGGGGCAGGGTCAGATGCAAGGAGAGGGGAGGGGATGTGCGGGGCTCCATCCCTCCTCCCCCCATCATTCTTTATGGGCAATTTGCTAGTTATGTGATAATTTTTAGATGCTCACTGAAGCCATGGACACACATTATATTTCTAGTGAGAATTATGCTGCTCTAGCATTGCAAACTGTGATCATACATCTGTACATATATGATCCAGGTGGTCATGAAGTATCTCACAGAGCAAATACAGCACATTCATGAGAAAGTACGCACTCTTCCTACAGAGTGGAAAATGCAGGCTTATTGCAGCTACTTGACTTGAATAGCTAGAACACCCAGAATCCTCTGGATAAACTCCAGATTGGCGCAAATAGCTGTTTTTCAGTTTTGCACTCAGACCTGGAGAGTTAACTAAACAAACAAACAGCAGATAGGGAAAAAGTCAGGTCAAGAAGGATAAAAACGGAAAACCAACCTTGGGAAATTAAGAACAACAGGTTTGTGGTGTCTAAGGAGGAGACTGTAATTGTAAATACTGCTGAGAAAGAGAGAACTGCTTAAAAAATAAAATAGGGTAGCAACTGCCTAGCAATGATGAAGTCACAGCAAGTCATAAAAGAACCAGCAAAGGACAATGAAGTTGTCTCTCTGCTGGACTGTATCCCAAGAAACATTGGGTGATCAATGCAGACACAGGAACCTAGGAGCCTCATCTCAATATGGCCAGCTGATTGAGACCTCTCATTAAACCCACCCAGGACTGATGCAGCATGGTGAGATTCACTTTGCATTGCTGCTTAGTTCTCTGAGTGTGTGTGTGTCCGCGCGCGCGCACGTGCTTGTGTAGCCAATAAAGCTTTGCTTGATCTTTAATCAGACAGGTGTGCCATGGTGCAATCTGTATAACCTACATTCCTGGCCCACTCCTAGATCTGAGGGGTAATAAATTCTACTCCAACACTTTCAACCAGCAACTTTTTGCCAACACCACCAGGAATGCTTGTGCAATTATATGTGGTGAAAGAGGGCATTGTTTGGCTATTTTGCAATCTATCAGGCTGTATTTCTTGTACTCACCACAGCTCCATGCATCTTGTTTGTGACTCATACTGAACTCAACTGCTCCAGCGACTGAGACAAGTTCACAGCCTGGCACAACCCCTGCTGCCTGACACAAAGGCACACATACCAAGCCCTCTCATTTGTCCTGCTGACGATAATAAAGGAACGGAAAGCAATGTGTGTACTTACTTCAATATCTTCTTTATGTTTAAGAAGTGGTGCTTCCATGATATTTCGAAGACAAAAAGAATCAGATTCCACATCAAACGGATGTTCTGTTGTTTCAGCAATGCGATTCCAGTGTCTCTGTTTCATCGCTTTGTTGGTCATCATTTCCAACAAAGGGCATGATTCACTAAAATTATCTATTCTTTTCTTGAGATCTAAGAATGCCTGCCAGTTTTTAAGTCCTTTGGGAAGTTTGCGGCACCTTTAATTGATTTAAAAAAATGGATTTAGTAGTAGATTTCCCGTACTTTTATTTAATTTTTTTTTTAAATATATATCTTTATACCAATTTCAAAACAAATTAGGATAAAAACAGAAATAATTTCATTAAAAGTTAATTTTCTTTTCAGAAACAATTGCAAAAAAAATTAACTTGCTGAGTTTCTTTCCGGTTTAATTTATAGGGCATATAACTAATATGGTTATCTATCTTTTCCAAAAGGCAGTGCTAGTGTTCTCTGAAAGCATAATGACAAAGAATTATAAGACTTGTTTCAAAAAATAATTATTTTCTATTGGCAGCTTATCTCCTTATTCATTACTAATGGGTTAATGTCCTCCACTTCTGAAATTCAGACATGATCTAGTAGCCTTGAAGAAGACTCTAGGACTGAGCCCTGCCCTTTATCTCATGCCACCAATAAAGTAATTCCAAAGTGCAGAAATATAACACCAACTAATTAGTACAATGAAGACAATATGCTTAATACAATACATATTAGAAAGCGGTAGTTAGCCATGTTAGTCTGAAGTTATGTAGAAGGCAGAGCAGGATAGCATCTTATAAACCAGGGATGTCTAACTGATGGCTCACAGGCCACATTCAGCCTATGAGAGACTCATTTGTGGCTTCTGGGCACCTGTACTGCTACCTACCATCACTCCAGCTGCAGCAACAGGAAGATCTCTGGTTTCTTCTCCTTCCTCCAGCTTACACTTCCTGGGCTTACCCTCAGCAGACAGTGCAGTGGACCATCCAGTGCAGTACAATGAGGTAGCCTGTAGCTGAGGTTGGGGCTGGAGTGCCCAAGCAGCAGAGCAGTGACAGAAAGCACCCAAATGGTGCAGTGCAGTGAGGGATATGCAGGCAGTACAGTACATGAAAGGGTTACCCACACAGCATGATGTCCAGGGGCTATGGCTTGTACTCATGCAGCCCACACAGCATGTAGATCCCACAGTGTGTTGGAGCAGATTTTATTAATCGAGTCTGCTGGAGCATGGAAATTACCATAGTCAAGCAGACTCCTGTGTCTCATGTATCAGTGTCTCCATGCTCAAAAATGGCAGTTGAGACACTTGAACTAAAGCTCAACGAATTAATTTTAGTTCAAGCATGCCCCCCACAACCACCACCACCATTTTTAAGTATAGGAACACTGATACACAAGATGCTGCAGTGTTTAAATTAGAACTGCTCTAATTAAAGCACCATCCACCCCAGAGTATGTGTAAAACTGCCCTTAGATGTTGGACAGCCCTGTTGAAGACTAACTATTTCAGAGATGCATGAGCTTTCGTAAGCTGCATCCTACTTTGGTAGATGCTACCCTAATGAAGTAGGCTGTAGCCTACAAAAGCTCAGAACTATTTAGTCTACAAGATGCTACCCTGCCCTGGCTTCTATATAATATATATGAGTTAAACTTCAGGTAAAGATATGTCTAATTTTCCTCATAAAGAAAACAAGTTGTATTCCAATTCTTTATTGGAATACTAGGGTGATGTGAATAAAGAGAGAGGCTGTTAAGAGAAAGAAACTCAGTTAAGAATTTTCACATTCTTGTAGCAAAGATTCTGTCTACAATCTCAGAATAAGAAATAGCACCTGATAGTGTTCAACTCTGAAAAATGGAAGGTACCTTGGGAAGAAAAACCTACAGCACGCTTATAGGCTCAGCAGTACTAGCACCATGTCCGAAAGGGACATGGGGGTCATGGGTGACCACAAGATGAACATGAGCCACCAATGTAATGTTGCAGCTGGTAAAGCAAGCAAAACTCTGCCTTGCATCCATAGATGCTTTCAAGCAAATCCCAGGATGCCATCCTCCCACTGTACTCGGCCTTGGTGAGGCTGCAGCTGGAGTACTGCATCCAACTCTGGGCTCCACAATTTAAAAAGGATGTGGTGAAATTTGAGAGACTCCAGAGGAGAGCCATATGCATGATCAGACGGCAGGAGAACAGATCTTACGACGACAGGCTGAGAGACATGGGACTCTTTAGCTTGAAGAAGTACAGGTTCATGGGGGACCTGGTGGCTGCTTCTAAGTATGTAAGGGATGTACATCAGGATCTGGAGGAACGCCTGTTCACCAGAGCGCCCCAAAGGATGACAAGATCAAATGGTCACAGACACCTCCAAGACCGTTTCAGGGTGGATATGGCAAAGTGGGTAACCCCACTGGCCGCAGCTAGCCCCTCACCTGCCTCTGGGCATGCCACCCGCCTGTCTCTCCTGCCACGCCATATTATTAAATATGCTGTTAAATAAGGTGCAAGGCTGACCATTATTGCACCCCCATATTTGGGGGTGTCTGCAGCTCCGTAACTCCCCTACACTGTGGCCCAAGCCTCACGGATGGCATCCAGATGTTACAGTGCCCCTGGCCTACAGCCAGAGCATGCTTAGGCCATGCCGTCAGGCCTCAGTCACACTCACAGTTATACCGCCCACCTCTCATTCAGGCCTCACTCACTCCACCCTCTCTCACAGGGTCTCTTTCTCATGTTGACAATGCATGCTGCTTTGCTCCCTCTTGGAGCGGGCACCCTTTGGCTGTAGGCTTAGCTAGTCTGCTCCCTGGGTGGCAGATGTACCGTCTGTTGGGCCTCTCCTGTGACCCTCACCAGGGTAGTGGCCAGCCAATTACCCGAGCAGGTCTAAGCACATTCAGGCTCCTTTCGGGGTAACACTCAGTGTCTGTATGTCTACTGGACCCTCAGCTCTCTGGTTCTTCTCTCCCTTTTCTTGGGGCTCCACGATGCATCCTCACTCAGGGTCTCGGGGCTTCCCTCCATGGGTGGGCTCAGGTGGCTGTAGCCGTGCCTGGTCCCCTCTACCTCTGTTGTCACCTGACCCACCCAAAAGTGGGAACTGGGGTTAAGGTGCCCCAACCCACATTTCACTGGGATGGTAACTGGCCTGGCATTTCCTGGGGGCTCCCATGCCACTGAGAGCTCCACCAGGCCACCCACTCCTGGCATAGTGCAGTTTTAGGTCATGCCCAGGAGCTTTGTAAACCATCCCCTACAGCTCCTCCCTTATCTCCAGATGATACCAGCAGACTTGCAGCCAGGCAATGTTGTTGCCTGGCCTTCCAGCAGCAAAAATGCCCTGTTTATATGGGCAGCCCTGAATCCAAAATAGTTGCCCTAATCAGGCACCTGCCGGCTTCAGGCCTTTAAATTGGCAGACACAAACAGTGCCTGCCACACTAGACATAAGGAAGAACTTTACAATCCGAGCCCCCAAGGCCTGAAACAGACTGCTGCCAAAGGTGGTGCAAGCACCTACTCTGGACTTCTTTAAGAGACATTTGGAAGTTTATCTTGCTGGGATCCTTTGACCCCAGCTGACTTTCTGCCTCTGGGGCAGAGGGCTGAACTTAGTGATCTTCCGAGGTCCCTTCCAGACCTAATGTCTATGAAATCTATGAAAACCCAGAGAGGTGGTGGAATCTCCATCCTTGGAGGTTTTTAAGATCCAGGTAGACAAAGCCTTGGCTGGGATGATCTAGTTAAGGATGGTCCTGCTTTGAACAGAAGGTTGGACTAGATGACCTCCTGAAGTTTCTTCCAACCCTAATTATCTATGATGCTATGATTCTAAGATATGGAACAGAATAATAGAAATTGAAGCGTCAGCCCATACACCCTATATAACAGAGTTCTGTGATCTAAAACATTATTTAGTAGAGAACTCATTAACACATTCCTACAAAAGAATACCATTGATCCTCTTCAGAGGAATGGAAATCTACTTTGTATGTCTTCCTCACAGCTCTCCCTCTAAACACCACTAGGGCTTTTAGATGGAGCCTTGCTTCTTTTGCTTATTCAAAATTTTAACATCTAGACTGTAGAAATGTGGGGCTTTTCTTTTCTGGTGTTTGGGATGGAATAACACAAAGAGTGAACAATTGAACTAGGGACCTACTCAACTCACAATTTCACGGATTTTGTGAAATCCACAACTGTCCCTAAAATCAACTTAAAAAAAAAACAAACCTTAAAAATAAAATGCTTATTCGCCAATGGAAGCCAGCAGTCCTTGCTGCCTTGCAGTCCACCTGGGAGGGGAACTTGCCAGCTGGTTAAGCAACACAAAGGAAACCGTCAGCCAAGATGGCAGCTGCTACCTCATCCTTCCTCCCACCAATCAGTGGCAAGGGGTGGGGCCACTGGGAAATGCCTGCAAAATTGGCTCTTTGTGCCACAACTAAGCTGCAAAAAAGTTTTGTCTGGCTGCAATTTAGGTAGGACCCTATTGATAACTGTACTCCATATGCTTCCTAATCCTTTAAAACTCCTTTAAAATGTGTGCTAAAAATTAAAACAAATGATGGGAGAACTATCTCCCAGGACTTATAGAAAGAGGAAGTCACATTGAAAATCAGTGCTTCTGAAGTTTTAAGAATAACCTTCAGCAAACAGTTTATGTCATTGTTTTATATATAAACAAACTCCATAACCTGTTTTTGGAGATGAATGACAACTAGAAAGGTTAACAATAGGCGTATCTCTCTAGCCTGTTATTCTGATTACCATGGTCACCTAATGACAGAGATGTCAATGTGCCTTTATAAATAACACCACTAGAGCAGGTACCTCCATTTCTATGTTGGCTGTAGAACTCCTATCAGGAATCACAGATAAACCCTAATCTACCAGAGATCACTAGAACTTTGTGATAATTATTTATATCACAGCACTCCCATTGTGCTGGACACAGTTCAGACACACACCAGCCTTTCCCCAGAGGATCCTTGTGTCCTGCTTGCACAGGAATGTGTCCTGATCCATAACTTAAATTTCCTATGTTCAGTTTTGATACCAAAATGTACAAGTAAATGTAATGGAAAATTCCACACTGAACTACTTTTTTCTCTGATAGCCGGGCTGCTACCTATAGACAATTCATATCTGAAAGAAGGAATCTCTGTTTCAAGAGAAATTTAAAGCCACTACAATTAAACTTTTCTGCCACTACAATGGGTTCTTAATATCTATTCATCATTTCCAAGGAATGAAATCACATATAACAGATTATGAAAGAAAACAAGGCCCCCTCTATATGTGGAGGTAAAAGTGTGATGGGATCCTAAGGCACAATCCATACAATTGTGCCTCCTGCCATGCCACACATGCATAACAGGAGGCTTAATTGTGGGACTGTGCATCAGATCCCATCATGCCTTAATACCAGTGCAGAAGGAGCCTGATCCTGGACTCCCACTGCACCAGCAAGAAGTAAGCTCCCATGGTTGGGAGCCTCATTTGTGGGGCTCCCAGCTGCAGGGGTGCCTCATGCATTCCTGGGCCTGAGGGATCATGGTAGCTGCAACCTCCGTTGTGAAATCTCTTGGCCCTGGTGATTGAGGCAGCATGATCCACAGAATCTGAGGGTTTCACACTGAGTATCGTGCACCCCTATGGCTGGGAGCCCTGTCAGCTGACAAGCTCCCAGCTGCAGAAGAGACCCTGCTACCCATGCAGATTAATGTTCAATAGCAACCAGCTATAAAGTTAGTACATATATTTGAGGTCTAACTTTATAGCTGGTTGAAGCCTTTTATCATGTGAAAAGTACTTTACACATGTAGTTGGTCTTAAGGTAACAGTGCAATTAACAGGTTCACTGCACCTGTTATGTGTACAGCAGGCCCAAGAGAGAGAGGATGAAAGACAAAAAAGAAAGAACTGGTATGAATCCCAAGTTTTCTTCCATCACTAGAAACAGGTCTATGTAAACAAGAATGAGAGTGGCAAATGTGTCCACAGAGTAGATCCAAAGAAAAAAGGCATGCTATCTCCTAGGAGCATACAAGATATGGACCTGAGACTAAAAAAGATCATGATAGGAACAAAGAAAAGGAAAAATCCACTGATAGGCCTTCATTTTTGGAGTTCATGGCACTGCCTGAAGGCATCTCTGAACATCTTGAGACCTCCATACCTCACAGTAGGACAAAAGAGAGCTATATATTAACTCTGTTCCTTTCCTCAAAGAACTGGAGACCTCTTGCAGTTTCTCAGAACTTTTTTCGCCTTTCAGGTGGATAACTCCTCCAATCCAGTTCCATAGCTGGACTTAGTCCTGGCACTGGGTGATTTTTACCCTTGACCTTAGTCAACTTCCCCAGAACTGCTTATAAGCATCTTTTCAGATTTTTCTGTATTGTAGCCACAATTCCTGGGAGAACAGGTATCCTGACATATCTGAGTCCTGTGTCCTGAAAGTACTGAAGAGAGTTGGCTATGAAAAGGCATGAAACAATTCATCTTAGAAGTTGCCTCTTATGGAGACAAGGTTTAGATTTAGTCTGGTGTTTGCAGGACCATTCTGCCATTTTCTCAGATGTAGACTAGGGGAAAGGAATCTCAGAAGTAAGCGACTGAAACCGCTCATCTGAGAAAAAAAATATCCAGGAGCCAATTTAAAAAAATAAAATAAAGTTATAATCAATACAATACAATACAATAATCAATATAAATACAATCATCAGAACAAACTAACTACAAACATGATCATCAACCAGGGAAGTATATGGAACTGAAGGATGAGGCTTAGTTCAAATTCCACAGGTAGAAGACATTAACTCAGGACTGTTGGATAAGGAAAGTAGTTGTGCAGCAGAAAAAAACTACCCTATCCTACAAAACACCTTGGTTTTATCCTCCAAACTATATTTCCTGTCCTAATACTAATTACTAAAACACTCAAAGTTTAACTAAAAAGATTAAAAGGCCCTCTTGTGACCAAATTATAACTTAAGTGTCAGAAATATATTTTAATCTTTCCACTTTATAATAGAACCAAATAATTCTTTACCAGGATCACATGCTGTAAAAGATGACCAGTGTTTATTAATTTGCTTTAGATGACCTATATATTTTAAGAATAGTGTATAAAAATTTTAAGAGATTCAGAGATATTTTATATACAACATTGTTAAACCAATGTGCAGGTTCCCTTACTACAGATATCAGTCTGCTGTAGACCTTTAGCTGAACTGATATCATGAGCTGCATTAACCCTGGAATTTGAAACAACATACCTAAATTATTATCATTTGGGAAGTGGCAAACTAATGTGACCAAAACTGCTTTCTGTGCCAAGGTATTGAATACACATATAGTCTGGAGTGCCTTGCACAACTTTTGTAACATGTAGTATTAGTCTATATAAGGACTAGATACTCTTCAGTGGGCGCATCTAAACTAATAGCACAATACTAAGAGTAGAGTATTGGTCTAATATTAAATTAATTTAATCAGCAGTAAAGTGTTACCATCTACACGTGTGCTGCAATTAGTGCACAGTAGATTAATTTACTTGAGAGTAGGATAGTCCTGTCAGACACAGGTACTATCCTACACCGCAATAAATTATTTTGCTTAAACACATGTGTAGATGGTGACCTCAGGATTAGTTTACTCCAGCTCAAACTGAGCTGCAGAATATTCAATTGCATTAATTGCACATGTAGTCGTGCCCAGTCTTTCAGTAGATCCCTACCGTCACAGCCTCAGTTGGAAGCAGCTGATTACCACAGACGGAGATAGAATCCAACTCTCCTTAAAGAGGCCAATGATCTTATTTTAATAAATTACACACTACTAATATTATTAACAAAATTTACTTATTCCAATATATTAAGTTGTTTTATAACGAATTATTCTTAATAACATTAACATTAGTTATACTTAATTATATCCTTCTAAAAGGTCCACATTACAAAGCACCTGTTTTGAAAATCCAGAAGTTCAGCATTAATTTTTTCAATGTCTACATCTGTCCAAAGTATCTCATAATATCCACTAATATTGTTCATTACGGTATCATATAAGCCATAAAGCTTCTGAAGCAATCCTAGCTCCTTCCTGAAAGATAACAATGATATCAATCCTTACAACTAGCTATTAAAATAGTGTTACAATGTCTATTCATAATTATAAGATGATTACTAAAATTAACATTTAAAATGAAACCCTAAGGGTAAAAAAAATTACTTTAATAGGATCTGTACTGCCCATATTTTAGGGAGGGGGCTATGTATGTGTCAATGTCCCCTTCCTGCAATAGTTTAGGAAGTAGGAAGAATGTTTCATTGATTTGTCCAGAAAGGCAAACTTCAATAAGCTTTAATCAAATAACAGAATTGGGGGAGAACTGGAAGATGACCAGAACTATCAAACACATTACCTGACAGCAAATATATCTTATAGAATAAATTAAGAACAGAATGCTTAGAAGGTTATAACAGACACAATTAACAGGACAGTAAGTTTGACATATCATTTCAGGATTATAAAAGTAAATTTCTAATGAATTTTGGGCTGCCTTTGTAAAAATATGACATGGACCAGCAAACTAATTGTTTTCTCAATATAGTGGGGTCTGCACTATTCTTAGAACACTGTCTGGATGTCTCAATGCCAAAGGAATTTCTATAAATTAGATGAAACTCAGACAACCGTAATCAAAAAAAATCCAGAGGGATTATTCAAAAAAAGTAGGTAGCTATTTAATATTTACTGGCATCATACCAAAATATTTTAAAGTAGATAGAATCCTAAATAAAAACAAAAGACCTTGCCTTAAATCTTTTAAATGTAAAGGCATGTGTAAATGCAAGACAATATAATACTGTACAAATGTCAAAAAGGAAATAGAGGGTACATTCAAACATTCAAATTAACCAGTGGGAACAGCATTTTTGTTTCCATGGTTGGAACCCTACTAGTAGAGCACTGTACAAGCATTCAGCACTTGGGGCAGGCACTGTGCAGACAGACCGTCTTCTCTGGTGATGGCCCACAGTCAAGGACTACATGTGCACACATCCTAGGATGCTCTTCACAGGGTCATCATGAAAAAGCCAGGTTTAAGCCAGGGTCTAGATCATGGTCTAGGGGCTAGGGAAAGACATTCAAAAAGCCTGAGCCTGAATTGATTCAATCTTTTCAGGTTACTCTAACCTGAAAAACTTGAACCAATTTGGAGGTGGATAGACATTCCCTTTTCATTTCAGAAATGCAGGCACATAAATTCTGTGGCTCAGGCTAGAAGCCGGGGGGGAGGGCATGGGGGGGATGCAGTCTTCCCTTCTGTTCCATAATGCTAAGCTGAGCAGGGGTGTGGCCAAGCCCCAGAAGGACACTCTGATTAGGGAGAGGTGTAAACCTCTACCCTGCCTGCACCATCTCAGGCTTTTCCCCCACTCACTGCTCAAGGGGCAGCAGTGTTGTCAGACCTTAGCCCCAGGCTAGCACTGTGAAGCAAAGGTGGGGGGTGTGCGGTGCATGCATGTGTTGATGATACTGAACTTTTCAATCTCCCTCTCCCTGTCTACAAACCTGACAGGGCTGCAAACCAGCAGGGGGGCTGATAAAACCACAGTATTGATCAGCCCACCAGCAAAACAAAAGCCTCATTAGTTGAAGCTCTTCTTAAATAGCTTTTTCCACAGAAGGACATTACCAGCTGACCTGCTCATTAGCTCCAAAAAGCCCAAAGTGGAAAGTATTCTGCCTGCCTTTGCCCTGTCCCAGTCAAATTGGAGACACACACAGAGACACCTCTCAGTATTAACAGGCAAACCACCTCCTTAGGATCTGTGGGGATGGGGTTTATGTTGTGGGAGATGGGAGGGAGTGGGGAATCTCTGCTTGAGCAGCAAGCAGTGAGGGAAGCCAGGCAGACCCTGCTGTGCCTGCAATCTCCCCAAGAGCTCTGGCTAAGGAGAAGAAAGGTGGGGCCAGCCTGTTATTTGGAACCTAGCCTAGCCTAGCCCAGTCCAGCCCAGCCCAGCACTACAAAGCATCTTGGATGCTGGGGGGCTCTGGTTTAACTTAAACCAGGAATGGGTCTGGGACTGACATTACATAAACCAGTTTGACCCAAATCAGTTAAGTCCAATACTACATTCAACCAGGTATATCTTAAACCAGTTTCAGACATTTTGAAACTGGTGTATGTGCACTGAACTTATGTTCTGTTACAGGTTTAAACCAATTTCTGATCACTTACATGGGTTTATGTGTGAAGTCTGTTCCTAGCCTGGCAAAATAGCTTTTTCTAATTCTGCCTTCCCAAAACAAGGTGTGTATTTTCAGGCTCCCTAGGCTGCCAGAGATTGCCAAAAGCAACCAAGTGCCCCACCCCCTCCAGGAATTCCTGCTCACAGTAACACCTCCCTCTCTGCCTGCTCGGAGGCTTCTAGAGAACAGACCTCAAGCGTCCCCTCTCTTGTCAGTTGCAAGTATGTCAGTATCTGTTCCTGCACCTTGCAATATATCCCGAGCTCTCTCACAAAAGCCAACAGACCCAGGAGTTGTGTCATGTCCTCATTGTTGATCTGCGCATGTCTCGCTGAAGACTTAGGGACATTTAACATGTGTGTCTGCAGCTGACCTGATAGATGCTCATGCTGGAGCATGTCATCATTATACCGTCCATGCAGAGCCACTTAGTAGAGCTAACAGCCACCAAGCCTCCTGGATACAGCCAACATCTTCTGCTTGGTTGATGACATGGCATCCAGGGGGAAACCTCATCTTATTGAATAAATTCAGTAACTACATGAACACTTATGTGAACTAGCCAGGCAGAGAGATCTTGAATACTGATCAATGATTACAGAAATACAGATATTTTTTGGAGCACTAGTGGTGGTTTACCCATCTTTGCAGCTATATCATTTCTCCAGATCCTTAAAATGCTTTTGTCTTTACAGTTCTTACTAGTCCCTGGTCATTCTTCTCCCAGCTGAAACAGAATTTCCTTACTCTAGTCCATGCCATTCTACAATCTAATTCTTTCACAAAGTCTGGTGACCAATAGAATCCAATCAATCTTGATGCTGCAGATCCAATTCTATTTTGGTTCAAGCCCATAACTATTCTTTGTTCATCTCTCCCAGTCCATTCTCTCTGTTAAGGTTTCCAAAATTCTTTTATTTTACATACATTCTGACAAAAATGTTTCATAATTTTGTTCATGTACCTCTTTTCTATTCATTCCTATACAAAAACTTTTTAATACACTTAATGGCTGCTTACAGACATTGAAAAAAATGAAAGTGGTGCTTTACTTTAACTTTCACGTGGCCCTGCACCAAGCCCACAGCATGCCCAGAAAAGGCATCACATTAGTTGGACCTGGCTTGCCCAATGTCTGTATAGATTGGGTGCCTCAGTGGGGCTTTTTGGCACTTTTATCTAGTAGCTGATTGAATAAGCTATTAGATTAAAGCACCAAAAAGCTCCACTGAAGTGCCCGATCTATACAGACTATGTGGAACTGCGTAAAACTAACACACAGCTTCTTCTAGTAGAGCCTGGTTTTTTTTTACGTCTGTAAGCAGACGATATGTTCTTGTAGATTGGTCTATTTTCTAGCAATTACCTTATTTTATGTAAAACTTCATAGTCTGTGACAGGCAATCCAAACAGCTGTTCACCAGATGAATAAGTGACAAATTTTCTCCAGAGTTCATCAAAATTAGCCTAAAAAAATTCAGTTTAATGCTTAAGATTAATTATTTTTTAATGCTGTGAAAATATAGATTTTATCATCATGAAAATTCTCTAATTATAATATGGCAGGGCACTTGCAGTGCCTGCCACTTTAAGGGCTGAGTCAAGCAGTCAGCAGGTGCTTGACTGTGGCAGCCATTTTAGAACACTGGCTGTCTATATAAACACAGCAGTTTGCTGCTGCTGGCCCAGATAGAAACAGCACCTGGTTGAGCTGCATGGAACATCTAGCAGGTAGGAGCTGGAGGCTCCTGACCCTGGGCATGACCTAAAACTGCACCCTGCCAGGGAAGGGTGGACTGGTGAGGCTTCTGGTGGTGTGGGAATTCCCAGGAAATGCCAGGCCAGTTGCTTCTCTGGTGAAAAGTGAGTAGGGGTGCCTTAACCCCTGTCCCCATCTTTGGATGGGCTTTGGAAGCAGGAGTGGGGCCAGGCATGGCTGTGGCCACCTGAGCCCATGAGGGGGGCGTAAGACCACAGGGACTGAGTGTCGTGGGGCCAGGTATGGTAAACAGAGTACTATGGGGGTGGTTGACCCTGAGGCCCCAGGGAAGAGGGTGGTGTAGTAAAGCCCAAGGGAAGAGGGCGGAGTTGTGTGGCCCCATACAGAGTTGGGTTGAATGGGAGTAGGCCTGAAGGACTGTGCATGAGGGGAGCTGAGTAGGACTGAATCAGGAGTAGACCTGAAGGGCAGTCCCAGGGGTGCTCTGAGTAGGGCCAAACCGGGAGTAAGCCTGAAGAGCAGTGCAAGGGCCAGCCCCGTGAATAGTTGATTGGGAAGATGATGCAAAGATCCCAGGGTGGGGCATGGTGTGAGGCCCTAGCCTGGGTGTAACAGGAATCTCAGTAGAGGGAAGTAGGCCAAGGCAGATCTTTGGATGCCTGAGGCTGTAGCTGGACCAGAGGCCAAGTAGGGGGCTCAGCCAGAACATGAGGGGCAAGTCCTGACCCTGGTAAGTCCTCTACTCCTAGGAGGCCAAGTGTTGGTCAAAAGTAAGACCTATAGTTGAGCACAATGACCTGCTGCTCCAGGGTGGAGAGTGAGAGTCCTCATAAGACCGTGGAGCACCAGTTGTGGTATGGGTTAAGAACATCACATGGATGCCATCTGCGAGGCATGGGCTGTGATGCAGGGAAGGTAAAAGCCTCAGATAGTGCCCCCTGGCACTGGGGCATGTAATAGGCTGTCTCCCACATTTACCACCAGTTTGAGAACAGCATTTGTGGAGCCACTGCATTCACACAGGAGGGAGGGAAGCTTCATGTGCTAGAGCTAGGTGCCTTCCCTGCCTTCCTTGCCCTATATACCAAGCTATAAAATAAGCTGAAGAGATACCCTAGACAACCAAATAAACATTATTATGAAATATTACAACCTTAGGGCATAAACAACCATAGCAAACAGATAATATGTAACATAACTATTACTGTAGCAGTTGAGCTTCATCTGCTATTTTAAACTTTTTACTGCATTGACAGAACAAGAAATCAAAAAAATTAATGCAGTAAACTAGTAGCTGGCATATACCTGAATTTTAGCAAAGTGATAATTTGAGGAGACCTATACTTTTATAGTAATTTACAACTGCACAGACAATGCAAATCACTGTTCCTTGGATTTAGCAGTATTTTACATTCACCTTGTCTTCACTTTTCAGAGGCAAATGACTATAGTACATAAAGAACAGCAAAGAAGGTCCAATTTCTCAAAGAAAATTAGTTTCAAAATTACTTATTCAGGCTGATTTGGACAGAATCAGTATCTTGGTTCTAGGACCATAAAGGTAACGTTAAATAGAAAATATTGAGCTGAGAGACAAGTATGTAGAAATGAAGAAAAAAAGAACACTAAGACTATGGGATGTACACAGATATAAATCCCCTGTTTATGACTAAAACAAATTAAGCAAAGTTATACGTTCATTAGGTATCTTTGCTTCAGAAATCAATCCTTCTACATAAAGAAAACCCCCTTCTCTGTCCATAAGATTTTACCACTAATAAACAGAGTGATGTAAGAGATGTCCTTTGATACCTTTAATTCTAGTAACAATAATCAATCATTTCTAAATTGGTTTTGATTCACAACAATGAATCTCAGTTCAACATTTGAAAACTAACATTTTTGTTACCTGGTATAACTGCAGTCTATTGCTAGCTTCTTGAGGTGGTATATTTGGAACCATAGGTCCTTCCTAAAATATACAGATTGTAATCAACAATAAATATTAACCCTTCCAGTGAACTACAGCAAAGTGTATACCTATTATTCATAAACACATACAAAAATTACTTAAGCTGTCATGGTACAAAAAAAAGCCACATATGAACTGTTGAAATGTCCATGGATCCTACTAATGGCAAAAGAGGACAGGGACAGGGAAATTATTTTATTTAAAATGGACACAAATGTCCATCTTATCAAACACTGTAGTTGTAGTAGTGATAAGTAACAGTAAGAAGAGTAGTAGCAGTATCACTATTATCTTTTGATTTATATCCCACCATACACAGAAAGGCTGTGAGCAGGTTACAATAAACACAATAAAAACCCACAAGATAAGAAAGGGCAGCAGAATCCCCAATTGACACCCTAAACTTTAAGCTCCACTGCACCCCATGAACTCATGCTTTCCTGCTTACTGCCCAGGAAAGCAAACCTTCTGACCCATCTTAACTGCACTTCCCAACTCCCATTCACACCAATTACACAAAACCTCTTTCCACTTCCCAACATCATACCCACCCACTCCCACTGCCTTTTCTCACACCCAGGAGAGATCCTTCTTTCCACCCCGACATGTCCCTCTCAAACCTATGTCCTCCTCTCTTACACAGGAGGGGATGGCATCTAAAACGCATAAACCTTCTTCCCCCCCCACCAAACCCCAGCAAAAAAAAAGATTAAAATTCAAAAGAACCAAAACAGGAAAATAATGGAAACCTCTCTGTCCCTGTCTTCATCCCCACTGAAGGACAATGCCAAAGAATTCCCTCAAGCATCACCCATTAGTTGACAGTATACCTTGTTCTTCATAATTTTCCTCTTTCAAGAACAAAGCAATCATGCCCAAAGAGCTACTTTTAATAACTTCTCCTTTATTTTTAATTTGTACTTGTGATCACTTAGTACAATACCCAATATGCACTAAAATTCCTATATTGAGATTTTTTTAATTGCCTTTAAACAGTGCTAACACAGTACCACTTGAGGAATGTAAGCGAAGAAAATAGATTATATACCAGCTATTCGTAGATTATATACCAGCTACTTATTCAGCTATATTTGCTCCATAATTTTATTTTCACACCGTCAGCGTGTCCGCGCAGAGTACCCCCCAAGCCTCTTGATTCTCGCCTGGCACGACTTGGATCTTAATAGAAATAAGGAAGAAGGGGTTGTTATTTGAGGGAGTACCCGCAGGAAGTACCACGCTGGATCGGGTATAATGCAGGTGCTTTTATTCATCTCTTTTCTTTCTATTATTTACAGGAACCCCCTTTGGAGGAGGAAGCAGTCTGACAGACCGATCTCGGGGATCCCCCAGGCGTCCTGGCTGGTCCTGATCCACTAATCCAATAGGGAAGTACCGCACAAAGTCCTGGTATCTGCCACTAATTATCTCATTAGTGGCTCGTTAGCATTCCCTTGCCATGTCTTTCCTGGATTGGGGTCCGCCATGTGCTAGGGGTCTCTTGTTTCCAACCCCTTTCTCTGCGGGCGCAGGGTGCCGGATCCCTGCCTCCTCAGGGTTCAGTCTTGTCTGGGTCCTAGCCCGCTTATCTTAATCAAAGGAAGAAACTGAAAAGAAAAGTTTTCCTTTGTTCTGCTCCCGCTGGAAGCTTCCCACCATTAATTGTCCTATTAGTGGCTTGTTATAGCCACTACCTGTGTCTTTCTCTGGCAGAGCTGGCGTGAAGGCTCTGCGGCTCTCCCATGGTCAGGGCTTGCCCTCTCGGTCCTTGGCGTCTCTCTCCCCTCAGGGTCCTGGATTCACCCAGACTCTTCAGGGATCTGGGTAGGGGTCATCCCTCCCGCTGCCCCTTCAGCTCGATGTAGCCTCCCTGATCCTTAATGCTGGCTGTGGCTCCAGCCCGTGGTGCAGCTCCGCTTTTCCCCGTGCTCACCGCCGTTCCCGTGGACTCAAGGTAAACCAAGATGAGGGCTGTGTTCCAGGATCCTTCTGCTCCCTCTGATCCTGCGTCAGGGTCCCTCTTCCAGATCCTTCTCTCTGGAGGGTCTCTCTCACAGCTCTTCTCTCTCTCTTTCTCTGTGGTGCCCAAAGGCAATTTCTCTTTTGCCTTCCCTCCCTCTTATCCTTCGGGTCCAGGCCTCATTGGTTCTCCGTGGGCAGGGCCCACCTCCTCCCCCCGAGTTGTAATTGTCTTCAGCTGTCCACATCCCTCTAGTAACAGGGTCTCAGTTAGGGCCCTGTTACACACACTAATGATGCGTAGACCTTTAAATCACTTATTAAAAAGCAGTGCCCATTAGCACTGTAAAAGCATTAGACATGAATCTAACAAGAAGGAATCTAGTGCTATAAATTCTCTCAGATCCTCTCGCTAAAAAAAAAAAATTAGTTAATACTAAGAAGACTAGAAAAACAGAATACGTAGTGTCCATCTCGAAAAGCAATACACTCATAGAACTCTTTTAAGTCTCTTTGTGAGAAACATTTCAAAAGCTTTTAAGTGGATATTAATAGAAATTAGGCTCCCAAGCCCCTTAGGTACTTTTGAAAATTCCACTCCCAGTGATATTCAAAAAAGTGAGTTGGTTATTAAAGACAGGTTTTTCACCAAAAAAGGCTATATCTTCAGCTTCTGAAAAATCAAGATAATTTCACATAACTGTAGTATCCATTAGCTTTGCATGCATGTCAGAGACAATTATATGATTAAAGAGAATTTACAACTGTCATTCTGAAACATTCCATGTTCCTTTGGAAGATACTCCCCCAAAGATAACACATGGTTTCTAGGCTGAAATTTGTTCAGACAATAATTGCTTGGTAATTGCAAATGCAGAAAATGGCAGGTGGCAAATCTGTTCTACTTCTAACTTTGTCTTCTCATAACAAGGAAGGTGTGGAAAATTGGTAGTTAGGTATATTTGTAAGTATATGCACTTTGCCTTACCAGTTTTATATTTTCATGCTTGAATACAAAGATCTAAATCAAAGGAGGCTGTAAGAGGGAAAGCAACAGAAACTGAAACAATGAAAGGAATACTGTGCTGCTAAAATTAATATGGATCCTTGGTGAAATAATGGGAAAGATATTAAGCAGTAAATAACTCCAGCCTGGCAATCTTAAGGCTAGAAAAGTTTATTTTTTTAGGTCAACTTTAGAATAGACCTTTAAAAGAATGTTAGCTTCCTCATGCATCTCAATTGATTCCATCAACACACTGTTTACCTTGCTTAGCAGTGCTCTTTCCCCATGTCCCTTTCCTTTCCATATAAAACCTTTTCTTTCTGTCCTTTCATAACATCTGGCAAAGCAGGTTGTTGTCTATGAAAGTTCATGCCTTTCAACCAAGTTAATCTCTGAGGTGTCACCCTAATCTATCTTCTGCCTTAAACAGATTAGTGTAAGAAAGAAAACCTTATAGAAATTAGTGTAAACAGGGAAAGAAAGCACTGTCATCAAACTGACAATACCTACTGCACCATTTAACCCAACCCTGAGATAAAGGTAACTGAGCTAATAAAGCTTTACTAAAGCCTGCAAGGCAGAAGGCAGGGCAGGGTGGCACTTGCCTATCTGGGAAGATGAAGGTGTACTTTAAGAGAAATACATATGATGGTAATTTTTTGTTTGATAACTTTCCTCTGCATATTTTGTATCCTTGGAAAAAATGAATAATGGTTAAATAATGGTCGTTTTAAAAAACTCTTTGTGAGACCCTTTAATCAGTTTTCCCATCTTAAAGTCCTGTAGAAAGAAGTTTGCAGTACCAAACTAATTTGGTCTATTTGATTAATGTAATTGAAAATAGGCAGACTAAAACTCATCATCAGAGATCCAATTCAGAGTGGTAAGACTGGATGTTTCCACTATTAAAGTGGACACTGAAGAACAGTCACCTGAGGGGTGAACTTGAGGGGAATGAGAAGTTTAGCTTGCCCCAAAACCATGACAGAAAGACTTTTTAATGACATGCCCTCAAGCATTCACAGAGGCAAATTAGTGGATCAAACTGGTGGCACTGAACAGGTGCCAGTCACGTATACTGACAAAACAAGCCGAAAGCTCAGTAGGTAACTTGTCAACTTAATTACCATTTCATATGATGTTTCAAAGCTGGACACATCCTCACGAAAAACTGCAACTGATTCCAGTAGGCTACTCTTAAATTTGGGCTGAACTTGAACCAACTCATCTTGAACACTGACCTAAAGTATAAAAGAGAATCTATTATTTAAAAGTATATTAAACAAATGTATTCAAGACTAATAATACAGAGAGATGCATCTATTTATATATCATCAAAACTACAGAAGCCCTAAGCAAAAGAATATTTTATTTAGAGCATCAAACATAAAGAAGGTTTTATAAAATCTTCAAAACTTTATTGTCTTACATGATGCTGTGATTTCAGCTTCTTGATTGAAAGTTAATGTGGCAACAAAATAGCAAAAAGTGCAAGTTTTACTCTAATGTATTCAAAGAAGGAAGAGAAAACAAACACCCTCCCTTTTACAGTAACTGGGGTTTCTAGAGATGTAATGTACCTCTTGTTCCCTCCAGATGTCACATTTGTTGCAGAATATATGCAAGTTTTCTGCAACAAATGGTAAACATGCCAGACTTAACACCAGTAGCACATTAAAGCACTGGCAACTTTAAAAGGCTCCCAAGACTGGCTTCAGCTGGCTGTCAGGCTGTTCAAGAGCTGGGAACTTTAAAAGTCTCTGAAGCCTGTCAATGAGCCTATCTGGCTTGCAAACCCTTTTAAGTTCTGTGGGGACTAGAGGCAGCCCTCTATTGCCGCCCCCAGGCTAGAGCAGGGATGGACAAAATAGATCCCATGGGCCAGATCCAGTGTGGAGGGGCTTTGTATGACCCACAGTGGGTCCCAGTCCTGACTGGCCCAGGCACCCCCTGACCATGGTGCATCCTGTTGCCCCCTAGGCACACAGTGAGGCTGGGGCAACTCAGCAGTGGCTCCTTCTGGTTGCCACCACCACTGGCCCCAGTACCACGGTACCAGTGGGGACCCGCACACAAAGTGCCACTCCACCCTGCCCCGCCCCGCCCCGCCCCGCCCTGGACTCGCCTGCCCAAGCTGAGAAACAGCAGTGGCACCAGCCAGGCAGAAACAGCTGCTCAATGTGGGGGGAAAGTGGCCCCCTCCCCCTCACCACTGTCATGCCCTTCTTGATGCAGCCACGCAGAGCCCATGCCCAGGCTGCCCTTTGGCTTCTCTGCACTGCCACCACTACACCACTGGGCAGCCTGGACATGGCAGTGACAGCAGCAGTGGAGATGCAGAGCAGCCTGGTCACAGGTGGCTGCAGCAAGAAGGGCCCAGCAGCAGCAAGAGGCTGCCATGGGCAGGTGGTGCAGAGCAGAAGTTTTGGCTGGTCTGCTCCTGCCAGGATAAGTCCAGAGCAGGTGTGGAGCAGGACTTAGGCTGCATGCTGTTGGCAATGGTAGCAAGGCACTGTAGAGCGCATGGGCTCTGGGCTGTTGTGGGGCAGAGGCAGGTGCAGGGGAGGCTCCCATGCACACCCCACTATACCCACAAACCCTCCCCCACAAACTCCACAACCACACCCATCCCCACACACAATCAGACAACCCATAAACACTGCACCCACCCACACCCTTCCCCCTTTACCCCACAAACCCAACACCCTTCCCCACATGCACTCCTTCACACACACCCACATACCTTTGGCGGGAGTCCTGCTCACTGCTATGCACACATCCCCCTCCACACACCCACACATCCCCACAAACCTCCCATACTGACCTACCCACATCCACATATACCCCCACACCCCACACACAGCCCCCCACAAACCTCATTACCCACTCACCATACCCTCCCACACCCCTCCACACACCCCATAATATAAAAGATTAAGACTTCATTTTGAGCTAGTATACAATCACTTCTATATAAATGATGCAAATACACACAAATAAGGACTTTTTAAAAAATAAAATTAAAATATATTATTGTGGATGTTTGATTTTTAGTAATGTAATTTGTATTTTATTCCACTTCTAAAACTGCAACCCCCACCTTCCCAAATGGAGTACTTTTGGGGGGAGGGGAGGGACTTTCAGTGGCAAAGGTCAAGGATTAGGAGGTGGTGGTGAAGGTGGCAGAGCCACAGGGCAGCCCCTCACAGGCTACGAGAGGCTGTAGCAGGGAGTACTGGGCTGCAGCAAGGAGAAAGGGCCATTTTTCCCCTGTGCTGAGCAACAGTTTCTGCCTAGCTGGTCCTGTTACTGCATTAGCCAGAGATTCTGGAGAAGATGTGGGGCGTGCCTGGTCAGGACTGTGGCACGAGTCCCCACTGGTACCATGGGGCTGGGGCCAGTGGCAGCAGCAGATGAAAGAAGCTGTCACTGCCTGGTCTGCCTAGAAAGGCAATCCTGCTGTGGAGCCACCCCAGCCCTGCTGTGAGCCCAGGGGGCAGCAGGATGTGCCACCACCTGATGGCGCTTGGACCAGGCAGGACCAAGGGACCCACTGTGAGCTGGACAAAGCCCCTCCATGAGCCGAATCTGGCCCACAAGCAGTATTTTGCCTCCCCTGTGCTATGTTATGCTCCTAAGAAATAACTCCAAAACCTTTCACTGTAAGATAGGAGCTCACAGACTGGAGACAAGAGAGGCAGAGAGAGACCTGTATGTACTAGTCAATCATAGGAATATTATGAGCCACCAGTGGATGCAGCCACAAGAAAGAGTTATTGCATTCTCAGATGTATTAGGTGAGGTATAACTCACTACAAAGTAGTACTAGGTACCCTGTATAAGCTATTAGAAATGCTTCATTTAGAATACGATGTATATTTCTGGTCACCAATATTCAAAAAGAAGAATTTAAACTGCAGTAGATAAAAAGAATGGCTGCTTAGATGCTCAGAGAATGGAGAACATATATTGCAAAGTGAGACTAAAAGAATTTGACTCGTTTAGTTCTGCAAAATGAAGGTTGAGAGAGAATATGATTACTCTGTATAAATTTATCCATAGAGTATATATCAGGAAGGGAGAATAGGTATTAAACTTGAAAGAAATGTATCATACAAGTTACAAATGGTTACAAACTTATCACAAACTAATTAGACTAGAATTTAGAAAAGGGCTTTTAATGGTCACAGTGTTAAGTTTTAGAATTATTTTCCAAACAAGATAGTAAGGGCAGGTAACATGAATTGCTTCAATATGGAGCTAGACAAGTTTATGAACAGGATGACAGGATAGAATAGGGGTGTTCACAGAACAATAATCAGAGATTGCGATAAGTAGATTTAAGTACAGGCAACCCCTGCTTAGCACTCTTAATTGGTTCTGGAAAAACAGAGTGCTAAGCAAAACAGCGTTAATTGAAACCCAGTTCCTCATAGGATTTAATGTAAATAAATATAATTGGTTCTGAACAACTTGCTGGCCCAGACCCTACACAGCGAGGCTCTCGTCGGCATGTGGAAAGCAGTGGGCCCACCCGCCAACCAGAACCTGCACCCCGCTCCACCCAGCGGGGGCACCCTCCAGGACACCCAACACTGGAACTATATGCCACTGCCAGATTACTTTAGGCTCAGGACAGTTTTCATGCCCTGCGAGTGAGTGCGTGACTGGAACAGGGCATGGGCTGCAGGCCAGGGGCAGTGGGGCTGCAGCCTGGGGGCCAGGGAGGCTCTGCAGGCTCAGCCCCACTGTGGCCTAGAGCAGCGGACAACACACATGTCCTGCCACCCTGGGCCCCGTACTTCTGCCGCCCCTCTAGCTTGGACCCCATGCTCACACCCCCTGCCCACCTGCCCCTTCTTGCTGCCACTGCCACTCCTCCCCACCTGCATGCCAGCCACGGGCTTCTGTTGCCCCACCTTGGGCACTGGGCACCAGCCCAGGCTCCCTGGTCATGCCCCACCCCCCACCCCCTGCTTTCTCACTGCCGACTCCAGCACCACGTGCAGAAGCAAATCCCACCCTGCTGCCCCACCGTGGGCCCCCACTGGCTGTCACTCACCTCTGAACTTGCTGCTGCCGCCACTTCTGCACTGAGCATTATAATGAAATGCTCTGAGCACTAAGTGAAACTGGGTATGTATTTTAAATACTGCGGTTTCACTATAGCGCTCAAGCTGGGGTTGCCTGTATTTGGAATCCCCATAAATCAGGGTTAGCAACCTTTTGTCCCAGTGGGCCAGAGCTTGCAACTTGACCACCTGCTGCAGACTGCAAATCTGTGCCTTGTAGACAGCTCAAGCCACCTGTGCTTACTCTCACTACAGATACCTGGTTCATCTGCAGTTAGGTAAACAGAAGAAGGAGAGAGCAGAAGGGAGGACTGCAGAGGAGGGTGCTGGAGAGGGGACAGGTGGCTTGACAACTGCATGCTGACCAGTCCCGCATGACTCCTCTTTCCATGAATGCTCTATCTAGCTTTTGAGGCTTTGGGTTGTTTTTTGGTTTCCACTCAACACTGAAGCTTTTGAAATTGGCTGTAGCAAGTGGCCAGAGTTTGTATGGGGTACTCTCAAATGTGTGGCTGAAAGGCCTTACTCGCATGCTCAGTATAAAACTGATCACAAGATTAGTAGTCCAAAAGGATGTTTTTCTCCAGGTTACATTTGCAAGGATTATATGGTCTTTTGCCTTCCTCTCTAGCAAAGGACATGGGTCTTCCTAGGATCATCCAAGCACCTGGCAAACAGTGGACAAATGGGAGGGAACAAAAGGCAGTGGACACACCCTGATCTCTCCTTACTCTTTACCTGTGGGTTAGGTTTTTTTATGGGGTGCTTTGTGAATATGCTACCTAGCAGAGATTGGAGTGGATGATTTTATGGACGCTTTTGTATAAGAAGTGGTCTGTGAGCACAGATAACTGGACTCAGTAGCCTGGGAGGCCCCTTCCAATGCAATGTTCTTAATTTTTGTACTAGTCTTTATGCTCTTATTACATGGCATAAAACCAAACAGGCATTGCTGGCCAAACTTCTGTGACCTCAGGTGCCTGGGGCGTATTCATCGTATATACACCTACAGTGCAATAAAATTAAAAAAGGCACTAGAAAAATTTAAACCTATCACCCCCTTTGAAAGAAAGGAGGACAATTCCTACATTGGCTACACTTTCAGAAGTACAGCTTGTGCAATGTTTCCTTTCTCTAAGCTGAGCCTCATGATTCAGACTGTCTCCTAATAAGTAGAAACAAAAGGATGCAGCTTCCGATACTTACAGCTTTGGTCAGTAATTTGTTAAAAGAATATCTGAGTGTATCAACTCCTTCTGATTCTTCTTTTGTCACCTCAACTTCAAATCTGTTTAAAATAGTATAGGCTTCCTATAGAACAAAAACATAAACTTACAGATGCAGTATTTCTAATTTATTTATAGGAATACAAACATATTTGTAAGAAATACATGAAAGGAATACTGTCAAATTAGTCTAGGTCCAACATTTAAGTTGTGTTATTTTTTTGTAAATGAGAATTTTTGGATTAAAACAGATCAGTTACTTATCAGGACAAGAGCAAATGAGGGTATTCTAATAAGCAGATCTGAAAGAAACTTAGAAACCCAAGACATGGGCTGGTTTCATATTCAGTGTTATTTAACACCACTGTGGCAAAGCAGATTACTCATATTTTGAATTATTTGGATATACTATACATTTTAAGAAATCTTCCCAGCTCTGAGTTATTATCTGCACCAAACTTCACATTTAGAGGTTCCCTTACCCCATTTATAACAAGTTTTATTACAATATATTCACTGATTTATTGAGCATTTTATTAAATAACTTTGTTATGATGAGGATGGTTTATCGATAGATCTTCTTTCTACTTACCAGTAGTTTGGTTCTCTTAACGCTGTGGATTTTATTACCCTCATTATAGAAATAGGACATAAATTATTTAAAGGAGGAAATAGGATCATTAGATTACTTTATAGTTTCCTATCAGAAGGAAAAAAGTTATGGTAACCTGAGATAAATGGCTATGTGAAGTTTGTAAGCTGTCTGGTGGCCATTTTGAAGATTGTTTTTATTAAGGGCAGCTTAAGATACCTCTAACAACATGGTGGGGAGGGGGTTTCCATGCATCCCTTTAACTCTCAGGAACACACTTTGAGGTATTAGTCACATTAGAATCTCTCTCACAGGCATCAACCACAAAAAAGAAGCTACCTGAGCCTGTTCCCATTCTCACATCTTTTGTCAAAAAAGTGTCTCCACAGCTGCTATTCTAAGACTGCACACTCTGCTACTTTGAAGGCCCAGACAAATAGGAAAGATAGAACTGGGTGTCATCAGCACACTGACAGCAGTCCAAATCTCTACACAGTCTCTCCCAGTGGCCTCAGGTACACATTGAATAGGAGGGGTAACAAGATGAAACCCAGGGACACCCCACAGGAAAGGTCCCTATGGGACAAGCACTTGCCCATCACCACCCTCAAAACCTTACTGCTAGGAAAGCATGGAAGGGTGGTCCTGCAAATACCCACCAGATCATGAAACTGTGTTATTAGCACCTTGTGGTCAACTGTAAGAACAGATCGCTGAAAGAATTAATAGGATCAACAGGGTACTGTTTCCCCTATCAATGTTCAGGAAAAGATCATGAACTAAAGCCAGGTATCCAAAAGACTCCAGATATATCTGGAGCTGTCAAGTGACACCCATACAATCACCTTCCCCAAAAGGGGAAACAGGGATGAGAAAGTCAATGTCAAAACAGATTTTCTCAAGTAATGGATGGAAAAATGCAACTTAAGTATGTCCAGCACTCACCCTCCCAAAATGAGGCACTGACCATGCTTACAAGCAATGGCTCCAATCTGCCTGGGGCTGGTTTTATAAGGTAGGATTGTGATCAATCCAGTTCACAAATGGTCACCTGTATCTCCCCAAACTCATCTTCTGCATTGGTGAATCACAACAAATGAAACTGGTCCAGACAAGGCTGAGCTTCCCAAGTCAAAATATACACTCTATAGCTAAATTGGTGGTACCCAAGCCACACTTTATACAAACATTATTTCTGTAAAGTAGGTGTTGAAATAATCACAGAAGACCGTGGATGACAATTTCCAGGCAGAAATGATCAGGATTTACCAAGCCATACACCATCTGGAAAAGTTCCGGTGGACAATACTTTGCAGATACAATAGCAGAGGAGAAGAAAAACATCTTTCCTGCTGCCACTGCCATACTACTATAGTCCTTTATAAACAATCTATGCCACAGTCACTTGGCTCTGGCACAGGTTGAGAGTGACCTCTAATAGCCTAATCTCCTGCTCCGTGCTCTAACTGCCCACCCTCCTGCTTCAGCTGTCTCAACTCCCCTGTATACCAAGCAGATCTATGCTCCTGCTGTGGTGGGAATGGGGACCTGGGTGCCAGTGGTTCTATGCCTGAGGTCAGTATGCTGTTCCACAGTTTGACCAAGCCTGGAAATGACCTCTGTACAGTACTGCACTCATGTAGTGTGCATTGTGTTGTGTACACATACCCTAGCAGTGACTTTAGTCATATGAATAATCCCATTAATATCAATGAAACTATTTACTTATAAAATCTATTGAATAAATGTTTGCAAGATCTACTGATTATAAACCCTCTGGTGTAAAACCTTTTCTTTAAACTCCTCTCAAAGCACCTAGGATACATTTATACTACTAAAATAAAATAAAATATACAATCAATTACCTTTTCCTATATGCCTATAACAATGTGAATGAACAACATAGGAAAGTCTGGGGAATTATGCTTCTGCTCCAAGAATTTATTTTAATTTGATCCTGAAAAATAATTAGTTCTGTGTCTTCCCTGTATTAAGTTCCATTACATACCTCCCTTAGCCCCCATTTAATATGAAGGTACCAAAACTGGTGACACAATTTGAAATCTTTTTGATATGCTGATATACAACCTTTCTGGAAGAAAAAAATTAGTATTTAACCTTTTTTCTCTCCATAAAAGGTGGACAAATAAACAAAAATTGCAATTCTTTAAATTGATTAATTTATTTAGGAAAAAACATAGTACATAGTATATATACCAGAGATAGGCAAAATATGTTCTACGAGCCAGATCCAGCCTACCAAGGGATTTTATTTGTCCCACAGTGAGTCCCTCAGCCCTGCCTGGCACAGTGTGGGGGGCAGCCCACACTGCAGTGAGTGCACCCAGTCCCACCACCCTCTAGTACAGGGCTGGAGTAGCATAGCAACCAGACTCTGCTTTCCAACAGCCCCAGTGGTGGTGGCTCCTTCCGGTTGCCTCTGTTAGTGTTGTCACCACCACTGGACCTGGCCCCGCCACCTGGCCAGCCCTGCCTGTCTGCCCCTTACCCACTGCCAGGGGTGCCAGATAGAGCAGGCAGGTTGGGTCTCCAGGAAGACCAACCTGGGACCCCCATGAGCAGGACACATTTGGCCAGGGGATGGGATACAGACATCCCATTTTAACTAAAGTTTTAAACAAAAAGTCTGAAAAGAATGGTCTTACCTCAATAGGTCCTAAAGTCATATCTATTTGTATTTCTTTATCACGGATGTTGGATAAAGCTTCCATTGCAAATCTGACATCATCTAAGTCACGAATGGGTCGAGATAATTTCTTTAAATATTCAGTTATAAATGATATAATGTCAGTCATTTTCTTCTTGTATTCCTCATTTAAGTAACGACAGAGCAGCATTTTCCATGCTTTGGCTTCAATTGACAAAGCTAATTTCAATGGCCCTGAATTGCAAAACACACACATGACTTTACTGCATCTAAATTTTAATTCTCTCAAGAAAACCACACTATTGATGTACAAGTCATGTATATATCTTTACAATGTAATTCTGGTCAGAAGAATGGCTGTATGAACAGAACCAAATTATAACATTTAATTGCTTCATAAACATTTCAAATGTACTGGTTCATTTTTGTGGTTGCTTTGTACATTTTATAAACCTTTAAAAACAAGTTTATTTCACTAGAAAATGAAAAAAAATTAGATGAACAACAAAAGAACAAAATTGTCCAATTAAACTGTATTTATTTAGATTCTCAGACAAGTCTCATTTTCTGCAAATCAATGAAGATCCATTAAAGCTAGTGAAATTAAACTGATTTACACTAAAAAAGGATTTGACTCAGTAGTTATTTTTGAAAAAAGAAAATTTTAATTAACAACATTTATTACCACTAGCAATGGAAGATGAGTGATAGCTAACCTAATATAATCATTATATTCACAAAGAAGGATTATGTGAAAGCATATTTATCCATTTTATATGCCCTCCTTTTTTTGGAGTTTTTTTTCAAAACCAAATCATATTTCCCTTTGTGGAGAAACAGGAGCCCTGAAAAAACTACAAAAGGACTGATGATGAGTCACTTTGAGTGGAATGTGGGTTATTTAAGGGCTGCATTGACGGACTTACTATTCATGTCTGCCTAAGGACAGTATTTCAGGGTTAAATTCTCTCATAAAAATCCTATAACCCAGAAAAGTGTTTCTAATCAAAAAGGCAAAAAAGGGAAAAGAAAAAAACTATTTTTCTTCTGATGAATTTGCCAGCTGAAGTTCAGCACACACAGACCAGTTTAAAAATGGTGGGTTCTGGTCTAAGTTAGACCTCAATGTACTGTCACACTTAAGCAATTTAGGGTAGACCATTCTATCAAACTTCTACACCAGATCCCCTCCTAACTCAAGTTACGTTGCAGGCATGCAGGAGCTCAGTTCATACTTGGCTGCTCCAGCCAAATGTCTAACCTACCCCCCACCTCTGGGCTGCCACAGAGCCAAGGCAGCACAGACCCTCCGCATAGCCCTGCATCCTGCCTCTGGCCAGCTGTCACTGGTGGAGGGAGGGAGGTGTCCGTGGCCCTGAACCAGCCCTGGCACTTGAGCACCTGTGTCCCCACACTGTGCTACTCCACCAGGTTGTGAAACATCTGATGATGTACAAATACCTTATGCTGAACCCAGGAGAAGCCCTGCATGCTGGCTCAGCCCCATAGGAGCCTAGCCCTGTCACCTGCACACCCACCCCATGGCTCATACCAGCTCAACTCTGCAGAAGCTCAGGCCTAGCACCCATTATACACATACTCACCAATCCCCTTAGCACCAGGCACTGGCTCAGACCTGCAGAAGCCCAACCCTAGTACCAACACACCACATCTCAATGATGAGAGCCAAGCATCCTGCCCTCAGACCCCAGAATGGCCTTCCCCGAAGCAGGAGCTAGTGTGGGAGGCTTGCCTCTAGCGGGTCAGGGTGGCAGGAGGCAGAACATTGGGACTGGGTCTGCATGGAGGCCCTGTGGCCTCTGAGGCCAGCCACTGCTGGTAGGTACCTAGGGCATGGGCACTTGGCATGCCACAAGGCTTTTTTTGGCCCACAACTACAGTGTGCTACAGTGTACTACAGTGTGGGGTATGGGGAGGGCACTGAGCCTCCAAACTGGGGCAAGCAAGCAGATGCCCCTGGAACCTTCAGGTGGGGCATGGCAAGCTGCCTCTGTCTTGCAGGTAAAGGTCAATGGAAATTTCCAGGCCTGGCCATGCAGCATTGCCAGAATCATGGGGTGTCTGCTTGAAGCCCCTGGAACGTTTTAAGGTTGTGGGGATGGCCTGACCAAGGGAGCCCCAGTTACGTGGGAGCAGGAGACACACCCAGCTGCAATGAGAGGGAGAGTCACACGCCAGGACCCACACCTTTGCACATCCTTTGCTCTTCCAGCCTTCCATCCACCCCCTTGCAGCTACACCCTCACCCACCCACAGACGCTGAAATCCCACAGGCACCACCGCAAACCATGAATCATCCCATCCCTTCCTCCTCCACTACGCAACCCTGGGCACACAACTGGGACTATGGGGAGATGAGGGATCTCGTTGTCATCTGGGATGAGGAGGAGATCCAGCACCAGCTCCAGAAAATATAATGCAACAGGGATGTCTTCAAGTGCATCACCTAGCAGATGCAGGAGTGGGGCCACAACAGGGACTAGATGCAGTGCCCAGACCATGTCAGTATAACCACATAGATGACACCAGTGAAAGATCCAGAGCCTGGAGGCAGACCAGGCCATTCTGAGGAGCTGTCCTGCTTTCTCACCAAGGACAGTGCTGTTGAGACCATGCACACCTACAACACTGCTCAGGGGCAGGAGGAGTCACCTTTTGGGATTCTGCCAGAGGAGCAGGTATAGGGAGGCCCCAGGATGGCAGGATAACTAAGTCCAAGAGCAGGTCCCCAGGGCAACAGCACAGCTGGTGGAGCCAGCTCACAAGGAGTCTGTCCCATTCGTGCTAATCCCCACACCATCACAGGATATGGGAACTGAGGTGCACTGAACCTAGACCTTGACTTCCCCTTGCACAGGGCCATAAGCAAGAAGCATGGCACACAGGAGGGGCACCAGTGCCATCAGGGACATCACCACACTCCCACACCCAATCAGCCTCCCCCAATACTGGCAGTCACCCCATGTGCACAGGATCCCCAAGCAGTTCCAGGCCAGTCCTGAAGGGATACAGGAGTACTCAGAACAGGGGGAAGAGTGCAGCCCACTGAGCCAGGCTGTCACTGGGACAGTGTCTGGCAGGAGAGCCCACTGCCCCAGCTCATTCACCTACCAGCTGGGGAGTCTGGGAGTTAATTTTGCTCCCTGCAGTCCCCCTCCTGACCCAAGCCCTGCTGTGGGGGAGGCAACAGTTTTGGTGGGGATAGGCAGCACTGTGTTCAGGCCTGCTGCATGACATGGGCCTCCTGGGGTCCAGTGAGGGAGAGCCAGGAATCTATGGCACCTGCTGAGGCAATGCCTTGTGCCCCACTATCTCTTCCCTCTAGCTCAGAAGCCACCTCCCACCCCTGGTTCCACTCCACAGCCCTCTCAAGCACACAGTGGGTTTGGGATCACCCACCTGTCCAGCTCCTACAGGGGGAAGTCCATGGTCTTCACTTCTAAGTTCAGGGAGTAGTGTGCCAAGTGAAAAGCCCCTGTACCCTGTGCCTCCCCTTCAGGGTTTTGTGTTTCTTGAGTTCAGCCCCTGAGGCATTCCCCCAAACCCTGCCCCTGTTCTAACTGCCCCTTCCAGGTTCTTTTGCCCCTTTCTCAAACTCCCTGCGCTCTCCAAAGGTTTGCTGGTTTGTGTTAATTGGGAAGAGAGACCTGGGCACTGTTCAACAAGTTTTATTTATTAAACACAGGGAAAGCTTAGCAGCTGCAACATTTTATTAAAAACTAAGGCATGTCTCTTCCTTGCTCCACATTCCTCTGTGCTCTGGTGTGTACCCCTGCAAGGGCAGGGGAGGAAGGGAAAGGTGAACAGTGCCCAGGAAGCCTGGGTTGTGGGCAGTGCTGTTCAGAATGCAGGGCCAGAGGAGCTTGGGACAGGAGACCCAGAGCCCAGTACCAGGGCACAGGCATTCAGAGGCCTCCAGCCTCTGGCTCTACTCATCTGGGGAGGGCTCCTGGTCCTCCAGGGTAAGAATGTAGTTGGCCAGGGCTTCATAGATCCAAACTGCCTGCTGCTGTGTGGGGATGGAGTCCCCAAGATCAGTGGGGGGGCTTGCCATCTCCCTTATCCCTATGCTGTCATTCCCATTCTGTACATCAGGCCTTCCTGGCCCAGGCTGCATGGAAGACTTATCCCCTGGTCTCACAGATGTTGTGGAGGACACATGCAATGAGTCACATCAGGTTCTCCATATCCACCTCTAAGTGTGCACTGAGACTCCACCACCATGCCTTAAGGTGGCTGAAGGAGCACTCCACCATCATGCAGGGCTTGTTCAGGCAGTAGTTGAAGTTCTCCTTCTGGCAATCCAACTGTCCTACATAGGGCTTTATCAGCCAGGACATGAGGTGGTAAGCCGAGTCCCTGACGATGATGATGATGGGGAGATCATGACATTACCAGTGATGAAATCGGGAACCCCAGGAGCATAGCACCCACTCTCCATCAGCCTAGAGAGCAGGGAGTTGTGGAAGATGTGGACATCATGGGCATTCCCCGCTCAGCCAGCAGAGAGTTGAGTGAAGCAGCCCTGGTGGTTGACAATGCCATGCAGGATGACAGAGAAGTATCCCCTACAACTGACTAACACCTGGGCACCTTAGACCAGGCAAAGGATGGGGATGTGGGTGCCATCCACAGCCCCTATGCAGTTGGGGAAGCCCATTGATAGAAACTGGCAACCACCTCCTGTGGGTTGATGAGGCAGATGAAGCAGCTGACCAGGATATCCTAGATGACCGGGTACACCTCCTGAATGGCCTCAACAACCATAGTCTTGCCCCTGCCAAACTGGCTGGTGATGTGACAGTAACTGCTGGGGGGTGAGGGCAGCTTCATGGCAGCAATGGCCACCCACTTTCCTGAAGTGAAGGACTGCCATATGCCAATGTCTTGGTGTGTGTTGTGGGAGCCACCTGGACAATGATATCCATGAAGGTAGCCTGGCACATGTGGAAGGTCTTGACCCACTGTCCAATATCCCAGGTGCCCAGGACAATCTGTTTCCATCAGTTGCTGCTGGTAGCGCAGGCCCAGTACTGGCAATTTATGGTCTGGAGGTGGTGCCACAGCACCCCAGCAACAATGGCAGTCTGGGTGACCTTGTCCTTATCTGCCACGTGAAAGTCAGTGGCCCAGCCCAGGACACTTCTTGGGCACAGTGTATAGTAGGTGGCCCTGACTGGGACAGCTGGCTGACTCCTGAGTCTCGTTGCTTAGGTGCAGGAGGCAGGATGCGAAATTGCTCTCAACCTGCTGGCCTTGGCCAATGCAGACAAGCTATGTGCCCACTCCCACTAAAGGGCGAATGTCTGTTCTGTTCATTCCCTGTCTAACCTAGGGTGTTTAGAATAAAGTGCAAAAATTAAACTGGTTCCACCTCAGGCTTTTTGAATGTCTATACTTAGCCTGAGTCAGTCTGTGTCGTACACTGCATTAGACTGTAAAGTATCTAAAGTAGGAAGAAGCACACATAGATATAATAATAAAAAGATTTCTAAGAATTCCCATTCTTATATGACCACTGATTACAATCATTGCACACATTAATCAATAAACTTCATTTTATACAATAAATCAGATGATTTAGGATATAACGATTACATTCATCTATTACCTTTACATTACGTAAAAGGAAAAAGGAATACTCATACCTGTCTGCAATTCAATTGGACCTACAAGAATAGTAGGTTTTAAATCCTCAATCTCTTGCTCAAAAGTAGCATAATGAAGAATTTCAGCTCTGATTTCAGTCAGAGAAGGATTGCTAGCCAGAAATTCCTGCATGAAATTAGAACTATTATTAAACAGTGTTTCTACTTCATCGGTAAAATTTTGGGAACCGCAGAAAACAGATGAGCTACATCAAATACATACACAGTTGCACGAACAAATGTCCTACAATTTTACAGGCAAACTGAGCAATCCCATGTATGAATACCAATATGTCCATGCAAACAGAGTATTTCCCCATGTAATGTCACTCATTGCACAGCCCTTTGAAAATTTGGCCCTCAAACTATCAAAACAACTATATCTTAACTACTGTTCTACTGTGCGCATTCATGATCTGATATTTCTTTTCTTGTCTGAGATTGGCTTTGTTTTCTTTCTCAACTAGTACTCAATACACATGACATTTGTCTCTCAGTTTTTTTAAATAAGATGTATAAAAGTGGCAATGAGCAGAAGGGCTTATTAAGAATATGGGTTGGGCAAAAAGTTAATGAATTCTAGGATAACAGGGACAGACAACTCAGGACTAACTACAAAAAAGTCCCAACTGTTTTCTGAAAGAAACCCACACTCCTTTAACTGTATTTCCTGATAATACTCCTCCTCAGTCTAGTCTAGGAAAGTGCCTAGTCCTAAGTATAATTCATACCTTAAAATTTAAAAATATAAGAGTTATTTTCTGGGGCATACATACAAAATAATTTGCTTTCCTTCAAAAGGAATTATTCATATAACTGCCTTTCTGCTTCTCCTTGGCTTCACTTTCCAAATCAGAATAATTAAGCATAAGTGACCCAAGTGCTGCTTAGTGAAAAGGAATTTGCTTGCTTATAAATAAAAGTGTTGCCTTTGTATAGCTACAGCTGTGAAATGTGTCCCTGGATGGCCTCCTCCTGGGACCCAATATCCAGAGCCAAAATTATTTAAGAGAGTGCTGCTCTCCACACGTTAGTTATTTCTTTTAAGCCTGAAAACACAAACTTAACTTGGAACTCCGAGCAATTAGGGGAATGAGTGGATAATATAAATATTCAGAGACACTGGTCTCAAAGACTTTCAATTACAGGCAACTGACCTCTATAGCAGCATCTACAGAGTTTCATTATTGTGAGGGCATAATTAATAGTACAAACAACTAGAAAAGTGAATTTAAGAGTCTTGTTCTACACTGCAGAATGTGCCTCATAAAAAAAGCATTCTGCAATGATTCTCAGGGGTACCTGTGGCCACAATTTTCAACTGTATTGACTAATGTGAAGCTGGTCAGAAATCTGCCTTGCTCCCCCCTAAAATCTCATTTTGTTTTAGAAAAGTTTTTCTTTTTTTGTCCTGCCAGGCCACATATGTAAGCAGACATGACTTGGCACAGACAGAAGTGTGGACCACCAATCCAAGGCCCCTGCTTCGAGCAAGCCGGAAATGCTAGATTCCCTCAGCCTCAGGGGAAAGGATATTATGTAATCCCAACTACATGGGAACCACAGAAACAGACACTTGCAAGGAAACAACAGAGAACAAGTAAGCAAGGATTGATAGCGGGTTGAGAAGCAATGTATATCTAACTTTTGCATTCTATTTGACTTTATTAATTAACTCATGGAATACCAGCAGAAATGGAGACAGCCATTAGCAGTCAGGGTACAGTGCATCCCAGCCTAGAACAGTGCATTGTTAAACACTAGAAGTCATCTAATTCAGATGGAAATACCTAGGGAGAGTAGGTTGGCTGAAGCTTGAAGAACCAGTTGCTCTGAAATGGATTGGGATTGAAGGGAGAAGAGATTGACGTCATATATCTGGACGTTAAAAAAGCCTTTGATCTGGTGTCCCATGACTTCCTCATGGAAAAATTGGCCAACTGTGGCTACACCACAGTTTGATGGTTGGGAAACTGGTTCCCAGGTCAGACCCAGAGAGTAGTGGTTGATGGTAGCGAATCAGCACAGTGCCCTGTGTCCAGTGGCATCCCCCAAGGTTCTGTCCTGGGACTGGTTCTCTTTAACATCTTTATCAACAATGTGGACATTGGTGTCAGAAGCCCACTGGCTAAGTTTGCCAGTGACACTGAACTTTGGGTCATAGCGTCCACACCTGAGGACAGGCTAGTGATCCAGGCTGACTTGTATAAACCTAGTAAGTGGGTGGATACAAACCTGATGATGTTTAATACTAATAAATGTAAGGTATTACACCTCGGGGAAAAAAACCTGCAGCATACTTTAGCCTCTGTAGTTCTATGCTTGCTAGCACCACTGCTGAAAGACTTTGGGGTCATGACTGACCACAACATGAACATGAGCCACCAATGCGATATCGCAGCTGGTAAAGCAAACCAAACTCTGCATCTGATTCTGGTCTCCGCAATTCAGGAAGGATGTCAAGAAGCTTGACAGAGTCCAGAGGAGAGCCATGTGCATGATCAGAGGGCAAGAGAATAGGCCTTATGAAGAAAGGCTGAGAGCCATGGGACTCTTCAGCCTGGAAAAGCACAGACTCAGGGGGGACCTGATGGTTCCCTACAAATACATAAGGGGTGTACATCAAGATCCAGGAGAACATCTGTTCACCAGAGTGCCTCAAGGAAAAATCAGGACCAATGGTCATAAACTCCTCCAAGACTGTTTTAGGCTGGACATAAGAAAAAATTTCTTTACCAGCCAAGCCCCCAAGAGCTGGAATAGACTCCCTCCAGAAGTGGTGCAGGCACCTACTCTGGACTCATTCAAGAAATGTTTGGATGTTTATCTTGCTGGGATCCTTTGACCCTAGCTGACTTCCTGCCTCCGGGGCAGGGGGCCGGACTTAATGATCTTTGAGGTCCCTTCCAGCCCTAATGTCTATGCAATCTATAAAAGCCAATACCCAAGCACAAAATAAAGCAAGCAACCTTCTGATGCTAACCTTTAAACGCAGAGGTTGGATGGATCAAAAAAACCCAGAAAGTCCTTCTTTTCAGTAGAAGAAAGGATAGGAATAGATGCATTTTGAGAAAGGGTGTCATATTTAACTGGAAGATCTACCAAGGTCAAAGAAAAACAGATTTGGAGCAGCTGCAGAGAGGGTGAATCCTGAACTTTTTATAAGATTCTATCTTAAAAATTCTTTACTTAGGGAAATGCACACAGGAGGCAAGAAATACACATGGGAAATGTTATTATTTTGTCTAAAACTATGCCTTGTTTCTGTTTTTTATGCTATCAAAGTAAAAAGTAATATATTTTGGAACTGCATGCAAAGTCTGTATGTGTTCCTGGTACAGCTAGCACATGCCCCTGAAGATTTAAATGATGCAGTGTTTGGGGAAAGGATATGGTAAGCTACCCTCCCCTTGCGGGGTCTGCTCCCTGCTGGGGTCTCTGGTGCACCAGCTGGAGGAGCTCCAGGCCACAGTCCAGAGACTGCGTGCCATCAGGGACTG
>NW_017728943.1:79568447-79581583 GCF_001723895.1 Crocodylus porosus
CCCCAGCTGACTTCCTGCCCTTAGGGCAGGGGGCTGGACTCGATGATCTCCCGAGGTCCCTTCCAGCCCTAATGTCTATGAAATCTATGAAACCAGAAAATATGAGCGATCAGCACTGCTCCTGGGGCCTTGGGAGAGTTGGGCTTTTGGCCTCTTTTCTTTGAAGGGATAACAGTCAGAATGTGACTGAAGAAAATGCCTGAGACATCATAGAGAAAAGACAGTACAGCAGCATGCTTTGACTAAGAAAGCTTAAAATCATATAGTTCTGGGTCACTGGGACCTACAACTGCAGCTTGGTGAGTGTTTAGTTAGAAGAGCTAACAAGGCTGTGACACTAAATAAGGTTCTACGAACTGTTATAAAGAAAGTCAGACTAAATCAGTGTTATCCAATTTCTGAGTGGTTGGGGGCCACAGGACCCTAGGACCACATATCCTGCCTCCCTCCCCTCCTCCCCCACCCCTGACTTCATGACACATCTCGGCACAACCCCCCACACACTATACTGCACCTCCACACTACTGCACTACATGCCCTAGTGCTTCCCTGCTGCACCATGTACCTGAGCATTCCCTCCCTGTGGCACCACATGACCCCCTGCTGTGTGCCCCACCTCACCCTCAGCTCCCTAGCTTTGGGGTCCCTCACTGTACTGTGTTGAGTGGCACTCTAGCCATAAGCTACCCTGAAACTGCAGGTTGTACCACACTATACCACTCAATCCCCTGGGGCAAGGGTAGGAAAAGGAAGCCATAAGGACAGAGGGCTCTGAGACCCTAGTTGCTGCTGTGGTCAGATCAATGTGGGAGAGCAGCAACTGAGCAGGAGCCCAAGGAACCCCTGTAATTTACCCCCTCATGGGCCACATGATGTCCACAGGCTACAAATCCTGGATTACATGGTTTCTTCCAACAATATAAAAACCAAACCTGAACCAAAAAATTGGGTAAACAAGCATAGCACATAACAGAACTAAAAGACAACTGTACAGAGTTTGCAACAAAATGGAACTTACTCATTGCAACATACTTACAAAAACTAAGACAAGAAAAAGTAATTATGTACAAATGGTCATTTTAGAGGTTTTAAAAAGAAAGCCAAATAAAAGATTAAGTGTGGGAACTATGGCACCTGACTATACACTGATAGAGGCAAGGAAGAACTGAATGACAATTTATGTTGGGTACATTCAGATCCTGAATGGTATGATTCTGAGAATTCTCTCTGAATAAATTTGGAAGCATCTGGATTTCAAAATGTATACCAAGATTTACAGTACACAAAGAAGAAATAGCAGTTCAGTCCTATTAGTTCTCTCCCTCTAACTGTCACACTTTTGCCTTTTTCCAAGGAATGTTCTTACGAAATATTATTTCATCAAGAAAAATAAATTCCTCTCTAAAGGAACTAAATACTACTCCACATAGTAATTAAATTTGCGTGGTATTTAAGATATTTTCTGTTTTACTTAGAAAATGTGATAATAATGGCAAATACCGGGCTGAAGTATATTTCCATTTTAGTATTGCTTAGTAATGAATATTATAAAGATCTAAAATGGTAGCACAGAGAATCATCCAATACGTAACTGGGGAATTTTCAAAAGCCATTAAGTCATCTTTCTGACAACAGCGTACAATTGCTCATAGTTAGGAAATATAGCAGCTTTTATTATTACTCTCAGGTTAAAGTAATATTTCAGCTGTTAAATATCTTTTACATCCCTTTCCTCAGTATCTTTTAATTTCAAAGAAGGAGCAATTTATAAAGGTTACTCCTGCAGCAGTGCTCATCATTAAATTTACCTGAACTTTAGCATCTCTGTCTTCTGTCCACAACACTTTATATTTCTGGAAGTCCTGCAGTGCTTCACTGGTTGCTTTCCTTACAGAATTTACAGAACTTGAGAGGAGTACAACTAATTTGGAAACATCTTTGTGTTCTGCAACACCTGGATAAAAATTTCTTAGTTTTCTTACAGGACCAGACTCTTCAGCTGCTTCTGTTAAAAAAACAAACAAATTGATTAATTCAAAAATCATTAAACCCATTTCAACATTTCCCGCCAAAAATATACATAACAAAATATACATAACTTTAATCAATGTCATCAAAACACCAGCCGTCATTTTAAGAATACTTACACCATAAAACACCGTCGAGCAAAATCTCTGGAAATGCCAACACATGGACTAACTTTATTACAGCTAGTGAACTTACAGCCCTTTTTCCTGCTCTGCATATACCTGTTTCCCATTAACATTTGAGAAGTTTCAGGGACTTTTGCCTAGATCTCTTACACGGGGAACGGGGAGAGTAAAGCATCCCCAAAAAGACAATCTTAAGTACCGAACAGAGAGGAACCTTGAGCTACCCAACAGGAAATACTGAGCATAGGGGTGGTTTTGAAGTGATGCCCTTCAGACTTCAGGCATTTACTTTAGTATTGAGTTAGGTGCTTTTATACCCTCGGAATCGAAACCAGACAGAAGGTAAACCTTCTGCATAATAACTTAGGGGGTTACAGCGTAAACCCAGGGAGTGGGAGAGGTGGGTTATACCCCTAAAAGAATTCAAACCCATCTCTCTTGGGTTCCAAGAGAGTGCCGTACACAGCAGGCCACAGAATAGGTATCCCTCTTGTTGGGATAAGCTGGGGCACAATGCAAAAATGAATGTAACAGCCAGAGCCAGAAGGGGAATAAACAAGAAGGAGCTGGACTCTCTAGTACAGTGATGAGGGTATTCTGTTTGGAGGGGGAAGGCTTTGGTTCCAGTCCCTGATATTAGGGTTATTTGCTTATTTATCCAGTGACTAATGTAAAATGTATAAGCAGTTTTGAGAGCAGGGACCCGAACCCAGAACTATCCCTAACCTTGGAGGAGTGCTCTCATCACAGGCTAGAGTAAGTCCAACACTGTGCAATAGCCCGTATCTATTATTACATGGCTTCTGTTGTTTGTACTGAACCAAATTTAGTCCAATTTACCCATTTTCCAGAACACACCTGAAAAAATGAGTCAGGCCTTGCTGGGGACTCAGGGCTTTGTTACCCCTTACACTGTGAGCCGCACAAACGTTGATCAGTTAGTGTTAGCTTAGAGTTTGGAGCAGTCATATCTTTGGTCTAGAAATCATTTCTGACTGTCCCCCACTTGCACAGCTGTGACTTGCCACTAGAGGACTGGTGAGCAAGGAGGTCCCATCTAGCCCTACTTCTCTATAACTCTCTATGCTTCCCAGGCTGAGGCTGGGAGGGAAAGCGCCTAGCTCCCCTGAGCTAGCAGGGGAGGGCTGAGGCTGTGCTTGGTGGGTGGGAGCTGATGGAGATAAAAAGCAAAGCAACTCTTATGAAACTGAATTAGCAGTTGGCCCCTGGAACCATTTTCATGGGGGTGAGGCATGACATCGGCTGCACTAGAGGGGCCCAGAGCACCCAGGCCTGACAGGATGACTGAGCTGACCCCAGCTACCCTTCAAGATAGCTGTCCCTGCCAGCTCTCCCAGCCCTGTCAATAGCTGCCCCACCTGGCCCCAGTCTCCTGGCACTTAAAAAATAAAAATAAAAAAAATCCCCACACTCACTGGCTCCTGTCAGGTGCTGGGGGGGAGGGTGATCCCTGCTGCTCCCCCCTACCCTGCGCTATGTGGGGGGGCTCTGCCATGATCCCCCAGACACTCTGACAGCCAGCCGCTATAGCAGCCAGTGAGTGTGGGGCTTTTTTCTTTTTTTTAAAGTGTCAGGACACTGGGACCAGGTGGGGCAGCCACTAATGGGGCTGGGAGAATGGGCAGAGGTTGGGGGGTGCTCAGAGGAGCTGGGGGAGCAGGTAGGAGATGGAGCCTAATGGGGGTTCCCCCACGGTCCCCTCCCCCTCCCCCAGCACCTCCCTCACCCCCTACTTACCAGAACAGAGCCCAGGTCCAGCTCCCTGTGGCGGCAAATGGGGACTGGCCAAATCTCCAAATCACTGAATCTTCTCTGAATCGATTCAGAGGTTTCAAATCGATTTGGACCTTTTTATTTGTCTCCCGATTCAATTTGGATTTGAAGATTCAGCTGCCAAATCAAGCTGAATCTCCTCTGAATTGAATCAGCAGCTGAAGCTTCACACAGCCCATTCATAGTAAGAAAGTAGGAACAATATATAGGGGTAATACTTACAAAGTTATTTGGTTTGGGATTGAAGACTCAGGGTCAAATTCTGTTTCACTTTTATGTACCTAAGTGCTACATGCACATCCAAACGTAGCCAGGCAAGTGCCATTTTTGGCATTTACAAAGATTTTAGATTCTATTTCCACTTACTCTAAACTGTAGTACACACTAAACTGCCCACTGGTGACACAGTATAGGTGTAGTAGGAAAGATAAACTACTTGACCTTGTCTAACATCTCTCTCAACTATACAGTTCGTCCAATAAAGGTGTCACAATAAAATCCTCGCCTCCTATATTTTCTGGACCAGCATGCCTACATAACTCTCCCATATTATTATGTAGCACTTAGGCACATATAAACCTGAAACAAGACTTGGCCCTTAGACTTTCACAATATTCACAGGCAATATTTTCTGATTGCTTCCTAGTTGTCTGTTACTTTCACAAGCATGAAATACCCATTTCTTGTTAATTACAAATAGCTAAAGTAAAATTAACTAGATAAACCATAGGTAGTCCCTTTGAGAGCAAATAAGTATAGTCATAAAATATGCAGATTCTATTGCACTGTATTAAAAAAGTTAAAGTTAGCAAAAACCTTACTTTCATCTTTTTTGCCTACTTTCCCTCCTATTCCACTGGGTATTGAAGAGATTTTATGTGCAACAGTGTTCAGCATTAAGTGTTGCTGTCCCCACTGTGCAACTCCACGACTTACTTCCAGTATTAATTGGATCATACGATTGATGGCTTGCTGTATATCATCCAAACTGGGAACCATTACCTAGACAAAATATTACAAAAGGTGTTTAAATAAACAGAACCTAATTTTGTAAGACTGTTCTTAATCTGCCTAAGGCAGGGGTGGGCAATTATTTTGGGCAGAGGGCAGCTTACCCAGTTTTGGCAGGCTATATGGGTAGCCCCACCCCTTGATAGGTGCCCCACCACTTGACAGGTACCCTGCCCCCTGGTCACCATCTTGGGACCAACATCCCAATGTCTTGGGACCAATGTCCCAAGCCAACACCGGTGGGGCCCAGAGCGGGGCACAGGCCGGCAGGGGTCTGTGGAGCCGGGCTGGACTGAACCAGCAGGGAGGGAGGATCTGACTCAGCTCCATAGATCACCTGCCAGCTGGAACCCTGCGCTCCTGCCACCCTGCTCTGGGCCCCACCAGCACTGGCCCTGGGATACCCTCACACTGGCCATGGGGCAAGTGACGGGCCACTTCCCCATGCTCAGCACCAGGTTGTAACCTGCCCCACTGCCAGCTAGGCAGTGGGGCTGGGTTCCAAGCTGGTGCTGAACGTGGGGGGGGAGGAAAGCAGCACCTCCCCACCCCATGGCTAGTGCCATGTGCTGCAGCCACTCACAGCTGGCCTGAGGCTGCCTGTGCCTGCTCCGGACAGCCCCGCACAGGCTGCAAGTGCCTGCAGTGTGGCGCACCAGTCACAGGGCGGGCGAGGGGCCACTTTTCTCCGTGTAGGGAAGGAGCCCAGGGAAAAGCTGAGTGTGGAGGGGAAGCGGCCCCTCGTCCTCCTCCCTGTGCCCAGTGCCCCACGCTGCAGGCATTTGCAGCCTTCATGGGGCTGTCTGGAGCAGGTACAGGCAGTCCCATGAAGGCTGTAGGCAGCTGCAGCGTGGGGCACCGGGCATGGGTGGGGAGGGGCCGCTTCCCCCGTGCTCCTTCCTTGCTTGGGGTCCCCCCACACTTACCTGAGCTGCCCACACCAGGCCAGCCACATGCTCCCATCCCAGAAACTGTAGCTGGGGCTTCCAGCTGGGGGCGGGGCCAGGAGGGCTCTGCTGTTGTTGGAGCCCACTGGGCTTCCCCTGGGTCCTACTGCCCTTGGTTCCTGTCATTTTTAAAATTTTTAATATTAATTTTCTACATTTTTTTTAGGGGTCTTGCGGGCTGGATAGAATGAACTTGCAGGCCAGATGCAGGCCACAGGCCATATTTTGCCCTCCCCTGGCCTAAGGGGTGCTGTGTAGTTGTATCCTCAAGAGAGCCAAAAAAGAAACTTTGATTTAAGAGCACCCCTCTAAAATCACTACTGCCACTGAGTGTGTGGTTTTCTTAGGAAAGGAAATATACTGCACTCATCAGTTGCAAGAGGCAGAATACTCTGTTTTGCACAAAGTGATTCAAGATGTTTCATATACATGTTTTATATGCAAGTGTTCTCTGCAAGTGAGGTCATAATCTTTTTGACCAGCATTGTCCATTGGGACCAGACCCGTACCCTGTGTCTGTGTCCTTTCCAGAAAAGACAAAGGGCAGAACAGTCCCAGGCATGCTCCACTTCCTTCAGCAATACAGAACCAGAGGGAAGAGGGCGCCATAGAATATATGTGGTCAAACCATCTCAAAGAAAGGAAGATTACTTACAGTAATTGAATCTCTTCAAGAAGCATTTGTTCACACAAATCACAATGTAGATGGGTGTGCTCTATATGCATAAGCTCAAAATCATTTAGCCAGTAGTATTTTGGGGACTACACATACACCCTGCATTACCAATGGCACAAAAGGCAGAGCAGCTCAAGCGCCATATGTCCTTCACTTGTAGGAAACACCCAGGTAAAAGACTGTATGAGAATAAGAGTGTACTGTGTAATCCATGCAGACAAAAGTATATAAAATAATTCCAGTTACTGTTAAGAAAGTAACTTCCCTCCGAGTACTTGTCCATCCCAATGTGGATGGCTACTACTTAGCTCTCAAAGACGTGCGTGAAAAGCATCCCATCCAAATAAGATCTGTAGGACAGCCCTAACAAATTGGGCATATATGACCAAAAAGCTGCCACAGAGTAATGATTAGTAAATGCATTAACAGAATTGTAAGCAATTGCCCTACAAAAATTTCAGAAGTAAAATCCCTGAAACAAGGAACATATGTTACTTAGACTATAATAGAGTATGCCCTAACCCAAAATGGAAGGGTCAGTTTGTTCAATATATAACCAACGTTAACACAATCTTTAAGAACTTTAAGAACTAGAGGAAAAAATAATTGATATTATATTTTTCATCAAAAGCCACAAAATGCTTGGGTGAGCTACAAAGAGGTGTTTTTTTCCCCTTAGAAAGGTTAAGTAAATCATGCTAAGAACTTTAGGTATATGAAATTTAGCCTCTGCAGAACAGTCATGAAGCTCAGGAAAAGTATTCATAAACACAGTTGATTCATGGGAAAATCCAAAACAACCTATGGTAGAAATTTTGGGGATAATCTGAGAGTAAGTCTCTAGTAATGAAGTACAGAGTATAGGACCTTGCCATCAAGGCTGTATTGTGCTCACTATAAGACAAAGTGGGTGTCATTTTTAGATAACTGAAATAAAGAACCATGTAACATCAGTTGAAAAGGAGAATCCATTAAGAACAACAGCACACATTCAAATCCTAAGCAGAAAAAGTCTCATTTATGAATGGAAATATGAAACACCAAAAATAGTGACCAAATGTGCTCTAATACAAATGATTAACAGCCCTAAATACTTAAGTAATTCAGGATATTTGAAGCAGAAGACCCCAAGAACTGAATGCACCTCAGAATAGAATGAAAAATGCTATTTAATCATATGTGTAAGTGCTGTAAAGGGCATGCATTCCTTTCAACTCTGAATGTGACCTCTCAAACAATCTCAGAGAACTTTTATCAACAGAATTTAATGAGCTCACCTCTATAATGTCAGATGTAGAGATACTAAACACAATATATGTCTAGACCCTAGATTTGTGAAATTATGTCTAGAAGATACACAGTGGAAGAGATGGACAGATAGAGAGATGCATCCAGTTAAAAAATAAATTAATGTAGGTATCCAGGCTGCAAAAAAACACTATCATCTTTCTGAGGACTCTAAGAATAAACAGAATTTCAGGGAAGATGTATACTAGATCTTTTTCCAACCAAATCAAAAAGCACATTCATCAGACAACCCAGACTTACTCCTTTTTAGAAGAAAAATATGGGACATTTCTTTCTTGTATCTCAAGCAAGAAGGTTTACTGAGGTGATCACTCTTCATTTCAGGCATAACGAATCTGGAATTAAGCCTTTCAGTTCCTATGTTTGGTAATGGGGCCCTATAGCTGAAATGATTTACCAAGTTGTGCAGAGCACCTGGCAAATGAATGTCTACCAATGTAAAGATACTAGAATTCTTGTTAGAACTTCTATTGGTAAATCCATGCTGTATCTTACTGGAGGAAAAATCAAACTCAACAATCACTGGAGATGATGAAGTTACAGGCCTGCATGTGTAGTTGTGTAAGTAGACACTGCCATGTACAAACTACCACCCAGGGTCTTAGCTGAAAATCAGATATTTGAAAGTGTGTGTGGGGGGGTGGGGAGGTGTCATTGTAAAAGCTTTCAGTTCTGCCTCTGTAAATTCTGTTGAATAAATAGGGGTGAAAGTGTACGTGTCTTAACAGAGCTTGGGATCTAGACAGAATAAAAGTAGGAGCATCATGTAAGAATCTCTGGTGACCAGCTGTAATAAATGTCCTAAAGTTAACCAACAGATTAATTTGGCTTAACTCCACCCCCCAAGCTTGTGGCTTCAGTCAAGACTACAGTGTCAGGCCACAGCCTTGAACTTAGGGCCTTAGCCTGACAGCACAGCCACTCACCTCAGTCTGCCACCTAAGACCGTCAAAGCTAGCATGAAGCCTCCAGTAGGGCCTAACCCTCCACCCATTCCCTGTCAGCAGAATGGCCAAATTGGGATTATTTAACTTCCACTTCCCCCATATAGACCCCTTACCCAGAACAGGAAGTGTCTGGGCAACTGAGCAACCTGACTCAAGTCTACTTTGCTGCTTTCTCTGGCTTGCTTTTTGATGTCATCCTCTGTTTGATCTCCTGGCTGCCTGACTCAACCCATCCCTAGACTTCACTTTTGTTTGATACCTCCCTGCTTTTTTACATGGCTTGTCCCTGAACTTTACTTTTGGATTGGCCTCCTGGCTTCCTAACCTGGTTCGACCTCAGGTTCCTCTTACCTACCACAGCCCTTGCCAGTGGCTTGATCCCTGAGTGAGCCCAGATCTGGCCATCCGCATTCAAGTGCGACACCTGCTTCTGGCTCCTGACCTCATCTGATCCTGATCCCCTGGCTTGTGACTCTCTGACCTTGCCTACTTCTGATACCTTGAATCATGAACCTTTAGTGTCAAGCCCCAGGGTGACTGCCTTAATCCCAGTGATTCCCTGACACTGATGTGCTTGAAGATGTTTATACATAGCATGCTTTTATAACAAGAATCCTTGAAAATATACAGGGCAAGTGGGAATAAAAGGCTCAGAGATTAAGAATGAATTAAATATCCTAGCTAGTTAACTTTTCACTTAAGCCCAAGCATCCACAAGAAAAGAAAGGGAACTGACAAAGGAAGGAGGGAAATGCTATACATCTTTGCAGTCTGACTCAAGATTCTCAAGCCACAGCAGCAGAACTCTGACTTCTACTCCAGAGGTAAATGCATGGCAACAGTAAATGAAGGAAATTAAGTCTTTTCTTCTAAAATTATGGAGAGAGGTAGTTAGATGTGTTAGTCTGAAGTCAGGGTAGGTTTGCACCTCACAGACTAACTAAATCTGAGAGGTATAAGCTTCTGTATACAAGAGCTGTCACTGATAGGTTCACATGATCAGCTGTTGCCATTCTGGCAGCAACAGCTGATTGAGACCAGAGAAGCTGGAGCATGGGGTGGTCTCCAGCTGCCTCTAAAGCTCTATGAGCCCTCTAAAGCTCCCCATTTGGAACACAGACTGGATCATACCACTGCAAGGGGTGCTCCAATCTTGGCGGCTTCCAAGCAGGGAACTTTTAAGGGCTCATGGGAAGCCCAAGACAAGACTGGTGCTGCTTACAATCCCTGCTGTTGTTCTATCCTTGTCCCTGTTGCTATCCGACAGCAGCCAGGACAGGGTTGCCTGCAAACCAGTCCCTACAGGGCTCTGACAGCTACCTGCTGGAAGAGAGGGAGGGAGAGAGGAGCACTGTGGGTACAGTGGGGTCTCTCAGACCTGACCACATGTTAAATTTGTCCCAGAAAGACCAAGAAGTTCCTGTTTCAAATAACTTCAAGCAACTTCTTTGTTATGAATCTGTCCTCTTTGTGGTAAACTGGCCATTTTTTTGGTGAGACAAAGAGCATGAATGTGTGGCCAGCTGCTTTTTCTTGTGCTAAAACAAGAGATATGGCTGGAAAAGTGTAACATCTGTCTAAGCCATAATGATGATGGAGACTTTTCTTGAAAAAGACTGTCTACTTTGTTTGCTCCTCTAAATTGCAGTACAGAGGCCCAGAGACTGAAGCATTACTTTGGAGTTATTTGTCATATTTTCCTGCCTACCACATATTTCCAGGTTCAGCAGTGGTGTGCACATTACACAACTGAGGACATGCAGAGGCAATTATTAGGTAGCATATTTTACCTTATTAAACATAATATCACAAGTTACTTACCACATTAGGAATGGCAAGATGTACTTCAGCTTTTAGAAAGCAAACAACTTCTTCAGATTTGCTTGCCTGAGAAAAAAAGCCTGATCGCCCAAAGGAACTGGTGCTGAAAGAATATTGAAAAACATTGCATATTCCACCATACAATTATTTTAAAATACATAGCAAACATAATTTTAGTTACTATAAAAAGAAACAGCTTTATCTGTACTTCTGTCTTCAGCTTCTCTGAAGTTAATATCTTTGAGAACTCTCACCCCAAGTTCTCAGCTCTCTTATGCATGACAGACCAAACTCATTTATTTTTAAAGCTTTGATACCTAAGGGAAGAGGTTGTAGACCTAATTGACTTCTATGAAAATTGCTATTTTTTGTTTCTCTTCCTTCAGTCTTTGTCTGTCTGCCAGTCTGCAGGATGGGCGTTGCCTGAGGTGGAAACCACTGCCTCTTGAATTTCTGTAAAGCACCCACTACATTGTGATGCCACCAGGAACGAAACAGAAGTGAATTTGAAATATGTCAAACTGCCAAAAGCTCTAGTTTGTCAACGTTCTATTGATAGCTTGAACATTATTAAAAGGGTTTGTGTCACAAAAAGGGAGTTTTGCACCTGTTTGTAACACAAACAAATAATTACATCAATAAAAAAATTAATTTTTCCTTGATGCTTTTTATCATCTTTTGGCAGTAAAGATAAACTAAGTTTTCATACTATCACTTTAGTATTCACTAATTAGGCATCTATTGTAAAGTAATACTTCACTTTTGACTTACTTTGAAACAAATATTCTTTTTTTAAGTGTATCCAAAGATAGTCGGGTGGTTTTTAATAGACTGTCCAGTAACTGATGGCTGAAGTATGCAACCATTTCTTTACATTCCTGTAAAAAATAAAAATATTTAGATCTTGCCCATACATTACCACATAGCTCTAAGGTAAAAAAGAAATCTAAAAGGAGTAAATAGAACCATAAAAAGTACTGTAAAGGACAACCATCTGAATTATTTGGAATCTCTTTTTCTTCAATACATTTTCTCTCATTTTAATAATCTGGAATTTCACTTACTTTTTATTTTATTCTGTAGTGTCTATACCCAGGAAAATCTTCCCCACTCAAAACTTTGACTTTTCACCATTTGAGAACCAAAGATTAATTAGAAGAAACTCATCAGTTTTTTAGACTGATTAGCTCATATCCAACCAGGTCCTGAAAAGTATTGGACCCATGTCACTTACTAAAAGAAATCTTTTATAATTATTGTTTAAAAAGTAAATTAAAACACACACATATATCACCAAAGCTAAGATATTCATAATATCTTGAAAATAAATTTTAAAAGAAACATTATGGCCATCAAAATTAAAATAAACAAATGAGACTCAACATTGGATGGAATTAATGCCAAAAAATAAGTAAATCCTTATAAATTCTAAAATGGATTTTTAAGGGGTGGCTGGCAATTTCGTTCTAAATTGCAACTAAACAAAATCATCCAAATCAATTTAACCTTTGGATTAAAGCTGTCAGGAACTTAATTCTGAAGCCAAGCTATGTCATATCTAAATCACAATGCCTGGATCAATTATAAGGTTTCCTCCTTAGGCCTCCATGCTCATATGGTGACTAATCCATACCTTTCCTGCTCCTTCTATGCATAGATAATACAGAATTCAGTGAAATATTTTTGTTAAGAAGGATGACAATCTTTATATACCTGAAACTACAGATAATTTCAAAATTCTCGGAACTTTAAATTGTGAACACAGAACACACCAAATTGTTTTATGAAACAATATTTAGGACTGCTTAAACCATAAGAGTTTTCTTTCCCTAGTACTTTTCCCACGCAAACTGAGCAGACTGAAGCTCAGACAAGTATATATATGCATGAAATCAAACTTTAATATACCAAAACTAAAGAATATAAAAGTCTGGGATGTTTCCTAGTTAATAAAAATAGCAAAAGGGGAACTAAGATACTTAAAATACCAAGGCGGAGATGGAACTGGGACTAGCTTCCCGGATCAAGGTCAACAAGAAGTCCTTTTTAAATACATAGGGGGCAAAAAGAAGGTTCCAGGTAACGTGGGGCCCCTGCAAGACACGCTAGGAAATTTGGAAATAGCACCAGACGACAATGCTAACATATTTAACGATTTCTTTGCCTCCATTTTCCTGAGCAGGGACTGGAAAAGCCACCCCGCCTTAAACACCAGGGAAGGCACACCTAGGCAAGGGTTAGTGAGGAACTAGTTAGGGAACTTCTGGAGGGACTGGACATATTTAAATCAGCTGGTCCAGACAATCTCCACCCCAGAGTACTGAGGGAATTAGCTGAGGTCATTGTGGGACCCCTGGCATGGCTGTATGAGCACTCGTGGTGCTCTGGTGTGATGCCAGAGGACTGGAAGAGGGCCAATGTGGTTCCCATCTTCAAAAAGGGGAGGAAGGAGGACCCAGGAAACTATAGGCCAGTTAGT
>NW_017728943.1:79582873-79647498 GCF_001723895.1 Crocodylus porosus
AGGATCTGGAACCAACTTCCAAGAGAAGTGGTGCTGGCTCCTACCCTGGGGGTCTTTAAGAGGAGGCTAGATGAACACCTTGCTGGGGTCTTTTGACCCCAGTACTCTTTCCTGCCATGGCATGGGGTCAGACTTGATCTTCTCAGGTCCCTTCCGACCCTAGAAACTATGAAACTATGAAATTATGAAATAACAAGAATTTATTAAATATTCAGTTCCCACAGAGCATGCCTAACACAGACACACAGGGAGCATACAGACCAATGGGAATGTGCACTTCCCTGGGGACAACTAGCAGCAGCACATAATTGTGCCACTGCTACTTGTCTCTGGGAAATGCCTCTGCATGCATGCTCTAGAATGCAGCAAATTGCCCTGGGTGGGGTAGGAGAGGCTGAGGCCAGCACCTGGGCTTGCTCCAGCAGCCTTACCTGGGGTCCTTGGGGCTTCCTGGGGCTTCAGTAGCAGCAATCTAAGTACGTGGAGCCTGACCAGCAGCCAGAGTGCGGCTCTGACCAGCCAGGCTCCAGTTTCATGTGGTGCATGCTTCAGCCACTTTTTTTTTTTGCCTTGTTTTTTTAGATGCTACAATTTCCTGGTATCTAATTTTGCCTCCGTGATACAAATCTACAGCACGAAGAACCTTTTCATGTGTGTTGCATGCCTTTTAGGTGCTGCAAAGCTCACTTTCCCACTCATCTGGATGTGACCACAGAATCATATATGAAGTGAAAGATGCAGTTCTTAAAAGATGGCTCAATAAACAGGTGAGGGGGTCAGACCCCTTCTATATAATAATCTATTAGTTAAAGTATTTCACAACAGGTGGGAGATCTAGATTCAACTCCCCCTCAGACTGCAAGGATTCAAACCCACATCTCTGACCTCCCAGAGGAGTTCCCCAAGCGCCATGCTATAGGCTCTTCAGTGTATGTATGGGGATACTTTCCACATCTCTTGGGCTACACAAAGAAGTTGCATTTGTTCAGGAGAAACCATTTTATCCTGGGACAAAGTACAATTGTTCAGACACCCATAATCTGTTGTCCTGGGACAAACCCTGAAAAGGTTCACAGGATAAGAAATACTAAGAGCTTCTCCCAGGACATGCATTTGAATGGTTGCCCCAGGACTGCATCATTGAATCAATAGCAGAAAAGCAGCAGTGCACTGAGCTGCTCACTAAACCCTGACTGGAAAGGTGACATGTATACATGCCAATCCTGGGACCATTCTGCTTCAGGATAAACATAGGCACAGCTTGTCCCAAGACAAATGAAATGTCTGCTCTTAGCCTTGTAATTCAGGAGAGGGAGGGAGTGAAAAAGGAAGAGAGAAACACGATTCTGTGGCCTAGTGGGTTGGTCACTTGATATAGGGCAATCTTGAGTTCTGGTTCCTGCTACCAGAATTTCTTGTGTAATTTACATTAAGTAGACGTTAGATAAAATACAAAAATACTTCTTGGAGCCTAGTAAGTGCCCTCCATAGGCGGTGGAAGCCCAGGGCTAAGGGAACTTAGCCCCCACAAACACGGGGCAGCAGGGAAGCCCAGGCTCTGGGCAGTTGCAGCAAGGGGGGAGGGGCATGCACAGACTCAAGATACACAGCTACAGCCTGCATGCACCCAGGATTGCAGCCCAGCAGCATGTGGAACACTGCCCAGCATGGCAGACAAGTCTGTGAAGGGGCATGGGGAGGCAAAACTGAAACCCCCACAGTGAGGGAGGGAGTGGGGCAGATGCAGAGGCAGGGGTGAATGGAGTCCCAGTGTGGGTCATGGGATGGCTGGAGCTGAGGCAGCTCATCCAGGAGTGCAGGGGTGGGGGGCTCTTGCTGCTGTGCGCACCCCAGATGAGTCATGGGGGCATGTGCCCCCCAGATTTGTGCACAGGGTAGAGCAGAGGCAGGTTGCCACTGTGAGCTGGGCTCTGCACCCCACTGCTGTTGCCTTGGGAGCTGCACAATGCCATGTGCCTGCCACCAGTAGGTGGGCAGGGGACGTGGCCCAGCCTGACTATAGACATGTCCCTATGTTTGGGTTCAGGAGATTCTGTCAGCATGTGTCTGCAAAGTCCAAAGGAGAGAACTCCCAGAGGGATTTCCCCCTTCCATGCTTGCAAACTAGGCATGGGGGAATCTCTCTTCAGGGAATTCAAGCTTAGAGAGGGAAACTCCTATGCAGCAACATAGTAGCAGCATGACCCATTCCCCTGGCATGGGTCTGCAAGCACAGAGTGAGGAAATCCCTATTGGGGTTCTCCCACTATTTGCACATGGCCCTGTGATCCAGGCCACAGCAATGAGAAACGTGCATCATACCCTGGCACACCTATCATGCCGCCAGGTCCTGGGTTGGGGTTCTGTGTACAAGTGGAGAGACGTTTTCTCAGCTGCAGACATACACCCCAAGTCGAAGCAACGCTCCCAGGGCCCTTTTCCCTCAGGATACAGGTCCCTGAGCCTGGGGGAGTTTCTTCCTGGAATGGCTGGAGAATGCAGATGTCAGCGGCAAAAAGACAGCACAAACTATTACTAGCTTCATTGTCACCACAAAATTTAAGCACTTTTGGTACAGTAAAAGGCTATGGTCTCCATTCACTTGGCTTTTGTGCCGCCATAAAAATTTTTATGGTGGCATAAAGTCAATGTCTGTTTGCAGCCTAACAGTACTATGTTAATAGAGCATGTGGAAAGCATACTGTTCAGCCCACAAAAGACATTAACTCTCTGAACCTGAATACATCCCAATAGTATTATCAACCCTCACCTACACACGGCAGCTGTAATCCACTAACATTTAATGTAGGTTACTATGGAAGATGAATGAGTGCTGCTTTCTTGTTCTGTCTGTTGAAAATATGGGAGTGGATTTCCTGAATCCAACTAAGTGTGGGGAAGGATAAAGGTGACTATTCATCCACATTAGAATAACAGCCTGTGCACAGGATGCTGACCTGTTTTTCAGGCAACCTTTCCCTACTCCCTTATTTACTAATACTTTAGTTAGTGAATGCCAAATTATAACATGGCATATAATATTTGAAAGCTAACCTTTGAAAGTTAACCTTACAATTTACAGTCAGAAGTTGTGCAATTATTTTTATGTTCACTTAACTAAAGATATCTGAGTTTTGATAAATCCTAAATAATTTGTACACTCTTTGTATAATAAAGCACCTTTTTAAACTCATCTTCTTTCTCATTATCTTCACTCTCCTCACTAAGAATAGGCAAAAATTCATCAGTTTCTTCTTCCTCTTCATTACCCCCAAACGCCACATGCTTCCCTTCTACTGTAAATAAAAAATAGCAAATATGGAATAATAAATTATTATTTATTGTTATCTGAATATCAACTTTTGCTTTTTTTGTCATGCTTTACCTCCCAATAGAATCAAAGAACATTTTTCTATTCACTTTAATGGAAGCTGGAAAAGATATTTGGCTTGTTCTCACATGACTTTCAAAACAAGGCCAAGGAAACCGTAGGTTAACAATATATCGTGTATCATTAGTGTGTGTGCATGTGTACATGCACATGTATGCAAACAAACTTCCTAACCCCCCCCAAGAAAAATGAGGGTTCATGACTTAGCCAGAGGTATATACAGCTACTGCATGCAGCTGAACTGTTCCTTCTTAATCTGGCTACTCGCTATGAAATAAGTGGGTTACAAAACACCTGTTTACAAAGAAAACCAAAACTGAATTCTACTGTGTGCATGTATATACAAACACACATGGTGAACATATACCTGCATGCATATGTGCTCACACACTACACTACACACACACAGTAGGCACATCTACACATGTGCATTTACTGCACAGTAACCAAAATTACTGCGCTTACAGGAATGTCTACACCACGGCAATGGTGTGCCCTAGCCAAGATAGCCTTGAGCATGTCCTGCCCACCCACTCCCTATCACATATTCTAAACCCAGAAAGTCTCCAGCATGTTTGACAATAGCTGCTGAGGATGATTGCAGAGTATTTTCAAAGTGTATTTCTGGTGCATTTGGAGCATGTAAGCAGGAAGGGGGTAAAATGCACAGTTGAGGTCATTCTGCCCTGCTGTAGATATTAGGGACGAATAGGGATGATATTAGGGAAGAATCTTATTTCATCTTTACACAACCTTAACGGAATTTAAGTAGCCACTTAACTGCACTATTTGATACCTACACATAGTCTGGATTCCACATAGCTATGCTTGCCCTGCATTTTGCCTATAAGCATGCTCAGTGAACTACACTCTTGTTGCATAGGTATCCAAGCCTGTTAATAATGCTGGGTAAGTTCTAAAACTTTAGTCACAGAAAAATTGTAATTAATGTTCAACACTGAAGAAGAAAGATAGTCCTAGTACTTTTTAGCCCAATAGTCTAGACACCAGAACACTTACCTAAGAAGCAAGAGACCCCAGTTCTAGGGTCCCATCACCGAGAAAGTATTTGAACTTGTGTCTGGCTTCCTAGAAAAGCGTTCTAATCACTAGGCTATGGTCTAGACTTTACCAAGCTCACTTACCAACTTTCCTCTTGAAGCTGGCACGCTGATCATCCCAGAAAAGAAAATATATGGGGCCAAGAGGAGGAAAGCAGCAGTTCAGTGAGATAGATACTACTCCGGAAAGCAGGGAGACTTGGACTGAGGCCCTAACTAGTATCCCCAAAGGGAAAAAAATATTTCATTGCCATTTACTCATTGTGTCAAGGTGCAGTGAACCAGCTTCAATTCTCATATACTGGATAATGCCTATCCCATGGTCTGATTGAGCACTTTTTTCCAAGAAACCAGAGATACATATTTAAAGCCCCTCTGGGTGAGGGGAAGCTAAAATCTGAGTCTTCTGTTCCTAGGGCAAGCACCTCAGCTACTAGACTACTGGACTAAAAGGCAGGAGGGTCTTCCTCTTCCTTCATATTCCTTCTACCAAGTACACATGTAGGGCAATCCTATTCCACCACAGATGGAAACAGAATCCAACTTGCATGCAAGTGCCAAGAGTTGCTAGTTTACATCTACATACATGCCTCTTAGGCACATAGAGGTGAAGTAGCATTTAGCTTTTATGTTATGTAATGCACAAAGTCAGTCAGATGAAAATATTGCCATTCCTTCATTATTAATCAATATTTTGATGGCAAGATTTTAAAATGGATATGATGATACGATGTTCTAGCAACTTCTTTCCTTTCACACTCTCTGGAAGTCTGACACTATAAGGAGTCCAAAGAAGAGGGAATGGGGCAGGAAATATAAATGTGTAGAGTCCATCTTCAAGAATTCCAGATATAGATGAATAACCAGAGCTTTTCTGAGTGGACTCAACACATTGCCACTCTTTTATCATCTGACAAGCAGTACCCTGAAACAAGGGAGAGGAAGCATGGAAACTTAATTAAATACTAACAAAGTGTTGCCCTACCAAAGATGTATCAGCCCTGCATACTAAATCAAGGGAGTAATATCTTAATGTTACCTGTCAGGTCTGTGTTCCTGGGGAACCCTGGAACAGTACCCAGCCTGTCTGACTCATAAAGGACTCCCCCCCCACAAACCGCGTCCTCCCACCTCTGCCTGAACCAGAACTGATAAGAAGAAGGACTTACAAAAGGCAATGAAGATGCAGTGAGAGACACACCTAAATCCCTCCATGTAAGGGTGGCAGGACTGAGGCAACTTCTCCAGTCTCATTTGCATCAGAGATCGGAAAGAGAGACACCTCCATTAGCATTCAGAATGGAGAACAGAAATTCCAAGGCAAGGACCGCACTGGGTCCAGAGAAGCAGGGGCCCACTGCATAATGGGGGATCCCTGCTCCAAATACTAATTAACCCACATCTGCACACACCCAACTCAGCATTTATCAGACCAGTTCTAGTAATGACTCCTTTATTGGTACCCAAAACACTGAATCCGCCTGTCTGCATTGTGAATTCCTTCAGAGTAATGGCACCCATAGCCACGTGTAATCAGTTCCTATTATCCAACACATGAGCCATCATTTACCCATAAACAAACCAAGTGTTTGCCCTTGAGCCATTGTTAGTTCCCTACAAAAAACCCTACTCAAGCTCAAGTTTCTGTTCTGGTGCTTTAATCCAAACACTGCAACAGTTCCACTTCCCTCCTGGTATACCGACATTAATTGCGCTGAGGGCTCTGCCTGTTTGCAAGCTCCAACAAACACCTGGGAATCTCGACCAGTTCAAGCTTTGCTGAGTGCTGAGATCCCAACTCTCTCTCTCTCTCTCTCTCTGTTTATGCCCACTTTCTAAACCTCAGACTTGGTTTAATCTCTCTCTTTCTCTCTTAGTCCAGGTACAGCTTCCTAAACCTGACTTTTGCTGATCAAACGTGAGCTAGACTTCCCCAAATACCCACTTGAAACTGTGTAATATTGTAACTGCTTTGTTTGTCTCTCCTTGTATGGCTAGTAATACTGGTGACATTCTAAGTTTCATATAACTGGCAATAAAATAACTTCTATCGTCAAGCTGGTTGCCATACTCTCTCTGAACCTCATTTACTCTTCCTTCTCCTCAACCTCCCCATTTGGTCTGCAGCAACACTTCTTTTACCTAAGCCAAAGATCCCTGTAAAGCCTAAAAATTCTGTGGGGTTTGCTCATCAAAGGAGTTACTACCAGGAAAACTGGGGCAAGAGATTGGGAACCGCTGAGCCAGGGCATATGAATGCTGATTGACCTGGCCCAGCTCATACGTACTCTGTTCCTATGCTGAGTTCGGGGCACATGAGGGTGGCAGCCTAGAAATGCTGAGTAACTCTGCCTGCTCAGACTTGCTTTGTTAACTTGTGTGTGTCTGACTTCATTTTATTACTGCCCTGCTGAACTAAGCTCTGTCCTGAGTCTGGGGCATATGAGGAATATACATGTATGGTTTTTAAAACTAGCTGAAAATAAATGTAACCATCACCTTATTTGACAGCCAGAGGCTGACAGATAGCTTTGAGCAGGGCTTGCCCTGAAACCACCAGTAACAATACTGGACTACCTTTGAATGATATAGTTTAAAACCCTTCCCTGAAGAGTAATAAGTGGGCAGAGAAGCTGCTCACAAACAGGTGGGTTAAACAAAGAACTCTGAAACAGTTTTACTAATAGATTTTGCTTTGCCACATAATATTCCAAATCCCTAAAAAAATCTTTTTACTTAAACACATACAAATAGCTACCTGGTAATGAAACTTTTTTTAATGTTCTCTTAGAATTTTTAACTTCATAAATTGTCTCAAATACAGATATCAGTTCCTGGACAGCATCTTCAATATGCATACTTTTGTGGTTCAATATTTCAGCACATTCTCTGGTGTAAGTCTGTTAGATAAAAATATCAATAAGTTACATTAACTGTTGATTTCCACTCTGGGGCTACGTACAGACAGTCAAAAAGCCTGAGGCTGAATCAATTCAATCTTCACAGGTTAATATAAACTGCAAAAATCAAATCAATAAGCAAGTGAATAGACATTCACTTTTAATTCTGGAAATGCAACCACTTGCCTGCAATGCCCCCAGCCAGAAGCTGGGGGTGTGCTAGAGCATATCTGCCTGCTTGGCTGCAGGAGACAGCTTGGGCCAAAGCTAGCCTGCCCTCCCTGCAAAAGGGGGTAGGGGAGAATTTTCAGAGGGGAGGCCAAACATCCTGGGATGCTGGGGGACTGTGAGTCAACTTGAATCTGGAGGTGATCTTGGACAGAAATTTAATAAACGGATTTAACCTAAATTAATTCTGATACTATAGCCATCCACGTTAATCTTAAACCAGTTCTGGCCATTTTAAAGATACTTTATATGCAATAAACTTCCGATGTGTTACAGATTTAAACCAGTTTCCAGTCACTTATACCAGTTTGTGTGTAATTTCTGTCCTTAACCTGAGTTTACTAAAAACTCAAGGTACACATCCAAAATTAAACAGCTGACTATGATTATTATGATCTAGTACAACTTTTGATTGTAAATACAAATCAACTTGCTGCAATGAGAAAGTTACAACTTCTCTTTCTTTCTGAAAGCTCATAACATCTCCTTAACAATGCAATCCATAAAGGAGATCTATGATACCTCCAAACTTTTCCAAAAGTGACATGGTATAAGGAATAAGTTGAGCATCTAAAGTTGACTATTAAAGTCATACAAACCCGTAGCTGAATTACTGTCTAAACTACAGGCTTGTGCAACAAAAAAAATTGTTGGTGAATTCTGAAGAAACGATGTTTGTGGAAATTAAAGTTTTTAAGGGAAAAGGCAGGGCCTATTTCAGTGAATTTCACATTAAAAAACAAAACAAAACCTTAAACCCAGTTTCAAAATTACCAATGCTGGATGTCTTATTTTCTAAATGAAAAACATCTAATTTTAGTCATAAATGATTTTGTGTTTTCAAAATTCAAAGTAGCTTGTTGTAAAGAAAATATTTAAACAGAAAAAACTGAAAAGAAACATTTCAAAATTATCAGAATGTTTTTAAATTACCAAAATGAAATATTTCAACTGACCCAATCAATTTTATTTGCACTTTGCAATTTTTTTTCAAGATTCTGACATTATGTTCTATGAGCTTGAAAAAATGCATTTATGCATGTATTTCCTGCCCATTTCTAAGCAGTAAGTGTCCAGAAAAAACCTTGCACCCTTCTCAGTAGCTTTATTTGACTGTTACATTATACCAGGGTGTCAACGATACAGCCAACAGAGCTGTATCACCCAGTCCAGGTGCTCCTGTAGGGGTTGCAGCAAGTTGTGGGGGAGGGTCCAGCTGTTGAAGTTTGGTATATGGAGCCCCGCCAGGGATGTCCAATGGTGGCAGAGGGTTGAGTAATAGGCACATTAATCCTTGTGGGTCAGGAACCTATGACAAGGAATGCTAGCACAGCTTGTCTCACTGCCAAAGGTGGGTCTGGAACAGGCCCATGCAAGCCTTGCAGTCTGGATCTGGCCCAGCAGGCTAAGGGAGTTTGATATTCCTGCTCTATACTGTACTCCTCAGTGAAAGAAAAGGTAGAGCTATCTAGCAGTGAGAGTTATTTTTTTTAAATAAAGTAACTGAAATTATGTAAGAATAAATAGGTTATTTGAAAATTATGGTCCTTCATTTATACCTGTAAACTGCTGAAGTTGAAGTTTTGCAGGAAATTTTATTTGGAAAGAAAATACATCTATAGTTAACAATTTTTAACTTAGCATGTTGCTTTTATATTGCATTATAGTGTATTTTTTCCCCATTAAAAAACCCCAAGAAAGTATTTTGAAAACATTTTTGAAGGTACACAAGGGAAAGAAATTAAAATTCTAAGATGCAAAATATGTACCTCATTGCGTGTCAACATATCCTCCACTTTAACAGGACGATCCTCTGGCAGTACAATTAAAAGAGTATTTGATACTTCTTTCAATATTAAGTCAATCTGTACTTCACATAAGTCATTAACCTAAAAAAGAGTAGATCTAAATTAACAGCACACCTATACTTCTACAGTTTTGTGTACTATTATTATTTATACAATGCCACAAATATATACTGGACCCATCGATAAGTGCAATTAATGGTATTTGGCTTTACTGTCCAGTAAATTTACTACCTGCATATGGTTGTAGAATATAATGTCAGAATCTTGAAAAATTTGCAAAGTGCAAATAAAATTGATCAGGTCAGTTGAAATATTTCATTTTGATAAATTAAAAACATTTCACTCTGATGATTTTCATATGCAGGGAGTAAATTTACTGCAGGTGTACCTTGAGTTTTTAGTAAACTCTGGGGTTAAGGACAGAAATTACACCATCTTCAGGGGCGGGCAATTATTTCAGGTGGAGGGCCGCTTACTGAGTTTTGGCAAGCCTTTGAGGGCTGCATGACAGGCAGCCAGGGGCAGATAAATATTAATTTTCTAAATGTTTTAGGGGTCCCGCAGGCCAGATGGAATGGCCTGGCAGGCGACATTCTGGCCCGCAGGCTGCACTTTGCCCACCCCTGATCTAACTGATATAAGAAAGACACATGAGGAATAAGAAAGAAAAATAAGAAGTACCACTACAAACATGGAATTAGGATGTAATTGGGATAACAAAGACTTAATGGGATAGTTCACACGACTGGCAGACTTTCATGGATGGGTGTAACTTGTTTAGGAAGGACAGGCCAAGGAAAAAAAAAAGAGGTTGTGTATGTTTCTTCTGATGTGCACCATAAAGCAGGAGACGGGCCTGTTGTAATGTCTCTGGGTCAATGTTAGAGGGGAGAATAACATGAACATAGTCATGATGCGTATCTGCTACAGACCACCATACCAAGAACCAGAGCTTGACAAGGCCATTTTTAAAAAAACTAATCAAAGCTTACAAATTGCAGGGCCTGGTTCTCATTTGGGACTTCAGTTACCATGGCATCTGCTGGGAGGGCAACATAGCAGAGCACAGGCAGTCCATCAACTTGCAGTGTGTCAGGAATTATTCTTTGTACTGGTAGTGGCCAACAAGAGCTGACACAGTACAGCAGCAATATAGTAGTGCAGGAAAAAAAGGATAAAAAAAGCAGTCTGTAGGGCTACCTATCTATATATGCTAGCTTATCCCAACAGTGACAGAAGCAAGCAATATGTACTGTGAGATAGCTGCATATGCTTAGAAAAATTTAAACTTAATCTTTTGTCACTGAATCTACTGATGGCAACTGGTTCATAGTTTTAGTTTAGGTTCATGTTATATTTTGTACTGGTCAGCATGACAATATTCTTACCTTTGCTAGTAGCTGGAGTCATTTTATTTCTGTCTACACTTGGGAGAATGCAACACTTACCTTGCTCTTCAAATCAGAAGAGGATGGTAACGGTGAGAATTTGAAAACCACTTTAATAAGCAATTAGATTTGCTTGTTAAAGAAAACGAAAAAGTTTGTGTTCAAGAAGAGAAGTTAAGATCCAGTGTTTAAATGAAGGTAAGTACAAATGAATAATCTACAAGAATCCTTATTCTTCTTCCAAAAATACACATCTTAAAACAAAACACATACTTCAAGTATGCCAAACAAGAAAGATATAGGTTTGTTTTTGCTGTGAACAATTTATAAATTGAAAAAATATATATTTTTGATACAATTTAGTCTAAAAATGTTACTTTAATTAATTTGGCAAAATAAGTATACCTTTTTCAAAAGTTGTTTAAACATATTCATAACTTCATCAACTTCTTGAAAGAAACTGTCTAATGTCAAAGATGACCAAGTTAATATGGTAAGTCCCTGCCTCAACACAGATTCCACCTAAAAAAAGAAAAATATATGGTAATTAAAAACAGGAAAAATAAACAAAGTAGGAATGTAATATACGTAGGATTTATAATCATAAGGATCAGTAACAGTCCTGTTCTCATTTCCTGAAAAAAATAGTTTGCATATATGTTTGTAATTTCACAAAAAGCTGAAAAAATTAGTTAGTACTCATTTGGGTCTTTATATGTACCACATCCATATTCACCTTTGTGCTAACAACTCTCAACTATCCCTATATATTAATGAATTATCTTGTTCTGTCCCACGCGCACTTCTCCTGCTGAAACTTTAATATCACTGTATGGATTCTGCTTCCTTATACTAAACAAACAAAATTTGAACTTCTGATATTTCCTGTTGATCATATTAATTATTTTTCCTTTCTATCATTGTTGACAGCTTGACTACATGTCAGCCAACACACCAAGTCATTTTTGATTCTCCCCTTCCTCTTCAATCACATCCAGGTTCTTACCAAATCTTACTGCTGTTCCCTGAACACTATTCCTAAATGCTTCCTTTCTCACCATTTTCATTGCCAAAATCTTGGTTACAGCATAGGTCTGTCTTCTCTCAATACCATTTTGAATTGATTCAAGGTGGTAGAAACAACTGAAATGATATTTCTTTCCTGGCACTCTATGTCACTGACCTCAAGTTCCTTCACTGATTCCCTATGTCTTTCTGCACAAACTTAAAGCTTCTTAAAGGTTGTTTATGAATAGCTATGCCCCTGCCACATTTCTTCTTTCATTTTTTATTCTTCCCCATATTGCTACCTAGACTCTTCCTATTCTTTCAGTGTTGTTGTTCTCTTTGGATATGTCTACATGGCAGTCACATGTGTAACTATAGTTCTAACTGTAGAGCTAATTTAAACCAGTTAAATTGGGTACCGACAGCAGTACAACTGTAGCAGCACAGAGCTCAGACCAAGAGAGTCACCTAAGAGGCTACCCAGATTTTCAGATGAGTTTTATAAAGTCTGCGCTGATGGCCCTGCAACCCTACTTAAGCTGGTATCAATACCCAAGCTGGTTAGTTTAAAGACAGCACTAACTCCCTGCAGACATAATTTTTTACTCTGCTTCAACTCTCATATTTGTGCCATTTTTTTCATAATTATCCCTATATCTGGAATGGCATTCCCCCTCTCTAAATATTCAGTCAAGAGAGAATATCCTTGGGAACAGAAGGGGAGTAAGCAAGAGGGAAGATGACTCTATAGGAGTCTAAGAGTATCTGAGGAGGCTACTCCCCTGGGAGATTCCAACTGCTGGGATTATTTCTGGGTGCATAAAGATATTTGGGGAGGTTAGGGGATGTTGGATCATTTTAAAAGTGGCTACCCAATCTAACTTAGTTTGCCCACGCGTGGACCTTACACTTAGATCCCTAGTTAGCTGGATCTAAGTATGAACTGTACAGATTTCCAGGACACTTAGATCAGGTAAAAATGGCTAACCTGATCCAAGTTAATCCTACCTCCAAGATCAGGTTGACTATTTTTAGACTGATCTAACTGTCCCGAACTTCTGTACAGATCCCAGGGCAGCGCCAGGGCTGGGAAAACCCAGTCACCGACCTCAGTCCCAGACCTGCACTTTTCATACCTGCCCCCTGGCAGTGGGCTATTTTTAGACCCCAGCCCCTCACCCCACCCCCACACCACAGACCCCCTGCTCACCTAACACCAAGATCACCAAACCCTCATTTCATAAGCTGCTCTAGGTGCCAGTTTTATAAGCATTTGCCAATGCCAGGAGCTGAAGAATTAAGTTTCAGTGGGAGAAGGGGGGAAGGGAATGGGGGTTAGGTTTGGTAGGGAGGAGGTTGGGGGGGGTGCTAAAAATAGCCCCATGTCCCACAGAGCAGGGGAGAGTGCTCCCCATCCCCCAAGCATGACCCTGCAAGGCCCCCTGATCCCATCATACCCTCATGGACCCCAACAATCCTCCACAGATGCCACCTGCCCCCCTGCAGTCATCCCGATGGACTCCACTTGGCCCTCCAATCTCCCCCTCCAGGTGCTGCCTACCCTCTTCCTCCCCGCCACAGAGGCCACCTACTTTAATCCCTCCCACAAATGCCATTCGCATCCCAATCCCCCTATAGATGCCTCCTGCTCCCCCCATCCTCCGATTCCTCCCACAGATCCCACTTGCCCCCCATCCCCTGGCTGGCCTCTTGATTGGCCCCCAACCCCCCAACCCCTCCCGCTGACCCCCCCATTCTGACTTACCTTAGATCAGGTGGCCATTTTTAGCTTGATCTAACCTCCCCATAACCTTCCCAAATTTCTGTACCTAGCCTCTAAGTTTCAACCAATCATTGTTTATTGAAGAATGCGCAAGTAGTCTTTGGAGCAAAGGCCAAAATCCAGGCCTCTTTTCTCCCACCTAAGTGCCTTCATTGCTGCGCCACCAAGCTATGCTCCCTTTCACTTACTCTCTTTTTGAGAGCTTCTTGATATATGAGCAGTGAAATACCAAGACAACCATATTATTTCTTGTTTTGGAGACAACGTACACAGAATAGGCATGTCATATTTCAGGGTAGTACTGCTTGGTGCAATAACTGAAAGGGACATATACACACCTTCAGTAAATACTAAAGTTTGGGTGAACCACTTGCTGCACCTTCTTGGGACCATAGTTGCCTACTATATTAAAATTGGTCTACGTATTAGTGAACTGATTACTACCAATTTATAAATCTGATAATTTCCTCAAGACAAAGCCATAAAACAGCAATTATACCTAGTATAGAAAAAGAGAGTAAGAAAACAATTTTCTGTGAAAATCTTCAACTGGCATACTACATACATATTAAATTAAATGTCTCTGTACTTGCACATGAAATTCAGAGATGTATGCACATAAGACATCTGCTAACATGCTATAAGTGTGAATAGAAGTCTGAATATTATGTACATGGAAATAATGTTTACATTACTCTGATAATGTGAAAGGGCTTCAAAGGGAGTATGATATATTATTACCCTTTTAAAGGTACTTTTGCTGTTGCTAATGTGGTTAAAATTGTAAATGGGAAGCAGTCATATAGTATTATTGGTTTACTTATTAAAACCCAAAAGCCAGTAATTCACAATGGGTCTTCCACATATTAGCATTAATTAGAAAGATTCTGCTATATCCAAGTCTTTAATTTAGTATCTTAGTAACTTAGTATCTTAAATACTCAAAAGTACACGCAAACAATTCTACATCTGTGCAAACTTCTATTATCTGAAAATGTAAACAGATTATACAATACCAACCTTTCTCATTTTAGGGGCCATTAAATTCACAAACACCATGGGCGTTTCCTGACACACATCTTCATAACATTGCAGAAGATTCTGTTAATATTATAAAACAAATATTTTACTAATAATGCTTTAAAGATTTTTACTGAAATATTAATGAAAGCAAGTCAATAGATATAAAAGATAATTTATAGTAGTAGGGTTGGATATTTGACTGGTCAAGTAAAGTTTGGTCAATTGACCAGTCAAATATTGGTCAAAATTGGGAAAAAAAATTGCCAATAGGTCCAAATAATACCTAGAAAAAGCACAAGTTTTCCATTAAATGTGTCAAAAAAGAATATAAATAATTTTTGTGAAGTACAAAAAATATTGTTTTTTAAAATAAAATTGCTATAATTTTGACCGGTCAAAACATATGCACTCAATTGGCCAGTCAACTGACAATACTTGGTCAACTGACCAGCTTGCCAACCCTATATAGTAGATATATAAAAAATATTCAGTCAAAATCGTTCTAAATGAAAAATTTGACACCGATTGATAGAAGATGGATTTATTCCCTACCATCATTGAAAAGCAGATAGATTGTATCTTGACCTATATGAGTGTGTAAGAAAAGGAGAAGAGCCACACATACCTAGTTTCTAATGCATGTAGACCAGACAAAATACTAATTCTGATGATTTTGAAAAATGAAGATGACTCCCACTACCCACATCAGTTTGTTTCCACTTTCATTGTTAGAAATGTGTGCATAATTTCCAATTTAAATCTTTCTGACTTCAGTTGCCAAACATTGTTTTTGTCATTCCTATCTCTACTAGATTTAAGAGTCCTTCAGGACCTGGTATTTTCTCCCTGTCAAGGCTTTTATACATTATAATCAAGTTACTTTCAAATTATTTTTAATAAATTAAACAGATCCAGCTCTTTATTCTCCTACTGTAAGGCATTTTCCCCAATCTGGCTTTTCTAATAATTACAGAAACAAGACGATATTTGATTAAACTAACAGGCAGACAATTTGAAGAGAACAGTAAATGAAAAAACTGTCATATAATACTTAATACTACACACTGTCATAGACGCAAAAAAAATTAGCAAGATTAAAAAAGGGTTAGATAATTAAAGGTAATGAAAAAATACAGAATTAAAGCAGTAGGGATCAAAATCGAAATAAGAAAAGCATTTTTGGAAGCACTATATACAGGAGTTTACCAAAGTCAAGGCAGCTGCCAGCTGATTTCAAAGGAAGAACACAGGGTTGGCAACTATTGACCTCCCACACCTCTAACTGGCCGAGGGGTCCTGATGGTCCCACCCCTCACTGATTGGCTATGAGAGCTGTCTGTCATGTGGCCCCACCCCTTGCCACCAATTGGTGAATCAGCAGTAAGGGGCAGAGGCGGCAGCCATCTTTCTGTGCCAGAAGCCCCTCCCTTCCTTTCCCCCAGTGGGCTGCATGGCTGGGCTGAAATGATCACAAGGACTCCTGGCTTCCCAGAGGCAGCTAGCATTTTATTTTTGGTGAGTTGTTTTTTTTCAGGGAGCCTGCCAAATGTGCAGAGCCTGCACTTTTTCACAGAGCCCATGGTTTTTTGCTGGGCCTGCCCAAAACCATGATTTTGGTAGGTTCCTAGTTATATACTAACATGTTTCAAGGCATAAGGAAATGGCTAACACCAAAAGTTAAGAAGGAGTTTGGTTTTTTTTATTGGCAAGGTTCTCTGTACCGTCTCTGAATGTACTGGCAACAGGGTACTGGATCTTGTACTGGTAATTCCCATGTTCAATAGAACTAGGCCTCTTTCATGCTCTATTTTTTTCTTCTTTTCCTAGCCATTGACAAAGTCCTTGCACATCTTTCTATACCAAGGGTGTCTTACCCTGGAGCCCAGATGAGTGACGCATGTCTAGCCCACAGTCCAGATTGGGTGCACTGACCTCTCCCCTCCAGGATACTGGATCTAGTGCCTGCTCCAGCTAGTCTAGGGCTTGTGGTCTGTGAAGCATAGATCCCAGAGAGGTTGGAATGGGGGCTGTATGTAGCACAATCCAGTCAGGGGTGTGTATCATGGATACCAGACTACAGAGTGGGTGCTACGCTGCCCACCCCAGCAAGAATACTAAGTGATACTGTGTTACAGCTTAGCACTGAAATTTGGCATAAGGTCAAAAATAAGACATAAGAGATCAGGGCAATCCATGTAGAAGAGAGGAGTGAATACATGTCACAAGGGGGACACTAGCTGTCAAATCTCATGGTTAGACTTGACATCAGGAACCTAGGAGTCAGGACAGTGGCACAATCAGGCTCTGGTACCAGTGGTGAGACCAAGGGCCAGATGCCAAAGAAATGACCAGAAACAAATCAAGTCAAGAAGCTGAATACAGGAATCAAGCTAGAGCCACAAAGTAAGAGCCTAGCACTACAGATCATACCAGGATCAGCAAGTCACAGATGAGATCAGCATCAAGTGAGAGCAGGTAACAGGTTTCAAGGCAAAGTGATGTGACAAGAGCAATCTACAAGTTCAGGAGGAGACTTGTACAGATAGCTCATGACTGTCTGTTCTACTGGTTTTTAACAGGGTGAGTTTGGGTTCTTGCCAGTGCAACAGCCAATGACTGGCTGCAAGAAGGATGAGTCATTACAGGAGGCTCTGCAACAAAGAAGCAAATATACATAATTTTCCCTTCCAACCTGGACATCCAGTCAAACAAATTTTCCCTCTCTTCAATACCTTGATCCTCATCCTTATCAACGGTATAAACTGACGAAACTTTTCCAAATGTCAAATTTTCCTTTAGGCAAAGAACATCCATAATTTCCAAATGTTATTATGTATTAACCTTTTCCCAGACACTGGTTAATACAATCCTTAAAAATCTAGAAATGTTGACTATAAATGTAAGTATACTGAGCAGATCACTGCATTCTAGATATCATTATTTATCTTAAAAATTAATTGTGATTTTTTTTCAGTCTTACCTCCAAAATAAGTTTGTTTGCCTTCAGATTATTTTCCATTTTTACCATTCTCTTTGCTTGCTCCGGTACTTCAAGACCCATCTTTATCATACATTTAGTCTCTCGAACAATTTCTAGCATTTTGGGATCAAAGTTAACCAGAAACTTCGCAGTTTCAGGGTGACGCACAAGTAGTGAAGCTTGTAATGCTGTAAACATATTTTTAAATGAATTTCCAGAACAAACAACTGTTTTTATTGTACAACAGTTCTTTATGAGATCTCCTGTAACATGCATGTATTGAACATGAAGCAAATATGCAAGCTGTTTCAGCTAATGAAATCAAGTAACTGACTTAATGTATTTTTCACTCACAAACCAAACTGGCCCCAGATTCAAGCCAGTATCAAGGTAAATCAGGCAATACTTTCTCAACTTAGGTCAGTGAATAATGTGCTCACAAAGAAATCTGTGGGCATACATAACCTTCAGGATCTGCTCATTATCTTGTAAGATGGATTTCTATGAAATGATAAGATAGAAACAGGTAAATTTAGGAAAAACAAAAACAAATGCCAAAAAGGAAAACAAGAAAAAAAAAGCTAAAGGTCATACTTCTTTCAAATCTATGCCTGTCAGCCTTATTTCAATACAGAGCCCTGTTGACTCCGATAAGGTTTTTGTAGCTCTGTCTTCTTAGAGCCACCCATACAATTGAAGCTAAATGGTTCCTCCAATGTTCTGTCTCTAAAGCACCCGGCACAAAAAGGGCATCTCAATATGTCTTGAGCACCTCTAAAACCAAAGATAAATGTTTTAGACCAGGGTGACCAAGATCTGGTTCATGGGCCAGATTTAGCCCATGGAGCCACGTCATCCAATCTATAGACCTCAAGGGTCCAGAGATTTTGCAGTGGGGGAGAGGTGGTTGTGTTAATTGCCAGAGTCTGGAGCCACCACTCATCCTGTTCACCAAGTTTTTGGACCCAGACAGAGCTCCACAAGCCAGATAATGCACCCCCCACACTGAACTGGGATCATGGATCAGGACCATGGACCAGCCCCACTTGCTAAATTGGGCTCACTCCCATGGGACAGATTTGTTGGCATCCCTGTTTCAAGCATTTAAGTGAAGGTGTTAACAGTGCTTCTTTCTGTAAATTAAATACATCAGCATGTAGTAAATGGCTACTAACTGAATACCTATTTATAAGCAAATATATTTTAAATTATTTCAGTTCATGTGAATCAACCTGATTTTAACTTCACTAATTTCCATCTGCAATTACATTAATTGCAACTTCCTGTAATCCTCCCTAGATTTACCTAAGATTAGTGGAAACAATTTTGTCTGGCTAGCAAATGCGAAGGCAATATTTTAGGAGCAGATAAGTGTGTAAATAAAATATGTTCTTAATTATTGTCTTTCTATATATCATGGAGCTAGCAAATAACTTGTATAACAAATTTGAATAGTGGCATGAATTCAATATTATGGCTTTATCTTCCCTTTCTAGCATCTCTTCCAGTTATCTGTTGCCTCCTGTTGTGCCACATCTTGAATATCTCTCTGTATAGAACAGAGGTGGGCAAAATGGAAGAACCAGCCAGTGGTCAGACTCCATCTCCCAGCATCTCCTGCCTGTGTTGCTATGGCCAGTTTCCATGGAGACCCTAGCAGTAGCACAGCCATGAGCAGCAGGGCAGAGTTTCCATGGAGACCGGCCCCAGCAGTGCTGGCAGGGCACGCAGCTGGGCAGGGATGCATTCCAGGGACAAGATCTTACAGTGGTGACAGCATGGTCTACAGCCAGGGCAGAGCTGCAATCTGCTACCTACACGCCCCTGCCTGGGGTGTGCAGGCAGCAGATTGCAGCTCTGATCCACCTCCAAACCATGTTGTCACAGCCGCAAGATCCCATCCCTGGAGCAGCTCCCTACATAGCCATGCACCCTGCCGCCCTGTGCTGTTGCTGCACTGCTGCTACCAGGGTTCTTCATAGATACCAGCCAAAGCAACATGGGCAGGGGCTCCTGAGAAATGGAGTTTGCGACGTGCCTGACCAGCCCTCAGGCTGGACTTTGCCCACCCCTGATATATAAGGTGACTCCTGCATCCATACCTTGTTCTGTCAGTCATTTGGGTACAAACCTTCATGCTTTCCCACATACTAGGATTGTAAAGGTATTTAAAAGAGTTTAATCTATTTGAGTTGATTTATGTAAATTTAGAATTTGTCACCAACAGATAAGAAGAAATCATTTAAATAAAAGATCACTGCAGCCAGAAAAAGAATAATGTGGAAAAGAAGCACACACTTCTTATAATTCTTGCATATTTAACTACTCACCATATTGTAGCTGTGAAATTTCCTTCACCCAAGCATTGTGATAGAGTACCTCAAATTCCACTAATACGTAAGAAATTTTATTGAATGATCGAACCACTGCTTTTCCCTCTGGGCTTGTCAAAATATCTGAATTTTTCTATTAAAACATTGTAACTTAGATTTAGAAATAAATCAATCAGTAGCATAACTTCATTTTAAACATTTTCATTTAACAGTGTTTACTATAAACAATTGAAGCTTCTAATCTCGTGAATGAAATGTATATATAAATAACACTTATCAGGTAGTTTATGACCCACTGAAGCCAATAATAACTTAAAATTATGACCTGCTGAAGTCAATAGGAAATTGCCATAAGTAATAACAAAAGCTGTGTTTTTTTAAAAGAATAAATTAAAAAATGACAACTTTATATACTGCAGCGAGCACCTGTAAATTCCCACTGAAACAGATATCAGTAATATTCAAGGTTTAGCACAATACCAATAAAAATAGTTACTTACCTTCCAGTAACTAGGGTTCCCAGAAATGTGCCTTGGTGCACCTGAACACCCAGTACTGGAGGCCAGAATATTCTAAGTAGTAATGCCCACTGGCTCATGCTTGCATTCTATCTGTGTTTACCTACTTCTCCACCCCACAACATGTGAATGCTGAGCAAGACCAATCACCTGAATTTCTGCATCAACAAGAATCCATCTGATTATGAAATATGATACAGTATAGAGCAAATATGGGGACACATACAGAAAACAAATTTCAAAGAACATCAGTTACTGGAATGTTACCTTTTTTTCTTCAAGTTATTATCCACATATATATTGATATTACATTTATTGAGACACCCAGGCTAGGGACAGACATTCAAAAAGCCCGAGTGTGAAGGAGTGACAGAAAGTAAACAAAAGCCCCGAGGTGCCTTACGTGCGGGGCAGGGTAGGTCAGGAGAAGAAAAGCAGCTGGCAACAGACAGGGGAAGTGAAAGCAAGGAACACTTACAGCCTAGATGGCTGGTGGGGCCACTGCTGGAGACTGGAAGAAAAAAGAAGCAATTGCCACACTTCCGGAGCAGCATATCATTCCAGATTGGAGGAGGGAGGTATTTCCTGCCCCAGAGAGGGGCAGAAGAGGTCAATTACAACAAGTTCGCCTGGGAACCGGCTGAGGCCACATGCTACAGGACCATGGTTGTCATGGGTGACTTAAGTTACCCAGACATCTCGTAGGAGGATCACTCAGCAAAATCCGAGCAGTTGCAAAGCTTCCTCTCATGCATGGATGACCTCTACCTGACTCAAGAAGTCTACGGGCCAACAAGAGGCAAAGCACTGCTTGATCTGGTATTGGCTACTGGGGATGACCTAATCGGTGACCTAGTGATTGATGGGAAGCTGGGTGACAGCAACCACGAGCTGATCACCTTCACCATCCGCCGTAAAGCTGGCAAGTCAGTCACCAACACTGAAGTCCTTGACTTCAGGAAAGCCAACTCTGACAAGCTCAGGAGGCTTGTCAGTGAGGCCCTAAGAGACCATGACCCCAGGGGGAGGGGAGTCCAGGAAGAGTCATTGCTCCTCAAAAGGAGTGATCCTCAACACACAAACTAATTCTATTCCATCTCAGAGCAAAGGCAGCAAGAGGGCACGGCAGCTCCCCTGGCTCTCCAGGGATCTAGCAGACCTCCTGAAGCTAAAAAGTAAGGCCTACAAAGGATGGACATTGGGATTCACCTCCAAGGAGGAATATTCTGCACTGGTCCAGTCCTGCAGGGAGCAATAAGGAAAGCCAAGGCTGCAACTGAACTCCAACTAGCTTCAAGCATCAAGGACAATCAAAAGTCCTTTTTCAGATATGTGGGGAGCCAGAGGAAAAGCAAGGGCAACACTGGACATCTGCTGAACCAAATGGGACAACTGACAATTGACACCCAGGAAAAAGCCAACCTATTAAATGGGTACTTTGAGTTGGTCTTTCATCAGTCCCATGGGACGGCCATGCCCGCTACAGAACAGGAAGGTCCGGGTGAGGAAGATCCCCTGTCCTCCTCCAAAGCCAACCTCATGAAGGAACACCTTGAGAAGCTGGATCCCTTCAAGTCAACTGGCCCTGACAATCTATGCCCCAGGGTATTCAAGGAGCTGGCGAGCATCATAGCCCAACCCCTGGCATGGATCTTTGAGAACTCCTGGTGCTCTGGTGTAGTACCCGAAGACTGGAAGAAGGCCAATGTGGTGCCTATCTTCAAGAAAGGGAGGAGAGTGGATCCGGCAAACTACAGGCCCATGAGCCTGACTTCTATCCCAGGGAAGATCTCCTTAAGGAGATGATCCTCCAAGCCGAAAGGGAGGTAATCCCAACATGGATCAAAGGGGGCAAGAGGGTGCAAAAGCCCCCATGGCTCACCAAAAGCATCCGGGAACATGTGGCACTGGTCAGGCTGCAGTTCGAGTACTGCATCCAGTTCTGGGCACCGCACTTCAAGAGGGATCTGGCTAACCTTGAGAGGGTCCAGAGGAGGGCCACTCACATGGTCAGGGGCCACCAGGCCATGCCCTATGAAGACAGACTAAAGGGCCTGAATCTATTCAGCCTCCACAAGAGAAGACTGGGAGGAGATCTGGTGGCCATCTATAAAGTCACCAGGGGGGACCAGCAGAAAATAGGTGTGGCTCTGTTCCCCTGGGCACCACCTGGGATAACAAGGAATAATGACCACAAATTGATTGAGAGTATGTTCAGGCTTGAAATTAGGAGGAATTACTTAATGGTTAGGGCTGCCAGGCTCTGGAATGGTGGTGCATGTACAGCATGGCAAGATGTGCAATTTTTGGAGCATACCATTCCACATTTCAATTGTGTCATTATTTTAACATCTGCCAGGGCCCCAGAAATCTCAGATGAGGTCTAAATGAGACTATATCTGTGAAGGTGTCCAGTTGAAAAACCATTAAAGCTCGAATTTTTCCTATCTTATGGACAGAAGTAATATCAATCTAAAACAGTGTTTTCATGGAAAGAGGATGTAAAACCCTATTGCTAATCACTCAGATGGAGGACCCATCAGACCAACTATTTGCATAATATGTGATATTTGCAATATCACCCCAACTACAAGTGGGAGTTTCCTAGTGACATGGAAAATATGTACTGAATCCTTTATTAATCTATGAACTGTAAAGTATAGATTTCATAGACATTAGGGCTGGAAGGGATCTCAGAAGGTCATTGAGTCCAGCCCCCTGCCCCGGGGCAGGAAATCAGTTGGGGTCAAAGGATCCTAGCAAGATAAATGTCCAAATGCCTGTTAAAGGAGTCCAGAGTAGGTGCTTGCACCACCTCTGGTGGCAGTCTGTTTCAAGCCTTGGGGGCTTGGACAGTAAAGAAGTTCTTCCTTATGTCCAGCCAGAAAGGGTCTTGGAGGAGTTTGTGACCGTTTGACTTTGTGGTCCCTTGGGGAACTCTGGTGAACAGGCATTCTCCCAGATCCTGATGTATACCCCTTATATACTTGTAGGCAGCCATCAGGTCGCCTCTGAGCCTGCAGTTTTCCAGGCTGAAGAGTCCCATGGCTCTCAGCCTCTCATCATAAAGCCTGTTCTTCTTCCCTCTGATCATGTGCATGGCTCTCCTTTGGACTCGCTCAAGCTTCTCCACATCCTTTATAAATTGTGGAGCCCAGAACTGGATGCAGTACTACTCCAGCTGTGGCTTCACCAATGCCAAGTACATGGGGAGGAAAACATCCTGGGATTTGCTTGAGAAGTATCTATGGATGCAAGCCAGAGTTTTGCTCGCTTTACCGGCTGCAACATCACATTGGTGGCTCATCTTTATCTTGTGGTCAATCATGAAATTATGACCCCCAAGTCCCTTTCAGCCATGGTGCTAGCAAGCGTAGCACTGCCAAGCCTGTAAGGATACTGTGGGTTTTTCTTCCCAAGGTGGAGTACCTTGCATTTCTTGGTGTTGAACGCCATCAGGTTTTCATCTGCCCATTTTCTGAGCCTGTCAAGATCAGCCTGAATCACCCTCCTGTCCTTGGTTGTGGATGCTTTACCCCAAAGTTTGGTGTCATCAACAAACTTGGCCAGTCCACTTCCAATACCAATGTCCACATCATAAATGAAGATGTTAAAGAGTATAGGCCCAAGGACAGAGTATGAAATACTGTGATTCTGAAATCATGGAAGACAGGTAGATTCAATTTTCTATGTCTAGCATCTAATAACTGGGGGTCACCTTTAAATTTAAGTCATCTTAGATTCAGTTAAATATGGCAATAACCAGAGGTGTCTTGGTCATTGGGCAAAAAGTAAACTAAATATTGATTCTTTTAGGACCTATGAAATACATAATATTTCCCATCATCAGTGATGATCAACTTACAAAGAAATAGTTGATTGGTTCACTTATCCGTCTGAAGAGCTGCCTTACCCACAGTATCTTTCCTGATACAGGGGGCATGTTTCGAGCAAGAGGAGGGTCATCTTTTTGGGTCTGGTAAAGCTACAATATATTCATAATTAATAAATGCGAGTATAAAAATTGTTAACAAATTAAAAGGTGTATTTATAATACTTTAGATTAATGCTTCTCTGTCCAAATCTAGGGAGGAAATAGAGCTACTACTAATATTTCTGTGGTATTATATTCAGAACAATTATAACTTTTTCATCAAATCCCATTTATATTTGCTGAGAGAAAAAAATACTGTCTTTATTTTTCTGAGATGTAAACTTTGGCACTATTTTGGGGATATACTTTTTCTTTCCCTGTTTTGTTTTTATGTGATAGTGTGGATAAGAGTGCATACCTAAGACAGCTGTCATGCATCTAAGCTGTGAGGGAACCAAATTCATAACTTTAGATAGCATTATACAAAGGAATATGTTCCTACCAAACCTATGTCATCCTCCTGACTCCTCTAAAATATATGTGTAGATATAACTGTCACTGATCTTTTTTCCCCCCCACTAACTCAAGAATCTAACAAAAGACTCCAAAACTCTGAAGAATAAAAACAAATAGTAAAGTTTCCTAGGCAGACAATCATTTTGAAGAACAGTTTCTTCAATAAATAAACATATTTTTCTTTTTTAAATATACTACATATATTTATTCTACTTTAATGCCCCTTTATTCTGACAAAATAGTATATGGTGGTCTTCTATAAATGAGAATTAAAGCCGTACACATCAAAATATAACAAGTCAAAAAGTATGTATGACATCAACTCTGGTCTAGTATTTATATGTGTAAAAATGGATATATAGTTATTCTCAAATGTTAATATATTTTTTACTTTGCCTGCCTCAATAATAATTATTACTACTATTAACTTTAAAACATTTTATAAGGGAGAATTCCTCCAGATGCCCCAAGAAGAAAGACTACATCAGGTTAGCTTATCTACTTTTGGACAGGCTATTTTCTATAATAGGAGAAAGGAAGAAGTAGCAATTAAACTTTGACTCTGGGCCAATAATATAGACTGAAAAATTAAGTAGGAATTATTTAGATAAGAAGTGAAATATTAGAAAATTTATTCTTATAAACTTATTAAAATTTTCTGATTGTAGAGAAATGTATTACCTTTTTAGTAGCTTCAAGTTCTGCTACATAATGCTGAAGAATAAGACCAACAGTATGTGATATTTCTTGCTGAAGACAGGGCATGTTCAGTTTCTGAAACCTATATTGGTTTATGATTAAAGAATTTAGAATATATTCATTTAAATTGTATTTTATAGCTGTTTTATCCCAAATAAAAACTCTGGGGTATACATATTCATAGCACAAAGTGGCATACAAAAGCACAACTCAGAATATTTCAACTTCTCTCATCCAAAAACGTAAAGGTCCTACCCCTAGCTTTTCTGAGATTTGTTTGATATTACCTAAAAAATATTGAGGGTAATTTTAAAGATATGTTAAAAAGTCAATAACATTCCTTGGCCTGTCAAAGATTTCATGGTCCATAAAATCACAACTATATTATCCTAGACTAGGTGATTTGTGATACAATTAACTATACTATTAATAGATATTTTGTAAGCATAACAACTGTTACCTTTGAAGCAACTGAAGTGCATGCTGAGAAGACAAAATTTTTCCAAAACAACTACTCATAAAAGTCTGTATCTGCACCTATGACAAATAGGAATATTTCTAGATATCTTATAGTTCACGGCTACGATTTCTATGATGACTAATAATATGTATACTTGTATTCCCATTTACTCTATGATACTTTCTTAATATATTACTTTTTAATTTTTTTCTCTTTAACAAGCACATGAAAACACACATGAAAATACAAGAGAAAATGGGGAAGGATCACAACAAGAAATCATTGTTGCTTCTACATAATTTCAAATCTTGTGTTTCTATTTTATTAATGTTCAATACGAAAAGTATTTTTCTAACTACTTTTTATTTTGAATTCAGATCCTGAGGAATCCAGGGATGCAAATACAAATGTCAGTTTATTTTCTGCAAAGGAAAAGACATAAACAATCAATAATGTAATAAGGGGGAGCAAGCAGGGAACCAACCCCAGGCAACAACTATGAGGCGGTCCCAGAATCTACCCCCTGGGAGTCCAACACAACAGGGCAGCCTATATTGCTGGATTAAAAGAAATGGGCAGCACAGCCCCACACTCAGCTGTGTATCTGAGGGCCAGGGGATGACTGGAATGGTGTTTCCATTGCCCAAGAGAGATTTTCTCACAGTAGGCGCAATCCTGTACTCAGCAGCATTTCTGGCCAGGGCAGGGAGTCAGGGGGTGCAAACAGGGTCCCACAGGTAGCTCCCAAGGAGCCCATGCCATGAGATTACTACCACCAGATTCTGCTGCTGCCTCCCAGGTTCTCTGCACATGGAAGGCACCTGGGACCTGAAGAAGGGCATACTGCCATGGAAAGCTTATCTAAGTCTCTCAACCATGCACTTGGTTCAGTAAAATATATCGCCCACAAAAATCCTTGCTTCTCTCATATTTCCTAGACCATCACAGTTACAAAAGTACTCGAACACTGTATCTGTGATAGTTTTAAAAACTAAAGAACACTTTGCACGTTTGCCAGAAATTAATTATGACATTCTTTTTATTCAGTTTCTACATTGTAATTTTATTTGGTGTGTAACAGGTCTGGCGCACTGGAGCCTTTCTGTTGGTGGCTCCGCATTCCTGTCTTGGGCTAACCACCTGCTTACTCGCCTGCCATGCCTTGATCTTAATTGATTGAGTGATGTAATTAGCGGGAGGCTGCCCACTTTATACGCCCAGTGTCAGGGGCGCTACCTGCGTCTCCTTTTCCTCCCCTACACTGCAGCCCGAGCCTCACAGATGGTACTTGACAGGGTTTGCCCTATGCCTTGGCCCTCTTCTTTACTTCCGGGGCCCTCTCTGCCCCTCTTGCTCCGGGGCTCCTCTCTGCCCCACCTCGTTCCGTGGCTCCCTACTGCCCCCTCTCCGGGGCTTCTCGCTGCCCCCTCTCGCTCCGGGGCTCCCGGGCTGGGGCCAATGTGCCCCCAAACAATGCTGCGCCCTCTCTGGTGCCAGGAAACCCCTGGCATCCCTATGAGGCCTCCTCCACCCCTAATAGCCTCACCCAGTCCTCCAGTTAAATAGTAAACACAAAACCCCTGGGCTATAATGTAAACTAAACCGCTCGGTCAAAAATCCATGTTCTGTCCCTACCAGAAAAATACTTCATCTCCGCTGCAACCAGAGGATGCTCCTGCAGTCTATCTTCCCCCTTTCCCTGCATGCTGGCCGAGCTTCCCCCTGCTTGGCCGCCGGAGGGGAACTGCTCACCTGGCCTTATGCTTGGGCTTAAGAAGTGGTCAAGCCCTGCCCCTTCCTGTCAGCTGACCCCCTTGGTTTCCCTGGCAACCAGCACCTGTGGTGCCTTAGTGACTGGCAGTTGAGCCTCCCCCTTCTCACCACTAGGGGTCTCTCCTGCCATTTCTGCTTTTAGGTGCAGGGCACCCGTGTGCACTGCAACATGGTGAAATATTGGTTCAGATTTTTTGTTGCATGCACCAAATCTCTGTTCAACAGAGCAGAAAAAAGGGGTCATTGAAGAGCCTATTACAATTCTGTGCATTTGCAGATACATTTGTTTCAGTTTTGGAACTCAGTTTAGACTAGAAGTACTAAATCACAACATCTGTCTGCCAAAAGCAGTACTGTGGTGTTTGGTGAATGGGCAGGATCTACCTCCTGAAGTCTACCTCCTCTCACCAAGCTTACCTGCTCCTAACATATCTGCAGAAAACAACTCTATACATACAGTTAGAAGTAGCAAAAGCAAAAAACAAACCATGCATCTCTATGCCCATGCATGATTCTTCCTAGTATGTATTTCTAAGAGATATGTCCAGTCAAGTTTAAATTTCCCAATTTGCTGACTTTTCAATGCTTCCTTCAAGAAAGTCCTTCATCGTCTACTATATTTCAATGTGAGGAAATTACTCCTGTATACCAGCCTAAAATTTTCCTTTCTTAAATTCATTTTGTTCTCAAACATATTTCTGCTCCTATATATTTTCCATAACTCTTCCTTTTCCTTATCTTGTATCCTTATAAGTATGCAATCTATTATTTTTATCATAGCTCTTCTAACACTAGTTATCATTCAGCTAAAACTAGATACATATATGCACTTTTAGCACTAAAGACAGTAGGCTACTGCATCTTGTGCCATGTTAAGGTGATTCTGGGTATGTAACTCCAAAATGCCTTTGCTTTATGCATTACAAGCTCCTGCTTCATTTATAACTCACCGTCTCCCCTACATTTCTTAAAACAATTATATTTTTCAGGTATCTCCCATAAATATTTATGTTTTATATTGAGGTGGCCAACCTGCAGCTACTAATGGAACAGGAAGCTTGTGTGTGTGTGTGTGGCATGTAGCAGCTCACAGAAAGCACAGGCAGCACAGCAGCATGTAGGACAAGAAACGGAAGGCAGAGCAGGAGATCAAGCAGAGGAAAGAGATTGGAATCAGTAAGACACCTGCCAAAAAGGTTGTCTCTTGCTGTTTTATATTATTTATCTCCAAAGATATCAGCCTGCGTTCATGGAGATATCAAATGGCTCTGGTTCTAGGTCTTCTCAAGTGGCTTGGGCAAATATCTAAACTAGACTTTTATGCAAAAGACAGGTGGCACCATCACAATTACCAGTTAGCAGTTGGTTGGTCCCCAACTTCTGGGGGACTAAATAGCTGGAGCCTGATTAAGACAGGGGCAGGAACTCAGGCACATTCCTATATTTAACATTTCCCGTGGCTACCTCTAGGTATCTCCTAATTTTCTGGATGGCCCTCCTGGGTTAAGTACAGACAGTCAAAAAGCCTGAGGATGAATCAATTCAGTCTTTGTAGGCAGTCTAAGCTCCAGAGATTAAACTGAGAAATAACTGGACACACATTCAGGAAATGCAGCCATATGCAGCCAAATGCAGAGGCTCAGGCCAGAAGGCAGGGCGCACTACAGCACAGCTGTCTGGTACATAGCCAGCATAGGCTGTGTATTCACTTCCTCTTCTTACTATCCTTGATGTCTCTGGGATTTGAGGTCCAGAATCACAGAAGCAGGAATCTTCAGGGATGCTCTTCACTTCCTCTTCCTGCTTCCAGGTGCCTCTGGGATTTGTAGTCCACAGTCAGAGCCAGCAGCAACTTTCAATACATTTAGCAGGGCAGTTTGCCGGTGGGGGGGGGAGTCCCTGCCTTCCCCACTCCCCACAACCCTTCTCAGCTGGAGAAGACAGCACAGCCCAGCCCAGAGCTGAAAAGCTTGCTGGAATGCTGGGAGACTCTGATTTAACTTAAACCAGGAAGGGGTCTGGGACAGAAGTTTCATAAACCAGCTTGACCCAAATCAGTTAAGTCTGATACTACATTCCACTAGGTTTATCTTGAACCAGTTCCAGCCATTTTGAAATTGGTTTATATGCACTGAACTTCTGTTCTGTTACAGGTTTAAAAAAATTTCTGATAATTTAAACCAGTTTACATGCAACTTCTGTCCCTAGCCCTGATTTACCTGCTACTCCTTACTGTCTTGTAGCAGGGGCCCAGTTGAACTCTGTACTTATCAGGACAAAGTCCACCAGCACGTTCCAAGGTCAGCAGATCCCCAGCCATGTTCACAGGGAAATGGTGAGCCCACGCTTCTGGGGCAACCCCACAGCACTGCTGGGTAGGCAGCCAGTGCACAGCAGGCATTTCCTGAGCCCTGCACCCAGAACAGGGTGGGGATCAAAACCCCAGCCCCACAGGAGCTCGGGCTGCAGCTCCAAGAAAGAACAGGCAGCTAGTGCAAGGAGCACCACCTGGGGTTTGGAGGCAGCAGCTGCAAGGGATAATGAGCCCCTCAGGGGCTCCAAACACCTGCCAGCAGCAGGGCACATGGAGGTGCACAAAGAACCGGATTGGCTTACACTGGCCTGGATACCCTTAAGAAAGTCTGCACCGACACCAAGACAGGGGGAATGCATAGCCTGCTGAGGAGTCTCATCACATTTTCCCATGGAGGCAGAGGACCAGGAACCCAGGACAGTGCACATCTCAGCTCTCCAGACTGACACCAGACAACTGTACTGTTGGGATGAGCCATGTACCTCTAGGGGCTAAGCCAGGGTTTGTAACACCGTTGGCCCCACATTATTCCATGGGCTTTCCCACAACAGGCAAGACCATACAAACTAAGCCCAAACAGGGCTACCCCTGTCCAACTCAGACTGATGGAAGGCAACCAAAGCACCCATAGGGCCAGAGAAAGGCCTAGGGTACAGTCACTTGAGTTATTATTTAGTTTATGTGCTTCTTTATACAGGCCAAGCCCAGGTAAGCGCAGAACTTGCAGCAAACCTCAGCAATCATAAGTGAAATGCACCAGCTTCAGACAACTCAGCTGTTTCTCTCTATGCCTGAGCTGCAGGGCAAGCTCTCAGGCCAGCCAAACATGTATATTCAGCACCAAGTGGCACCCTAAGTGTTGGCACAGTACAGGATAGGGCCATGGGGCCTGACAGCCCTGTACTCAGTGAGACTGGGCCATGGGGATACAAGTTCACTCAGTTCTAGCACCCAGTAAAGATTGCCTGATTCTCGCCTGCCACGTCTTGATTTTGAAATTTGTCTTAGTCAAGAGATGGTCCACTTCTGCTGCATGTAGTCCTGGATGAGCTGGGTCCAGTTCTTCTCTCCCCTACGCCCTGTCCAAATGCCACCCTGTTCTTACAGGATCCATTGTGCCCTTGGTTCTCAATGGGTACTCTTCTTCACCCCTGCAGACTCCCATTCATCTCAGGCCTGGTTTGTAGAGACTGCAACTGAGCCAGCCCTGCAATTGGTCAGTTGTGGCATGATGCGTGGAGGAAAAAAGGAGGACAACAGAAATGGTGAAACAAAACTCAGGTAAGTCTTGGCCAGTACGGTCACTGCTACCACAGACGGCATCCACTGGCCCTGAGATAATCCAGGCCTTAGGGCTGGGGGTCTTTCCTAAGTTCCCAGCCCTCCAAAAAGGAATAAAAGGCACCAAAAGGAAGTGTCACAGGGCGGGGACCCAGGAGCAGCCGTGATCTCTCCTGGCGCCCCCTACTGTGTCAAGTGGGTGTCCATGCACCCTCATTATCTCGCCTGCCACATCTTGCTGGAAAATATTATGAAAGGGAGGCTGCCTTTTACCCCCTTGAACACAGTGCTCTTAGTTATCCCAGCCGGCATGACTAAACCAGCATTGGTTCGACTCTTCACACTTTTCCCAGGATTGCACCCCAGCCTCCCACGTTCTATGACCAAGTAAAGAAAAAGCAAAAGCAAAAACCTGCTCAGAGCACTGCTGGTTCTCCAGATGGCTCCTTCCTTCAGCGCATCTCCCTGCCAGTGTTCTCTGCTATCCCCACTGCTGCAGTCTTCGTGGTGGTGTTATAAATCAATGGAGCCCCTCCAGTCTTCCAAGGGGTAGTTCTGCTGGCTCGGAGCTCCTTTGCTGGTGTCTCAGTATTCCTGGCTTCCCATGCTCATCCAGTGTCTGTTTCTTCCCTGCCCCAGCCCTGGCAGCAGGCCACGAACACCCACACTGCCATTGGCAGGGCCAACCTTGATTGAGCAGCTGCTGATGAACCACAATGGCCAGCAGTCGTTCATCGTACTTGGCTCCTGCTGGGTTGGGAAGTTTCCCCTGGCTGTGAGCTTGGGAGAGTCCTTCCTCATTTCTTCACACCGAGTGGAAAGGTGTGTGGTGTAGGAGAGGAGGAACCCCAAAGAAGACCTTGACATCTACTCATGCTAACCTTGGTATGATCTCTTTCTAAGCAAGTACTACCTCTAGATATCTCTTTTCAACTACATCAAGTCATGGCAGGAGAGATTTAAAGTGAGAGAGCAAGACATATGCTAAGTGTGTGGCACACAGGCCTCATCTCAGTGTGGCCACTTGGCCTGGGTCCCCTCTACACTTCTGTATAAAACTCTTATGATAGCAAAACGCGGTCAGGTGCCTTCCAACCTCGCCTTCCAATCATGCCATTGATTTCACCAGGATCCAAAACACCTAAACATCATCAATTGGATTGTTTTCCACAGCTAAGGTACCTAGATTTTAGATGTTGGGATGACAAGCTGCACCACCCTAAAGGGGATGGACAGCAATAATAAAGAATGCTTATCATACTCACATATTTATCTTCACAATATTTGTAAGATTTACTTAAATTTAGGCTATGATCTCAGATTCGACAATAAATTTCACTACTTTGAAACTGGACAGTTATGAATCAATGTTATTAACTGAGCACGTATTTCCAGAAGCTAACACACAAATCCTATGATATCAATGGAAACTATTCATATGAAAGACAGAAAATCAGACACACATTTGACAAACAAGTAGTCAAATATATCTCTGCTGCTAACCTTTAAATATTCTTAAGAAAGGTAAGTGGTTTAAGAATTATGTAAACAAAGTCCATTTAATACATTGTGAATTTGGTGTTTTTTAGGTTGACAATAGAACCTAATGATATAGGCCCTTTCCAGTAAACACTCTCAGTGAATTCCAGGTAGTTTTGAATAAGTAACAGTGACAGAATTTTGCCCTGGGTAAGATACTAATAGCAATACTACCTACCTCTAAACCTCCGATTTTTGTTGAAAAGTCAACAAAATCTAAATCAAATTCTGATTTTCGTGGGTCAAGAATATCGTATTGTTTCTTCTGGACACTTTGGTAGATATTTTTGAATTTTATTGCCATAATATCTATACCTTCAATTGTAGATATACTCAGTGCAGAAAAAGTTTGTACTATAGTAATCATTTCTGTAATCTGAAATTAAAAAAAAAAAAATTACACTCATATAACATTATGAATCAACTTTTGGTATTTCCTTTTAGCAAGGTAATAATTATATCCAGGTCTAATTAGACTAAATTCAGGCTAATGATTAATCTCTTCTTATAAACTACTATCCACAAGATATTATCATCCCAATCACTCTTCATCAAACATAACTAAACACAGCAGCCTCAACTTGCAACCTCAACCCTTACCATAATTTTTTCTACCATAATCGGCCACTCGGAGATGGGGCAAGATTCCCCTCAGTCTTACTGCCCCCTCTGCCTGCTTTACAGACAACAGCTTTTAGTTCAACCTTCTCACAGCTGCTACTGAGTTAAGGCTTTTACAGTACTGGTCTGCATACAATTAGAGCCTTGTTACACCTTACACAGTAAGCCAAACAAATGTTAATCAGCTTAGTGTTGTTCGACTTACTGGAGCAGTAATCACCTTAAGCTGAAAAATCATCTGTGATGAAACTGTGACTGTCCCTCACTTGTACTGCTGTCACTTGCCACTAGAAGTTTGGTGAGCAGGGTCAGGACTAGGAGCCTATAAGTAAAATGTTTCTTAGTGCAAACCAAATCAGTGCTGTCAGCCGCAATATCTTCAATTTCTGTTATGTTTTGTAGTCTATTATATTTATTGGCATTGACTGCAATGCCAATAAATACAGTAGGGGCAGGACTGGCTCCCTGCTTCTGCCAGGCAGAGCCAGCATCACAGCCCCAGAGTGCCTGGTGACCGCAGTACCTCCTGCTGCCATCTGAACCAGCTCACTGCTTGAACTCTGAGAAGCACAATCCTTTTTTTCCTCCAGAGCCCCCTCCCCATTCTGCCCCTGCCTGGGCACCACCTGAGCTCCAAAAGTAATCAGGCTTCTTGGAGCTGAGGTGGTGTTTGACCAGGAGCGGGGTGGGGAGGGGGCGGGAGGGGAAGCTCTGGAGATAAAAAGGATTGGGCCCCTTGGAACTCAGCTGGCTAGGCTGCCAGCTGGCCAGGTGCCTTCTGAGCTCTGGAGAAAAGAGCTTTGGGCCCCTTGGAACCCAGATGGCACCCAGCCAGCTCAGGGGCCATCATTAGCCTGAGGAGCCCAGTCTTTTTTTCTTTGGAGCTCGCCTTCCCATGCTACCATGAGTGGTAACAGCAAGATAGTCTAGGCAGCAGCAGGAGGCACCATGACTTCCAGATGCCCCAGGGCTGCGCTCTGCCCAATGCCCCCAGGGGGCAAAGCACTGTGTCCAGCCCCGTCGCAACCCTGGTATCCCTACTTGCCCACTGCATCCTGGGATGCTGGAAGATTCATAGATGTTAAGGTTGGAAGGAACCTCAGTAGGTCATTGAGTCTGACCCCCTGCCCTGGGCAGGAAAGAGTGCTGGGGTCAGATGACCCCAGCTAGCTGCTTCTCCAGTCTCCTCTTGAAGACCATCAAGGTAGGGGAGAGTACCACCTCCCTTAGGAGCCCATTCCAGATTCTGGCAATCCTTATTGTGAAGAAGTTTTTTCTAATGTCCAACCTAAATCTGCTCTCCGTCAATCTGTGGCCATTGTTCCTAGTTACTTGAGGGGGTGTCCTAGTAAATACAGCATCTTCTATTTCCTGCTGCTCCCCCTAATGAATTTATAGGCAGCCACAAGATTGCCTCTCAGTTTTCTCTTGCAAAGGCTGAAGAAATTTAGGTCCCTCAGTTTCTCCTCGTAGAACCTTGCCTGTGGGCCTCTGACCATACAAGTGGCCCTCCTCTGAACCCTCTCAAGATTCTCCGCATCCCTCTTGAAGTGTGGCGTCCAAAACTGGATGCAGTACTCCAACTGTAGCCTGACCAGTGCCACATAGAGGGGAAGCATCATCTCCCTGGACCTGTTTGTCATACATCTGCTAATGCATGATAAAGTGCAGTTAGCCTTGTTGATCACTTTGTCACATTGAAGACTTCAACTTGGGTGGAACAGCTGTGGAAAGTGGCAATACTTTAATGAAACAGGAGCAAAATTAGGCAGATTAGAGATAATTCTGCCCTAGGGTGGTGTAATTAAACTGAATAATGAGTGCTTTAAGCCAGTTAAAATGTGTTAAGGTGCAGGAAATCCATGGCTTAAGGGCTCTAGAAATCACCTACAATCGCTGTGTAACAAGGGTCTTAAGCTGCAGTTGTGAGAGGGTGAACTGTAGCTGTTAGTTGCAGCTACAAGGGAAGGAGGGGAGTGAGGGTGATGAGAGGGTTCTGCTCCTGCTATGCATAGCTGGAGCCTCTAGCTCCTGCAGTGGCAGTACAACTCTGTCTCCCCCTTCACACCTTCTTTTCAAGGATTCTTTTTTCTTCATTCTGACTTCCCAAAATAAGGTGCTTGTGTTATTTCAGAGGTCTGGTATGTAAACTGCATTGTTTTTTTTTAAACAAGCTGGGACACAATAGGATGGACTTGAAAATTAAATTGAACCATCTATATTTAGGATATAGAGCAGTGTTTCCCAAACTTTTGATACCTGGAGCAAACTTTTCCCTGGATTAAAATTGGTGGCATACTTCACTCTTACACCTGAAAAGATACATTTACATTCCCCTCCCCCCCCCATCACATAAAATAACCCCCATATTTCATTTCCCTGGTAGAGGAAATTATACTAGTGATGAGATGTATTGTTAAAAAATAACTTGTAACTTTTCTGAATTTCATGGTACCTAGCTGAAAATTACTGAGATGGAGCTAAATTCAAAAAAGATATGGAAGGGAGCCTTGAGGGTAAAAAAAGTTAAAAACCACTTATCTAACTTGCCATTTAAGGGAGTTGGGGGCAAACTCTCATCCTGCTGCGCCCTGCTCTTTCCACTTTCTGCCCCTTCCCAACTCTTGTTCTGTACCTCAGGGGCTCCTCCAGTGTCTCACCCCTGTGCCCCTCTTGCTGACCCCAGGAGCATGGGAGTGGAGCAGATGAGCTAGGCTGTGAACTGCAACTCTGCACATCCACCCACTCATGTACACAGAGCATGCTGCTGGCAGTGGAGGGGGGACTGGCAGAGAGGCTGCCTGGGTATGCAGAAGAGTGTAGGAAGGCAGAAGCAGGGGTGGCAGCCCCCACAGAAGCAGCCATAGGTGCTGCTGGAGTAGCTGGGGCAGGTGCCGGGTGCCCGATGGGAAAGGAGAGCATTCACCTCCTCATAGAGGGGGATCTTTCAACATACTTTCTTTGCTCTGTCCAGTGGCACACCTTTTGAGAATCACTGGTATAGAGATTAGAAGTGATGACTGAAATAAACAAACCAGAAGGATGATACGAGGGTAGTGGTGAGAAGTAGTAGCATAAATGTAAAGTCCAAAGAAAAAGAAGCAGTTAAACAAAAACAAATATTTTTCTCTGTATTTATTCATGTATTGTTTACTGGTTTTTTTATTCATTCAGTCCCTACATCTACTCTAAGAAGCCATGTATTTATTTGATTCACTGAGGCATTACACTGATCACCAAGTCTGGAGCAGGTCATCTTGAAAGCTTTCTGTCCTCCAGATCCCAACTGTATCAAGTTTTTATTTATGGCAGAAAACTTTAGCCAGTTTGGCAATATTTGTGAGTGAGGACAAAAACACCACTGAATCTCAAAATCTATACACCTTGTTACTATCATAAGACTTGTGGTTGGGGGGACAGGGGTGGGAGGGGGCAGTGCTAGGCTGGTCTTGTTGCTGTCTCCTACTGGCTCCCCCTGGGTCATGCTGCCCCTTGCTCCTGTCATCTTTGACAGGCAGCCAGGAGAAGATAAATATATATTTTCTAAATCTGCAGGTCCTGTGGGCCAGATAGAATGGCCTGGCAGGCCAAATCCAGCCCACAGACCATATTTTGCCCACCCCTGGGCTAGAGGCTGAGCTCTGCCCAGGGCAGGACATAAAGTCAGTGCTTCGTAGAGTAGGGAAGCTCGAGTGACCTGAAGGGGCTGCCCATGCACCAACTAGTGTAAGAATAGGAAGCCTGATTGCCCAGGGGGTCACTCAAAAGGAGCAGGGCAGGTTCAGAGTGGCCCAGTGAGGGGTGGTATGTAAGAGGGCCTTTGAGAGTGGACAGAGTAAATAAGGCCCTGTGAGAGAAGTCATAGTGTGCGAGTAGAATGGGAGAGGCCAAGCCAGGGGCAGAGCTAGCCTGGCCTTGGGCCACGGTTATGATCTACTTACGATGCCATCTGCAAGGCATAGGACATGGCATAGGGATAATATGGAGCTGTGTACATCACCCCATGGTATCAGGACATTAAAATGGGCAGCCTCCCTCACTTTACACCAGTTATCAAACAACAACTTGTCGCGGGCAAGATTGGGTGGACTGCCCCACATAAACAGTTGGGTGGGCTGATGTTGAGATCTGGTCTTAACTTGGTCCCCTGTCACAGAGTCATTGTGGACAGCTTGTTAAAAACATCAGCAGCCATCAAAAAGGAAAGCAAAAATGTTAGGAATGATTAAGAAGGGAACTGTACACAAAATAAAGTATCATCATGACCCTTTATGTATCATCATGACCCATGGTGCATCCACACCTTGAATACAGTGCCTAGTTATAGAACATCACCCTGCAAAAAGAATATAAAACTACAGAAAGCACAGAGAAGGCCAACAGGGATGATCAGTGGTATGAAAGGTATGACACAGCATCTTTAGTGCCTGTTACTTTAAGGGCTAGGCCTGGAAGAGGGCAGGTGCCTGATTAGGACAGCCATTTAATGCCCAGCTCTCTGGGCTGATGGGGGGTAGTTTGTGACCAGCCAGCAGGGGAGAAACATCTCTCTGCTGAGCTCCTGCCCCAGGAACAATGTGGAGGTAAAGTGGAAGCTATGGGGGAGGAAGAGGCCTCAGTGGTCCTGGGTATGACCTAAAACTGCACCCTGCTAGGGAAGGATGGCCTGGTGGGGCTCCTGGTAGTGTGGGAGTCCCCAAGAAATGCCTGGTCAGTTGCCTCCCCAATGAAAAGTTACCTAAAACCTAGCCTCCACCATCTAGTGGGTTTTTTAGTTAAAACTGGTGGGCCAGGCATGTCTAGGCAGGCACCTGAGCCTATGGGGGTGGTCAGGATGGAGGATCCCAGAGAGCACTCGCCCTGGCAATGGGGCGGTGTAGAGCCCCCGAGAGATTGGGGCAGAGAAATGGCCCAGAGATGGGCATGGGACAAAGTTAGCCTCAGTTTGACAAATTGCCTGGTAGCCATTCAGATGAGGTCATGACAGAGCACCAAATTGCTGCATGCCTGCTGGCCAAGTATTGAAGGGAAATAAACCCGATGGCCCAAGGGGGGTGGTCGCTCAGGGAGCAAGGGGAGGATGTGTGTGGCCCAATGAGACCTTGGTGACAGCAGGGGGAATGAAACAGTCCCCTGTGAGAGGGGGGCTGCATGCACGTGGCCCATAACTGGGCAGTATGGAAGAGGCCTAACTACGGGCGAATTCAGCCTGGCCTCAATCCAGAGACAGACAGAACTTATGATGGCATCCGCGAGGCATGGGCTGCAGTGTAGGGGATGGTTCGGAGCTGCACATATCATGCCTAGACATCAGGATCTTAAAATGGGCAAACTCCTGCCTAGTTAAGATCATAATTTAAATCACACCGAGGTGTGGCAGGTGAGACGGGTGGGCAGAGTGTCCATGGACAGGGGCAGCCCAATAGAAAGATCAGGGTAGCAAGCTTGCTTACTGTCACAGAGGGGCTTCCATATGAGGGGAGACTAAAGCAGCCAACATTATTCGGTTTAGAAGAGATACTTAAGGGAGGACATGATAAGGAGTACATAAAATACTAAATGGCTAAGAAAAAATATAATACAAGAACTAGGAGCCATAAAACAGAACTAGTAGGTAATAAATTCAAAACCAACAAAAGTCCTTTTAACACAAGGAATTCAAGTGTGGACCTCATTTCAACAAGATACTGTGGAACCTGAAAGTTTACCTAAAAAGGGATTGGACAAATTATTGGAGAGGTGCATCAGGAGCTACTGAGCACAGGAGTTAGGAGTACAGCCTCTGAATCAGAACGTCTTAGAACTTAAATTCTGGGTGCTGCAAGGGGGAGAGAAACAGTGGAAAAAACCTTGGTGATATTCTGTTCACTCTCTCTTTCAGCATCCACTCTCTGCCACTGTGTGACACAGCATACTGAGCAACACGGATCTATGATCTGACCCAGTAAATGGCAGTTCTTACTATCTAAAAATATCAAATATTTAATCTTTTTTCTTAACTTCCTACTGCAATAAAAATGCAGGATACTAAGTAATCCTTTACTCAAAATTTATCATTAAGCAAACACTTATATTTTTCAACACAACAGTTTTATGAGTTACTTACTTTTTCTAGCCTTTTACAAAAAGCTTCAAATTTGCCAAAGATATACATCTCTGACACCTCAAATGTCTTTTCCCCTAAGGCTTCCAAGATCTGTGTCCTTGTTTTATGAAAACATTTCTGATATTCTTTAAATAAAAACATGCAGTCCTAAAAAGGTTAAAAAACAAATACCATAATAAATATTAGTTAAAGGGAAACATACAGTATTTATTATGATGTACAAAAAGTCTGCTATTTCTGTTGGTATGCATTACCATTTTGACACTAGAATGAATATGTGGAAAAACCTACTTAATTTACTTATAATAGTATTTTCCTATTCACATCTCCAAGAAAAGAGTACCAGGGAAAAACTGTGCCTTCTCCTAGAGACCCATGCAAAACAACTAAGCTAGGCAAATGGCCAATAATGACTTGTATACCTATTTCTTATCATTAAAATAATTTATTCATAGCACAAAACTTATATCTTGCCCCACTTCCAAGCACTGTTTCTCTTGAATTCCTATCCCACATCTTTTTTCCTGTACTCATGTGATGTGTCATCTTAATCTAATACTGCAAAGAACTAAAACATATGTTTAAATTGAAACAAGTAATTCCCTCTAACTGAATTATAAAATATTATTCAAAATCCTCGTAATTGAGAATGTACATCAATCTTTGTCAGAGGGCTTCACTAATAAATCTTTACCATGTGTCAGCACCATAGCCAAAATAAATGGGGCTATAATTATAACTAGGGCTTCTGAATGGCATATGATTAATAGTAACATGCAATAATATGCTTAATAATGCATCAGATGGTTTATATTAAATAAAACTAGATCAAATATTAGTCCATTAGCACCTGATGGTTTGTTTTAACCTTAATTTAAAAAAAGAAAAGCAATCAATAGCTATTGAAAAACAGACAAACAACAGTCAAATCATAGTCAAGGTCCCAAGTATTTCACAACACCATGGAATTTGTTCTAGAATTCACACCTATTGCAAAATTGTGTTCCAGAGTCTTAGTTTTCATTTCTGTAAACAGTTTTCTAGTCTGAGTAGTTACAAAAGAAAAGCCTGAACATATGGATCAAGGGTAAACCAATGAAATTTACTAATGTAATGATAATGATAATGTAATCAAGGATAAACCAATATAATGATAATTTTTGGAAAATTAACAGCATCAGCAATTGGCTTTTTTTGGCTGATGTGGCCAATAATGCCGTTGATAAATGCCCCATGAATGCGTGCAGCCACAGTGAAACACAGGCAGCCAGGAGCATAGCCCAGCATCATGGAAAGCAGCCAGGTCTGGCTGCTGTTGTAAGGGGCGTGGGGAGAGACTGAGGTCCAGGTGGTAAGGGAGGGAGTGGAGAATGTGCTGCACAGCCATGGTGGGACATGGGACAGAGCTGTGAGCTGATCATCTGCGGGATGCTGGGACTGGGGTGGAGGGGGCGCGGCTCCTGCTACTGCAAGCATCCTAGCATATCCCCCTGGATCTGTGCCTGAGGCAAGGGTGGGCTGCTGGTGGAGGCTGAGGCCAGGGGTGGTGCTGGGCTCTTCCCAACAGGGAGTTTGGGCTGGGGCTGCACTCAGGGTGGGTGGCAGCGAGACTGGGAGGGGGCTATGAAAAATTTTGGGGAGGCTGTAGCCACCCCCGTAGCCTCCCTCCCAGTGCCGCCACCACCTGCCCTGAGCCCAGCCCAGCCCAGCCCAGCCCCCCAGGAAGAGCTCAGCACCACCCCAGCCCCAGCTCACAGCAGCAACCTGCCCTCACCCCACATATGTATCTGAGGGCACTCACACCCTGTACCCTCCTGGGGTGCATGCAGTGACAGGAGTCAACTCCTCCCACTCACACCTCTGTTCTGCAATCCACCCCAGCTGTGCAGTGCCTGCCCCAGCCCCACTCCCTCTCTCACCACGAGGGCCTTGATCTGCACCCATCATGCCTCTTCCCTCCCTCCTTGCCCTTTCCGCCACAACAGACTTACCAGCCAGATGCTGCTCTCCAAGCTGCCCGGCTGCATATTGGGTATCAGCCAATACAGCTCATTAAAAATTGGCCACCAGTCTTAGCCCAATGAACCTTTATTGGTGCACCCCAAATTTTCCTATCTTATTCAATAGAATCTTCAAATGTATAATATTTTCTCATACAGTTGCAGTATTGTCACACTTGCTGCACAGGGCCTTAATCATATGCAGTCTGAATTTGTTTTTTAAGTTACTTGTAAAGTAGAACAGCAAGTGCTCTAAGAAAGTCCAATACTGTTATTGTGTTCTCTACACACCCCAATACTATAATCCACCCAAAGTATACTCTCAGTGATTTGAAGGTCTGAATTTATCATCCTCTGTTATCCTCCTACATTCCAATTCAGTTTGGTCTCAGAGGCACCTACGTTTAGGCATTCCAATACCTAAAATTGAGGTGCCTTACCTCAGAGAGAGTAACCAAATTTTAACTGGATTTAGATATCTAGGAACCTTATAACACCAACGGGAAGAATCAGTCACCTCTGAAGAACAATTCAATTTGACATAATTGCTCTATATAGAGATTGGGGGGGAGACAGATGCCTCCCCAGGGTAATTCAGAAAGCCAAGAGGTATTTAGAAGTAGCCAATAAAAACAAAACAAAACAAAGTGCCGGGATGGGTCTGAACCTCTGCCCCTCAGTAGGGTTTAGGGATTTAACTAAAAGTACACAATGGTTACCTTCAATAAGTCTCAACTACACTATATCTACACTACAGTCTCAAATACAGTAATACTAAATCCAATACACCTACTCCCCCATCTGACAAAAAGCAGTCTGTCTAACAGTTGGGAAAGTAGTAATGCCCACTTCTTGCACAATAACCTAGTGGTCGGAGTACTTATGCATGAAGAATGAGATCTGGGTTCTGAGTAGTCTTTACCTCATGGGGATTAACACATGATCTCCTACTTCCTTGTAAGTATCTTACATTGGGGACAACAGGCAAGAAAACAGAAGGAAATATGCCACTGCAGCCCAGTGTTTACATAATTCCCCTGGGAGTAAGGCATTCTGGATTCTGCCCCCTTCTCTGAGGGTTACTTCTATTTTTAAATAATGATTATCTACCATAAAAGAATATCACTTACAACTAGCTCATACACTGCTTAACTACACAGCTGTATACAGTATAGGCAAAACCTGAACCCTGAGGTTCTTTTGTTCCTTCCCTTTTCTTTTCTCCTCACCACTCCTTTACCAATTAATTTGTTTTTCCTACTAACATTTCTGAAATCTTCCCCATTCTATTCAACACATGGCCAAATTCTGGCTCATGATATTAAGCAGTTCTCATCAAAACTATTGACCTCTACATTTCCAGTCTCCATGACTCCTCCTCCTCATCTTTCCAATACACTTAAACACTGGGAAGTGTGAAAACCCTACCCTTCAGTGGGGTTTAGGGGCCTGACTCAACATGTATATTAGACACCTTCATTCAGTCTCAGTTACACTGCATACACACCACAGTTTCAAGATAAGCCAATATAAGATCCCTTTTTCACTCACCTCCTATCATTCTTTCAATGGTCCCTATGCATTTCTACATAAAGCCTGAACTCAACCCTGTTTTAAACAAATACTGCTTTGTCTACATTTCATTATTCCCCATCATGCCTAGTACTTTGCCCATTCTTCTGCTCCCTCTGACCCCTGCTTCCACTCTTCTCTTTGGACTTTATTTAACACTACTAATGATGTCTAGAAAAGACATTTCTCCTCCTGTACTTTTTTAGATCTTAATCCTGCTCCTCTAGACCTATTCACCTTCTATGCCTTCAGTATTTACTCTTCCAAATTTTGGTCTACTTTCAGCTTCTATCTAAAAATATCAGAATTTCTTATTGTGATGTCCCCAGATGGTGATGTGAGTATCTCCCGCTCACTGGGCCAGACACCCCAACTCGCCTACCATGACTTGATGGAAACATACTTGGAGGGGTTCAGTAGTGTTCCCATGCTGTCTCGGGGACAGTAATACACACAGAATTGGTGCTGCTGGTCCTCCTACACCCCAGTCCACTCACCAACCGTGTGGGCTGTTGTGCCTCCATTCCTAATTATTGGTTCTGGCTCCTTATGGCCTCTCATTGAGCCTCACCACATGTGTCTCAGGGGAGAGTACAGGCTTATGGTTTCAGCCTGGCTCTTGTCCCTGCTTCTTGACCCTGCTCCAACCCTTTGCCAGGCCCAGAACAGCCATGCCCTCCTTAGGGTCAAGTACAGCTGCAGTGACTCAGAGCTCCCAACGCTGGGACAGAGCCCAGAGTCCTCCACTGGGTGCTCTGCCTGGGGAAGCATGTTCTGTCTTCCCCAATTTGTCCTACTTTGGCGGGTCAGTGTTGTAGAGAGCCTGTGCTAGCCAGGACCCACCCTGATGAGCTCGTTGTCTCACCCCACTGGCTTCCCCTATGCCTGGCCTTTGCTGGGGTTTTTAAACCTCCTGCAGCAGCAGGCAAGGCTGATGTCATCAGCCAACTGCCGCCCAGCCTGATTGCCAGCTGCTTGCAAAGCCAGCTTGCACGGCTCTGGCTCTCTCCTGGATAAGTTCCCCACAGCATCGGCGTTCCCGGGGCTGCCTTTGGGAGCACCAGGGTCTTTACCTGATGCCTCTGACCCTTTGAGCAGCTCTAGCTGCCACACGTATTTTTTCTCCTATTCTCCAATTACTTATTTTGCTTGTTTCAAATGTCACTTTTTCATTCCTTTACTCATTGCCTTCAAATTCTATGCCTCTTTATCTTGCACTGTAAATTCTATAAGGTGTTATGACTGATAAAAGTATCTCTAAACAACAAGTTGACATTAAATGTTCATAAAACAAAACGATGTATTCTTGTATAATAAAAATATTTGACCTTAATGTAGCCTTGCTATTAGCATATGTTTATCAGGTGAAAATTAAAAGCCAGGGTAGGTGATCAGTAAAAACAACAAAATTACATTATACAGACCTGAATTTTTTTAATAACTACTGGTATTTCCTGGTCCCATACACGAGAAACACCACCATCAGTAATATAGGCCTTGCATGCTGTGACCATTTGATTTGTAACCTAGTATAGACACATGAGTACAAACAGTACATCGTGTTAACCAGCTCCAAAAATAAATGCCACTGCATCTTTAAAAAATAAATTATATGTCTGTAATTAAAATTGTTTAGTAACTTTAAATTTCTTACCATCCATGATATTAAGATAAAAGTCTAGAATTTATGGACTTTGGTATAATATTCTTATAGGCTTAAAACATAAGGGAAGTTATTTGTTTATAACCCTGCTTCCTGAAAATTACTTTGACAAGATTCTCACATCCAGGTCTTACCTTCCTGGTTCAAGTGGCAGAACCATTGAAGTTCTGATAACTTTTACCTATGTGAACAATAATAGCTGTGAATCATGTTCTCTGCTAGGAGTCATGCATCATGTGGGTGCATAGGACATGTACACACATGCATAAAGATACAGACACATACATGTGCAAAAGGCAGACACAGTTCTTTGGGTAAATGTGATATCTTTTATTAGACCAACTAAAATAGTTGTAAAAATTGTTTTTTGCAAGCTTTTGGGCACAAACACCCTTCTTCAGATTCTCTTTATGCCTGAAGTTTGCCCAAAAATTTGCAAAAAACAATTTTCCCAACTATTTAGTTGGTCTAATAAAAGATATCACATCTACCCAAAGAACCTTGTCTGCCTTAGTTCTTAGACCAACACAGCTACAACCAACAGCCCTAATACATGTGCAAAACACACACATATACAGACCTACACACAGAATATCACTATTTCAAACTTTGATTGAGAAGACACCATTTCCAATGCACAAACAGTCCTCCAAGTGTTCCAGCCAGAGATCTTTGCATCTGTGGACAAAGGTCAATTCCCTATGAACAAGTGTTCTTTCAAGTTTGACTGCTAATAATCAACATTAGAGGCATAACACGCAAGAATTTGCCCAGGGAAGACCTCTCTCACCTTCCCCACATTGGGCAGTGTGTAGGGGCAGCAGGAAACAGTGCTGTGGACGGTGTCATGGAGTACAGGGTATTCTGGGAATTAGTTCTGTAGACCTGCAAAGGAATTCACTGCTACTGGGGAAGGGCTTTCACCCCATTTTCTGCCACTCAAGCTCATGTCAAGATGAAAAAATGCTGACTTCTGCAGCAAAAAATGTGGGCAAACAAGACAGGATGGAACCAAAGCAATGTTACTTGATTCAGCATGGAAAATGCAGAGGTACAGGCAGACCTACAGCTTTCAAAGGGAGTCTGCAGATTTGTTCCAATGTTACTGGATAGCAAGATTTAATCAGACCCTGTGTCACTGCATTTTACAATATGGCCTTATAGGATTCTAGTGTACCTTAAAAAAACTTCCCCTTTAGAGAGGCAAGAAGTGTTTTTTAATTCCAGAAGACATCCTATAATTTTAGAAAGATAAGATTTGTGAAGGAGATGCATGAAAACCTGCACTTGCCACTGTCAGCTCCAATTAAGTATATTCTGGAATATTTTCTGGAACATTTATTTCAACTCAAAGTTACAGATTTCTAATATTATCTCTTAGAATATGTTTAAATTGATATTTAGGGTCAATGCTGAGCATTGCCCTCTACCAACCTGAGCCACATGACCTTCCATGCCAGCCCTTATTCAGTTTTACTCCCAAGTCTCACTTTCTGCTAATACTTGCCAATTTTTCTCATAAGTAGGATAGGTAGAAGATACTTGATTACCACAGTAAATTGGCATCTGACTTCCTCAAAAATAACTTTACACCAAAAAACAGCATTTCTTCTTCAGTAAAGACTGTATTGCATGTCCATTCACTTTTCTAGAGTAAATTGAGAATACTCTGAAATCACTGGTGTTGTGAGTCTGCACCCTTAATTATAACTGGAGATTTTCAAAATGGACTCTGCATATTCACATTACTGGCTTCCTTTCCTGCCTTTCTTGAAGGCGCAATAAAATCTGATTTTGGGAAAGTAGTAAAAAAACATAGACGTAGTAGATGCCATGTCTCTTTTTATATCCTTGACCTCAAAACATTAAGGAACACTGAGGGCAGAAGTAGGAGGGGTGTGAAAGCTCTACTGGTATGAAAAGATTTCATTGGCTAGAGCCCAGTAAGGGATGAGTAAGATCAGGAAGGCCTAAAGACCCATCCTGGTAAAACCTGAAAATGCACCATACTGGGGCTGGTTAGTGTGGTGGCAACCTATAGGGGGTGCATGTGCACCCCCTGAGATTGGTGATACACCCCCTGAAAGAAGCACTGCCACCACTGCCAATGGTGCCTGCAGGCAGCCGCTGCTTGACATTCACCCTCCCCTACCACCAACACTGCTGTGGCCACCTGCGGCAGCTCTTCCAGGGCCCCACTACTGACACTGCTGCTGTCACCTGTGGGTGGTCACCATGCCCCCCAGTCTCCAGGGGCACATGTCACATGGTGGGGCTGCCTGTGGCAGGGCAACCTAAGAAGTTTCACACATGGGCCACCCCAGGGAAAGGTGATTATGAGACACTGGAAAGCCTCAGCTCCACATTCAACAAGCTTTAGCTAAAGCACCCCCACCACCATTTTGAAATGCAAGGATGTAGATATATACAATGCTCTGGGCACTTTAATTACAGCTGCTTTTGGAAACACTCTAATTAAAGTGTGTCCCCCCCCCGGGCACATGTATAAATGCCCCTAGACACAGGCAGAAAGAGAAAATTTTGGGTTGGGCACCCATGGCACTGTCAATCTGTAATAAGGAAATCATCTCCTCTATAGCAAAGGCATCTGAGAGAAAGGGCTCATGAACCAAAGGAATGCCAGATACCCCAGGGAGATAAGCTTCTGCAGGATTCTGAGATTTGGGAGGAATTGGAATACTGCTGCTGGGAGGCAATGGAGGTGCTGGCTTGGAGTTATTTAGAAGGCTATTTGTGTGATATACCTGATCTCTGGATCCTAGGCTTTGGGGAGTTCATTTCTCCAGCAGTCAGGATGGTAGAATCAGCAGGAAGGCTGATCTACAAAACAGTGGCAGGACTCATGCGGTGGGACAGCATGGAGAATTTTAGGGCTCTGGGGGTGCCCCATTGACAAGTTTGTGACAATATGCTTACCTTTATAAACAGTGATGTCATTCTCTCTGATGTATTATAATATCTTGAAACGCTGTGAATCATTCTTATAGCATTAATCAAATTTTGTATTCCATGTGCCATGGATACCTAAAATTTTTAAAGAAAATTTCACTTCTCTGTTCTTAAGGTTTTTTTATTCTCAACTTATAATATATATTTTTATTTAAATAATATATATTGATTAAATGATCAAAACCAACTCACATCTTGCACAAAAAAATTGTATTACAAAAGCAGTCAGGCATACCGAATTATTACTAATTTGGTAATAGTAAAACATGTAAAATTTCTACATAATCTGATGTGACAGAGAGCCTGGGGCACTCTGTCATTTTAAGAGATAAGCAGCCTAAGGAGAGTCCTGCAGAACAGGCAGAGAGTCCCGCTGTATCTGGGTAGCCATAGAAATGAGCTGCACGTGCAGGTAACCCTGGGGAGTCACCTGACTGGAAGAGGGCAGGGCCCCGCAGAAGATGCAAGGCAGGAACAGAGGCAGACCTGGCAGTTTGGCTCCAGAGGCTGAACAAGGAAGAGCTCTGTAGAGGTGCCTGTGGCTGAGAGGCAGATTGTCAGTGTGCTAGGCCCAGAGATAGCTAAAGAAAGGCTGAAGGATAGCAATGGATTAAGACCAATGTTTGGGTAGGACTTTGTGTTATAACCAGAAGGGCTTATATTTTGGTTGCTGTTAGATCCAATGCCTGGGGGGAAGAGGAGATTCCAGCACCCAGGGCGGACTAGGTACTTAAGTGAAGATCTGGTGGCTTGGGCGAGACTGTAGGGGTAGTTTTGGAGGCCCCATAGAGGCCACAAGAGACAATTTTCATTAGCACCTATGGAGCATAGACTTGGGGGCCAGAGACCCCAAAGCCTGGAGTTGGACAGAACCTGGGCCTAGGGCCTAGTCAGTGAGAGCCCAGGGAAGCTCAGCAGCCCATGAAAGGGCAGAGATAAAGGCCTTGGAAGGCCAGACAAAAAGCTGGGGTCTGGTACAGTGGACTAGAGCTAGAGAGCTCAGCAAGAGAAAAAGGGGTGGAGACCATGAAGGCCAAAGCCTAACACACAAAACAATTGAGGCTCACTGTAGGTCCCTCAGCCAGCCTCCCTCCCAAAAAATATTAACATCAAAGGCATGATGGGCTAGTAAAGGAGGTAAGGACTTCAGAGATAAGGAGCAGTAATTGCATGACCACTCCCCCTTAGGAGTCATAAGAGTTGCCCCTGGAACCTGAATCTGTCACATCTGGTCAATGGTCAGATCAGAGGTGCAGACATTTTTACCTCTCAGTGGGCACATCTACACAAGACACTTCATTGCACAGTAGACCAACTTACTGTGCAGTAAAGCATTATCATCTAAATGTGTGCATCATTTACTGTGGTAAAATAGTCTAATATACAGTTGGCTAGTAACTGTAGATACAGGTAGATTTACTGTGCAGTACCTACTGCATATGTAGACAGCTGACCAGAAGCAATTTGCTCCCAGTCAGCCCAGGTGTAATAGTAAGAACTTTGTTAAGAGCAGGAGTTTTGCATGCTGTGCTAAGAGCAAGAGTTTTGCATGCTGATTCCATAGGAGGCCGGTGAAGCGGCACATAGCCTGCTGCTCTGTGAGTGTGACCGAGCCATGAACCTAGATAGTAGAATGTTGTGCTACAGGGGAATGTGGCAAACATCAGGTGAACTGGATCATGACTCATCCCCATTTTCCTAGCTTGAGATAGTGTTGTTTACTTCAGACTATATAAGCTGTATTTTCTTAAGTTACTACGGGTTCCTTCACTCTGGCAAAAGTCCTGACTTGCGCAGAGTCCCAGCACAGGCTATTGCATCCCTGGGATCGGGACACTCCAGGGCCAGGGGAACCATGCGGGGTAGCAGCTGCTGCCTAAGGCTGGTGTGAGGTGACTGTCCTCTCTGCTCTATTCTATCACCTGCTTCAGCAAGTATCTTTAAATAAAGCTTTGGAAGGGTGAAAACAACCGTGAGTACGTCCTTTGTTCAAGCGTGGGGAATTTGCTGAACCTGGGAGTTCAGTCTAAGACACCAGGCAACAAGGGCAGAGGAACTGTCCCCGCACTGGGCAGCTGCCTGCTTCCCAGCTCTGTGCCCCAATCTCCAAATAGGGGTGTGGGGCTAAGAAACAGGCAGTTGCCCATGACAGGGGGCAGTTTCTCTACCCCATGATGCTGGGAGACAGGTAGATGCCTGGGGTAGGGGACTGTTTCCTAGCCCTGGGCCCCAATCTGCCAATCAGGGCACAGGGCTGGGAGGCAGCTGCCTGAAAGCAGGACAGCTCCCACTGCCCCCCAGAACTAGGTCCGACCCTGGTGCCCCCTGCCAACCTGGGGCTGGCACCCAGAGTAACCTGGAGCTCCCCCTAGCTACTGTGGAGGGGCAGAGTAGGACAAGAGTATCCCTGCAATGAACTTCCCCCAGCAGGTGCACGTGTTTAGGTTACCATATTTCCAGTATCAAAAAAGAGGACACTTGTGGGGGTGGGGCAGTGATATGCCCATGCCCTACCTCTGCCTCTCACTCCTAAGCCCCTGCCCCCACAACCTCCAGACACACATACACAACATGTCTCTACCTGGGAGTGGCTTGCTGGGGCCTGCTTGGGGAACACATGACCCCCAACAGCCAATCACCCTGCCTGCAGCTCCCATCCCCAAGCAGCCAGCCCAGGAAAGCAGAGGAAAAGTAAAAACCAGGACACTTGCTCTCATTTTAAAAACCCACCCGGATACAAGGACGGGGGCCACAAAAGAGAACATCTCCAGGAAAACTTGGACATATGGTACCCTGGTGTAGACGCCCTCCCAGGGAAAGCTTATTAATCCTTATTTTACTATGCAATCAGTTTAAAGCGCATTAATAGAATGTATAGATGCGCCCAGTACAATTACCTCCATGCCTATAAGGAGTAATATGCAACTAAAATCACTTGTATCAAGCACAGACTATCTAAGAAAGGAAAATCTTAAATTATATACCAGGAGAAAAACCTTGAAGATGCTCAGTAGTAGAATTATCTCCCAGCAAAGAGAGACACCTCGGACTACTGTGCATTAACCAAAGAACTAAAATTAAGTATTCTATCTGGGCAGAAGAATGTACTGTATGTCCAATTAGCATAGGTCTTCTGTATGTAACTTCTATGATGTTTTCTTTAAGAAGACTTTCAAACTAGTAACTCTCACAGAACAGTCTACATTTGATGTTTACATGAACCTGTGAATTTGATGTCAGATACCTGGCACCATCTAGTGACACACTGTGGTACTGAGGGAAGACTGGTTAATCCTATTGATTACAGCAGGGATGGCCAACTGCCAGCATGCAGTGCCCCAAGTGACATAGGCAGCTTCTGTGTGTGGCATGTGGCAGACCAGGTAGGAGACAGGCAGCACAATAGGAAATAGGGAAAGAAGCAGAAAAAAGAGCAGCAATCAGACAGGGGAAGGGAACTGTGTGGCAGTTGGGGAGAGTGAGGGACTAATTTTGTGTCACATCTGCCAAAAGTTTGACTCCCACTAGATTAGTTTCCTCTACTCCCATTTTATGCACTTTATATGGGAATAGCCACTATGGGAAGCACTATGTCTTTATTAAGCAGAAAGTAAATATATGCTATATATGATTGATGGGTAAGTCCTAGACAGAAACTTACAAGAAAATACTTAAAGCAACATTCCCTGGAGTTCATAGGTGCAGAATGGGAAAAAGAGGATATGACAAACAAAACTAAGCAACCAGTTTTTTCCTAGTTGCATTCCTCCTTCTTCCATGTCAACTTAACAGACAAATGTGGCATCCTTCAAGTAGGTCATACAGACCTGGCAAAGAGAATCAATTAATTATATTCTGCACCTTATGCAAGAAACAAGACTAGTTGGTAGTTTTGCAAACAGAAGAGGCAGATAACTTAACTTGTCATATCAAGATATTACCTGAGATTAGTAATACATATGACATAATTAGGATTCATAACTGGAAACAAAAGAACAAAATGCAATCTTTCAACCAATAACGAAACCACAAGAAACACATCAGATACCCAAAGAAGAAACCAAAACCTAAGCCGAGCATATATTATTTTCAATATGTATACAATCTTGTATCTCATTTTAATACCTCATTTTCACATCTAAAGTGGGTATAGCTTGGAAAAATACCTTTAGTATTAATATATTTGTCCCCTGCTCAAGAAATGCAATGATTCCACAGCACCTTGAGTAAAGTTGTCTAAACCTCAGAGTAGGTAGGAGATGATAATCACAGTATTTCTAACAAGCACTCACTGGCTTCCTTTGAGAAACACGCTCATATGCCAGCTGTGTTTAAACAAGCTATAAGGTTGATAAAGCTGACTAAGACTTGAGATAGACATTTTGGTCTCTTCAGAAGCTCCTACAATTGGGTCTTTGAGCATGGAGACTATAGTGATGTCCCTAAGGTAAATCACTATATTAGGTGATTATACATATTAAGAAAACCAGAAGTGACTAAACCATTATAAAACCCTGCAGGATCAGGTTCTTACAGATAATTATTTTGGCTGCCCTATATAAGGTGAACTAATCACCTCTTAGAGATGCTTATCAGTGTCATACTACTAGAAAAATATGGAATAACAGACTCCTTTACTTACATGAAATTTTCCCAGGAAAAACCACAAACATATAGCTGTTCATTTTTTTCAAAGAGGCAGCAGAACACAACCTTCCTCCCCTGTATTTAGGTCTAGAAAAGCCCAGCACTGAAGCACACAGGGGCCATGTTCTTCTCCCAGCTTTTTCAGCCACAGCCAATCCCACTGTGGACCACTCAGGCCAGAGCAGAACTGCCCTCCCCCACCTTTTGCCACACAACCTAGACCCAGTTGACCTTAACTTCCCCTCCCCAGACTCTAGCTTTTGATTCTAAGAAGCATAGCTCTCTACCTGTCTGCAGACAACCTGGACATGGCACAGGAAATTCAAGGCTGGAGGACTTTGGGCATGGGGCAGGCACAGACCCCTTGCCCTTGTCACTCACCCAGCAGAGCCTGCACACCCTGTCACTGACCAAGCAAAGCCCTCTTCAGTTGGGAGAAGGCAGAGTCTCTCACAGTTGATTAGATGTGTGATTCATAAAATAGTGAATGATTTTATCCCTAATTTAAACAGAAGTAGATACCAAAAGGTCTGGACAATATTAGTGATGAAGGCATTAAAGTACATGCATATGATTAAAGTCCACTGAGCAGAACAGGTTGAACGACTTAGTTTGGAGTTTCCATCTGGAAATCATAGAAAGTTAGGGCTGGAAGGAACCTCAGGAGGTCATCCAGTCCAACCCCCTGCTCAAAGCAAGACCAACCCCAACTAGATCATCCCAGCCAAAGCTTTGTCTAGCCAAGTTTTGTAAACCTCCAAGGATAGAGCTTCCATTACCCCTCTGGGTAACCTGTTCCACTGCTTGACTACCTTCCTAGTGAGAAAATTCTTCCTACTATCTAACTTAAACTTCCCTTGCTGCAACTTGAGACCATTGCTCCTTGTCCTGCCATCTGGCTCCACTGAGAACAGTCTAGCTCCATCCTCTTTTGAACCCTGCTTCAAGTAATTGAAGGCTGCTATTAAATCCCTCTCTGTCTCCTCCTCATGACATGAAGAGCCCAACAAGATGGAAATCCCTCCATCTTCCTGCATTATGTGCAAGTACAGACAGAAAACGCACTGCTTTTCAGACATCTTTTCAGCCAAAAGATCCTGAAATGTACCACACTAGGCCCAAGTTCCAAAATGATGGTAGCTTAAAAATTAAAAAAACAAACAAACCAAACCTCTTGTCATTCATACCTGGACCACCCATGCCTACCAACTGAAAAAGAAAACCAGAACCCATTTTTATAGGAGGAAGAGAGGAAGCCACGTCTATAGTACTACGGTGGAATGTATCAGACACAGATTTAAATTCCTTGCGCTGCCACAGCTTTTCTTTGTGATCTCGGTAAGTCTGTTCTCTAATTTTCCTGCCTCACAAGGGTATCACATACTATGGTAATAGGGTTTTTTTTAAGTAACTTACCTGGCTCTCCCTTATCTAGAACCAAAAGAAGGAATAAACATGTACAGGAAATGAATTTCAGTAAGATTACTTAGTAGTGAGAGTCAAAAGAAAGTCTAATGGATTGCTGAACTTATTGAAGGCATAAATTAAACATGATTTTCTCATGTAACTCCAGGAAACCTCCCAAATTGCTTGTATTTCTTTGCCCATGTTAATGGAAATGATTACTCCAGACACAAAGGTTGTATCTAATTGAAGGGCTGTCTTAATGGTCTGTAAAAAATGACTGAGGAAAAAGATTCACTAAGCTGCAAAAGCAGCAAGAAATCTGGCATTCACTGTAACAGTCACTATCCAAAAAACATTTTACTGGTAATTATAGTTAATTTGGTATATACACAAGGTCCCTAGTCCTCTCAATCTGATTTTTTCCTGTTCTGAGACAGTTTAATCATCTCATTTTCTGTTCTTCTTCATCCTTCTGACTTCTTCTAATGAATAAACAGATCTTTATGTATAACAAAGCTAAGATACAACTACAAGGTTATGCTGACCCATGCTGAATGTTGGAACATGCTGAAATAAGGCTTAATTTATAGGCAAAGAAGGTAAAGTATAATTAAGTCTAATCAAATAATAGTTTAAAAATTCAAAGTTAGATTAGTATTTAGAAAAAATAATATTCTGAAGTAGAAGTCATCATAAAGAAGCTTCTGTCTTAAAGTTTACTGTTTTCTACACATTCTACATGAACATTTTACTAGGGGTGCGCCAATAAAGATTTTTTTGGCTGATACTGATAGCTGATTGATTATTAACCAGTCATACCAATCCAATAGCCAATATGCAGCGCCGCAGCTTGGAAAGCAGTGTCCAGCCAGTACGTCTGTGGTGGGGGAAAAGGGCACTGGGGTGGGAGCGGCAGATCAAGGTCCTAATAGTGAGGAATAGAATGGGGCAGGGGTAGTAGGCACTGCCTCACTGGGGCAGGGCAGTGCATGAGACACAGCCACAGCTTGTCCACAGGGGGGGAAGGAGTGGGGGCAGCTCTCTGCCACTGTGTCCACCCCTGGAGAAGGCATGGGGGGCATGTGCCTCCTGGATGTGTGCGTGAGGTGAGGTCAGCCAGCTGCAGGCTTAGGGCCAGGGACTGCACCAGCCTCTTCCCAGTGGAGAGACTGGGTCAGGACTGCGCTCAAAGGTGGCAGGGGCGAAAAGAGCGGTGGTGGCGCTGGGTGGGGGGCCCTTCTCCCCCCATGCCCCTTCTTCCCCCAGATTTACCACCAGAATGCAGCATTTATCACTACCAAAAAAAGCTAATTGTCGATAATGTCAATTTTCGTTTTATTGGTGTTGATTCAATATGGATCGCTATACTGGTGCACCTCTACATTTTACACTATATACTTGAAAATCACAAAGGATAGAATTACCAGATCATAATTGTAAAGTGGCTGACAAACTTTTTCAAGTGTGTATAAATATCTCACGTTGTCTTTTGATTCATTTGCTGTATCTGTGATTCTGGCATCCAACTCTCTCCATATCTAAAGGGAGCAATACAGTAAAAAAAATGTTTTGAATCACAGGAGTTAGGGTTGGAAAGGACTTCAGGAGGTCATCTAATCCAAACCTCTATTCAAAGCAGGACCATCCCCAAGTAGGTCATTCCAGCCAGAGTTTTGTCAAGTCAGGCCTTAGACACCTCCAAGGATGGAGATTCCACCACCTATCTAGGTAACTTGTTCCAGTACTTCACCACCCTCCTAATAAGAAAGTTTTTCATAATATCCAACCTAAACTTCCCTTGCTGCAACTTGAGACCATTTCTTCTTATTCTGTCATCTACTACAACTGAGAACAATCTAACTCCATCCTCTTTGGAACCATACTTCGGGTAGTTAAAGGCTGCTATCAAATACCCCCTGGGCATGTCTACATGAAACACTTAATGCTCATTGGAGTAATTCTACTGCGCATTAGTGTGTCATGCAAAAACCATACTAATGGACTAATGCACAGTAATTAGTCCAATGGGCATTAAGCATCACCTATAAAGCTTTCATTTGCACTAATGCGCAGTAGCACCAACTGCAGCACATTAAGTTAATACCTGTTACTATAGGTACTAAACTTAATGTGCCGTAATGACAGCACATTAATGAATGTGCAGACATGCCCCCTCGGTCTTCTATTCTGCAGACTAAATAAACTCAGTTCCCTCAGCTTCTCCTCCTAAGTCATGTGCCCCAGCCTCCTAACCATTTTTGTTGCCCTTCACTGGACTCTCTCCACTTTGTCCACATCCTTTCTGTAGTGTAGGGCCCAAAACTGGACAAAGTATTCCACATGCGGCCTCACCAGTGCTGAATGGAGGGAAAGAATCACTTCCCTTGATCTGCTGCCAACGCTCCTACTAACGCAGCCCAGTATACAGTTAGCCTTCTTGGCAACAAGGGCACACTGTTGACACATATTCAGCTTATTGTCCACTGTATAGTGATCATTTACCCCAACCAGGGATTGAACCTGAAACTTTGATATTATTAGGACCATACTCTAACCAAATGAGCTGGTCAAAAAAGTTTCCTCAAACACAAGGACTGCCATTTCCAGCTGGGAAGTTCAGGGAGATACACCCAGCCTTGAACTTGTAACCTTTTGATCCCTCTCTCACCACACAAGCCCTTGGCTACAGAGCCCAGCCTTGAATCAATCAAGGCAGAGTTGAACAGAATGGAGAATTACCTTCAATAGTTTAGAATGTGCAATATTTAAAACATTTATGACAGCTTTGCAGCTTGGTCCTTTGATCTGTTCAATAATAAAATTAAATTTGGCAGACGTGCGTTTCCAATGTTCTAGCTCAGTCAGCGGACCTGAATCATCAGCTTCTTTTCTCATCTGCTCACTCTCAATCAAAACCTACAACCAATAATTTTAAATGTAAAAACAAACTGCATTTCTATTTTATATATTTCATATTGTATATAACTATCAGTGATAGATATAATATTTCTAAATTTAAAAATAAAACATGAACTTTGTTCTCATATGTATTTGATTTCTTATAACAGAAATTTCCAGCCATAAATAATAAACAGCTGGGCTGAAGACATTCAGGATACAGTGAGAATCAACCTTTTTGACAGGGACACTACAAATTAGTCCCGCACTGTCCAAGTGCCACTCCAACTTCCTTCCTCTGTGTGATCTGCTACTCTGCTTCTGCTCCCCACTCTGTTTTTCCTGTTTGATTTCCTACTCTGGCTTCTGCTTCCTGCCTTATCTGCTGCTGTGCTCCCTATTCCTTCTCTCATCTGCCACATGATACCCACAGAGGCTGAGCCACTTACGGCATACATACTGCATACTGCCCACCCCTGCTTTAGAGATGGGATACAGCATTTCAAAGAATAATTCTATTTAAAAACGAAAAAAAACCAAACAAAAACAAAATCAATCAATCAATCACACTATCATACACTGAAACTTAGGCCAATGAGACATGAAACGAGCACTTAAGTGTTGCCGTTAGCTGGGATGAGCTAAATCGTGCATTTACGTGATTCCTTAAGAGTCTGAGTTTCAGTGAAGCTAACCAATTACTTTTTAAAAAAAAACCTAGGGAAGATAATTATTTACTTAGAAACAAACTTTTTATATGTTTTTCTTTTGTTGGACAGTCCATTTGACATGGTGGATTCAGAGAACACAGATGAAATTAGCAAGAGTATCAACAGTACATTGCCAACTGATAAAAACTTCCAGAAACATGAGGCTTGAAAGACTTTAATGGGGGAAGATCACTGGCATGAAGTGCCATTTCTCCATAGAGAGAGCTAGTATTTGGTCTCTACAGACCAAATATCAGTATATGCCTATAGGTGTGTGGATGTGTAAAATAAGTATGTTCCCTTGTCTTATTCTCCTCTCCTTCCTACTGTTTTGTAGACCACAATGATTTAAGACTATATAGGTTATTAAAGAACTTATTGGTTCTGTCCATTGGGATATACATTTTAAGATAACTTACTTGTTCAATCTGCTTATACCATATCATAAACACATCCTCTAGCTCATGCACTGTATCAGGATTAGCAGCTGCTGCTGTGACTTCCTCAAAGGACTGGAGTTTAGAAAAGTCAACAGAATCTATTTTTTTTAACTCAACAGTTCCTTTAATGCTTATTGTAGCACCTAAGATAAAACAATTAAAATGAAGAATACGCTCAAACCCTGTTTGTTTCTAGCAATCCAAAACACTTCACTCCGGAAATAAACCCAATAATCAATTTTGCTGCTACAAAATAATTATTTTACTTGGCTCACAAAAAAAGTAATAAAAAAAATGAAAATTGTGATCATAAATACTGTGCTAGCTCCTTCCTTAAAAATGTCATGCCATGCAAACTGAAGCCTATTAAGTAACAACATTGTATCTTCCTTGTAGAATAGGATTATATTTCTTTAATATGTTCAAGACACTTTCTTTTAAAAGGTAACCCTTAAATGGAATGATTTACTTAATCTGTTTCTTACCATCTAAAAATGAAAGATATCTGTTAATGGTTTCTATAAAATTCTGTTTTTCATATGTTCCCTGTTTGGTTTGGTTTAAAGCACCCCAATTGTTTGTTGCAAGAATAGCTGGTAGAAAAATCTTTGATAGCATGTTCCTAACACCAAGTAGAAGTCCTTCAGTAGCATCCAATGTACAAAAATATATATCCTGTAAAAGAAAACACAATTATTATAAGCAATGCAACAGATTTTCCTGAAAACATTGATTTTTAAAACATGCAAGCCTTCCATATAGGTCAATTTAAATTAAAAAAATATTACAACAAAAACTTTGTTTAGGAAAGGTGTTGTTTAATTTGAAATACCGACATACATATGAATATGTAAGTGTTATTGATTTTTATCTCATACACAACAGATAAGAAATTATTCTCTGATGATTCAGTACATTTTTAATATAGTATAGACTATTTAAGACACCCATCGGTAGACCAAAGAGCCATTTAAATCATGCAAAACACACTAGCCATTTGCCAAAACCCATTCATTTCAATATTAAGTGCCACTTAAATCTTTGTGCTAATAGCTGAAGAAGTAGCCTAATTTTAGCTGTTGGCACCTACAACTGGACCCCCCCACCTCTGCAGGTGGCTTGTCTGCACTAGTCCTCTCTCTCTCTAGTCTCCCAGGGTATTATCCAAATACCTTGTCTGCACACCCTGATCTTAAAATGGATATAAATTTAAGATGCTGCCCTCAGGTTATCAGACTGGGCCTTGAGTTGCCACACTCTGCCCTATTCATCATGGGGCTGCCAGTCAGTCCAATCCTTCAATCCTACCTCTGAGCAGGGCTCCCTATAATCCAATTACCAGTCTCTATGGATAGCCCTCAGTCTCTTTGGGTGCTCCAACCTTTCCAAAATATTTAGGTGGCTTTCAAATCACCACTTTTAAATTAACCCCTTACCCTTACGAAATTTTTCCCAATATAAATCTTGTGTTCAATACTGGGACTACACACAGCATCAAGATCCTGTGGCAGGACGACCTAGGCGTACCGTGACCTCCCCTGGCACCCTTGCCTACCGTGCCAAGTCTGGGTCCTGAACGCACCCTCCGTCTCACCTGCCACGTCTTTGATCTTATTTATCAATGGGAGGCTGCCTTCTTGCCCCGCTTGGCATGGGGCCGGTCTTGCTATACCACGATTCCAGGGCTACTCCCTGTGCCGGCCCTTACCAGCCTGTCTCTGTGACTGTTCTAAGTAGCCCGCTCTCTCTTCGGGCTTCCTAGTAGACTCTCCCTTCTCTCCGGGGCCTTCCACTGGGCTTGCCCCTCACAGGCAGTGCCCCACTGGGCCTGCTCCAAGATACACGCCCTCTCCCGGGGCCTGCTCCAAGATACACGCCCTCCCCTGCCCACACCGGGGCGCTTGCTCGCGCCTCCCACGCCCACCCGCACTGGGGCCCTCTATGCCCGACTTGGGCTTCCCTGAATTGGGGCTCAGGCAGCCTCAGCCTTACCTGGCCCCCAGATCCCTTTTCGGATCCTGCGCCCGACTCGGGCTTCGCAGGATTGGGGCTCAGGCGGCCTTAGCCTCACCTGGCCCCCCCAGACCCGCCTCTTCGGGCCTATGCCCCCCTGGGGCTTCTGCCTACACCGAGCTCTTCCCGAAGCTGCCCCCACTGGGCTGGGGTCAGGACACCCCCAAAATGCAGCACCCCCTGTGGTGCCAGGAACACCCCCACTTTACTGGGGAGCTCCTAATGAGGCCTCCTCCACCCCTACAGCCTCGCTTGGTCCTCCAGTGTAATAATCACGACAACCAACCAAAACAGAAACACAAAGCCCCTAGGCCATAACACAAATCTTAGGCCAACCTGGCTATCCTTCTCTCATCCCTGTCAGGGTCCTCTCCATCCTGTATCTGCACACTGGTGCACAACACCGCCCTGCTCACTCTAGCAGAGCTCTTACTCCTTAGACTGCCAGAGGGGAACTGCCTCTGGCCTCGGCCTTCTCTGTTTATAAAGGCCAGGCCCTGCCCCCTGGCAGTCAGCTGACCCAATCAGTTGCCATAGCAACTCCCACCTGCTGCCCTTGTGAGTGGCAGCTGAGCCCATTTACTACTATTCAGTAGCAGGCACCCTAGTGCCCTGGTACAGATCCTATAGTATATCTGACTATCTACCAGTGCTTTCTTTCTTTTGAGGCCTAATAATCTAGACTTTTTAATGGTAAAAATTGTATTACTTTTTAAATATTACTATTTATTATTCATTAAGTACTAATATGCATAGTAGTGCTTTAAAATAAAGATGGAATTCCTATAGTAGGGCTTTAAAATAAAGATGGATTTCCTATCCTAAGAGTCTGAAATCACAATGAATTACTAGATAAACCTATACAGACTTGATTTTCATTTATGCTAAGGCACCTTAACACTGTTAGAGTACTATAAAAAGGCTTTAGTGTAAATGAAAATCAGGCCAATATATTTTTAATATCAAAAGAATAAAATAGAAATGTAGATTCTCCACAATCTACTTAGGCTAAAATTGTTTTTGGCATGCCATAATGATGTAAAGGAGGAAGGAGTCAAGCAATCTCTTCCTCTCCTTGCTTTCTGCATGCAGGAGGATAGACAAAACGTCATGTACTTGAGCTTAGAGATATCCTTGATATCGCTAATATTGATTGTGGCTTTAACCTCTTCAGAGACAGTAAGAAAGGAAATAAGGAGCAAATCAACGTAGCTGGTAGCATATGCAACCCTTTCGGAAGGGTATCTCACTTGTGCTTGCCAGGAATATGCCCATTCCTAAAGTATTCAAGGATCTTGCTGTACTGTATCTGTCTAATGCCCCACAAAAAGGAGAGTACAGAGAACTTTGTGCTATGAATCAACAGTCAGGAAAAAATATGAGGTGCTACATTTTAATGCAATAACAATATGAACCTGATATAAAACATCCTAACTTTAATTCTGGGTATTACCAATATAAGAACCATAAAAATGAGAGTACCTCATGCATAGTTTTTGCATTTATAGGGATGTCATTCCTATAACGAGTGAAGAATAAACAGAGTCCTTTGAATTTGTCTGGTGTGGTATCAACATACAATCTCATAATTTTAGTTCCTTTTACAACTCCTGGAATTGTTCGACCACATTCTGAAAATAAATTAAAGCATATTAGTATTTTTTTTTAAATCCAAGTGTGTGTGTGGGCACATATACATACGTATATAGGTGAGCAATGGAAATGGCCAAATGGACACTACCTCCCCTGGAGTAGCATGTAATACTGCAGGTCACTGGTTAGTGACATGGGGAAAGACTGGTCCCAACCCCAGACCAACTAAACAACTCAGTCTCTACTATAGCAGATGTGTCAAGAACCCTGTGGAGGATGCCAACAGTGGCACAGAGTCAAAATAACAGCAGCAGCATCTTCTGCCACATCTACAAGACAGTTTACTAACTGGAGGCAGGCAGAGGGAAGAGATGTCCTTGCCACCGGGGGTGACAAGAACACATACAGCTCACTCTGGACATGTAAATACAGTCACGCTTTCTATGAGAACATGATTTTAAAAATGGCCCCCTTGGGACAGCTATGGTTGGAACTAGTGTCACATCAAGCCAAAGTGCTGAACATGAGACAACAAAGCCAAAAGCCCAATAAAGTATTGGACACTTGGAGGGTGTCTTGCACCTAATACAGGCAACTGTCTCAGATTCTAGCAGGCATAACTGACTTAAGAGTATGACCTCACTGCTGATTCCAGGGTTAACGCTGAGGCCAAAAAAGGACTCAGGGAAATAAGACCTTTGGTTCCAGGCCTGCCACAGCCAAGGAGCAGGATGACTTTGGAGAGTCCCTTCTTCTGTTCAGGAACATTGGAAAGGAGGTTCCTGATGTCACTAACATCAAATATCCCATCCCACCTGAAAACACTGTTGATCTTACACCAGGCCAACTCATCAATATCACATCCCACTGTCTCCTCATCCGCGCAGCTGAGTATTCCCTCCATATTCCTGCTACCCAACTTCCATGCTCCTGCTGACCACTCCAACTTCAACTCATGAGTACACCCCAATAGCTGCACACAAGCCAGCTCTCTTTCTCCAAGCGTTCAAGACAAAGCCAACTAAAGACATAGGCAAGACAAGACCAAACTACTTGATAAGTTTCAGCCCTCTAGTACAGTGACAATATAGGCATTTTTCCACCCCACAAACTGACTCCTAGCCTTATTATACTCAACCAGTCCCACAAACTGACCCTTGCACCATCATGCCATGATCCTCCACCTCAAATAGGATAGGAGAGACAGCACCTCTCACCCAGTATTACTCAGCTAAGAACTCCAGGAGGAAGAGATGGTAGTTATCCATTCTGAACACCTCCACCCCCCGACCTCCCGCAAGGTGACTGTGCTGCTCCTGTAACTGAAGAGCCCCCAAATTTTACAAGGCTTGCAGTCACAGCAAGCACTCACCACATACTAAAAGGGGGGCAGAGGGGGCAGGCACTGGGCTCCTTCTTCTGCATTTGACAGTTCTTGTGGATCTCCAGAGACTTGGGCCTAAAAAACAAATTGCCAGCCTAGTCCTCTAACCGCAGAGCACCAGCACAGCATAGACTTCAGCTGCAAGGGAGAGTAGGTCTACATAATTTTCAAGTGCTCCAAATTAGAAGCTCTTTATATTGCAGTAGAATTTGATGCACTGCAAAAGAACATTTGCCCATACCCTTTGATAGGCACTTCCTTTCTTTCTGTGATGTTGAGAGGCTTCAATCAAAGCTGGTATGCCTCCTCAAACTGGTTTGAGAGAAGGGCAACTTGAGACCATGTGGGTCAAGATACTGGGGGGGGACAAGGAGAAGGAGACTTGATGGTAGGCATCTACTACAGATCTCCACACCAAGAAGAGGAGCCAGATCTGGAATTTTCCAAGAACTAATGAAGGCTGCACATTCAAGGGACATGGTTGTCATGGGAGACCTCAGTTATCCTGACATCTGCTAGGAGAAGCACATGGCCAGATTTGACTGGTCTCATAGGTTTTTGAACTTTAGTTAGTACAGGAGATGAATGGGCCAACCAGGGGGAAGGCTTTGTTGGCTTTGGTTCTAGCTAAAGAGGATGACCTGGTGGTAGAGCTGAGGATTGAGCGTAATCTGAAAGATGGTAATCTCGTCCAGAGCACAGATATGGGGGCCCACACCCCTGAGAGGGCTACAGGGTTTTGAAGGGACAGTGTTTTGTTTTGCCATTTTGTTTAGAAGCACTGTCCCATTTTGTCAAAACTGTTTCACTGAGTTTCGACATTTCACCCATACGCTATAATGGGGAATCATGAAAATGCCTAAAACTTTCTCATTTCTTGCCCGATTTGGATGAAAATTGCAGGGATGGTAGCCCCTTCCAGAGGCATGACACCTGCCAAGTTGCAAGGAGATGTGTAGAGGTTCCTGGGAAACTGCACCTCAAACTGTTCAAAGCAGAAGTCCTGACACTTGCCTCCTCTCGTCAGGCAGCCTCCTCTCATTCGGCACATGGATCAGGGGGTTCGCATCCCTGGGAGGTCTGTGGGGCTGTTCTAGTCCTCCCATGGGTGCAGGCCCCCAGATCTGCACACCAGATAGGAGGAGGCTGCCGCTGTCACCTGGGACCAGCGCTGGGCACAGCCTGCACCCAGCAATGGAGAACAGTGCTGCTGCTGCCTGAGCCTCCTCTCATCTGGCACAGATCCAGGGGCTCGCACCCCTGGAAAGAGTCTGGCACAGCCTGGCAGCCCTTCCAGGGGTATGAGTCCCCAGGTCTGTGCCCCAGATGAGAGGAGGCTCAGGCTGCCGCTCCTACCAGGGACCGGAGCTGGGTGTGGGCTGTGCCCAACACCGGACAAGATTGCTGCTGCAGCAGCCTGAGCCTCCTCTCATTCAGCACAGATCCAGGGGCTTGCACCCTGTGAGGAGTCCAGCACAGTCCAGGAGCCCTCCTGGAGGTGTGAGCCCCCAGATCTGTGTGCCAGATGAGAGGAGGGTCAGGCTACCTCTCCCACCAGGGACCAGCGCCCCCCAACTCACCTCCCTGCTCGGCTGCAGCTCCCTGGTTGGATTGTGCCTGGCTCCAACCCCACAGCTGGCTGTTGCCTGCTCACTAGCAAAGTAGCCGGCTGCAGCCACCTTGCGCACTCCCCACTAGGCTGCAGCCCCCCACATGCGCCCCCC
>NW_017728943.1:79647598-79684229 GCF_001723895.1 Crocodylus porosus
GGCTGCAGCCCCCCTGCAGCTTACCAGCAACAGCAGCCACATTCTTGGCTTTGTGGCACAGCCCCCCTGCACAGTCTCCCCACAGTCACCCTGCACAGCCCCCCCACAGTGTGCCGCTGTGGCCCAGCTCAGCTTGGCACAGGGCCACGTGCTTTTGGGCAGCTCCAGGCTGTCACCCAGGGCTGCGTGCCGCTCACAGGGACCACTCACCGGCCACACCAGCCCAGGTCCTGCGTGCACAGAAGTGGCCCAGCTGGGTGACGCAGGGTTCATGCATGCAGTACCTAGGCCAGTGTGGCTGGTGGTCCCCACAAGTGGCACACAGCCCCAGGTGACAGCCTGAAGCTGTCCAAAAGCACAATGCCCTGCACTGCGCTGTGCTGAGTCAGGCTGCGGCAGCGCACTGTGGCAGAGGCTGTGCCAATACCTGGAGGCTGGGGCCAAGCCGTATTGCCCCCCACCATGCAGGGGGGCTGTGCCACAAGGCCAAGAGTATAGTTGCTGTTGCTTGTAAGTTGCAGGGAGGCTGGAGCTGGAAATTCCATCAAGTGTTTATAAAACAGCACAAGTTGTGCTCTGTTACTCACAGGGACATGGGAGCAGCAGAGCATCCTGCAGGTGGCTGCACTCCCAATCAGGCACAACTGCCTGACTGGGAACAGGGCCTGGCTGTTGGTGATAAAAGCAGGCCCTGAGCCATGGAGCCAACAGTTTGTCGCTAGCAGACAAGGGGAGAACATCACCTGGCTGGACCTGCTGCTCAGAACAACTTGGAGGTACAGGGCAGGAACTATGGGAATGTTTGGAGGTTCCTGGTCCTGGGCCATGACTTAAAACTACACCCTGCTGGGGCTGGATAGTGTGATGGGACTGCTGGTGGTGGGGCAGTCTCCAGGAAGTGCCACATCTGTACCTCCCCAGTGAAGGGTGAGCATAGGACCCCAGAAAGGCACAGCCCTTGCTGCCTTCTGGGCTGCCCCATGGAGGGGAAAGGCAAGGGGAACATATCCCAAAGACAAAACAATGGCACAGGCTCACAGCAAGGCCTGAGGCAGGGCCCAGGTCGTGTGAAGGGACCTGAGGCAGAGCCCAGGTTTACAGTGAGTCCTTAGGTGTATGAAGGAGCTGGATGTGAGGTTCCAGAGGGGGGGGCCCTGAGCCCAGGAAGAAGCTGGGTGTAAAGCTCCTCAGGCAAGGCGATTGAGGCCCAGTGGCGGGCAGGGGAGTGTGGGGGCATGAGGAGACCAAGAGGGTCCCAAGCCAGGCAGGGACCCCAAGGAAAGGGAAGGGCTGGGAGCCCCAAGTGAGTGAGACTGAGAGCCCAGTGCGAGGGCACATGGATTGTGAGCCCAGTGTGAGGGCATATGAGTGAAAATCCCAACGTGAGGCACTGGAGTACAGGTCTCAGTGTGAGGGCATGGATTTATATGCTGGGTGTTAGGCCATGGATGCTATCTGCAAGGCATGGGACAAGGTATAAAGGGAGGTTCGGAACCATGTATAGGCCCTGGGCATCAAGGCAAGTAAATGGGCAGCCTCCCGCCTTGTTATCAACTTTATATTGATATAAAGACGTGGCAGATGAGGTAGGTGGGTGGTTAGCCCAGAAACAAGTGGGCACGCCAACAATTCAACCAGCCCCGGGATGCTCACTTTTTACAGTGTTATCATATTGAGACTCACATGATTCACTGGCAGGATGAAATCTTGAGATCCATAGCACAGGCCTGTTACTCAAGTTAAAAGAGTAACTATGGTAATAGGCTATCATTCTCTACCTGAACCAGCAGTAAAGAGTGAGGCACACCTGGCCAATGGGTTTCAAAGATCTTCGACAACAGCAGAGGAATGGTGAGAGTTGGGAATCGTGGATTTCCTTCCAGGTTCTGATGTGCGTACACTCTGGTTAACATACATCTTCTGCCTATTTCCTAAAGCTTGGTACCTACTGCACCCTTCTCAGCAATTTGTCCCTGTCCTAATTTTGTTTTTTCCATTACCCAGTTCCTTGTCTTGTTTCTCCTTGCCTATACAGTCCCAATCTCCATTCCTCAGGCTTCTCATCTGAGTCTTTTCGAACAGCTAGTCCTAGTTTCTCTTGTGGGCTTCCTATCTAAAACCAAACCTCTTTACTTACTCCCAGTCTCTCCTTCCCATACTTCAAACTTGCACAGCCAATTCAACTTCCCCTCATACCTTGACTCACTATTCTCAACCTCCTTGTACAATAAATTCTTGCTCTCCATTTTCAGCTGATATTATCCATCTCTTTCCTCTCTTCCAGCCACCTAAATCATCGTGCCTGCCCAATTTTCCACCTCCTGCACCATCTTCTAATCCCTGTCTCTTTTCCTAACCAGACCTTCATCCTAGAACTCCTACTCACAATTTCTCGTTTATGTCCCTAATTCCAAATTTAGGCTTATCAAGGTACTAATTTCCCAATCTACAAATTTCCCTTCTCAACTCCTTTTCCCTCTGGGCCTGAGTCAAGCACCTTCCTCCTCCATGCTGCCTGGGTGTCAGTGTCACTGAAAGGAAAAGAGAAATAATCCCTAAATTTTCAGTTCTAGTGCCCCAGCCCACTCAGCTAAAGCAGTAATTAGATAGCAAACCAGGAATGAGACCTTCTTAAAGAAATGGCTGCCAGATTTTTTAACAATATAAAAAAAACTAATGCTCTGTAGTTTTGTTCTCAAAAGCAGATGGATTTCCAGACTGAAAAATTCTAAAGCAATTCAACCTGAGCCAGATACCCAGCAAAAAAATGTCAGTCCATGTATGGTTAAAGATAGATAAATGTATAAATGACTGTGAAGAGGATCTTATAATGGGAAGATTGAAGTAACACTAGATGGTACAATCAGCACACAAATTATGATAATGTTAAGAAAATACAGAATTTACCTACTCCTGGTGCATCTCCTTCTTGATACAAAAATTTCAATGTTCTGTTTCCTCCTTTAGCAAAAAAATTATTGAATGCTGCTAACTGTTGAATCAAAAAGTATATCACTGTAAATCAAATGCTGTCAGAATATTTCATTTATATTTATCTTAAAATCATACAATGTTCTTTGACTTGTTCAAGGATTTGGTGACATGGGATAAGTATTTTATTCTATAAGAGCAGGAAGATGAGCTAGGTGACCAAATTGTTCTTTCCAAACTTTAACTTTATTTATCGGGACTTTAAAGTGAAAATAAAGAACCTGAATATAAATTTAAAAAAACAAACCAACCCCATTCTTGGCATTTGCTGGTAACTAATACCCTGAGCATGATCTTTGAAAACTATTATGTTAATGTAAAAGTGTGTTAAATAGCTATCTCCACATGATCCAAGCAAAATTGAAAATACTACAAAAGAAAAAGCAAAAAGTAGTTGGCAATTAACTATGGTTCCCTGGAGCAGATGTAAAGTACAGATGTTCACTCTTGTGTGTATTTTCACACTTAGTAGGGTTATAAATATACACCCTCAGAACATCAAATGTCTCCGAGGAGTTTATACTCATATAAAGAGATGTAACAATAATCTTCTTCCACATACATCAATTGGTGTTGGCAAGTCAACTCTTGGACCTTCTGGTGTTCATAACACTGGCCACTTGTATGCATTACACTCTAGTAGGATAATGGTAACTCACTGTGAACGCCTTTACACTTCTCCTGGTTTCTACCAGGAGTTTCTCCAGAAACAAAAATGGTGGTTCTGGAAGAAAAATAACCTATCTCCAACCCAGCAGAAGTCACTCCTGGGACAGCTTCTCCCAGGGAACAGAAAGAGTTGAACAGCAGGGAAATGTCTTTCATAACTTCTGAGATCAGGGTGACCCAGATCTCAGGGGAACAGCTGCTGCATGCATTTTCCTGGTCCCAAGAGGAATCAAGTGGCAGGGAAAGGCTTCCCTACTTTTCCCAGAGCAGGAGGGGAGGGGAAGCAAGGAGCAAACCAGGGGCAACGCACAGGGGTGCACGTGCACTTCCTGTGCTTGGCGGTGTGCCCCCTGCAAAAAGGTGCCACCAACACTGTTGGCAGCGCCTGCAGCACATCGCCACTCGCCACCCCACCCCGGCATGGTTAGCAGCATCTGTGGGCGGTCCCCGATTGCCCCTGGCTGCCATTGGCATCTGCAAGTGGTCACCGGCCCATGGTTGGCATTCACCACCCCACTCCCACCAGTGCTGGTGACGCCTGAGAAAGCTCCCCTCTCACCGCCGCTGGGCTCCCGCTGCCGCTGGTGCAACCATGCCCTCCCCAGCCGCTGAGGGCACGCATCGTTCATGGAGCAAACTGCCCATGCACCATGCATGTTTCTCCTACCAAAGTCTCCAGTGTGAAGAGTGGACAGGAGTCATGGCAAGAGCCAGGATGTTCAATCTGCTTGGCTCCCAGGCATTAGGAACACACTGCTTGTTCCCAAATCCACTCCTCACACCAGGTTCCCCAACAATACAGCAGTTTAACAGTAGAGCATAAACAAGTCAGATGTATATACTCCCATAAGCATTAGAATAGCTATCTGTAATATAACCCATGAAACTCTGCATGGAAACCTGATAACAAAATAACTATATTTACTAGACTCTAATATGAGATCCCCCCACCCCAAGTCAGCATGGGGGGGGCTCATTTTAGATTTGCAGACAAAGTGGCAGGGAGACAAATGGTTGCTGCAGCTCTGACTCAGGCCACGGGCTTGGGTTGGGGCCATAGTCAGACCCACAGCAGCCTCCTGCCACCCCCCTCTACACACACATTTGCCCTCTGCAGCTTCTGTCCTGCACCCCCCTCCCCCCACCCCCTTCCCTCGCCTTACTGTCAGACACAGCTGAGCTCCAGTTCAGGCTGGACTCCTGCCCAGGCACAGAGCACATGGAAACTGTGTCCCTTGCCCAGCCTATCAGCAGTGCTGACACTGCTGCATGACTGAGCAGTGCCTCACAGTAAGGGGTGGGGGACAGCGGGGGGAGCCAGAGACTGGAGAGTAGGGGAAAAGGGCAGAGATTGTGGGGAGATGGGGGAAGAACAGAGGCTGTGGGGAGCTGGGGCAGGAAGACTAAAGGGTAAGAAGCAAGGAGGGCAGGGGGCAGAGGGCAAGGGGTCACCTGCCTCCCCCCAGCCACTGCTTTCTCTGCCATATTAGTGGGTGAGGGGGTGACAAATTTAAGACAACCATCCAATAATGAGATTCTGTAGCTGGAAAATTATAACAAATGTAGTAAATGTAGACTCACTGATGGGCCATCTAAAATCATCTCTTCCACAGTTGTTACATCTAAGCAAAGTCTGTCTCCTAGAACTTCAAATATATATTTATATGAAGCATCAACTTTCATCTTTCGACTTTCTCTTGCATCTCTATATCGTGCCTAAAACAAAAGAAACAAACAAAAGCATTTAAAAGAACTAAAGTCTATGAAGTGGTTACAAACTGTAACTCCTAACCTGCTCCGTAACTGAAAATTGTTACTAAATATTATTGTTTTGGTACTCTAGAAAAAAGTAAATTCTTTCTTTAACAGAAAAACAAAATAATAAAAATTACAGAAACACACATGAACACCACAGGAAGGCCAAGGAGGAGCAAACAAACATCCCACACTTAAAAAAAATGTTGTTCAAAAAAAAATTGTGGTATGTATTAGCTAGTATTCTAGCTTAATCAATATTTCAATTACTGCTGTCCAAAATACATAAACATAAAGGTCACTTATAAGTTAATTTAACTAAAACTACTTTAAATGGAAAAAGTCAAACACATATAGAAACATCTGCAGGACCAAGGACATGTACAGTTTACAACTGTGTCCCAGTATGCTATTCAGTGAGCATTTCATGTGCTTTTCTCTCCACTCTTCTAAAAAATTAAAATATGGCAAAACAATATTTCTAAGATAAAAAGCTATGCACATTTTAATAGGCAAAGCTTCTACCGACTGGATTTAATAAACTGAGGGGTAAAAGTGAAACTCTGGGGAGAAGACTACTGAGTTTAAGATCTAAAACGTAATACTAAACCTGTTTTTCTTTTATGGTTTCTTGTAAAGACTGAACTCCGCTAACACTCCGGCGAAATTTAGACATCCTGCGGCTAGCTGGAAGATAGGCAGGAGGGTCTTCAGAAGAATGGAGAGGTGCTGTTTGTCGAGCATGGCCGGCAGATCTGGGCACAATATCCTCTGATGCAGGAGGGCCAGGGGGATTATCTTCTGGTACAGTTGTGCCAGATCCACCATCCTCAGGTGCAGCTGGGCTCAGGCCAGGCTGCCCAGCATCTTCTTCAGTTTTTGGAATTTCTATCTGATCCCCTGGTACCTCCTCCATTTTGAAATCTGCAATTTATCAACAATTCAATTACTGTTATATTTTAGAAATACCTTTACTTATACTCTCAAGTTAGAGTAGGAAATAAAGGAGCAGATCTCTAAAATTCTCTATCTGCATAATGCTACTATTCCAATCCAGTCCTTTAACAGTTGATAAGCATAATTTACTGAAAAACTTAGATTAATGCCTGTGTTACAAATGTGTGTTGAAACTAATTACGGATTAGTTAGCTTTTAGTAAAATATAATAGAGCCATTTTCTGTCCAGTACGAATAACCTGTAAGATCATCATAAATAAATATAAATGATTTTTTAATTAAAAACCACATTTTTAGCAACACAAGATGGACCACACAACATATTAAAGACTAGCATAACTTACATCACTGTTCAAAACTCATGTGGGTTACACTACTATTCGAAGAGGACAGGCTATTAGAATTCCCAGGGAAGCTGCCAAAGTAGGTACGCTTATAGGAGGTCACAGGTGGCAGTAAAGACAATAACACATTGCACTGAGCATAGCTAGCTCAATAGAAAAGAGGACATGTGGTACCTAAACTGGTGCAACTTACTTCAATGCAGCACCAGTAAGTTTCACTACTGTAGGGCTAAACATCGTGCATACATTCCATTTTTTAGATCTATGTTAGGGTAGGCTATGTTAAGGCAAACATATTGCTCGTCTAAGCCCTTAGACATTTTGAAAACTACTGAGTATAATAAGGATGGAATAGAAAGTGCTTTTTCAGTTGATCAGTCAATCAAAATATTCTGGAACTTCTGGTAATGATATTAAAAGTTTCAATGAATCTGGAAAAAATATTTAAACTTAATACTATAATTGTTTATAAACAGTAAATTATTTAATTTGTTGGTTAGAACGAAAATCAGAGGAGTTTGTGTATTTAGTGTTTGTCTTTAGTGCTTATGATAGTTAGATGTTTTCATTAAAGACAAATCCAAATTGTTCCCTTAACCTCCAAATTTAGTTACAGCCTGGCTGAAAATTAGGTACCTGACTTAAAAAGCATGTTTCAAAGTAATCTATGCTCCCAATGCTTTCTACAAGGAAAGATAGGACCCTCCGAAGGACAGTTCAGAAGGCATGGAAATTAACCAGGAAACCACCAAGAGCAGGCAAAAGGAAAATTAAGCACAAGTGTGTCAGAACTGTCTATGTTTCCCGGAGCTTAAGTATCTGCCTGAGCACTGCATTTTAAGTACTTTTATCCATTCATGATCCAGAATCTTCAATACTCTTCTGAGAATAGGAACCTAATTGAACACAGCTCATTCTTGCTGAGAAAACAGCACTGACTTCTTTTTTTACACTTACCTAGTATGGCTGCGCGAAGTTTCAGTCCCCAATTCAATTCGGCAGAGCTTCGGCCCAATTTGGTGGCCAAATCTCCGAATCTGAATCGAATCAAAGGACCCTTGAATCTCTCCGAATCCAATCGAAACCCTTCGGGATTTGGAAAGATTTGGCAATTTGGACATAGACACAGCTTTAAATGTTTTTTCTACATACCTCTAGGTAGCAGGGGTTCCTGAGTTCTGCAATGCTGGGGCGCGTGGAGTGTCCCACAGAAGCACAGGGGGCTCCCCAGCATGCTTGGCAGCAAACCTGGAAGTGGACTAGAAGCACTTCTGGTCCACTTCTAGTCTGCCGGGGAGCACACTGGGGGCACCCCCCAGCTTGGCAACTGGTACCTCCTGGGTTTCCCCATGGGGGGTGTGGAAGAGCCCCCCTGCGTGCTCCCCAGTGAGCCTGGTTTGCTGCTGAGCATGTGGAGGGTCCACCTGAACTCCTGTGAGACACTCCATTTGCCCCATCATCGCAGCATTCACAAGCCACAATGGTACCTCGAGGTATATAGAAAACACATTTAAAGCTATGTCTATGTCCGAATCATTGATTTGCCACGTCAGCATCGAATCTTCTGATTCAGATTCGGCCGAATCAAATCAGGGACAGTGATCCAAATCAATGAAGCAAATCACTGTTCCCAATTCAGACCGGCTCTGAATCTAAATTGAATAGGGCCAGCTTCACACACCCCTATTACCTAGGCAGGGGTGTCAAACTCGTCCAGCCGCTTGGGTCAGATCTGGACCACGAAGCTCCTGGTGGGCGGGATCAAGACCCGGATGTACCTCAGATGGCAGGACAAGCAGGGGAAACATTAACCATTGCAGATGCCTGAGGCACTATGTTAGCTTAGGGCAAGGGTGAACAATTATTTGGGCTGGAGGGCCATTTAAGGAGCTTTAGTAAGCTGTTGTAGGGTGGGGGAGGGGGTGCTGACTCAACTCAACCCAGCATGGTAGAGAGGGTGCTGACTTGGCCAGTGCAGCAGAGGAGGGTGCTGACCTGGCATGGTGCAGCTGGGGCGGGGACGGGGAGAGGATGCTGGCACGGTGGGGTGGGGGGCAACTGATCCTATCTGGCCCTGGGCCCATCTGCCCCACACCCACTCTCCAGGGCACCAGACAGAGTGAGCAGGGACTCCACAAACACCAATGTGGAACAGGAGTCCACGGCAGAGATGTGATCAGTTCAGGTTGGGCAGCGATGTGTGGGAAATGGATCACAGCTCTGCCTTGGCCCCACGCTGTCAATGCCCCATGACCCTGGCACCAGCAGCTGCCTACCCGTCCTGCTCCTGGATGCTGCTTCCTACCCGCCCACAGCCCCAGGCTTCCCCCTACATCTGAGCTGTGAAGGGCTGAGGGACCCACTGTGGGCTGGGCAGAATCCTTTGGTGGGCCGAATCCAGCCCATGGGCCATATTTTGCCCACCCCAGCTTAGGGAATAACAGGGGTTAACACACTCATTTCTTGCCCTGCTGCCACTGAATCAAGCCCCCAACAGGCCTCCATACCCTGGAATTCAGCTGTTGTGTCAGCCTCAGGAGCTGTAGGGTTAACATAACCATCACTTGTTCCACTGCCAAATTCCTGGCCTCTCCAGGAGCCCCTGTGGGCCAGAGACAGGCCAGATCAAGCCCATGGATATATTATAACCCCACTGAACTAGGAGATATATAGATTATAGTATGCCATTAAGCCAGGGGTGGGCAAAATGGATGATCCGGCCGGCAGTCAGACTTCATTTCCCAGCAGCCCCTGCTGCATGACTTGGGACAGTCTCCTTGGAGACCCCAGCCACACCTGCACAGGAAAGCTGCACCTGCATGGGTTGCCATGGAAGCCAGCCGCTGCCACGCTGACAGCAGGCGCAGCAGAGCAGCAGAGGGGCCTGCTCCAGAGCCACTGGGAACTTGCTCCAGAGCCAGGACAGAGCCGCAATCTGTAGCCGGCATGTTCTGGGCAAGGGTGCGCAACTCTGCCCCTGCTCCAGACCAGGCTGTCATCACTGCAAGGAGCTGGGGCAGAGCCATGATCCCCTCCTTGCACACCACTCCCTTCACTCCTGTGTGAGGCAAGTCCGCATACCTCTGAAGCTAGGGATACTGCAGTATAGACTGACCCTTGAGTCAAGACACAGTTCTCTCCCCACATACTAGAAGGTGGGAAACACTGCGCTCTCACCATAAACCCAGATACCCATACCTGACCCTATATCTACCCATTCTGATCTTATAACTAGGGTCAGAATAGGAATCTTTACTTCTCCCCTAGTGGCTAAATGGCTCAATATTAGAGCTGACAAGAATTCAGAATATGAAACTCTGAAACATCTTTACTCTGATTGAAAATTAAAGCATTTTTTTAAAAAAGTTTCCCACAAAAGGGAAATTACAGAATAAATTGTTTTAGAACCATCAGCAGATGGTATTTTTAAAATGAGATGCGCTTCCTAGGACTTCAGCAACCACTGGATGAATGTATTATGATTCTTGCCAATTCTACTGCTGCCACTACTACCTACTTGCGCAGAGAAACTTTCAGTTACACGTGCTCTTCAGCGGTGGACAGCAGCATAACTAACAAGAAACGTTACAGGACAACTGTCACAGCTTCCCTGGTTCATATCTCTAGGACAGCCTTACCACAGACTGGCCTGAGCAAGTGAACCCAGGCCATACAGCCTCCTTGGCCACTTGGTTTACCAGTCTGCCCAACCCTTATGGTCCTAAGAGGCAACCAACAGAGCCAGCTGTCCCAGGAGACTGAAAGGCATACAGCCCTTAGCTCTGCAGCAGTCTAGATGGCAGGGCTTCCCTGAACAATCCTGAAAGCCCTTCTGGAATTCTGAAGCTCCTGGTTTCATAACAAGGAATCCAGAAGCCCTGAACGCCTTAAATCCTGAGCTGGTATTTTCAGAGCTTCCAGCCTTCCTGTCACAGAGTCAAAATCCAGGGCTCATTTCTCCTTGGGCTTTCAGTGTCTCAGCTCTGTGGTAGGGAACCTGGAAACCCTGTCACTCAAGACAGTTCACAATACAGGCTTTACACTGGATGTTTTGAGATCCTTAGCTCAAGGGCAGCATATATACTGAGGCTCCCCCAGAGCTGTGAACACTGCCAAATTGCCTTAAAACTACACCTTCTCAACTGCATAAAAGGGGGCCTGGTGTCCTTAGAGCAAAGGTAGGCAAAATGGCAGATCCAAGTGGCAGCCAGACTCCCTTTCCCAGCAGCCCTTGCATGCATTGCTGTGGCCAGTTTCCATGGAGACCACAGCAGCAGCAGGGCCATGACAGCAGGCTGGGGTTTCCATGGAGACTGGCCCCAGCAGTGCTGACAGGGTGTACAGCTGGGTGGGGAACTGCTCTGGGGCCAGGATCTTGGCCCGGTGACAGCGTGGTCCCCTGCCTGCAACAAAATAGCTCAACCTCTCTTCTTCGACAACCAAAGGCAGTTTGTCTTCCAGAAACTAGAGCAGGGGTAGGCAATGTTTTTTGGCTGGAGTGCCAAAAATCCCACAATGTCTGCCTTGGAAGGTGCCGGAGTCCAGAGCACCTGTTTGCAGTCTCCCGACTGCAGCTGGCCCATTGAGCCCAGTCTGCTTGCAGCCTCCCAGCCACTTGCTGGGACCAGCCTGGGCTCCGTGCCTGGCAGCAGTTGCTTAGAGTGTGGGCTGGCGGCGGCGAGCCAAGCAAAATGGCCTTACGTGCCACACTCAGTACACGTGCCAAGGGTTGCTGACCCCTGAACTAGAGGAAGATCTCCCTCCGCTTCAGCAGCTAGATAGCCCATCTTTCCCTGAGGAGTTCAGGATCTCTAGTTTCCAGGTTCATCCCTTTTTCTTCCTACTTCCAGATCTTCCCATGCAGGTGCCCGCCCAGGCCACAGTGTGCACAGCCCCACCACAGCGCATGCAGGAGTGTGCAGGAGGAAGCAAGCAGGGATGGGGCTGAAGAAGGCTGCATTCCAATCATTCATTCATGGCTGCCAGGCGATTCGCTTCCTAGGGACTGCTGCCGGCTGAGCACAAATTGCAACCACCGATTTGGCCACTACCATTTGCTGCTACATTTCAGAGATGCAAAGGCAAAGTAGAAACTACCCCTCCCGAACTGTGCAGGACTCAGGCTTCCCTTCTCTTTTGGGGGCAGACTCTTCCTCCTCTCCATCCTTTGGAGAACAGAGGCTCTTCATGAAGCCCAGTTGTTTAGACTGGGCTGATGGGCCTGTCCTCCAGGGTAGAAACAGACATCATCTGAAGTCTCACTTGTGCCACCTTAAAAAAAAGAATTAAGGTGACACAGATAAGCCTTCAAATGACTTTCCACTAGAAAAAAGGCCCAGCTTAAAAATTAAGACACACAACCCGCCGCCCGCCCCCGACTCCGCCCAGCGTAGGGTCCGGGCGGCAGGCGAGGGCAGACGAGACGGAAAGGCAGAGGCGAGCAGGTGCCCCTGTCACTAACCCAGCTCCGCCCGCACGGCCAACCGCTGCTGCGCCTCAACCGTTTCACTCCTCCAGGGGGAGGGAAACGAGTTCCGGCGGGTGCCGGAACCCTCCGCCCCCCGCTCTTCGAACGCGCGCGTGCCCCTCCCCGCCCGGCTCAGCGCAGTGGAAGGACACCGTTTCCAACCGAAGTACTAGGATCGCGCGAATCGTTGCAACGGATACTTCCCCTGCCTCTGCGCAGGCGCAGGCCGTTGGTCCACTAGGGCGCAGGTGCGGCGTGGCCTCGCCCCCTCGTGCCGCGCGGGGGTCGGGTCCTAACGTGGGTGTTCTGCGTTCTGCGCTCTCCTTGTGAGGGGGAAGTCGTGAGGTCCAGGTCTGCGCTGTTTCGGGAGCCTTTCAAGGACGCCGCTCGGTGCCAAAGTACAGACGAGATGAGCCCCGGGGTTTCACGTTGTGTTGCAGCCGCCTGAGGGCTTTGCAGCAGTCATTTTCTGCAGTCTAAAAACGAGTGAAAAATGCCTCCTATAGGCAAGCCCTAGAAAATAATGACCCTTTCTTTTTAAATAGAGACTATCTCACCTGGACAATTATTATTATTCCTTAGTAATTTTTTTTGCTCCTTAAATCATTTTATAATGAACTCCCCGTGGCCTCAATCCTGCAGTAAAGTCAGCATAGCTGTTGTAAGAGCTGGTGTTTGCCAAGTGCTGTGGTAAGGAAGTTTGGCACCCAATGCAAAGCCTGTAACAGCAGCCCATCCTCACCCTGTGCACAGATCCAGGGGGCACATGCCCATAGGCAACATGTAGCAAGGGGCACGTATGGACCTCTGCTGCCTGCAGGAGCTCGGCAGCTTCAGCCCTACCACCAACAGTGGTGCCTGCTGGTGCCCCCCTAGACTTAGGAGGCACCAGTTGCCCATACATACCCCCTATGCTTGCCCAAGAGTGCATGCAACAGCAGGAGCTGCCCTCCTGTCCCCATGGCCCTGCAAATGACTTGCTCCTGGCTGTCCCATCCCAGTTGGGCAGTGCCTATTGCTGCCCCTTCACTTTGGCACCTGGATTGGTCACCCTCCTTGCCCCCCGCTTGCTACAGCATTGTTTGCCAAGAGGCCTGGAAGGGAAAGGGAACAAAATTGAAGTGGAGAACTGTTGCATTGAGCACCAGGAGTGCAGCCGTGGATGAGGCATGTTCCCACCCCAGGAATGCTCAGGCCCAACTTCCGCTTCCCCTGGAAAAGGAGCCTAGCACTTGCCATGGTTGCCAGCAACACCTGCCATACCCGTAAGTCTCCCCATGCTTCAGGTGTTCTTGTTCTCTGGTCTCCGCTCTCTTGTATTCACAGCCCCTGATAGGAGAGAACCTGCAAAGACACCGGCTGCCTTTTTTAATTTGGCGAAGGAAGCAGAATCAAGATAAAGTCTTAATTCTTGTGCTTTCTATACCTGTAGGTTTTGAACAGGCTATATGTAGCACCCACTTGCTACCATTACCACCACCCTTCTAAGTGTGCAGTCAAAATCCATCCTCCACATGCAGATCTAGGGACGTGGTCTTATTCAATAATAATATTGTAATTAAAAATGAGAATTTGGACTGCCCGCTACCCAAAGACAAGCAGATGACTAATATAGTTAAAAAGGCAGCAGGGCCTAATAAATACATTTAAAATATATTAAGTTAATGCTGATTGAATACCTTTGTTGGGTTTCAGGGGTATAGGTTGTAGCTGTGTTCATTTAAGGACATGGGCAGACAAGGTTCTTTGGGTAAATGTGATACATTTGATTAAACCAACTCAAATAGAAAAATTCTTCTTAGCAAAGCTTTGGATTTACCCAAAGAACTTTGTTTGCCTTTAAACATTCTAGCATTCATAACAGTTGCCTCAGCTATGCAGTGAAACAAATAATATTCCCTAAAGAAGGTTAAAGGAATAGTATCAAATGATTTAAGGAGTAATAATAATGTCTGTTTGGGTTAGATAGACTGTACTTAAAAAGAAAGGATAATTACTTTCTAGGGTTTGCCTATATGAGAAAGTTGCACTGCACTGGTTTAATGTAAAATATGATTTTAAACCAATATGGGTGGACCAATGCAAAAGTGCAATAATAATAATCATCATCATTCTTATTATTGTGGTGTATATAATGAATATGTTGAATGCATTGATATTTTTATATAACAAACAGATTAAATGTAATGAATCAAAGGAATTTATATAATTACTGGTATTATTAAAGGAATATTATCAAATTTAAATTACCTAAATCTTACTTGGAAGCACTTTCAGGTGCTGTATTTATGTATATTTTTGTTATTTTAAAACAACTTTGTTCCCATTTTAAACAATTCCCCATCCCCATTGCTGTATGAAGCCCAGGGGGAAACTGCCCATGCCCTCAATCTTGCCATGAAATCAGCACAACCAGAAGACTGCAACTTGTACGGTCCAATGAACCTACAAGTGCTGATCAAATTAAAAGATTTCATCATCTGTAACAGATAGTGATTTTCATGCAGTTCATTTTTTTTTGTTTTGGAACCTAAAGAATTGCAGCTCCACATTTATAACTGGCAAATTATAATACATAAACATTTTACATCATTCCAGCCATTTAGCACTAATCTTCCATACTTACCCCATTTCTCCCTCTTTTATACATGTTTCAGTGGTGAGGATCATCTCATCAGACAATAGTTATTCCCAGTCAATCACACACTTTACCAGTAAGCAACCCTTCTACCTTTTGCTTATCTCTCCCTTATTCCTTGCATTTTAGTCCATAATCCTCTTTATTTTTAATTGGTTATTTTCTTCACAGCAACTTCCATCTGCAGTCTTAGGAATCAGTCCTGTGATATTCTTGGCAACCTCAACTGCCACTGAAATAGATGTGCTCTCATAACCTTGCTAGAAGCATTCAACAAGTCACAGAACTGGGTTTCTTTAGTGTTGAGAGTTCCCAGTGGATTATTTGAGTAGTTACTATTATCTTTCCTTTTTGTTTAAACTTGCTTATTACATAATATTGGCTGTGCATTTTTAGATTTATCTACATGCAGAGGTTGAATTGGCTCAATATAACTTGCTTTTTAAACCAATTTATCTAAACAGTTGCAAACTCATGTTTTGATTTGAGAGTGGCTTAGTTTGGTTCATCTTAAATTTGTTTCTGAATTAGTTCAGTTAAACTGAAATAAGCCTGGTTCAAACCAAAATAATAAGAAAGCTGATGAAGACTCCTAAGTACCTAAGAGCAGCCCTTTTAAAATAGTCAGGTTCTTCACACAACTTACTAGGATACTAGGTTTTGAAATGTTGTAAAGCAAGACAAATACAGACAATTAAAAAATGCTGAGATTATAATGCATATTATCAGCTCTTACTGATGCTGCCAAAAGATACATACATACAAAGGCAAAACAAAAGTGGCCAGTGCCATGCATTTGCACCTATATCAAAAATACTGTCTCTGTAGGGGTAAGAAGTCATGGGAGCACAAATGGGAGTTAGTGGAAAAAATGCTAAATGAAAATCCTCTAAGACAGGGGTGCACAACCTCCTGCCTGAGGGGCAAATCTGGCTCCCAATGCCTTGTTATCTGGCCTCGGGAGTGTGTGGAGAGCCTCATAAACTACTGCCCTGCATGCTAGATCTGATGTGCAGGGCTGGCACATGGGAGCAGGCAGAGATAGCATGGGCCCCCCGGACCCTGATCCCAGCACACAAAGCTAAGTGGAGGCAGCACAGGGTCCTGGGGCCCCGGTTCTGGCATGTGGGGCTGGGTGGAGGCAGTACAGGGTCCAAGGATCCCAGTATGCAGGACTGGATGGAGGTGTTGCAGGTGTTGCTGTGCAGTTAGATATGTAGTGTCCAGGAAACAGGCATCTTACTGATTTAGGAAGCCTCAGAATCACACCCACACATATCACCATAGTAAATGTTGTTTGTCCATGACATGAACATCAGGCAGAGAAAGAGGGGGACAAAATCTCCAAATAGAAATCATAACAGAAAGAATGTGGAGGAGAAAATTTACTGTATATTGTTAGTGATCCCTTGAGGACTATGCAAGATTGATAAAGATCACCTCAGATATTTCATTCAGCATGCAGATGCTCGCAAAGGCTGTTATTTTGAAGATGTCTCCAATATTGTGACAATATCTTAATCTCTAAGACCCTGGCTGATCCTAGGTTCAAAATGAAAGATAAATAACTCATACACAGTGACCTCACTTAATGACAGTAAGACTTGAAATAATAAATATAATGTCCACTCAGACTTTTGCACTGGTCCAAGTATACTGCTTTAAAAATCAAACTTTACATTAAATCAATGCAACTTTCTCATACAGGCAAACTCTAGAATGTAATTATCCCTTCTTGTTAAGTAGAGACTATCTAAACCAAACAGGCCTTCATGGCTTTTCCAATGCTCTTTAAGGCCCCTATTCAGCAAAGCACTTAAATGTGTATATAACAGGGAGCCTGAGATATGAAGGCATTTGGAATTGTTCCTGACCAATGGGAAACCTTGGCAAGTGATTGGAACAAGTGGCATCACCGTCTCCACCTGGGTATTAAAGTCCAAGACAGGAATTGGCTCCAACAGCTTGAAGAGAAAAGAGTCTGCAGGAAATAAGCAGCTCCTGAACCACCCAATCATGACACATGCGAAGCACAGGCTCACAGGTGTCTTAAATACATAAGGGGTGTGCATCAGGATCTGGGGGAACGCCTGTTCACCAGATCACCCCACGGGATGACAAGGTCCTGCAAGATTGTTTTAGGCTGGACATAAGGAAAAACTTCTTTACTGTCCGAACCCCCAAGGCCTGGAATAGACTCCTCCCAGAGGTGGTGCAAGCACCTACTCTGGATACTTTCAGGAAACATTTTAATACCTATCTTGCTGGGATCCTTTGAACCTAACTGACTTCCTGCCCCTTGGGCAGGGGGCTGGACCCAATGATCTTATGAGGTTCCTTCCAGCCATAACGTCTATGAAGTCTATGATGTAGGGCATTTTTATATATGCATACATTGCAGCACTGGGCACTTTGAAAAGCAACCAGAGCTGTGACGTGTGCAGTTGTGTAAGTGGTGAAATGTGTCAGCACTGAGAAAATGTCAGTGGCGCACTTTTGAACTAAAACATCTTGGGGGTGCTTTAGTTCAAAAGCATACTGCTGCCACTTTCTGTGCGCTCACTCACATTTTGCCATTTATACAACTGCACCGTGTGCAGTGTAGTTTGCCTCAGCTCACATGTGGAGCAGACTTGATTAATTGAGTCTACTCCAAAGTGGAGGATCTCTGGCATATCACTGGGAAAAAAGTATGTGCATTAATGCCCATACATTTGCAACCTCTGCCACAGGTAATACAAATCTCTGATTGGACTGTTCAGTCACATGAGACATTGCAAACCATGGGCTGCAATATCCACCATCTCTCACAGAGGAAAGGATTCCAGTCACAATCACAAGGCTTTTGTTATGAAACATATGATGTGCTAGCTAGAGAGCAGACGGAGGAAGAAAAGAGCTGCTGATTAGTCCAAGATCAGAAAGACTCACCTGGGGGCTGGGGAGAAATTGGCCACAGGTGAGAATGGATATGGGCTTGCTCTGAAACCAGGAAGATAGCAGAAGAACATATCCTGTTTTTGTTTTGGGGGTTTTTTGCATCCCAAGGTGGGAGGTATTGTGTTAAGGCAGGAGCCAGATTTTTAGTTTGATATCTCACTGGTAGCTTGGGTTTAGGAGTGTCAGGGGAAGTTGGAGGTCCCAACAGTGCCCAAAGGCATGGGCAGGTCTCAAGATACAGAGCAGGCCTAGCCAGAGAACTGGAGCTTGGTGAAAGTAGGTGAAGCCTAGCAAGGGCAAAAGCAAGGCAGGGCCAGGGACCCAGCAGCCCAGGAGTGGCAAATACCAGGGCCAGGGGCCCAGTACCCTGAGAAGGACAGAAACCAGAACCAGGAGCCCAGCAACCCCGAAGGGGCAGAGACCATGGCTAGGGACCCAGAATAAGAGATACAGGGGCCAGAGGCCCAGAGATACTTATGACTAAGGGCTGAAGCTGAGAGAGCCAGATCTGAATCAGTGCGCTAGAGAAAAGGGGTGGAAGCAGAAAAGACCGAGGTCCTAACAAGGGAGTGGTTGTAGACTGACATCTGCAAGGCCTGGGTGTGGTGTAAGGGGCACCTAGAGTCACCGTAGTAAGCCCTTAAGGCACTGAGTAATGAGACTGAAGCAAAGGAGTGAATGAGATCTTGCTCAGGGATCCCAAGGGCAGCCTCCCTTTCTAAGTACTTATTTACATCAAGGCATTGCAGAGGAGGAGAAGGAGACCAAGGACATAACAGGAGCAGGATGACTATCAGGGGGCATCACCACCAGCCCTGGAATCCTTGCCTGTTACAGCTTGCAAAAAGTTCAGCAAGTGGTTAAGTGCTTTGCTGAATCACTCCCAATCTCTCCAGTTACTTCCTCTGAAAATTCCCTTGCAGGTGTTTGCAGGGTTGAAACAGACTTTTCCTGCTTAGATGTAAGGATGCAAAACCTGTTATAATATTTCATACAGTTTTGACCCACCAACATTATATTGCTATGTTTAATAAAGTTACAAATAAATAATATCCTACTAAAATGGTATTAATTTGATCCATTTTAAAAAACGGGACTGGCAAAAAGTGTACCTGAAATGAACAATCTAGATTACATAATTTTATTTCACTGTCCTTCTTTAACCTATTTGGCTATTTATATGCATTTGTTTGCAAAAGTAGAACTTAAGCTAGACCATCACAGAGTGCCTGAAAAGTAAAAAGAACTCTAAATAGGCATGGAGGTCCGTCTGTGCGCTAAAAGTGAAAGGTCATGTTAGAAATATTATTAAAAATGTATTATCAATAAGTCTTGTTAAAACAGCGCAGCTGTCAGCCCTCCGTGGTGAGAGAGCTGGGAGAGCTACTGAGAGCTCTTTGTATTAAGGTATCACTCTCTCTTTGTTTTGCAAAGTTACTATCTCTTTGTTACAGTAAAGCATATACTCCTCAGCTTTTCTCATGCAGATAAGAGTAAATTGCAATTCTAGCCTTGAAGCAAGGAAAATTTGAACTTTTGTAACCTCAGGTACTTTCTACCCATGCGCAATGAATTAATACATATAAGCCTATCCGCCCCGCATACTTAAGTAGTTAATTATAATACACATGCGACGCATGATTTGACGTATTCACATACATGTTTGTATGAATCGGAAATGAGTTGTAAAAGTTCCTCCTTCTGCACACGTGGTCAGGAGAGAGGGGATAAAGCCAGCTGGGCAGTTTCCCTCGGGGGCAGCAGAGTGTTTGATCTTTTGTCTCTCTCTCTGACCCTATTTGCAAATATATACCTTTTGTGTTGCTAATAGAGTGTGTCTGTGGCTGAAGTTTTTTTTCGCCTCCCGAGAAACGAACCGCAATTTTTACATCAGTCAGACCCTAATATTGTAAATTCTTCTAACAAGGATCCGTATACATTTATGGCAATGTATAAATGACGCCAAATATTTTGGTGTTGCATTTCTACGGCTCCAAAGCCGCATCCTCTCAGAGTAATGTTTCCTCGGTCATCAGAACATTTAATTTAATCTGAAGTTGCATTGTTCTAGAAAAATAAAATTATAATTTAAATGTAGCTATATTTTGCTTGACACAAAGATTTCTTTTTTGTGTTTTGGATCTAAAACAAAAAATTATCATAACCTGCCACTGTATAATTCCACAGTTATAGAGACAAATATTACTTGGAACTCCTTCCATAATTCCTTCTGTAGATGAGGATGGAAGCCAATATCTCAGGTACTGAAATGAGATCCATGACTCTTCATAGTGAGCTGCTGGTCTGTTTATAAATAGAGCTGTATGATCTAGATGATTTTTGGAACAGACAAATCTAATGCTTACAAACAAGTCTAATGCTGAAATTTACCCAGGAGACACAGTACATAATTTTCTGGATTTATTAATAAAATTGATCTTTTTAAAAATGTTAATCTATTTACAAGCAGTGAGAAACTTTCCCAGAATGCAGGGAATGAAAGATGGAAATAATATTTTTTCAAATAAGATAAACCTAGCATTTCTAAATAAAAAGGAGGCAAAATCCATGCTTTGGCCTCACCCTAAAAGGAGAAGGAACCTGTAAAAAAATATTTTTTTAAAAGTGAAAACCATTTAAAAAAATCTTAAACTTCTGCAATCCCAAATTAGCAACAGGATATTTACTCTATTTTGGCTTTTTGGGTCAGAGCTACGTATGTTGTAAAAAAAAGAAAAGAGTATTATTATCTGAATAAAACTTTCTAGTGGTATAACCAGGGGTGGATCCACAGGGGAGCACTGGAGCATTTGCACCCCTCTTTGATTCCTGCTTCACCCAAAGTTTAAGATCTACTGCCTGGCCATGGCAGCAGCATGTCTAGTCAGGCAGTGCAGAGGGAGTCAATTGACTTCATGGCTTATTATAATCTGGGATCCCTTGTAAACTCTTCATTCTACAGGTGTTAAAGACTCTCTCTCCTTTTTAATGATCTTGAGGTGCCACCAATCAAGTTATCCTTTCTTTTTCAATTCTGCTCTCTGTTAGCTGCTGCTGGTAATGAAACTCCTATTTCACAGCCCTTCAGATTTTTTTAACTTATTCCAATTAAGTAATATTTGTTTTTGCTTCAACTTAAATTGCTTAATACAGCCCTAGGCCCCTATCATGTCAGTAAACCTTCCAGTTTATTTTAATGGTAGAAAATATGTGTTGTTGTATACGTGGTGATGAACATCAACATCTGTACTCCACTTTTCAAAATTCTAGATCCACCCATTGGTATAACTCCAGTTTTTTCTACAGCATTTAAGCCCAATGCATTATACAGTGTGTCCCAGGAGACAGTAAAGAGAAATATCTGCCAGCAGCTCGAGATGCAGCACGCAAGGGGCAGAAGGAAGAGCCCATGCAGCTCGTCAGCAGGCTTTTTATCCAATTACGGCTGGCCGATGACATCAGAGTCAGACGCCGGCCGGCGGAGTTAAAAATGGTGGCCAGCACGGGCAAGGAGCTGCAACTGCTGCCGGCAACGAGAGGAACCCTCCCCACAGGATCCATGGAGCCTGGCAGGCCGGAGCGGACGCCGATGGTGCGAGGTAAAGCACCCTGACAGGAGCCTGCACAGGACAACGAGGGAGCAGAAAGCATGCTGGCTGGAGACATGGCTGGAGCGGCACCCGGGAGCAACGCAAACCACAGGTGGGAGTGCCCAGACAACAGGGCACGGAGGAAGCCGTGCCAGGGGGAGAAGACCCCGGGAGAGCCCTGAGGGGGTTCAGTCAGGGCGGGCATCGCTGCCAGTCCCAGATGGAGTGATGGGCAGGAGACAATAATGCTGGAGGTGACTGGTCTGGAGAGTACCAGAAAAAACCCCAGGGAGAGTCCTGGGAAGGCTAATGAGAGGGCAGGGAGTGTCCTGTTATTCAGTATTTTGTTGGTACGTTTATTTAGTTACCCCAGACAAAGGGGCATAGGGGAAGGGGGCGCGTACCCCGGGGAGTGAGGCTGAAGAGAAGCCTTGGTAGGTTTACCTTTCTTTTTGTTTGTTTTCCCCTGAAGAATGGGGTGAAGGTGAGGAGGGCCGATAAGCGGGCCCTTATGGGTGAATGTGGCTACAGGCCATGGGCACCTAGAGGCAAAGTCGGAAGGCATTACCCCACAGAGGCGATGATACCAACGGATGGGTGACACACCGAAGGCAGTGTGAGGCCGGGGTGTAGGGGTGGCGGACTGTGAATGACCGCTGGGCGAACCCTGGGCCACCGAGTACACTCGACCAACCCTGACTACTGAAAGAACAACAAGTTGTGGCAGGTGAGAACAGGGTTGGCGACCCAAGGAGAAGACATTGACTTGGGCAACAACACGAGTCCATAAGGCATTCTATGTCTAACAACAGAGCGAAGGCCGCCCGAGAGTGGCTATTCGAAGCCCGGTGGTCACATAGTGGTGCATTGGCTGGGAACCTCAGGGGCCACCCAGCCGGCATGCAACCTGCTGAGATGGCTCCAGCAGACCTACTGGGGCAGAACCTGCAGGTCCTGACGCAGATTGTGAGTTCACAGCAACATATATTGGAGCGGCACCAAGATTGGAGCTTGTCGGCCTGTAAAATGCCCAAGATGACATCTGAAGACAACTCGGAGGCATACATCAAGGCCTTTGAGCGTCATGCAGTTATCATGGGCCTCAACAAAGGATACTGGGCCAGCCAGCTGGGGGCCTTGGTGGTGGGTAAGGCCCAAGCAGCCTATAGGGCCTTGACCTGAAAGGAAGCACAAGAGTACGAGGCAGTCAAAGCTGCTATTCTCTATCACCACTCTTTAAATCAATGCAAAACAGTATTCACTGTCATGAGAAGCTATAGTATACATGTACTGATAAAATGTGAGAATAAGACAAATCCAAAAGTCAGCCATGAGAAGTAGATTTAACACATGAAAACATACCCAACGTAACACATGAGAACTAAAACTGGCAATCTTCCTGGACTTTCCAGGAAAGTCCTCAACTTCAGGGCTATCTATCTATGACTTGGTGACCTAGAGCACTTCTTGAAATGGAACTTTATTCCTGAAAATGGAGCGCTGGTCCCACATCAGTATCAGGCAGAATCTAGATCAGGACCTGCATTTGAAATCGTTGGCAACTGGGCCCCTTGTGGTTTTACCATTTACAAATACAGGCAAGTCAAGTCAGTCCCAAGGCTGCTGAGCATTTAAGGTTGCCCAGTGGTGACAGAGGCCTCAGGACTGACTCAACGTGATTTGCCTGTACAGTATTTGAAAGTGGTAAAACTGCAAGGAGTCCAGTTGCCAACTTCAGAGCTACTAAAAAGGGGCCTCTGCAGAGCATCCAGGACTGTCCCCAAGTTTGCTGTTTTACCCAAGCCAGGTATTACATAGTGGCTGAGGGTTTCATGCTGAGGGTTTCCAACACTTGTGTGATTCTCTTTTGGGAGAAAGTTGTTAGATGCTGCTTCTGCTGCCTTTTCCCTTCCACGATTAAACACAGATTAATTTATCATATATGAAATGGGCAATTATGTATAACTTGTGATTTCTTGCACTCCCCGATGTCAGCTAAACTGCAAGGGCTTTAGGACCACTGGAAGTAGTCCTATAGCAATCAATGGCACTTAAGCATATGAGCAAATGTTTGCAGAATTATTGTGCTTGTATGCCAAGCTGAATGAGTGATCTCGAAACGGCATGTTTTGTAAAGATCATAACAGACCAAGTTGGTCTAATAAAAGATAACAGATTCACCCAAAGAATCTTGTCTGCCTGCGTCCTTAGACCGACAGGGCTACAACCCGCACCCCGGAAAGATCTTTTTTTGTGTTTTTTTGTAACGCACAGATGGAAACGTAAGACACTGGAGTTTAGATCTTTTTTGATTTGGAAATCTCTCACTGAAAAGTATGCATTAAAATATACGCGCATACCGAACCCGCGGCTTAGTATTGCACAATGGGAGGGGCCGGAGTGGAGGACTGGTCCCGCCCCTGGAACTCTGAATCACCCAGGCGCGACCTCATTTGCATAGTCGGAGACGATTGGTTCTGACGCGTTCGGCGTCTCTGCTGCGGCCGGTGCTGGGGCTGTCTCCTTGGGCAAGGCGTACGTCGGCCTCTTTCGCTTTTTGCGCCGCGCTTCCAACATGTCCGAGCCGCCGGAGCCCCGGGGCCTCCCCGACGAAGCAGCTTACAGCGCCTGCTCCGACCCGGATCCCAGCACCAAGGTGAGAAGGGGCAAAGCGCGCAGTCAGTGCATTGGGCGCGGGCGGGGTGACTGCCCCTCTCTCTCCGCCCCGGGCTGCGGGGAAGGGGAGCTGGCCCAATGCTCACAGACCACAGAGCCCCCTCCCCGGGTCGGCGGAGAGGCCGGTGCAATACTAGGGAAGCTCGGCTGGGTGCAGAGTTGTATTTACCAAGCGTGTGTGTTAGGGCAAGACCCTAGGGGACTGCCCATTATTTTTCCCCAATAGTCGACTTGTCTCCTTTCCCTCTTTCCCCCTTTGGTGTTCAGATCACTTAACTTTGCACACTGCTTTCTGCTGGCCTTTCCTTGCATTTCTTAGATCAGTGTTTCTCAACCCGTGGGTCAGAACACAAAAGCAGGTTGTGACAATATATGTGAGGGATGGTAACAGACTTTAAAAATGGATTCTCCTTTAAAGGAGAAAAGCGTGGGAAACCAGGGCTTTTTGCTTGCAGACTGGCAGAGCTCTTGCTTGCCAGGGGCTGCCTGGGGCCCCCCTGCCCCACAGACCCATCCCTTGCCCCACACACTGAGGGGCTGAGGCCTGGGGAGTGAGTGGCAGCTGGTTGGTTGGGAGCAATAGACGCTGGGTTGAAACTGGGCATCAATGTTTATAAATGGGTCCTGGTGCAAAAAAGGTTGAGAACCACTAGACTAGAGTGAATTCCAGTTGACAAAAGCTTTTGCTTTCTCTAGATATGACTTAGCTAGTGCCCCTCTACCCTGCGTGCTTCCTGGCTTCAGACTCGCAGGGCTCCTATACGTATGCAGGGAGTATGCTCCAACATGCTGGAATTCCTGCATGTTGAGTCTGCCAGAGTGTGGAAATTACTGTGCTCCAGCAGACTCCAGCATCACATATATCAGCGTCCCTGCACTGAAAAATGGCGGTGGGGTGCTTTAAATTAAAACTCATCCAACAAGCTTTAGTTCAGAGTGCCACATCGCCATTTTTTCAGTGTGTGGATGCTGACCCACATGAGGCTTGGGGCACTCTTAATTAGCACAGCCCCCCACACCCCCTTTGGAGCATGTCTGTGACACCTGCACCAGGCTCCAGAGCCCCAGCACCGGTTCCATGGCAGCAGCGACTGCACGTGTGCCTTGGATTGCAGGGTGGGGAAGGGGCCAGGGCAGTGTAACCCCAGCCCCTCCCCTGCCATCCACCTGGGGGCATGCATGCAGCTGCCACCAGCAGCAAGGATTGTGTTCTTCATGGCTCCAGGTCTGCCAGGTCAAGGTATGGGTCAGGGTTGGGATGTTTTTGTCATTCCAGCGAAAAAAGTTCCTAACTCCTGGAGCAGAGATTATGAAGTAGGGTTGGCAAGCCAGTCAATTACCCAGTCAAATATAATCAATTGAACTGTCACTTGGCTGCTTATTTTTTGACCAGGCAAAGATAATAGCAGTTTTATGGGGAGTGAATTTTTGTTTGCAGTTTTCTTGACAGAAGTATGATTTTTTTTAAATTGTTTTGACACATTCTTAATGCAAAAATTGTGCTTTTTCTGTATATTATTTGACTGTATTGGCAATTTTTTACAATTTTTGACTGACATTTGACCAGTTGGTTGACCAAATTTTATTTGATGGATCAAATACCCAACCCTATTATGAAGATGATTAAAAATACTGGCCCTCTTTATGTATATCTAGCTTACCAAGAGGATGAAGGGGCAAAATCTAGGACAGTTTCTCCCCCAAACAGGTCCATATGAAGCTCTACTGAGTAAAGGAATGGAAATACGTGTGGCATGGTTAAGCTCAGAGGTGCTTAACCTTTGGCCCATGGGCCAAATGTGACACATGAAGCCATTGCATCTGGCCTGCGGGCTGCCCATGGGTCAAGAAATTCAACAGCGTGGGAGTGATGGCCATTAATATAGCCACCTTCCCCTTGCCAAATTCCCAGCCTTCAAGCCCCATGAGCCCAAATGGAGCCAGGTCATGTTCCCTCCTTCTTCAGGGCTGGGTTGGGGCCAGGCTATGCCCCCTCTTCTCTGGGGGTGGGTTGGGGCCAGGCTATGCCACTTTGCCCTCCTGGGCCTGAGTCAAGTTCTTTTCCCCCTTTCCCCCCTACTCCCTCCCTGGGGCCAGGTGAAGCCCCCTTTCTTTCTCCCCTATAGGATCAGGCTCACGTCAGGCTGCTCCTCATCCCTTGAATGGCCAGATGGTGCCCGATGCACTGGTCCTGTACATTGGATCAGAACTACCATCTGGCCTTCAACCAGGCACAGCTCATCCAGCCGTCATCTAACTTGCTTTTTTTTAATGAAAATGTTAAACAATAAAAACAAACTGTGGCATATTTACCATTAGTAAGGGAAAAACAATTTATATGTGGCACCAATCATTTTTCCAGTATATTATTCATTAATTATGTGAGCCCTGTTAGTGTTTTAAGGTAATAAACTATCATTTTGTGTACTGTATATGACTCTGTAACTTTTGGCTCAACTACTTTTAACAGTATCCTACTAAATTATTTCCAATAAAAAGTCAACCTCCTGTACTTTATTTGTCATCTTGCTTAATGTGAATTATGGTTAATGTAAAACAAGTATAATTTTTCTGTAGGACTTTCTGATGCAGCAAACCATGTTAAGAATAAAAGATCCTACAAAGTCGCTGGATTTTTACACAAGAATTCTTGGAATGACGTGAGTAAAAATTAAAAAGGATAAAATGTTTTGGTTTAGATTTGGTGATTCTCAACTAGGATGCTACAAGATTCTTTCAAGAGTGTTGGTGCTGCTCAGTGCTAGCACACTTCAGTGCACAAACATGATTCACAAGATAAACCCACAGATTTCAAATAGGAATCCATAGTGTTAGAAGCATGCTCACCTGTTGGTGTGGTGTTTATGAATTTTTTTGCAACAAAAGAATTGCTCTACTTTTTGAAGTAAAAAAATAAGTGAAAACTAAGAGCTGGTATTTTCTGAGGGATGCCTTGAGCCAAATAAGGGGTGCCCTGACCCCATAAAGGTTGAGAACCAGTGGTTTTCAACCTTTTTTTCAATCTGTTTTTCAAGAATCACAAACCTTGGTATTTAAAGCTGGTTACTAGGTATTTCATCATCAGCTGTCATGCAGGGAGATGACTTAAATTTTAAGTGGTACACAGTGAAATTAAAACAGTTTTAAATGGAATGTTACACTGGACAAACAGTAAACTGTTGCAGGGCTTTTTGTTGTTAGCTACAGTAATTGCCAAAGCTGACTGATTATATGCTTGCTTGCTTTCACTTCTCTGACAAGGCAGTTAAGTAATCACGTTTAAATTGTGAAATCTGCGAACATTTTCTTGGCAATTTAGTCTCGCTGTAATCACAGAACTCTGACTTAATTATAGGATAAAACAATAAGATGCTCTCTGAAGACTACTAAATGACTTCTAGGGCTGCTCTGTGTTTTTGTCTTCCTATATTCTGGGATGCTAAGAGCTGGTAGTCAGTTGAGCCTGCTGCTTTGGAGAAGGCTATTGGGAGTTGAGTCCCTGGCAGAAGATCTGCGTGCATCCACTTTGTTTGAGCTAGTATTCATTTCAAGAACCTTAAAGACTTTGAAACAAAGTTCTGGTAGATTTTAACACTTTGACATGTAAAAAGGGCTCCTCTAAAATTGATAAAGGAAATATTTATGCATAAATGAAGGGCTTCAGATACAGTGGGCATAATTTAGAAATTAGCAGTGAATTAATATCTCTGGATTGGATTTTATGTAAAAAAATTATTTGTTATGTGGTGTGAAATGGGTTTATAACAGAAAATGTATAAGAGCATAAGAAGTGTCATGCTGGATTAGACTACAAGTTCCATCTCCTAGTGGCAGAGTGGATACTAAAGAGAAGAAAATATATGCAGGACCTTTCCAGATTGATGTTTGCTGCTCGGCTTCCCTTCCATCTTCCAGTATTCAGAAGTTTAGGAAATCATAATCTGGAGATTTGTCATCCTAACTGTCATGTTTAATATCCACTGCTGGACCTGTCCTGAATTAATTTGTCCAGTCTAATACAATATCAGATTGACCTTCTGTATTTTCTTGCATACAACATGGACCATTTTTTATCAAAAGCCAACTGTTGGAATGGAAACATGGTAACAATAGTTTCTAAGCTTAAGCTTTTGCTGGGTAAAAACAAAAGTAATTGGACTTGCCGTTGTTCTGTTCCCCATGGATCAGGCACTGCTCCCAAACTGCTGCTACTCAGTTACTTACTACAAGAAAAGATCTTTTTTTCTTTCATTCTGCCTTTCAGAAACAAGGTATGTATCTTATTCCAGGGCATGTTGTATGTGAGAAAATACAGTATTCTCTTTAATGCAGTTTGGTGCATCCAATAGTAGCTAATATCAAATACAACTGAGGAAAGTATACAGATTCCCACAGCTGTTAGTAAAGAAATAAAAATTAGATTAGATTGTGGGAAGGTTTTACTAACTACAGGTATTTAGTAATTTTCTTATGCTATAATCCATAAAGGTTTTATATCCCTTTCATACTTTTGTCTAGCTACTGAAAATATGAAATTGTTAATTCCTCTAAATCCACAATTCTATTTTTACTTCTGATAAATGCTACTATCAATGATATCTTGTGGCTGTCAGTTCCATAGGTCAGTTTTAGTTTGAAAATAAATCCTTCTATCAGTCTTTACTGAGAGTCTTGAGGGGTAAACTTAGGGACACATATGCACAGGGCATTGAAATGTGTGCAGAGGGCATTGAATACTAGACATAGACTACAGATTGTCTACTGGTGTTTATACAGTTGCTGATTTTAAGGTGTTCTTAACTTGGTTTTAACAAGCTGGTTGATTCTTCTCATGTGGTTTGAGGATGTGAGGTGCTGTCAAGAATATTTGTATGCCATACTTCAAAACTCAGCCATTTCTAAAGTGCAAGTGAGAAAAATAAAGAAATGTGCAGCAGTAACTGTAGAAGGGATCTTAGGGAGAAGCATTTACTTTTTTTTTAACTTAACTGTAGCTTAGTTGCTTCTTTTAAAAACTCATCAGTAATGATTTCTGTCATATTATTTCTTTCTAGATTGCTTCAAAAATTTGACTTTCCTACAATGAAGTTCTCACTTTATTTCTTGGCATATGAGGATAAAAATGACATCCCAAAAGATAAAACAGAGAGGACAGCTTGGACCTTCTCTCGGAAGGCTACGCTTGAATTGACACAGTGAGTATTCACATAAATATTCTTCTGCTTGCCTCTGCTTACTTTTAATAGTCTTTAGTTGCAGCTATGTGTGCTCAGCTTTGCACTGTTATCTGTAGGATTTTTGTCTTGCTTTTGATTAGGGGCTGCCTAGTACTACAGAATTACTATATTTTCTTGCATATCTTTGTGAGAAATTGGGATGCATCTGTTAAGTAAGGAAGCCACTTGTTTCACTGGACAAGAAGCACTCCTGAAGACACTGCATGGCATGCAGCTATCAAGATGGCTGCTGCTTATCCGCCCTTTTCTAACCTTTAAGAACAAGGCAAGTGATGAATACTTTCCGACTGAATAAAAAATAGTATATAAGCGTGAATGAAAACTTGCCAATTTCCTGGGGTTTTTTTAGAGTGCATTTGCTCTCTTAATATCAGTCTGTCAGTTTAGCGTGTAATATTACCATTATACAAGAAAAATTTACTTGGACACACATGTCAGGTTATAACACGACATGACTATAACAGTTCTGTGTACTACTGTGTATATTTGACTTGAAAATAAAACATATCCAAAATGTGCTGACAAAGTTGAGTGTTACGCTAAATGAGAAAGATGCAAAGACCCATAATAGTCCACTGCCCTAACTTATTTCAGGTACCATTTCCCTCTCCCCTCATGTTCTGTGGAGTATGGTAGATGGCTGACCTATTCAATACACCATAACCCTAACATATGTGAAGAAAGACCCTTAGTCCAGTATTAGAGGTGCATTGTGAACACTAATAAGGAGGGACCTACCCAAACGCAGGCAGCAGATGGGCTTTTTCATGGGCTCATTGCAGCACTGGCTGCCACTTTTGTGGGATTATCATGGCAGGGGCCCCCTCGCATCTCTGCTCCAGGGGCCCCAGCAGTCCCTCCCCTTGCTGCAGATTGACAGATGACCTGAAACCACTGCATAATTACCCTGGTTAAGCCTGTGGGAACCATTAATTGACCCATTATTAAGCAATCTAAACTTCCAGTTAAACTCTAAATGGAAATGTCTTATGAAATTAAAGCTATACACACTGAATTGTAACTAATACCATTGTCATACTTTATTAATGATGTTGTAAAAAGGAGTTTAGCAATATTCAATGCTAACCATGAGACAGGCAGTCAAGCTGTTAAATGCTAGCATGCAGCATCTACCAGCAGTTGCTGTAGACAGCCTTGTCTCTGCAGGATTAACACGTCTGAGATCACACGCTCACTGTCCACTGAGTTGGTTGGAATGGTGAGGCAGCATTTTGCCAAGGCATACAGATGTGGAAACCAGTCACAAATAGAGTCCCAAAACGGAGGCACAGGCATCTGGCACTCTTTGACAAAGTTCACGCAAGCAGTATGTTCCTTGTCACATTCTTTTTCCCCATCCAAAGATTGTTTTCAGTAGGTGAGAGTCACAAAACAGAACAGGCATCTGATTGGGGTCCAAAATGCAAACAGCAGTGAAAAAAGGAGACAGCTAGTTGTCTGAATTGTGGTGGCAGTGATGGGTCGTACCTGTAGTACTTGTTCAGCTTCACAGCTATTGCCTGGAACGGGTCCCTTCTCCACTGGTTTTTATAATGACAGCTTGACAGTTCTTGTGATGCCTTATTTTTGATCTATCTTACAAATCCATCAGCTTATTGTATGCATGGTGGATCAAAGCCTGCTAGGTTACAAACCACATTAGGAGTTGAATGAACCAGATGGCATTACTGCCACAAACTTCACTTGATCTTGAATGTCTCCCTGTTCCAAGAGATCTCATAGCTTAAGCATGCAGTGTGTGCCAGGTTTGATTTCCAGCTCCTCACACACAAACTGCTGGTAGTACTGCATATGCTTGGCATGGTAGTGGACAGTGCTGAACCATAAATTCCACCCTGTGAGCGCAGGCTCTGGTGGCAGCGGTGCAGTCACATGTGGCTCCCCACTTTAATTGGTGAGGGACTCCCTGTACTGGAGTTTACAGCCTGGGTGGTACTTGAAGGCTTTCTTAAAGGAGGACACCAGGCTGTCAGGGGAACTGTGTGTACCAGATGTCACTTACTAAAGACAGAATGTGTGCATTGCAGGTGACATGAACCGCCTTGGGCATCATTCCATGGGGTACATCACAGAAAGCCTTGCACATATGCGTGGCATTGTGAGACAGAAATGCTGAGATCTTTTTAAATTCTAAGCTGTAGTTGACAACTGCCTTCACTACAGTCTAAGCCGTGGTAGAAAAATTGACAGATACAAGATAGACAGGCTGTGTTTGAAAAATAGGCAGGTCTTGGTCTATCCAGCTCCCAGGTATGAATAAAATGTGCAGCCCATAGTTACCTTGAGGGTCAGTGGCTTCATCAGCCACAATGGAGAAGGATTCATATTCTGCCAATTCAGACTGTAGACATTTGAAGTAATCGCTGCAGGGAGATGGTCTTGGTGAAACTTGTTTGCATACAGAAAACTGCCGGCATTTGCCACATTTTGGTTTGGATAGTCCCTTAACTTAAGGTGATTGAGTTTTTCCAGATGTTCACTGCTGTGAAAGCCTCCACAAGGGAAAATGGTGCTGTTCACCTTGCCAAACTCTTTCTGTGGTCCTTTAAAAGAGCAAGGACACAGTCACTTGTTTCTTGCTCTTACCTTTAGCCTTTGCAGCAGCCTGTTGCTTCAGGTACACTTTGAAATCTTAAGTGTCAATCTGTAGTGGTTTTCCTTGATATATCCAGAGACATGCTGTAGGCAGTACAGAAGTCTGCCTCTGTCTGTGTGCAAGGTACCTACAGGATATTGCTTTACGTAGTCCAGAGCTAAAATGTATTCTTGTTATTCATCCTGCTTAGTCCTCCTCCAGCAGCATGTCTTTGGCTGTTAAAACATAGCTCCAAAACCCTGCTGCTTCCCTGACTGGTCCCATACTGGTGACTGTTGAGCCTGTTACAGGCTCAGCCTCATTTACTCCTTCTCACTCCCTTCTTCTTCCTCCTCCCCCCACCCCAACCTGTGCTCCAAGGGTGCAGGGTTTCCACCCTTCTCTCTGCTTGCTGGTACATGTTTTTTTTTCCTTTCTTTTATTTGCAGTGAGCCTGCCAAAATTGTGGCATCCACTTTTTTCACAGAAAATACTTTATTTTGCATTTTCTGCAAAAATGTGAAATTGCAATTTTGGTGCGTCCCTACTAATAGGGAAGAAAAGACTAGCCAGTGATACAGACACAGCAGTGATAGGCAGCAATTTGAATAGTCTTCATGCTTTCCAGCATAGGGAACAAACCTTCAGATTTTTTGAACTGTTGCTGTCAACCTCTGTTACGGACAAACTACATGCTTGTGCACAGGCTTGCTTTTGCGATTAAAATGGCTCTGGAATGGTGCCTAAGGTTGCTGTAAGGGCAGTAACCTAAATCTAAAAAGTGGATGTTAGATAAAGCAAGGGAATTCACTGTCTTTATTTAATTCCCAAAGCAGAATAGGGTACATCTAATAAAAAATTAATTTGGGTTATACAGTAATCTTAATCGGAGATTATTGGCAGTTCAGTGTCAATGAACTAGTGAAAAAAAATGAAAAAGAACAGTAAACTGATCAGAAAACATTTTTCAGCTGCTTTGTTTAGTGAACCACAAAATTTACACATGAAATAACTGAATAATCATATCCTATTTTTCAATCTTGTTTCCATTATTACCCCCTTGTGTTTGAATTAACTGGTTCCTGCACCAAAAATTAAAAATGCCTTGCTCTCAACATGTTTTTGGAGAGCTTAATGTGATAAGGCCATAATTCAATTCATTGTTAGTATTCCTGTGTGAGTTGTCTATATGCTAAATAGCTTCTGAAAAGCTTATCTTAACCCTTTTTAAACTTACTTGTATTCAGTTGTTTTAATGTATAATGTAATTATCTAGGTACCTGCTGTAGAAATGTGCAGTTTTATTGGAACAATTGTATTAGTTAGGCTGCAATCTCAATGCTTATTTAAAAACAGTCTGAGATGAGTATTTCTTTATCTTGTAAATGAGGCAAAAGAGTAAACTCAAAATATTGCAATATAAAAATGAAATGTTACATTTTTCTGCAAACCAGGTTCCAGTTTTAAACAGCTGGAGAATTTTGTGTGAGATGCCCAAGTCATTCTTATGCATAGCAGCTGGGTGCTGTAACTTGGGAGAATGTTCTAATGGGCATTTTGTTATGAATTGGGAAATTTGGATCTCTGTATGTACAGTATTTAGAGTGCATTTGGAATGTATTTTTTGCTCTGAGGAATTCCACATCATTCTGAATGTTTTTTTATTTCTTCTCAGAATTTTTGATAATCAGTAGGCAGCTCAGTATTTTTGTTTGTCATGCATTTTCCCCTTTCTTTGCAGTAATTGGGGCACTGAAAATGATGAGAGGCAGGCTTACCATAATGGCAACTCAGACCCCCGAGGATTTGGTATGTTTTCTGAGAAACTACAGGGCATTACAGCCATGTTTCTTTTTTTGAGTCTTTGATACAGAACCTCAGTATCTCATAGGTCCTTAGAAAATGTCTATATAAAAGTAAATGGTACAATTATGCTGGAATTCTCTTACAAGATCTGGTTCAATTAAATGTAAATTCTGTATATGGATATATTGGCTGAGCCAATACAGGTTAGTTTGAAGAAAAACATAGTAGTTCAGAGGTATGAAAGAACTCTAAACATAGAATGTTTCCTGTATGCAATACTTTGATTGCTTAGGAAATACATTGTGGGTATATAGTGTCCCAGAATAATGAGCTACATTTCTGAATAGTACTGTGTACAAATTTTGTTTGCTTGCTATTAGAGTCAGTGTTTCCTGAAAAATAAATTTGAATGAAATCTAATAATAATATTATTTGGTTGTTCCTAATGTTAATACCAAGTTAAGGGTCTGTAACTTTGAACCTGATTAAAATACAAGTAAAATGCAAAACACACTTTTTTTTGAAAACAGAAAGTGGCTTTTTATTCATGTGTATACATGACAGTAGAATTTAGCCTTGGGCTAAAGGAGGAGGTGTAGAGGAATTCTGTGACTTGATATTCTGAGTGTTTGAAAGGTCACTAACTACTGTGACTTATCAAATAAAAGTTTCAAACCAGGCCTATCCAATTTGACATTCAGAGTTTCTGAACTGATTCCTAAATGTGGGAACAAGTAATTACTATGCTTTGCATTCTGCTAAGCCAGCCTTTATCAACATGGCATTATTGTTAAAATCCTTCCTCTGCTGAATTGAGTAACTACAGAAAAAAACCTTCCTCATATCTTTTTTTTATGAATACTTTTATTTGGCCTGTGAGTTTATTATTTTTTTTCTTCTACTTTAGTGACAGAGTTCTGCAGTATAGAATTAGAGTCCTCTGTAACATTTGACTTTTTCAATCCTTATCAAATGGCTGGCTTTTTTGCTACGAGAGGGAAGGGGTGGGGGTGGGGAGGCTAGAAGTAAAAATATCCAAAGCAAAATTATATAACCCTAAATGCATTGTTTCTAAAAACTTAGAACATACTTTCTTTGAAGAAACTACATATTTGGGTATCTCATCTAAAATACAGCTTGGAAATCTTGTGCATACAGTAAGGTGCCCAGTACATTGTTGACTACTCTGTAAATAGTCTGTGTATACTATACTCAGTATTTACTGTGTAACCTGCTTGTTGTTGCACAGGTCACATTGGAATTGCTGTCCCTGATGTACATGCAGCTTGTAAGAGGTTTGAAGAGTTGGGAGTGAAATTTGTGAAGAAACCAGATGATGGTAAACCTTCAGCAAAATCATGTTTATCCTTTTGATGCATCATGTTTGTTTCCTTGTTCTATTAAACTGTGAATTAAACTTTCTTTTGTGTATTTTTAAGGAAGCAGGCTGAATGGTGCAGATATTTAGTAGGGTTTGTTACTACTTGGCTTGTGCTAGAACCCGTCCATTTTGTTCTCTTATACAATAGGAAGAATCTAGTTTGTCTGACAGAATTGCAGTTGCAGATCTAATCAGCTATCTGTATACTTGCTGTAGAAATTACCTTTGCTTGATACACTTCAGGCTGCTGTTTATGCTTTTTGTTGGTATCTCAGTTGACTACATATATAACTGCTTCTATTTCTCAAGAGAGTTTTGTGAGACGGTTATCTCTTTAGTCTTAAGCCAGGCAGAATGTAGGGCAGGGTGGCAGCTTGAAATGTAACTAGTTCAGAGAAGTGTGAGCTTTCACTGGCAGTGGCATTTGAGGAAGTAGAATTCATAGAATGTTGTATACCTAAAATCAAAGTATTGAGAAGTATGGTGGCAATGGTTAAGCATAGTTAAAATCCACAGACTTGAGTTTGAGCCCTACGCCAGACTTGCACCAAAGGCTGCTCCAAGATGACCTAGCTAAATAGGTACATTTAGACTTTGCAATCAAAGGACCCAGACGTGATGCTAACCATAATGCTGCCTTGCATAGTGTTGCTGTAAAAACTGATGTACATTAACCTGATGATGAACACTACTGGGCCACCTTGTTTTGGACAGAGCTGGGATGTTTTGAATTATGGGATTGCTGCCAGTATACCTCATGGACCATGTTCACTTTTAGCTTCTGCATTTGCCTTGTTTTATCATCCAAGAAATATAGTTTTCAAGACCAGAAATACTCCAGAAATGGAAAAATTCTGCTACTTGTCTGAGTTTCCCTGGCTCTAGCACATATCCCATACCCATTCTGTGTATGCCAAACCTGGAAATGAGCCAGTGAAACTGCCCAGAGTATCTCCTACTGCCACTCTTTGATGTGTTTGAGAGCAGGAGAAGGGTGGCTTCACTGGCTCATTTCTAGGTTTGGCTCATGTGGGATGTACTTTCAGGAATGTTGTGGAAGTGGTATATGCATGCCCTCAGTTCTCATATGATTATAGAAATATCAAAGGGGGCTATAATATGAGTTAACTGAAGGTGTGCATTTAAACCAGATATATTAAAATTTGTGGACCTTCTTCTTTGGATTAAAATTGTTGTAATTGGATTTATTTAAATTAACTTCCAAAGTAAATAAAGGGAGAAGGAAAAGCCAGTGGCACCTTAACAACCATCTGGTTCAAACAAACATAAGCTGTGTTAGGTAGGTGACAGCCTTCTTTGTCAGGTACCATGAATGGACTTGCAGTGAACAGGGGTTCTAAATAAAAAGGAATAAAGTGATTTAAATACAAAAGATAGGGGGAGAGCACTGCTGTGAGAGTCCTTATCTGCAAACTTATGCTTTTCTGAATGAGTTAGTCTCTAAGGGCACACATACACATGCAGAGAGGCTGCTCTGAAGTGCTGTAATTACAGCGCATGGGAGCAGACTCGATTTCATAGTTTCATAGTTAGTAGGGTCGGAAGGGACCTGAGCAGATCATC
>NW_017728943.1:79685083-79692929 GCF_001723895.1 Crocodylus porosus
GCCCACGTCCTTCCAGGTTGAGAAGGACCCATCCACTACCACCCTCTGGGTGCGGCCTTCCAGCCAGTTGGCGACCCATTTGAATACAACTGCTGGAGTATGGTAATTACTGTGCTTCAGCGGACTCCAGCATCATGTGTATCAGCATCCCTGTTTGAGCTTTAGTTAAAGCCCCCTGCTGCCATTTTTCAGTGCAGGGACCCTGATGCACACAATGATCTGGGGACTTTTAATTAGAGTGGCTCTCAGAGCTGCTTTAATTAAACTGCTTTCCCCCCACTCCCGGAGCATGTCTATAAAAGCCCTAAGGTTTCACCCTGCCCTGCCTTCTTCTTGACTTCAAACTAACACAACTATTTCTCTGAAGTAAATAAAGCTAAACCTAATTAAGGCCACTTTAATTTTGAATGAGTGACTACACAGGAGTTTTATGTCTTCACCTAATTTAATTTAAAAAATCATTTGGATTAATTTCCCTGAGCGCTTCTGTATAGACAATCTCTGTTTGACATTTTATTTGAATTGCTTTTCTCTTTTTGTCATGACAGAGGGAGAGAAAACATTGAAACACATCTGTGTAGCTTTCTTATTTATGAATCTTGATCTCTCAAAGTTTTTTAAGATTATTTTTGGTATATCTGATAATGTTTTTTTTTTTAATTTTAGGTAAAATGAAAGGACTTGCATTTGTACAGGATCCTGATGGCTACTGGATTGAAATTTTGAACCCTAACTACATGGTGACCCTCACCTAGACTTGGAGGAACATACTGAACAAAATTTGATCTGTGTTTTCAACTTCCCAGTAAACTTTTGTAACAGTGTACTGTAATAAAATTTATGTTTCATTGGGAAGAATTAATCGTGCCCACAAGTTATTCTTTTGCAATCCTATTAGAGACATTTTTCTGCTTGAGTTTCCTTTTGCTACTTGATCTGGTTTTGTTTTTTTGTGATGCCCATGCATTTTGCTTCTAACTGGGAAGGCACAATTCCAGCTGTTCTGGAAGTGCCTATACATTCTTCCCTTCAAGGTTAATTGAGGTAAGCTGTATTCATTGGCCAAAATTTCAAGAATATTTAAATCTAGCCTGAGACCCTTTTCAGCAAGGAAACCTCTGCTTTTTAATATTATTTAAATCCACCGCCAGCAGTAACAACTTGGTTGTTTAATGTGATAAAGGGGAGAAAATATCTGATATTAGTAGTCTGATAAACTAGAAATAGAAATTTGAAGGCTTTGGGCCCTATTTCACTTTATTGAAATTATTAGAAAATTCCGTTTGACTTCAGGATGAGGAGGACTTGCACTTTCCTGTTCGTGATTGTCATGTTTAATGGTAGACTTTCTGGAGCAACTTGTAGATATGCAAGTTATTTAAGCCTAGAAACTTAGTGGGAGTGCCATTTTAGTGCAATATGGAAAATTCATTTTGCATACTTTTGAGCACTGTGGCTGCTGACTGCAGATAGATATCGAAGCTTCTATGACCCTCAGCTCAAAAGGTCCCAGTTATCTATTCATTAGCTGAGTATTGCAAAGAGCACATACCTCCTAATCTGTTACTGGTTGGGAAGCTGGAGGTTTGTTAAAACAGCACACTTAAAATTTATCCAGGTACAGTTGGTCATAGAGGGGTCTAACTAACTAAAACCCTAGTAGTATCTAAACCACCTGCTGTTATAACCCACTCTTAATCTGCCTCTTAAAATGTAAAAAGTAATAGTTGCAGTTAGACTGTAGTTGTAAATAACAAAAAACATTTCAGGTTTGAAAATCTTACAGAAGATAATCTGGGTTTAAACCATACTTTTGGAGTATATGGGGCACAACATAGGTTATGAAATACTTTAAACCAAACAAATGAACAACACTGCTTTGATAGTTGGTGCATTTCAGGAAACACTTTTTAGGTCCCATAGACTGAACAACCCTGAGTAATGTGACTGGTAAACTGGGTAGCAGTGTACTATCAAAAAATATTTCTTTCTAAATAAAGCATGTGTGAAATCTTCAAAGTCTTTCTTTGCAGCTCTTTCTCACAGCATTTCACACACATTGAAAATACTGGAACAATTTAAAGGTCTAGAATCTCAATTAAGAGGGCAGAGAAGTCTTTGCAAATGAGAGGTTGTCAGCTACTTACAAATTACAGTAACTCAGAAATTAGTCATAACTGAAAACCTACTGAAATTGAGGTGGACAATTTTGCAGGCAGATTGTGAGGCCGACTACCATTTTTGCTGATTTATTGTGGTGGGACCCCATTTCGCTTCTGGCCAAGTGGCCCCAATAGCCTCACTGTTGATGTGGTTGAGAGGGCTGTCTGTCATGGGTACTTGCCCCTTGCCGCTGATTGGTGGAGAGAGACAGGGTTGCACATAGGCAGCCGTCACAGCCAATCACCAGCAAGGGGTGGGGGCAGCCACCATCTTGGCTGCTCCCCATCTTGCTGGCGGCTCCCCCTGCATGGCCAGTGTGCTGTGTGGCTGGACCTCATCAGCCATGAGGACTGCTGGCCCCCGTTTTATTTTTAGTAAGGTGTTTCTTGTTTGTTTGCGGGGTTCAGATTTTGCTGACAATGCCTGACTTTGTGATTTCACCAAAAGTGTGACTTGAGTAGGTCCCTAGTCAGAATACCTCTCAATAGTAACTCCTGCTATAATACTCCTTATGGGCCATATAAGTGAAAGCAGATTTGGGGAGGCTAGTAAAGTTGCTTTGATATTTATTTTTCTGTTCAGATTCACAGATGCAGAAAACTAGTCCAAGGATCAGCAGGGGGAGAGGAAAGAATTTACACCTGTAATAATAGTTACAAAAATTAATCAAAGTTAATTTTTTAATCTTATACTAGGAAACAATAAAAAAATTATTGGTAGCTAACAGTTAAACAAACCACCTAGATGAACCTTGATAGCTGCGAAAAGAGAATTCAGAGGAAATGAGAATTTTCTGAAGAACCTTCAACAGGCATAGTTTAGCTGTATGCTTACTCTGACAGAAAACAAAAACCCAATGTTTTGGCTGGCCTTTATGTTTGTCAAGACAGTTTTGTTGTCCCTTTCCGTTCTGAATCCTTTATTTTTATGATACTCAATATTTTTACTATTTTTCAGTAACAAAAGCTCCTGGATCAAGCAACTTAATATTATTTTAGGAAGTGACACTATTATTACAGTTGGGGGAATACAGAGAGAAGGTATAACACAAGAAGAGAAGGGATTGAGACTCCTCAGAGCTTTAAGTCTTTCTTTTTCTGTTTTGTTAACAGGACTATGGTGGTTTAAGTTGGAAAAATACAGTTTAGGTTGGACCTAAATCCTATTCCCAACAAAACTCATAGTCTGATCACTCCAGCTGGTTTTGCACACACTTGTGTCCCTGTAATAGTGCTGCTATACTGAAAGCTCTGCCCTGTTCCTACTAAACTAGTTTGTCGAAAGTGACAATGGGGGCTGGTTCTTTACAAACATCCTTTTTAAATTAGCTGAAATGGGGGGCATTTTTTTGCCCTGACATTTCCAAGATTTTAATGCTTGCATTGGTATATAAAGACCAATAGTTGTGTCAGTGGTGAGTGGACATTTCTAGAGGGAACTAACTAACTAACTCTCTGCTAATAAAAGGAAATCAGGGTTGTGAGTAAAACCTTCCATCAAAACACAACATTGTTAATGTGTCAACATTAGATGCTTCTGAGCATAGTTCTCATTGTATGTGTACTGTTCTCACGTAGTGTTTCAACAAAACTGGCAGCACTACAGATAAAAGCAGAGTTGCGTGACTGCATATGCTATTGAGTAATTGTGTAGGAGACCTATAATTAAATAACTGTATAATATAACAAATGGGGTGAGACGCTTCCAAACCGAGTATATAACTACATGAGGAGTTGAATGAGAAGGGGTAGTAGATAAGCAAACTTGGTGGTTGTTCACTTCACTTGTAGTCTCTATCCTTTCTGCGGAAATGTTTGAGATAACGCTCTGTGATCTCTACTTTTGAAGGACTGATATTCATGGAAATGGAAATATAACTAAAGGGATGGGTGAGGAAATGACTGCTGGCAGCATCAGACTATTAAATAATTTCTGTGGGGAGGTGGAGAGCTGTCATCTCCATTTTATGGAAAGATACAAAGTCTCTAATTTGGCCCAGATCCTACTGATACGGTAGAGAAAGTGGGAGATTCCTCATTTGAATTTTGAAGGAAAAGTTATTGAAATGGAAGTGATGACATAAACTACCAAAAGCCAACAAAAGCTACACTCATTGTGGTTTTTGAGGTAATTATAAAAAATGTATTATTAATTTATATATATTAGCATTTAGCACCTTGAGAACAGTTCATAAGTAAAGCAGTTTATTTGTGATAACAGCAAAAATTAATACTTTCCACTCTGGTTTTTTCTATCCAGCAGTATAGATATTTTAAAAACAGAAAATAAAGTGATTTACTACTAATATTTTTTTCATGAAAAATTCAAATCCATTGTTGCTTACTTTTACACCTATATTTCCTGTTTTCTGAGTGGATATTAATCTTGCATAGTTTTCTAGAAGAATGCATTGAATTAAATATCTGAAACATGCCTTGCATTCTAAAGCTTGTTTAACTTTATATCAGCCATGCAGTTAGTCCAATAAAACGTATCGCCCACAAAAATCCTTGCCTCTTGAATTAAATGCATCATTTACAAAGCCTTTCTACTTTAAGAAGATAGTTTTTTAATTTTTATCTTTTGCCCACATGCTTCAAAAGAGCTTGGTATACCAGTTGATCATCACGTGTGAGGCATCAGTGTGATATAGCTATGAAGAGATGATGTATTCAGGCTGTGTTCAATGTTCCTTGTTCCTAGGTTCTCTGAAACCTGCTGTGGAGCTTGGGCTGCTTTTAATCCCGGTCTTACAAATTGCTTAAATAGTATGAGCACCATTGGAATATAAAAGTCAGAGCTGAGCCCTTTCTGATCTTTGTCTACACTGGTAGTTAGACACCTATCCAGGACCATATTTATGCCCGTACCACCTGTTTGCCCACACTGTTATCCCTCTTCTATCCTAGTATGTCTCCAACATAGGTACACAAACTACTCAATTTAGGAATAAACAAACGTCATGTTCAGCAAGCCTCCGCATACAACCATTTTGCAGTGTAGCCCTGTCCTACAGTACCTGAGTGCAGGAAGTAATGTCATTAGGATCCTACAGTTCCCTGTTTTTTGCCACTCTTCTTCTGCCTTTTACTTTGGATCTGGTTTGTGCTATGTCATCCTCTATTGCAGTTTAATGAGTGGTTTGTTTGCTTGTTTTTTCCTTATGGCCATTTTCAAAGCAATTAGCAAAGTGCTGTGTAATGCCTACTCTGCCATTAACAATGTGACCTTCTGATGAGATGTTTGGTGGTTAGATCAACAACTCCCCACACAGTGAGGGAGGAGTGGGGCAGGGGGTTGGGGTAGATGCTGCTCTGCTGGGTGGGGTGGGCATGGCACGGGAGCTGTGGCTTGTCTGAGGGGTATGGGGGGAGGGCAGCTCCCAGTGTTGTGCGCCCTCTGAAGGGGTGGGGGGGGCGCCCCCCCAGATCTGTGCGTGGAGGGGCGCAGGCTGCAACTTGGAGCTGGGGCTGCGCACGACTCTTCTTGGCAGGGGCTGGACTTGGGGCGTGGCGGCAGCACTGGAGGGGGTTACAGGGGGCCTGCAGCCACCCTAAATGTTCATAGATTTCATAGACATTAAGGCTGGAAGGGACCTCGGAAGATCATCAAGTCCAGCCCCCTGGCTGAAGGGCAGGAATTCAGCTGGGGTCATAGGATCCCAGCAAGATAAGCATCCAATTTTGCTTTTGAAGGTGTTCAATGTAGGTGCTTGAACCACCTCCGACGGCAGACTGTTCCAGACCTTGGGGGCTCAGACAGTAAAGAAATTCTTCCTTGTGTCCAGTCTGAAATGGTCTTGTAGTAGTTTATAACTGTTTGACCTCGTCATCCCTTGGGGCACTCTGGTGAACAAATGTTCCCAAATTTTGCTGCAGTCCCCCCATAGCCCCCTCCCAGCACCACCACAGCCCGCCCCAAGCCCAGCCCTTGCTTCCACCCATGTGCCAGGAAGAGCTGGGGCTGAGCCAGGCACACGGTGGCAGTGCTGGGAGCAGGCTATGGTGAAATTTGGGGTGGCTGCAGCCCCCCATTACCCCCTCCCAGCACTGCCACTGCACCCTGAGCCCAACCCCTGCTGAAAGAGCCTAGTGCAGCCCTGGTTTCAGCCTGCTGCTGCAGCCTGCCTCCTCCATGGAGATCTGGGGGGCATGCTCTCCTGGGGTGTGTGCAGTGGTGGGAGGTGCCCCCTGGATGAGCATCAGCTCCATCCCATTCCCGCCCTGCCTGCTAGGAAGCATCTACCACTGTTCCGCTCCCTCCCTCATGGTGGGGGGCATTGGGTTAGGGGTGCCGGGCTGTGTCCTCACTGCCTGCATGCTGTGGTTCTGCATGCACATGGGCATTTATCAGCCGCATGGAGCCAATTTCTGATACAGCTAATTTTCTTTATACCAGTGCCAATCTGATATCGGACCAATGTATCAGCACAGCTCTAGTGAGAACCACAGCCTCTGAACTATCCCCACCAACTCCACCTTCCCCTTTTCTTTTGAAGCAAGTTTTGGTGTAAAGAGTAATTTCTTGACTGGTGGCCAATTTGTGCAGAGTTGGGGAGCTTCCTCAGAGTGCAGTCAGATTTAAGGTGTAATTGGATTTAATTTAATCATAAGCCTATACCTATATAAGTTTATGATTTGTTTTTTCTGCCCCCTCATGGTCAGCAACAGGACAGGACAGGGAAAACACTTCTACCCCACTAGTGAAATTGCATCTTCAATTTAAGCATCGCATGGTTGCACATTTTTTCACTTAGAAAAGATCCAAATGGTATTTTCAACTCCTTTTTTACCAGCTGCACAAGCAAAGTGCAATGAGTGATTTCCCCTAGCAGTGTAGCAACGTGGCCCAGTTGCCGCTGCCACTGCCATCACAATCGTGGCTGCAGCAAAAGCCTTTTTTTTTTTGCTCCATGCCCCCATTGGCGCCTGTCACTCTACTCGAGTTACACCAGTGCTTTCTGCACAAGAACATATTTTGTAGGCTGAGTACTTTTCACTGAAGGCCGACATGCAGAGTTGTTAACGTTTGCTCTGTCCTGTCCCTCTTTGCCTGGGTTGAAAGCTGCCCCGGAGGGAGCTGTTTCTTGGCAGAGTTCCCACTGACCAGGCAGTGCCTGGAGACAAATCAACAAAACCCCCGTGCCAGAGTCCAAGCCCTGGTTCTTGCCCCATCACCTACAGCAGGGCAGGGCAAGCCGGCCTGGGGCGTGTCAGTGTGCTTCGGAGCCCCAAGAGAGGAGAAGGGGTGCTGGAAGCAGAGCGGCAGATCAGCAGAGAGCACGGCAACGGGACAGGGACGGAGGCGAAAGACCAGCAGCTCGAGACTGCGCGCCAGGCAGGGAGCAGAGCAGCAGACGAGCGAAGGAGCAGAAACGTTAAGCGGCGACCGCGGGGCAGGTCGTGGCCCGAGCCCCGCGCGAGCTGAGGCCCGCCCTCTGGGCGTTCCTGTTAACGTCAGCACGTGGGGGGTGCGGCTGCCGTTGCTACGTGGCGTCAACACGCACGGTGACGTAGAAGGCGGCGGTGGGCGGGGGCCCCGCTGTAGCTGCGGCCGGTGAGTACAGGGGTGGGGGGCGTCGGCGTGGGGGGCCGTTACCCGTCGTGCCTTGCGCGCGCGCGGCGGTTGGGGTGTGGGCGCCAGACCCCGCTTGTCTCGCACGGGGGGCGGGGTGGAGCCGGGC
>NW_017728943.1:79693029-79722932 GCF_001723895.1 Crocodylus porosus
TGTAGGTGCTTGAACCACCTCCGACGGCAGACTGTTCCAGACCTTGGGGGCTCAGACAGTAAAGAAATTCTTCCTTGTGTCCAGTCTGAAATGGTCTTGTAGTAGTTTATAACTGTTTGACCTCGTCATCCCTTGGGGCACTCTGGTGAACAAATGTTCCCAAATTTTGCTGCAGTCCCCCCATAGCCCCCTCCCAGCACCACCACAGCCCGCCCCAAGCCCAGCCCTTGCTTCCACCCATGTGCCAGGAAGAGCTGGGGCTGAGCCAGGCACACGGTGGCAGTGCTGGGAGCAGGCTATGGTGAAATTTGGGGTGGCTGCAGCCCCCCATTACCCCCTCCCAGCACTGCCACTGCACCCTGAGCCCAACCCCTGCTGAAAGAGCCTAGTGCAGCCCTGGTTTCAGCCTGCTGCTGCAGCCTGCCTCCTCCATGGAGATCTGGGGGGCATGCTCTCCTGGGGTGTGTGCAGTGGTGGGAGGTGCCCCCTGGATGAGCATCAGCTCCATCCCATTCCCGCCCTGCCTGCTAGGAAGCATCTACCACTGTTCCGCTCCCTCCCTCATGGTGGGGGGCATTGGGTTAGGGGTGCCGGGCTGTGTCCTCACTGCCTGCATGCTGTGGTTCTGCATGCACATGGGCATTTATCAGCCGCATGGAGCCAATTTCTGATACAGCTAATTTTCTTTATACCAGTGCCAATCTGATATCGGACCAATGTATCAGCACAGCTCTAGTGAGAACCACAGCCTCTGAACTATCCCCACCAACTCCACCTTCCCCTTTTCTTTTGAAGCAAGTTTTGGTGTAAAGAGTAATTTCTTGACTGGTGGCCAATTTGTGCAGAGTTGGGGAGCTTCCTCAGAGTGCAGTCAGATTTAAGGTGTAATTGGATTTAATTTAATCATAAGCCTATACCTATATAAGTTTATGATTTGTTTTTTCTGCCCCCTCATGGTCAGCAACAGGACAGGACAGGGAAAACACTTCTACCCCACTAGTGAAATTGCATCTTCAATTTAAGCATCGCATGGTTGCACATTTTTTCACTTAGAAAAGATCCAAATGGTATTTTCAACTCCTTTTTTACCAGCTGCACAAGCAAAGTGCAATGAGTGATTTCCCCTAGCAGTGTAGCAACGTGGCCCAGTTGCCGCTGCCACTGCCATCACAATCGTGGCTGCAGCAAAAGCCTTTTTTTTTTTGCTCCATGCCCCCATTGGCGCCTGTCACTCTACTCGAGTTACACCAGTGCTTTCTGCACAAGAACATATTTTGTAGGCTGAGTACTTTTCACTGAAGGCCGACATGCAGAGTTGTTAACGTTTGCTCTGTCCTGTCCCTCTTTGCCTGGGTTGAAAGCTGCCCCGGAGGGAGCTGTTTCTTGGCAGAGTTCCCACTGACCAGGCAGTGCCTGGAGACAAATCAACAAAACCCCCGTGCCAGAGTCCAAGCCCTGGTTCTTGCCCCATCACCTACAGCAGGGCAGGGCAAGCCGGCCTGGGGCGTGTCAGTGTGCTTCGGAGCCCCAAGAGAGGAGAAGGGGTGCTGGAAGCAGAGCGGCAGATCAGCAGAGAGCACGGCAACGGGACAGGGACGGAGGCGAAAGACCAGCAGCTCGAGACTGCGCGCCAGGCAGGGAGCAGAGCAGCAGACGAGCGAAGGAGCAGAAACGTTAAGCGGCGACCGCGGGGCAGGTCGTGGCCCGAGCCCCGCGCGAGCTGAGGCCCGCCCTCTGGGCGTTCCTGTTAACGTCAGCACGTGGGGGGTGCGGCTGCCGTTGCTACGTGGCGTCAACACGCACGGTGACGTAGAAGGCGGCGGTGGGCGGGGGCCCCGCTGTAGCTGCGGCCGGTGAGTACAGGGGTGGGGGGCGTCGGCGTGGGGGGCCGTTACCCGTCGTGCCTTGCGCGCGCGCGGCGGTTGGGGTGTGGGCGCCAGACCCCGCTTGTCTCGCACGGGGGGCGGGGTGGAGCCGGGCGAAGTCCCCCGGCCCGGCCCTGCTCCAGCTCCAGCTCCCGCTCCCGCTCCCGGGGCTAGACGACGCTGGGAACAGGCAGAGGTCGCGTGCGCACGCTGGGGGTGCAAATGCCGGGCTGTGCGCACAGGTGCGTGTGCTTGCATGTATGCGCGCAGACAGGCGTGTAGGGGGTGTGTGCAGGAGCGTGTGCCTCGCGTGGAGTGTATGTGTGCATGTATCTGTGAGTGCGTGCAGGGGGTGCCTGCATTTGGTTGGTGTGCACCAGTGTGTGTGTATATAAGTGCAGTGCACACGCCTCTGTGAGTGTGCATGGTGCAGCATGTTCATGCACATGCTTGTACGTGTGCACAGGGGGTGTTTGCAGGAGTGTGTGAGTGCATGTACGTGTGTTTATGTGTATGTGCAGTGTGTGTGTACATATATGAGTGTAGTGTGTGCAGGAGTGCGTGTGTGTGCAGTGGGTGCATGCATGCATGCATGTGCACGTATGGACAGTTGGTGTGCACGTGTGTGGGAGTGCACACGTGTACATATTTTTGTCTGTGCATGCACAGCGGGCATTTGCCTGTGTGAGAGTACGTGTGCAGAGGTGTGGTGTGTTCTTGGGTGTATGCATATGTCTGCTGAGTGTGTAGGTGGTGTGTGCAGGAGCGTGTGCCTCACACGTGCAATGTATGTGTGCATGTATCTGTGTAAATGTACGCATATTTGTACTGTGTGTGCATGGGTGTGTGCATGTCTGCACGTGTGCAGTGGTTTTGTGTGCGAGTGCATGCATATACACAAGTGTGTCTACAGTGTGTGCATGTGTGTATGTTTATATAGTGTGTGTGTTCACATATGTGTAGTACACTTGGCCTCACTGCATCATAGGCCCACAGATGGCAGGATGGGAGTCTCTTTCCTTAACAATGACTGTGCACGTGGCCTGAAAAGTTTCTGCAAATGGGACCTGGGGGTGCTTAATGTTAAAAGCACACCGTGCTTGTGCATACTCAGCAGTTTGCTGGGGGGTGTTCAGTCAGCAGCCTGTGGACCACTTGCAGGGTTCCATGGGCCATGTTATGGCCCACAGACTGCATGTGACTTGCAGCTCCTGCTGGATGGCGTACAATGTAAGAACAGCGGCTTACTGGGTCAGACCATAGGTCAGTTTTGCCCAGTGTCTGACAGAGTGGATGCTGGGTACATGTGCACTTGTGCTGCGTGGCAAGGGAGGGCCCAGGGGTCTGTGTGCTGTCAGCCCCACCTGCAAGAAGGCCAGGCAGCACAGCCCATGTTGTGGTGTGGGATCTCACAGGATGTGGCCTGCATGGTGTGCGTGGCCCTGGCAGATGCACACAGGCACATCCTGTGGCTCCAGCCACCCTGAAGTTAGATAGCCCTGGTTTACATTACTTAAAAAGGCGTGTATATGTTCAGGCAGGCCTGCTAAACATCTGTATTGAAAGACTTAATGGGGGCTCTACTCCAACTATGTGTGTAGGATGCAGACCCACAAAAATTGCACCCTTCCAAAGTGTCACTGATTGGGAACCTTTTGGCAGTTGTGTGTGAAATACTGTGGCTCTGATACCAGGAAATGGGAATGAGTACCCTGCCCAGCATGCCTTGCAGTGGGGGTGTAGCAGGGGAGTGCTTGCACCCAGGCTTTCATGGTCTTAAGGGATGGATGACCTGGGGCTGCCCCCCTCTCCCCCCCCCCAATTCTCTGCTGTTCCTTCTCTCTTAAACATTAGTTCAATAAATGTCAGTAGCCTGTAATTGATCAAAGTCTGTAGCTTGCTTTCCTGATCTGAGGAGTGCTTGGTCCTGAGTTTTTGGATTCCCAGGGCCTGAGGAGGCATGATGAGAGGCTTCCATGGAGTAGAAAGTGAGGGCACAGCTAGTTGTTGGGAAGACTGCTTTATTGAACAAGCAGTGCAGGGGAGCGGATGCAGCCGGGGGTGGGGGTGGGAGAATACCCAGAGCATTGACCAGACCTGTGTCATACGATGCGTGGTGTCCAAATGTTATACTGGTTCACAGTGAGCCAGTTCAAAATAGTACTTGATTTTCCATTCCAGACAGTTTTCAATTGTTTTAACAGACTTGTTTGTCCATTCACTTCAGATTTAAACTACATCTAAAACCAGTTTGAGTATTATGTGTATCCGTGCCCATAGGTGTTTGAAGATTTTCACAATGAAAAGGGTCCATGCATGATTTTAGTTGGGTCTGTTCACTGTCTGGCACTTTTACTAACCAGTTATTATATATGAATATTTTTCAAATAGCTTCTGAATAAAACTTAGAAATAAGCTTGCAGATATGATATGTAAGGGAAAAATGGGTCTGAATGATCTCAGTTAGGTATGACAATGAGAACCTTCCAGTTAGTACACATGTCAAGTTTTCTGGAATGAGGTCAGGTTGATTTGTCATCCACCAGAACTCTTTAAAAAATCCTTCTTGAAACAAGAGTCAAGAAAAGAAAAACAAAACAACTTGCCAGCATGTCCACTTTTACCAAGCCCTACTTTGGTCTCTCTCAACAAACAAATGACTTGGGATGCCATCTGTGTAACAGTTGGTATACTAGTCACTAGGAAGAAGAAAGTACTTTTGGTAAAATGATCGCTTGGACCTGTTGACATGAAATGGCCAATGATGGTTCTGTAATTAAGCATGAGGTGCCAGCATCTCTCTTTGCTCAGTTTGTTTGTTGGTAATTGCACTTTGCTCAGTTTGTTTGTTTATATTAAAAAGTTGCACTTGGGAGTGATCTACAGTTGCTTGAAGGAGGACAGAAAAAGAAATATTTGGAGCAGGAGGTTGAAGTAGCCAGAGCTTTAATCAGGGGAAGTCCCAGAGCCACTCCTGCCCCACTCCATCTGCGGAATCGGTAGGAACTCCTGGGAAAGCGGCAGTGACAAGGCATTCTTTCCCCCCTGTGCTCAGAGACGTAAGCAGAGAGGGAAAGGTGTGGAGTGAGATATATGGGGAGGTGCTGCTGAGCATGGAAGGGAAAGGAAGGGGCATTGATGAGGTGGGGGGAAATTCTTACCTGATTTGGGAACTTAAAAAGAAAAGTCCCTGGCTGCTGTTCCCAGGGCATGGTATGCCCTCCCTGGGTGTTGGGGGAAGACTGGGAGCAGAAGAGTACAGCTACTCCTGCAGCACCAGTTGCTGCCCCTTCATCCCCGTTTTTTGAAATTATGCTCTTCCTGTGGAACCTGTATTAGCCAGGGGCTACAATGCGTTAACTCTAACAAGCTATGTTTCTTGCCTGGTGTATGAATGTCAGCCTTAGTAAAATGTATGTTGTCCTATGATGTGAAAATGAGATGGACGTGTCATCATTTCTAAGTGCCTTTAAAAATAAAAAGTGAAAAATGGCATCATGGTTGTAAAGAACAGTGTCAGTCTTTTCTTTCACTATACAGAAAAGGACTTACGCTTCTTAAAGAATATTTATAAACTGTCAACTAATTTATGAAGCAGGTTAGCCATGGGTCATGTATCCCTTATGTATGATGCACTGTTTCAGGAACTGTTACAGTTCTTACTGTGCGGCTGGATATTGCTGAATAGGATTTCTTTGGGCTTCCCTATCAGTCTTTCTGTTGTTCTGAATGGCAAAGAACCCTAATTTTCAGGAAGTCACTCATCTGTCTGCAGGCTATATCCACTGTAAATCTCCACACAGCTTTACTGGTGAGTGGATAACTGACCTTTTTTCAAGACCTGAGGTTACCCCTTTTGTCAAATGGGTATCAGTTTTTACCCACTTTTTGTTAAGTATATTTGATGGAAAACCTCTCAAAATACAGTAATAATTTTGTACATAAATGTGTGAATATAATTTTCCAAGTTACAATACTCTGCTCTTGTAAGGACTAGTTTGTAAGACATTTAAAAAAATATAGTAATTAGGTGATTGTCATGGGGTGGGGTACCTAGGGACAGCCATGATACCCCTAGAGCCCTGTGATCATGCCAGTCTTGCCCTGTGGGCACCTTCTATTCTCATCTGCCATGTCTTGATGGTTAAGATAATAGGTGGTAGATAGGGAGGCTGCCCTCAAGTTGCTATGCAGTCATGGTCCTGGTGGACCCCACTAAATCACATTGGTTCTTAGACCTCTTGCAGGATTCTGTTTTAAGTAAGTGCCTTGTAGGGCACACCAAGCCTTATGGGCTAGATGTGTGGCTTCAGAACTGCCCCTTTGCCATGCCCCATGCCTCGCAGATGGTGTGTAGACGTTATCTCTAGTGTTACGGCCTCAGTTTAGTTTGGCCTCTTGTTGCCACTGGACCCTTAGCCTCAGTAACTGCACCCTCTGGCACTCAGGTCTCCTCATCCCGTGTCACTGCACACTTTGGTGCTGGGGCTCTGCACAGTAGAGTGCCCCAGTGAGCCCTCTTCCTCCCCTGTAGCCTCAGCCAGTCCCATTGGATTAAAAGCAACAACATAAATATGAGCCCATGGGCTATAACGTAACAGCAATCGTAACAGAGGAAGTCACTTTAAGACGGCCAATTTCTTCCTCAACAAAGTGTGCCTCCTAGCCCTGGATACTTTAGGAGCTCCTAAACCTCATTAGTCTCACCAGCAGTAGCAGCACAGGCACATAGGTATCTCAGTGGAGCTTTTCTGCACAAACTCCACTCCTGGCAGCTGCCAGGGCCCTAACTGACTTCAGTCCCAACTCTGGGGCTTATATGGGCTCAGGGCCCTGCCTCCTTCCAGTCAGCTGACTGAGTGTAGATCCAGGCTAATTTCCTCATTAGCCTACTCCCATGGCAACCTGCACCTATGGGGTTTATGCCTGGCTCCTAAGGGCTGTTTCTGCCCTTAAAGGAGCACTGCAACAATGATTTTTTTTTTTTTTTTGCACATGAACACCCCAAAAACATCTCCTAGATCCCAAAGTCAAAACACTTATGGAGCTATATTCTATGGTTTTTAGTTATGCTTATGTGGAATTGCATCTTGAAAATAGCAGAGACTAGTGAGTTAATTAGTGTTTTATTTTTGCTTCTGTTTTCCATCCTTCTGCAACAAGGTGTGTTGGACATGAGGTGCCACAGTAAACTAAAAATAACTTAAATGTACTGGCACTAAATCGTAAGAGACTCAGAAATCAGGAGATTAAAAAGTACCATGCATCTTTGTTTTACATAATGTATAGATTCCTTTATTACTACTTGTTTAAAAAGGACATTGCATTTAAGAGAGTTCATGCTAACCATGCACTTGGTTCAACAAATAATATTGTCCACAGAAATCCAGTGCAGCTGCAGTTATTTAGTCTCTTCACTTTTATTTTACTGAGGGTTTGAATGGTTGTATTTAAAGTTAAATTTTTTTGCTGTATATGCAGTGTGGTAAGAAAAAGGGTAATCTTAATTTTTTTCCACTGGTCATTGATTAAAACTCATTTTTTAATCTTACTTTATTTCTTACTGTAAAATATTCAACCAGACTGCATTTGATTTTTAGCGATGTACTCCATTAGTAAAATGTCAGTCTAGCTGTGTCTTTTTTCTCTACTTATTGGGAAGGTTTCTGGAAAGCGAGTATCAATGGAAGTGTTTTGTATATGGTTATATGATTTATAGCGTACTTGCATTTTTTAAGGGCCTATGAGCTAGTACAATGTCAATGGAAAGAGTTCTTCCTCCTCTTCCTCCTCTTGCCTTAAATTTAAATATTATAAATTCTTGGTGTGATACTCTAGCTGTTGCATATGACTAAGATTTTTTCCTCATTTTCACTAGTTTTTCAAATTTAAAAGCAATGAAATACCACAAAGCTCGCTAAGTCATTTTGTGAAAATTAAGATAAGGGGGTTCTAAGAACTGATAGCTTGCTGACACTGTGTTTAAACAGTCATTTTATATTTTAAGTAATCATTTGTTTGTTATCTCTCTCTCTCCAATATTTTATTTGATTCCAAGATGAGGTTTTTTTCCCCCCATTTAACATCGCTGGGGGTGGGGGGGGAAGTTGCTTCCTGTACCTCCCCACCTGCCACTTATGCACCCCTTGCCTTCACCCCCACAGTCTCAGGCCCCTACCTTGTCCCATCTCCCCTCTGCCCAACCCGCTTATCCTTGTCCAGCACCACCTCTGCTGCAGCCTACAATACGGAGCATGACCCCAAACTTGCCCTGTACCAGTGGTGCTGGCTCCATGAGGCTGCTGCAGGGCCATGCTGGGGCCATGCTCTGTCTCAGGTTGCAGCAGGGACAGATCCTGCTGTCATTGAGCAAGGGTAAGAGGGGGAGAGGCAGAGGCTTTGAGAGGGAAGGGGGCTGGGGGCCTGAGGCTGCAGGGCAGCAGAAACGGTGCAAAGGGGGGAGATAAGCGGGGGCAGGGGCTTGAAGCTGCAGTGTGTGCTTTGCTTTAAGGGGATAAGAGTGGGGTGGACAGGCATGGGGGAGCAAGCTTCTGCTGTCTCCATGCTGCCTGTCCCCCAACCACCTGTCCACCACTGCTCTCCTCACTACCTCCCCCACTGCCTGCCCTACTGTGTGCATCCCGCACTGCCTGTCCCCCACTATCCTGCACACTGCCTACTCCTTTACTGCCTCCCCAAGCCCCCCATTGCCTGTCCCCTTCGACTGCATGCAGCAATAGTAGGGATGAATTTAAGACAGTTCTCCAGTTATTATTATTTCTATACGTGGAAAATTATAACAAGCATATACATATTTAATGTATAGAATCTAATTATTGGGGGACATCTTAAATTCATCTTGGATTTGGGTTAATATTAGGGCTCTGCAAACTTCGATAGCTGATTCAATTCGGAGGAGATTCGGCCCGATTTGGGGACCAAATCTTCTAATTGAATTGGGATACCAATGAAAAGCTCCACATCAATTTGGAGCTGCAGCTGGTGAGTGTGGAGCAAATGCCCTGCACTCACCAGCTGCAGGAGTGGTGTTTGGAGCCTCTGGGCGCTTGTGGCAGAGACCCCTGCATAGCGCAGGGCAGTTGGGGGGCAGCGGGGATCACCCCCCGTTTAGCATCTGTGTGGCAGATGTCGCATTGCGTGGGTGCAGTGTGGCTTGGCAGGGCGCTGCTCACTGCCTGGGAGCTGGGGCAGCTCCACATGTCAGCCACAGCCTGGCACCACTCAGCCCCAGTGGCCCAAGGTCCCAGGCAGCGCGTGGTGCCCTGCTAAGCCACACTGTACCCGCACCATAGGTCAGCTGCCACGCAGGTGCCAGGCTGGAGGAGCGACCCCTGCTGCACCCAGCTGGGCCACGCTGCATGGGACGGGCTCTGCCACAAGTGCCCAGAGGCCCTAATTGCTGCTCCTGCAGCCAGTAAGTGTGGGGCTTTTTTTAAGTGTCAGGTCTTGCTGGGGCAAGACAGCCATGGGGGCTTCTCCTGTAGCTCCCCCGCCCAAGGAGAGGCAGCACAGCCAGAAGAGCTGTGGGAGAACCTGCAGCTGCCTGGATGTGCCTGCCTCTCCCTGGCTGATCCGAATTGCCAAATCTCTCTGAGTCGGCCAAATCTATTTGGGACAGTGATCCAAATTGAATCGCTGTCCTCCGAATTGGCCAAATCCGAATCAAATACTTCCCTACTCGCACAGGCCTAGTTAGTATGTCCAGGGGTATGGAAAAGAAAACAGTATCTTTATCCATTAACATATATGGTCTTCAACATTTGTTTACGCTCTCTTGTACATCAGTTTGTAGATTTTGGCTGACTTTCTTGGGTGGGATTATGACTTTAGGAAGGCATTAGGAGCAAATATAAGAAGGACTGTTCTGAGTTTGAAAGAATATGAAGAAAAACAAATTTAGGAAGAAATTATTTTCAGAGAGTAAAAAGGAGCCGCCAGAAGCATCGTCTGGCTTTCATTTCAAGAACAGAATTATGATTTATCACTGGAGTAGAGTAAAAGAATAGTGTTATTGTGATAAGTTCTTAACACTGCTCCTTCTATGTGTTTTGAAATAAAGGTTACCATTAAAACTGATAAAACTCCTATAGAAATCTTAGTTAAGATTTTAATGCAGACCTACCCGATTCCTTAAGGATAGTTATTTGACTTTAAAAGAAGCGCAGCAATTATATATTTGTGTCAGAATCTTTAAGGTTAATTTATTTTTAATACTGGCTGTTTGTAGCTTGACATTACATTTTAAAATTGTTCACTAACTTCACTCTAACTTTAGCTTTAGCAATTGTAGTATTACAGTGTATTTAATATACTTTTTGCTATGTTTTCTCATTTGTATCCAAGATTACATGCTTTGTTATTCAGAAATCTCTGTGCTCCAGCACTAAGACAGAGTCAGCTTTAAAACATTTATTTAGTGTTTTGTGTGCGTATAAAACTGCATTCAGAGAATTTCACTATTTTCTGATTTCATGATATATTGGCTTATTGTACTGAAATGCCTTGAGTGAAATGTACTGAAATGCCTTAAAGCAGAAATTTAAAGTTTTTGTCTGGTTTATAAGATAACTTAATATATTTCCTGTGTAGTAAAGGTTGTAGTGTTGTAAATTAAATTTTATGTGCAAAGAATGCAACAACAATATATTCAGTTGTGTTGTTCTTAAGTTATTTAAGTCTCTAAAAAAGCAAAATATTTTTCTACTAAAAAAAATTGAAATCCATCTAAATTGTTCTCTCACTGACTCCTTGTCCCCAGTTTTCACTTAAGCTTGACTCTTCATTCTAGGAAAAAATCAAAGTGAGAGAATAAGGAGAAATGGATTTTCTTAAATACTTGTTAAGGGTGCACCAATAGAGATTTTTGGGGCTGATAACGATAGCCGATTTTTAAGGAGGCATATTGGCCAATACTGGTTTGATTTCTGATACTGGCCTGGCAACTTGGAGAGCTGCGTGTAGCTGTTAAGTCTGGTGTGGTGGATGAGGAGGGAAGGGAAGTGTGGTGGGGGGGAGCAGATTGAGCCCCTGCAGTGAGGGAGGAATGGGGCAGGGGCTGGGGCAAGTGCTGCCCAGCTGGGGTGTGGCAGGCATGGGACAGAGTCCAGGGAGGCTCAGGAAGAGGGGGGACAGTGCCTGCTGCTGTGCACCACTCATCTGGGAGCAGGCTGGTCTGGCACTCACCTGCTCCTGCCACAGCTCCTGCTGGTCGTCTGGGAGGGCGGGGGGGGGGGGGAGTCGTGTGCCCCCAGATTTGCAGAGTGTGCTGGACTAGGCTGGGCCAGGCTGGGAAGAACCCCACGCAGCCCTGGCCCCAGCCTGCCCCGCCCCGCGGAGATCCGGGGGCATGCTCCCCATACCCTCATGGACAAATGGCACACAGCGGCGGAAGCTGCCCCTCCCCTCATCCCCCAGACGAGCCACAGCTCCGTCCCACACCCGCCCTGCCCTGGCTGGGCAGCGCTTGCTCCTGCCTCAGCCCCAGTTCCACTCCTCCCTCACCTTGGGGAGCCTTGATCTGCCTCACCACACCCCTTCCGTCCCCCCTCCCCTTCCACCACACCAGACTTATCAGCTGCATGCAATTTTCCAAGCTGCCAGCCTGCGCTCCTCATGCCTATGTGCTGTATTGTGGCTGTGTGCATGCATGGGCATTTATCGGCCAAACTATTGGCCACATCAGGCTGATTTCTGATACAATCAATTTTCTTTGTGTCAGTGCTGATCCAATATCGGACCAATATATCGGTGCACCTCTAATACTTGTTTATAAGGACAAAGTAATTATAATTGGATAGGTAAGATAAGAAATAAACATTTCTAGAGAAGGACATTCATTTCTATGATTAAAAAAAATCAGATTTGTTTTATGTTGGTTTTGGGTTCTAGTGTGATGTCTTCTGTTTACCTGCTAATGAACAATAAGTTTATAAAAATCAGAGTTCTTTGACTGTGGTTGTCTAACTAGTCTATTACTTTCTTTTATATTTAAAAACAAACGTTGCAGTTTCCATAAATAAGTCCCTATATTATCTTCTGAGATGCGATTAAAAAAGTTATTCTGTTAGCAGGAGAAATGTTCTTTTTCAGGTAATGTGAGGAGCCCAAATGGGAGAAAATGACTTACTGCTGACCTTTTCTGCTGCTCCTTTTTGAGAGCTGGATAGTAATAATGTCACTGCTCATGGTAGTGTTTCTGTGCATTGCATTTCTTCTTCATATTTCTGTTCAGCATATCTTGTTCTGGGTAAATGTTGGAAAATGCTGCATACTTAGAGGAAAATTGTTCAGATTCTTCATAGCTGGAAAAGGAGAAATTCATTTCATTAATAAATTTGAATAGTAAACAATTAACCTTATTTTTAGAGGCCCTGATCTGGAAGAAAAAAACTCACAGAAATGCAGAGGGAAGAAATGATTTGTAGGAAGTTCAGTTCATTGGAATTCTATTTGTGATTGTTTTGTAGATGATGCAATTGTTGAGCAAGCTTATTGAACAGAACAAAACCTTTAAGTTAATTTTTTGTGAAGTTTGTCCACTGTTGTGGAGTCTGGTTTCTGATGTTACCAGTAAAACAGTCAAACTACTGTGACAAATATTTGATTGTAGATTTTAGGTTTAGCATGATATTTGTAAACAGCTATGCCTTGCTTCTTGCTCTAAAGCTGTATAAATATAGTTTTTGTATTCTACAAATTATACACTAACATTTTACATTCTGCTGGGGTGCAAGCAAGAAATGTATTTGCACAGGTATAAGAAATCAGATGGTTAATGATGCCAACCCTTATTCAAGGATACTTTAGCCAAACCTGATCTAGAATTGTTGCTGAAAGAAATGGGTAAAACTAACCTGCTGAGGCGCAGACAGAAGTAACAATTTTCACCCAGTCTGGCCACAGAAAGTGGTTGTAGCTGTGACCAAATGCAAGTCCACGGCTGCAGACCACTTAAAAAAAATAACCGATTGGGTGAAAATCTGAACTGTCATTGCATAAAGGTTCAGATGAAGACCTTTCAAAATGTCTTCTGTAACTTGTGTCTGCCTGCCTGTAGATGTCATTTGTCTGTAGCTTTTCCCAGGGTAGCTGTTTGCTCATGGCACACAGTTACTTGCCACTCTGTCACCTAGTGGCAAGGCTCTGTAATAGTGGGCTACTGCATGCAGTTTTCCTAGTACAGTTGCAAATCTGCATGCTCTTTTCAGGAATGGACAAAGTTACATTTTAACTACTGGACTTGCCATTTGACTATTTGAAATACAGTGTGTACAAGTGTTCAGAGCACTTCAGTTGCTTTAAAAATGGCTAATGCAATAGAAATCTCTGTTGTGCTGGACGAAGCTGAAACACTAATCAAGTGGTGTAGGCATTTGAATGAACACTTGCACACAATCCCAATTTATTAGTAGTACAGTGGTTGCAAATGCCCATCCTCCCTGCCTCCTTCTAAAGTAACACTCTGTGACACTGGCTACATTGTAGTGCTGCAATCTGAGATGCTGCAAGTCCCTCCCCCTGTGAGCATCTGGGCTATAGAAGGCCCAGCTCCTTTCTACAGCCCTAATCTGCAACAGGGCTCCAGAGGGACGCAAAAGCTAAGGCAGCTGTGTTTCTTGCACAGGGCCCTGGCTGCCTTTAAATCCCATAGATGCAGGGCCAGACCTTAGATTACATGCCCCAGGAGAGTCTAGGGCTGGGTGGCACATGGCTGGCTGGGGAATGCGTGGTAACTGCCTGCCTCCTCCCTGGCTGGCTATGCTCCCACTAGCCTTAAATTCTCCTTGGTCATTTAACTGACTGGCCAGGGAGCGAAGGCTCCCAAGGCATGCAGCTACTGGTTGCTTCCCAGCCAGCCACACTCCCCTCAGGCCCAGACTCTCCCAGGGCATTTAAATGGATGGTCAGGGAGCAGAGTCTCGCAGGGTATGCAGCTTTTGGGCATTCCCCAGCTGCCTACGCTCCACACAGCCCCCGAGTTTCCGAGGACAGTGGTTCTCAACCTCTGGCCCACAGACCAAACACAGGCCACAGAGCCATCTCATCTGGCCTGTAGGTACCCCATAAGTCCACAGATTTGATAATGGGGGAGTGGCAGCCACCCTCCCTCACTGCCAAATTCCCAAGCCCCATGTGTCCCCCCTCCCCCTTGCTTCTGGATCAGAGGCCATGCTCCCCCATAGCTGGGCTGCGGCTGGGACACTCCCCCTCTTCCCCTACTGTGGGGCTAGGTTTGCACCAGGCCACACTGCCTTCCCCCCTGTGGGGCTAGTTCAAGCTCCTTTCCCCTGTGTAGCTACGTTGGGCCTGGCTTATCCCATGCACCTCTCCATGAAGCTGAATGGTGCCTGCTGTGCCTGCCCTGGGTGCCAGATCAGGATCACCAACTGGATTCAGTCTGTGAAGGGAATAGGTACTGCCCATCTGGCCTGCCAGGCCAAAAGGTTGGGTACCACTGCCCTAGGGCATTTAAATGACTGACCAGGGAGAGTGCAGAGCTGGGGTGAGCAGCCAGTCAGGGCAGCCTAGCTGCTGCCTTCAACAACCTCCTTCAGCCAGGGGGCCCTGCAGAACTGCTTGGCTTTAGTGCATGGGGCCCCCTGGCTGTGGATCGATGGCGGCACAGCCAGTCTCTGTTGGTCCAGCCCGAAGCAATAAATGCATGCACAGTTCACGATTAGTTGGGGCTCCACTGGATTCCACAAAACAGCTGCACTGCAGCCATTTGAATTGAGTACTTGCATCCACCCTTCCAGTGCCCTGTGCAGCTTGCTTCAGCGTATAAAACCAATGCAAGTTGTAGCAGTGTAAACACATTTCCTTCCCAGGCCCTCAGAAATAAATATTTAGCAAAGGCAGAGAACCAATGTAATGTGTTCATAGCATATTGCTGTACTTGAAAAGTAGCGTTTTTCTTTCTTAAATAGGAAGTGCTCAGGGATAACTTGAAGCCATTGCGGCAATTCAGCTTAGAAGTGGGAAGCACACAGATCGTTTTGATTCTGCGTTTCAGAGGTGGGTTCAGTGTTGTCTGGGTCTTTTCAAATTAAAAAAAAAAAAAAGTTATGAAGGAACACTGCTGTGGAAATCCCAAGCAGCAATTGAAATGGTATGAACACTAAACGAAGATCAAGGATATGTTTCTTAACCCTGCCACACATTTCTTCCTGTGTTTACCAACTAGCTTCACTTACTTTATCATCTCTCTCACTTCATTTTAGGAGTTGTATGCTGTAGTACTGTCAGCATGGAAACATGTCTCTCATCGGTAGTGTTTCCTGATCTTACTCAGTGGCCAAAAATGTACACTGAAGAGGCAAGGGGGTTTTTTTGTGTGTTTTTTATTGGACCAAGTCCATTCTTTCAAGAGGATTCTTTGTTTTCACTTACACATGGAGTAATGCATGTACTTGTGTTCTGTCTGCTATTTAACTCAAGTGGTGTCTACTTTTCACCAAGACCTGAGAAAGGATGGGTTGTGTTAAAGTGCTAGGTAACTTCTCTCTCAGCTATACAGTTGGTCCAATACAAGATATCATTAAAAACCCTCACCCCTTGTACACTTCCTGGACCATCATGGCTGCAACGACACCCTAAGCCAGAGGTGTGAAATATATGGCCCGCAAGCTGAATCCAGCTGGCCGACTGTTGTGTCCAGCTCACGGGGCTACCTGTGGGTGACTGGAAGTGTGTGGGGGAGAGGGAGAAATGGGCAGCCTGCCTAGAATTTGTTTAGATTCATATTCTTTGTGGTTGTGCAGTATCTAGCACAGTGTGGCTCTGATCTCTAGTTAGAGCCTTAAAGTGCTGCTGAAAATGCAAATAATATTTAAACTCTGTTGTGTTTCTCAGTGTGTACGCTTCTAAGTGTATGCATGGGAGAAGTGTAGTGAGAACTTGCATAGTTCATAAATATTCCACCAAGAAAATAAATGTGTTGCATGTGTGCAGAATGAACTTTCACACAAAGCTTTTTACTACAGCACAAAAGTGCCTGAAAATACTCAATAAACATAAAATCTTCACTAACCCAAACAGCTGAACTGTGTTGTTAGGGGGAGGAGGATGGTAATCAATGGCTGAAGCTTTGCACTGAATAACTCTGCAAACAAGGTTGAAGGTAGCACTTAGCACAGAAGTATTTTTAAATTTCTAAAACTACTACTTTACTTTGTTTGTGTGGACCAGGAGGTACTAGCACACTCCCACTAAAGGTACCTCACAGCGCATTATTTTTTATTGCAGGTGATGCAAGGAATGACCCGTGTCACTCTTGTGGTCACTTCCTTATGTACATTGAAACATGAGTATCAAAGAGGAAAAAGAACTTTAAAATAGGGATGTAATTATTGTTTCAAAATGTATCTGTTTAAATACTTAACTGGTGATAACACATAACTAGTCCCGCTGGGGGGTGTGGAGCCCTGCCCAGGGCTTGCCCTACCCTGATCTGGTTCAGGGAAGGGGCCACAGCTGCTTGTGTAGAACAGTGTAGGGAGCCAGTTGCCCCCAAAAGACCTGCTTGGACACAGCTACTGCTGGGAGCTGCTCTGCAGGGCCTTTGACTGTGGAGGGAGGTGGTGGTGGCAAGATCTACTAGACAGTGTGGGAGATTTTCCAGCCTGCTGCAGCTGCTGGCGGACTGGGAGGGAGGGAGCAGACTAGCTATGGGTACTAGTCTTCCTCCCCCTTCTACTCCACCTCTTTGCTCCTCCCTCCTGCCTACCCTGCCACCTCCCTGTTCTTGAGGCACCATGCTGCTTCCTGCTGCTTCCTTTCCCCATCGGACTGTGCTCTGTACTGAATGTTAACTGGCAATGCGTTACCGGTACAAATATACTTACCATTTAAACATTTAACCTTTCATGTCCCTGTGTTAAAATAGTTGTTTTTTTACTGAGTGCCCCCTTGCAACTTGGTGATTGACCTTCACCAATCTGAGCTTTACTCCATTTCTTGGTTTGATTCAGGTTTCAACTTTGATCTTCCGAGAAATGGTTGGGAATATTCTTATTCCAAACTTATTTTGGAAAAACTTAAAAGATAGTAATATCGGGCTGGAGTGCTTCCGCCCCACATTATTATTACTACTTACAAACTGCCCATGAAGAATCATGGGGCAAATAAAGCTTTACGGACAGACTGACAAAGGCTTTTATAATATTAGAATTATCATTAGCCACTTTAATATACGAATATTGATGAAATCAACAAGGTGGTTGTCTTTTAAAATTGCTAACGCGTTCTGTTTGAAGCTTGAGGATTCCAGGAGTAGAGTAAATAGCCAGAGGATGCGTGGCAATTTTTCTTTTGTTCGGTGAGGAGAAATTTATGCAGAGGCAAATTTTGTGTTTCCATATGGATATCACTTTATTCATCTCCCAAAGTGGTGGTTGAAGTTTAAGAAATGCTACTTCAAATTACATATTGTATGGGTAACATGAATAGATTGCAATTGCTAAAACATATGCTTTATAAATGCCATATTTTCCCTTGAGAGATGTTTGAGGCTCTGCAATTAAAGAGCAGAAGGCCTAGCTTCTCCCCCTGACTCCCCCTGCCCCCCAAAACTAGAGCCTCTCAAGTCAGAAGGTACACTTGGTGAAGTTACTGTCCCAGTAGAATCCTTTAAGTCTTTCAGAGACTTACTGAAATCTCTGTTGTGTAGAACTTTGCTCTCTGAACAGTCTTTGTATATTAATCATTAAGAGTCCCTCTGATTTTTTTCAGATCTGGGAACTTAATTGAGTTCTGGTGAGAACAGATTGCCAACACCCATATGCTAGCTAATTACTGATAAAAACACTTTAGTCCAGATTTCATTGTGTAGACCAAGCTTATTTACCAGGTTGATTTCTTAGTCCATCAGCTGATTTTAATTTATCTAGGGTCTTGTTTTGTGAATTGCTTTAATTGTTCAGAATCATTACTTCTGTAGATTTAATTTAGATTTTTTGATGGAGATTTGTTTACTTAGAGCAAATACATTGACAGAATAAAAGCAGGGTTGGAGATAAAATGTAACTTTTTAAGATCAAGTGGATTTTTTTGTAATTGTAAGTAGATTTTAGACCCTTTTTCTAATATCTGTTCCATCTGTATTGGGTTATTTTTTTAATAACTTATTCCTCGTGATAATTCCATTATGTACCGGCTTAAAATACTTACGTTTATTTTCTTTCTTCCTTTAGGCTACCAGTACCATCAACCCTCCAAGATGAGTAACAGTCACCCGCTCCGTCCCTATACTTCCGTGGGTGAAATTGACCATGTTCACATTTTGTCAGAGAATGTCGGTGCTCTAATGAATGGGGAGGAGTACAGTGATGTTACTTTTATTGTAGAAAAGAAACGTTTTCCTGCACATAGAGTAATCCTGGCTGCTAGGTGCAATTATTTCAGGTAAAGTATAGCATCTTGTCAGGCCTACAGAAAGCTTTAATACATATGAACTATACATGGGAAAGTTCATAAAGAAACAGTCTATAATTACCTATCCATTGAACATGACCTTTCTTGTGCAAATGCTTTCCAATGCATCAAAACACTGTGGCCAGCTATAAAAAGATAGAAAAATACCACGTCATCCTAATGTTTTTCACCTTCATTAAATTGGACTTTCGAGTTATTTCACAGATTTAAGAGGAAATAAACTTCACAACATAAAGAGGATGGTGTAAAGGTATTGCTGATGTTCTCTCAAAGTAAAAGTCCAAATAACAGATTTGGGCACAATGTATTGACTTCGTGAAACTGGAGATTTGAAAAGATATCTGCTGTGTTATGAAATAGGAGACTACTATTTGTTTAAACAAGGGGATTGAAATAACCTAAAATTTAGGCCAGTAATGCCAATCTTTTTATCCATTCTTAAAATATATCTAATAAAATTTTGAACAATTGTTCTTTTGTACAAGTATTGTCAGAGGGGCTAAGCTAAAATCTAGATGTGTAGTATACTTGAATTCATTATCTAGTGAAAACATTGTTAACCCTTAGATTCTTTTTCAGTTTCATCAGATATGATTTCAGGGCTGTCCTATGCCATGGCCAGAACAAGGGACAGGGGATCCAAACTCCAGAAATCTATCATCAGTTCTGAAATGTCTTTATTTATTGGTAGTGATGTATGAGTAGCAATGAATCTGCCTTAACTCCCAGGCTGAGTTTTCACAGTTACCATTTACATGCAAACTGAACAAATCTGATACAGACAAATAATGGAGATATGATGAACAAGAAACTTTGGCATGCCACTTTGACACACCTATGGTTAGAGAAGAGCTGTAGTTGTATTCAAAAGAAGTTTCTATGTCTTACTTGCTAAGCCAATCTTCCTCTGTTTTATGTTGTTTCTTCAAAGATCTGTTAAATGTAATATAATTTATTCTTTTATCTGGCAGTTGGATATGGATAAAATCTAGGATGTTTATTGTATTGGTTTTTATATAATGAAACACCTTTTTGTTAGGGCATACATTTCTTATATTCTCTCTTTCTCTCATTTTCTTTTTGCTTTTTTTTCTTTTTTCTTTTAGAGCATTATTATATGGCGGAATGAGAGAATCTCAGCCAGAAGCAGAAATCCCTCTTCAAGATACTACTGCAGAAGCATTTACAATGCTGCTGAAATACATCTATACAGGCCGTGCCACACTAAGAGATGAGAAAGAAGAGGTGCTCCTGGACTTCTTGAGCTTGGCTCATAAATATGGGTTCCCAGAGCTGGAGGATTCCACATCTGAATATCTTTGCACCATACTTAACATTCAGAATGTTTGCATGACATTTGATGTTGCCAGTCTCTATTCACTTCCCAAATTAACTTGTATGTGTTGTATGTTTATGGATAGAAATGCTCAAGAGGTGCTCTCCAGTGAAGGGTTTCTGTCTCTTTCTAAGGTATGTTTTTTTTTTTTCAAATTCATGTTCTTCTAGCTGTCTTAGTTGTGGTCTCTAACTTCATGATAAAATACTATAGGGACCGAAAATAGAGTAGGCTAAGTTACAGGAAGCTCTTTACTATAGTAAGGTCATTTAGTAGTGAATTTGTTATTGCTGGAGGTATTCAGGGCAAGGTCAGATGAAGAATGAATTATACTTTTATATAATTCTATACAAGTAAGTATTGTGGTCCAGGAAGAATGAGAGCACGGGGATTCATTCTGAACCTGCAGTCTGTATCTTCCAGATTTTGACCAATAACAGAAGTTAAATATACCACATTTACTCTCATACCACATATACTCCTTCCCCAAAGATTAGCCCTCCAAAAAAGGGGTGCATGTCATATGGGGGAGCTGATAGATCTTCACTGGAGTGGAAGCATGGAGGAGTAGAAGCAGGGAGATGCCTGGCTACCATAAAACTACCGTTACCCTTCAGGGTCAGAACTGCCTTGTTAACTGCTTTACAGTCACTGTTTTACAGCTGCTGCAGTTAACACTGATCTGTGACTAAAAAAAATTCCTCCCCCCCTTTTTGGGAACAAAGTCCACATCCTTTTTGGGGGAATGTGGTATGTGAGAAAATACTGTGTAACCCTAGAAATGCACTGTTAAGGGTAGGAGCAGACAGATTTCCTATTTTTGTAGATGTTTTATTACAAGTTTATGAATTCTGTGTTGCCTTTGAAACCTAATCTGGTTTCTGAAGACTGTCCAAAGAGTACACAGTAAGGTTGGAGGGAGGAAAGTGAAATGTGGTATAACACTTATCTTTGTATTCATTTTCCTATTGGGCCCCCTGTGTGTAGTGATAGCAGCCTGCAGGGTGCTCTGAGTTGTACCCTGTAGTTGCTGTCACTTACATTAACGAGTCAGTCCTATATATGTTAGCTCTGACTTGCACTAGCTGCCAAGTGCCCCAGTAGTTGAAACCATGATAGTTTACCACTGCAGTCTGGGGAAATGTGGTTATGTCCCTTGTCCTCTGCTCACACCGTTTACATGGTCTATTATAAGTAGGTATGGGAACGTGTGTAGGAATGTATGGTAGGCTCCAGGACAGGAGACATCAGGGATCCAGTATCTATCGCTTTCATCCACCTCAGACTTGTTGTCATGAGCTGAGCTTGAAGTAGCAGAAAAAAATTGTGAGAATGTAAATTTGTTTTAAGCTTCCAAAGAATGTTTATAATGTGCATTAAAATTAGTATCTGAAAACATATCTGAGACCCTTTTATAGTAAAACTATACCAACCTTCTGGCAGTTTTAATAAGAACATCTGTTCTTTGAATAGGTATGAGATTCCTTGCAGAGCTGATTAAATTAGTAGCTGGTTAGGGAAATTTTAATTGGGTCTTCTCCTGATGCTATGCTTTTGACTGTTAGCTACTTCATGTCGTATGTAATATGGCAAGTCTGAATGCATTGGGGTTAACACCAGGGTGAGTGGAAAAAAATCAATGGGGTTAAGTTTCAGGAAGGCAGGCACCAGAGGAAGGAGGTTGGTAAGCAGTAGTGGGGCAGGTGGTGGTGGGGCAAGTGCTAGCAAGGCAGGCACAAAAAGCTAAACAGTGGGTGGATAAAGGGAATGGGTGACAGGGTGAGTCACAGGGAGTAAGTGAGGGAAGGAAAGCAGTTGGGTGCAAAAAGTGATGGTCGGCTGCCTGCCCTGCTACCACTTGCACCCACCTCTTCCCTGCTTTCCCCACCACTTGTCACCCTGCTGCAGATTTCCTGATGCAGCAGGGGGTGTGGGGTGAGAGGGGTGGGATGGGATAAATTTAAGGTGACCCTCCAAAAATTAGATTCTAAACATGGAAAATTAAAACAGCTTTATAATTTTTTGTGTCTGGAGTCTAAGGGGAGGGGGGGGGAAAGGTTGCATTAAATCCCAAGTCATCTTGGATTTGGGTAAATAGGGTAATTTTTTATAAAGTGTTTTAATATATTTTAGACATTTAAGATATGTGAAAGGTGGCAAAACCCCTCTCTTGCTCAATATGGAAGTATGTTGTCCAGTAGATTGTGATAATGAAGACATTGTGTCTTGAATCAAAGAAGTGCTAATTAAGGTAACATACTTTTTTTAGGGCACCAGAACAGTTCATCCAGAGGAGCTGTTGCTTATAGTGGTTTCCAGTAAGGAGGCTGGGGTTTTAAAATAAGTATTGAGTCTGCCATATCTTTACGTCATTTGCTTTCTTTGTCAGAGCTTAGTTTTACACATTCCAGAGGCTTTTATTATTACAGATGCAATGAAAAATATGTAGTTTATAAAAACAAAGCAGTAAAAAGAACGTAATTCTTGGTATTTCTATAGCTTTAGCAGTCAAAAGGTCTGTTTAATATTAGCTTAATTCTAGAAGTTTATTCTTGGTGTATTTCTCCTTTTTAGGCCGCTCTTCTAAGTATTGTGCAGAGAGATTCGTTTGCAGCTCCTGAGAAAGATATTTTCCAAGCCTTGATGAACTGGTGTAAACATAACCCCAAGGAAGATCATTCTGAAATCATGCAGGCAGTACGCTTGCCATTGATGAGTCTGACGGAACTATTGAATGTTGTAAGACCTTCTGGCTTACTGTCACCTGATGCTATCTTGGATGCCATTAAAATTCGTTCTGAAAGTCGAGACATGGACCTCAACTACAGGGGCATGTTAAGTGAGTATCAGGGTTTTCTTAATTTGTGTAATTTGTGTGGGAAGGACTTGCATGCTTTTGTTTGGGGCATGTGGTTAATCTGTTCCATGTACTGTGCCAGTTTAAATAAGTGGCGTACTGCTAAATGGGAGAATGTTATACAATGACATATAGGTATGCTAATAAAGATCTTTTGTGCCAATACTGATGGCCAGTTATTAACTGGATGATATAGATCCGATTGCTGATATGCAGCTCGGCAGCTTGGAGAGCAGTGTCCTGCTGGTAAATCTATGGGGGAAAGGGATATGGGGGAGAGAAGGGGGTGTGTGTGGGGGGGAGAGGGGGCTCAGTTTGAGGGTCCCCATGGTGAGGGAGGAATGGGGCTGGGGCAGGGCCAGGCGCTGCACAGCTGGGCCGAAACAGGGAAGGGGATGGAGCCACAGGCAGCTCATGCAGGGAGCAGGGGGGGCTGCTGCATGCAGCCCCAGGGGAGGCATTGGGGCACATGCCCCCCAGAGCTGCCTGCTGCACTCTCAGGGCTAAGTGCTGCACTGGGCTTTTGGTGGGGGCTGGGTCAGCATGTGGCAGGCAGTAGCAGCTCTAGGTGGGGAGTTACAGGGGACTACAGTGAATTTTGGAGTGGCTGCACCCCCCCCAGCACTGCCTCTGACCATCCAGCCTCTGTCAGGAAGAGCCTGGTGCAGCCTCCAGCCCTAAGTGTGCTGTGGGCAGCCTGCCTGCACACGGGTCTGGGGGGCACATGCCCCCCCATGACTCCCCTGGGGGTGCGTGTAGTGGTAGAAGCAGCCCCTGGACGAGCTACAGCTCCATCCTGTGCCATGCCTCGCCCTGGCTGTGCAGCTTTTGCCCCACTCCCTCTCGCATTGTGAAGGCTCGATCTGCACCTCTCCTTCCCTCCCCCACACATCTTCCCCCCCTCACAGACTTACTGGCCTGACACTGCCCTCGAAGCTGCCAGGCTGCACTCCTGCCTGCCTGCATGCTTGCTTGCTGCAGCTGCTCACATGCACACAGCATTTCTTGGCAACATTATCAGCTGCATCAGCCAAAAAAGCCGATTGCCAATAATGTCAATTTTCCTTTGATTGGTGCTGATACGATATGGACCTATGTACTGGTGCACCTCTACAGTGACTGTGGCTGAACCAGGGGTGGCAAAATGGCGGATCCAGCTGGCAGGTGGACTCTGTTTCCCAGCAGCCTCTGCCTGCATGGCTGGCACTGGTTTCCATGGAGACCCCAGTCACAGCTGCACTGTGATAGCACAAGGCTGGGCTTGCCATGGAGACTGGCTCCAGCTACGCTGGCAGGGTGCACAGCAGGGCAGTGCAGGGCAGGGGGATGCTCTGGAGCTGCTGGGATCTTGTAATGGAGCCAGCTTGGTTTGGGGCCAGGGCAGAGCTGCAGTCTGCAAGCCTGCATGCTCTGGGCAGGGACACTCAGGCAGTGGATTGCAGCTCTGCTCAGGCTCATTGCAGTGGTGACAGCCTGGTCTGGAGCAGGGGCACAGCCACAGTCCTCTACTTGCGCACCCCTGTCTGGAGCATGGAGGCTGCAGATTGCAGCTCTGCTCTGGCCCTAAGTTGCCCCTGCTGCAAGATCCCAGCAGCTCAGGAGCAGACCCCTGCCCTGCCCTGCACTGCTACACACCCTGCCAGTGCAGCTGGGGCTGGTCTCCATGGCAACCCCAGTCTTGTCAGTGCAGCTGCAGCTGCACTGATGTCTCCATGGAGACCAGCCCCAGCTATGTGGGGAGGGGCTGCTTGGAAGTGGAGTCCACTGATGGCTAGATGCTGCATGCAGGCTAGACTTTGCCTGCCCCTGGTCTAAACTAATACATACCTACCTGGGATAATGTGAAATTACTTTATATGATGGTGAACTTTTTTATCTGAAGCAAAAAGAGTAATGATCAGTGTAACTAGATTTGAGTTTCCTAACTTGCCTTCTGTTTTTTATGTGAGGTACCACAATAACAAAAAGGAGAACAATGTGTTGACTCCACATATCCCAGTTTAAAGGCACCTGCCTCATTTTAATACTAGCATCATGGTTAAGTATTTCACCTTTTAATTTTACCCACCTTTTAATTTCATATTTGAATCTTCTAATATTATAAAACCTTAGTCTGTCTGTCTGTCCATAATGCTTTATTCGTGCTCTGATTGGCTGTCTCAGCAGCCAGTCAGAGTGCTCTAGCTGGACAGGACAGACAGCGGAGCACTGCCATGACAGTGAGAATTGAGGATTCAGGGGGTGGAGGGGCAGGACCCTCCCACCCCCCTACTCCTTGGAGGCAGAGGGGGATGGCAGGGATGGAGCCGGGGGGTGAGGCCAACAGCACTGGCCTTGACTCCCCAATCTGTTCTTTGGAGCTAGGGGCTGGAGCACCCGTCCCTTGCGCCCCAACAACAGCTGGCAGGGAGGGGAGGGGAGGGGGTGGTTACTGGTAGCCACAGCCACCACCCTTTGGCTGCTGCACTGGGTCTGCAGTTGCCTCACTTGGCCTGGGCTCACCAACACTGCTGCTGGGCCCGCACCTTCCCCTGCAGAGAGCCTGTAGTCTTTGCCCACACCCCCAGTCATTCTTGATGGGCAATTGGCTAGTTTTCTTTCCATATTTTTCTTATCTTCCAGTAGAATAAAAATAAGTCCCTGCTCCCTTGTGTATATAATTTTAAGCATGAAAAATTAAAACATTTTTGTTGTTTTTCCTGTGACAGGAAATTGCCTGCACCATTGTACTAGACTCTGTCACATAAAATGTTAGAGCTGAATTCATAATTGGCCAAGCCTCTTATAATTTAGTGGTGCAGTGTAATAATTACATAACAAATATTTTTCCCTGCAGTTGAGAATAAGGTTGAGTGTTCTTAGGGAATTTGTAGCCTTTTAAATCATACAGAATGAGCTCTTCTTGGAAAACTGCTTTCAACAGCTACATCTTCTATGTCTTCATTTTGGGCATAGACAGATGTAATAATTGTTTCAGTATGAAAGGATATCAAATATAAGCAAATACTGGACACCTGTTTCATCTGCATGATTCTGTAGTGAGAAGAGAGGCAAAACTTCCAGTTTTAATGCTGCTTTATTCAGGGTCAAAATTAAGGTAATTTAGCTCACTTGTATCAATGCTGGATCTGGAGATGTAATGGTTACAGTGTAACTGTAACTGCATATTCCGGAACCTCAGTTCTCTCGCCTCTTTTAAAGTGTCTGTCTGTGTGTTTGTCCATAGCCTTTATAAACCATAAAAGTTGGCCATCTGATTTCGTGGTGCGTAAGGTGTTGGGGGGGGAGGGTGTGTGTAAATCCTTCTTTCTTCCTTTCCTCCTTTCTTTCACCAAGTATATCAAAAATAATCATTCTCTTAATAGCACTAAGAACCAGAAGTTTGGAAATCCTGAATGTGACCTGTTGACTTTCCTTGTTAATGTACTTGTGTGATAATTGATAGCATGCACTCAGGCTTATGATTTCTAACTTGTTAAAAATGAAGTTTTAGTACAAAGACATGGGAAATTGATCCCTAGTTAAGACTTGGGAGGTTTTTTTACATGTACTGAAACTAGGAGGCTGCCTGTAATTGTGGCAGCAGTATTTTAGCTTGTTGTTTCTGCTGTCATGTTCACAGGACAGTTAAAATGTTGACATTCAAAATTTGTGTTCTTTACTTCTTGAATTTACCATCACACGGAGATGAATGGGAAAGCCATGCATCTGAAAGCTATAGTCAGGTCCTCATAAGCACCAAGGCGACAACATTATCATTTAGCATTCAAATCATATTTTCAAGGTTTTAAAGAAGCCTCTTCTTGAAAATGCTAATAATTTTTATAAAGCGTTTTAATCCTATATTGTCTTACTAATGGAAAGCCAAGGATCATTATCTCCAGGTTTTTAAAATAAAAGATTAGGCACAGTTCTGTGGCAAAAATAGGGAATCCATTGCTATTAATTTGACATATTAGAGAAGCCCTACTTAGGAGCACCAATTCAGAACCCACAAAGATAATAGAACTGTTAACTTCGGTGGGCTTTGGACAAGGCTCATGTAAAATTGATGCAACCTAGAGGGTTGCATAGCCATCAGACACTTCACAAATTATGTAATAGGAATATAAGTGATAAGTAATACTTTCTTCTTTTAGTACCAGGTGAAAACATTGCCACTATGAAATATGGAGCCCAAGTTGTGAAAGGAGAGCTGAAATCTGCTTTGTTAGATGGAGACACACAGAACTACGACTTGGATCATGGTTTTTCTCGACACCCAATTGATGATGACTGCCGTTCTGGCATTGAAATTAAATTGGGTCAGCCCTCAATAATCAACCACATACGAATACTACTGTGGGACAGAGATAGCCGGTAGGTGATGAGTGACACTTATTTGAAGGGAAATAAATATGGTTTGTACTCTGCCTGCTCTAATACTAGGATTAAATTCATAATAAATGGGCATTTAGTAGAAGTTGCTTGGTTTCAGTGTCATGTTTGAGGTTGGGGATTATTTAGGTATGACTGTATTTAATGTATGATATTTCAGTAGGCTTTTATATATCTGGAAGTGATCTGTTTTTCAATATTTTAGGTCTTTGCCCATAGTTAAATATTTAATTCAGTTTGTATTACTAATAACAGTTTATTATTAGAACAGTGTTAAGTGCCCAATTGACTTCTCACCTTACACAGTCTACTTTTTTACTTCAATTCTGATGGTGATTCTAGGCTGACCAGTTTCAATTTCTGGTTCTCTGACAAGGACACAAGGATGTTTGAACAAGCTCTTTTCATGAAGTTATTTCGTTCTAATGAAAACTAGGTTTGAAACCATAAGTGAGGTGATAAAATCGTCCAGTGATAATAACAGTCTTCACTTTATTAGAAACCTGTTAACAAGGAGAATTGTGATGCTTCAGTGGTTGCTAGCCATGTAATTAATAGAAGCACTCCAGTCCACATAATTTTATTCTCTGTTATTTTCAGTTTTTAAAGAACTCCTAAAACAACACTTCAGTCTTTTTGCATTGTTGACCTCACTTCAGGACTTGTAAACCTACTTCTAATGTAGGCCAAAGTGCTATAATTAAATATTCATGGGCATGTGACCTGATTTGGGGTCCTGACTCCACAGTTTGGGTACTGCTGTCTTGGAGAAACCAATTGCATACTGTGTGAACAGTTGAGCGACAATTTTTAACTTAAGGGATTATAAACTTTTTTGCTTCTATTACCACAAATACTTTTTCCCAGCAAGTTATCAAGTGAGTTTTTGCAGTTTAGTAGTCAGTTCTCTAAATCATGCAGGTATTTGCGAATGGCTTTTTTCTGTTAAGGAAGAACAAAAAAACTTATTTATGTCCCCTTCCTGCAAATGATTTGTGTAGTATGCAAGAATTATTTTAAATACTCAAAGGCAGACATTCAAAAAGCCTGAACTTGAATTTCATAGATTTCATAGATGTTAGGGGTGGAAGGGACTTCGGAAGATCATCGAGCTCAGCCCCCTGCCCCAGGGGCAGGAAGTCAGCTGGGGTCATAGGATCCCAGAAAGATAAGTGTCCAGATGTTTCTTAAAAGAGTCCAGAGTAGGTGATTGCACCACCTCTGGAGGGATCTAGTCCAGGCCTTGAGGGCTTGGACAATAAACAAGTTTCTCCTTACATCCAACCTAAAATGGTCTTGGAGGAGTTTGTGATTGTTGGACATTGTTATCCCTTGGGGCGCTCTGGTGAACAGGTGTTCTCCTAGATCCTGATGCACATCCATTACATACTTATAGGCAGCCACCAGGTCACCTCTGAGCCTATGCTTTTCCAGGCTGAAGAGTCCCATGGCTCCCAGCCTCTCTTCATAAGGCCTTTTCCCCTGCCCTCTGATCATGTGCATGGCTGTCCTCTGGACCCTGTCAACCCTTGAATTTAATTCTTGAATTGAACTGATTCAATCTTTGCAGGTTAGTCTAACCTGGCTAGACTTAACCAGTTTGTAGCCACACAGACATTCTCTCTGGACTAAGGAAATGCTGGCTATGCCTGCACTGGCTCAGGCTAAAAGCCGGGGGGAGGGCAGGGGTGGTGCTAGAGCAGCCCTCCCTTCCCTTGCACATTGCTGAACTGAGGGGGTGGGGCATAGCCAAGCCCTGGCAGGACCTCTGATTAGGGAGATCTGCCTGTACCATCCCAGGCTTTTTCCCACTGGCTGCTCAAGGGGTGGGAGTATTGCCAGCCCCCTGCTAGCACTCTGAGGCAAGGGGGGTTGTGCAGTGCATGCATCTATTGATGATATGGATCTTTCCAATCTTCCTCTCCCTGCTGCTTTATACTGTCTGCAGCAAACTGACAGGCAAGCAAGCCAGCAGGGGGCTAATAATAATGTTTATCACCCCATCAGCAAAACAGTAGCCTACCAGCTAACCTGTTGATTAGCTCCAACAAGCCCTAAGTGCTGTTCTGTCTGCCTGTCCCAGTGAAATTGGAGACACTCACACAGACGCATCTTGACATTAGCTAGCATACCAGATGCCTAGGGCTTGTGGGGCTGGAGTCAGTGCTGTGGGAGATGGGGGGGCAGGGGGAAGAATCCCTGCTTCAGCAGTGAGGGGGAAGCCAGGCAGACCCTGCTGTAGCTGCAGTCTCTGTCGGAGCTCTGGCCAGAAAGCAGAAAGGAGGGGCCTGCTGCTGCAAAGCAAAGCGCTCTGCCCAGCCCAGAGAACAAGATCCAGGGAGAGTCTGGTTTATTTTAAACCAACAAAGGATCTGGGACAGACATTGCATAAACCGGTTTGACCCAAATCCGTTAAGTCTGATACTACATTCAACCAGGTTTATCTCAAACTGGTTCCAGCCATTTTCAAACTGGTTTATGTGTACTGAACACTGGTTCTGTTCCAGGTTTAAACCAGTTTCTGATCACTTAAACCAGTTTATGTGTAAAGTCTGTCCCTTTCCCAAAGGTTTAACAGTTTACAATGACTAATTTGTCATCCTATTCCTGGATTATTTTTAACCAACTTGCTTTATTTCAGAAGAGGAAATTCTTCCAAGTAATATGAAAACTCATAATATCAACTGCAGTTATTGTTTTGTCAAAGCAACTGTGAGGGAGCGGGCACTAGGGGCGGCCGTGAAACTCCCCAGTGCCACTCACCGTCACGTTAGGGCGAACGTAGCACCCTCAGAATCTCGCCCGCCACGACTTTGATGTTTAATATATAGTATGGAGGCTGCCTGTTTCCCTTGTGGACGGTACCGATGTTCCTGTCCCGGCTCCCCAATGGGGTATCTATCTGCGCCCCGCCATAAGGGCTACGCGTGCCTCCAAACCTCCCCTTCAGCACGCCCCAAGCCTCGCAGCTGTTCCGGGGGACGTTTGTCTTGTCCCTCGCCCGTCGGGTGCCTCT
>NW_017728943.1:79723350-79726343 GCF_001723895.1 Crocodylus porosus
TACCTGCCCTTGAAGGCAATCTTGTTCCCTGCATCATCGCAGCCGGTTAGTATGGTAAGGCTGCCACACTTGCCTCGAGCTGCTCAGCACAGCCGCAGAGCTCCTGCTCCTGCGGCAGCCAGAAGGGAACTGTGAGGCAGGCTCCGGCCTAAGCTGTTTATAAAGGCCAGGCCCTGCCCCCTTCTGGCCACGTGACTCACCTGGTCACCCTGGCAACCGGCACCTGAGCGGCCTGGGTGATTGGCAGCTCTGCCAATCACCCTCACAGTCATGGGGCACCTACGTGACTCTGTGACAGCAACATACATTGATTCTTTTTTTTCCCCTTCTAATTCAGGCCTGTCCAACTTTAAAGTGGCTGGGGGCTGCATTTCCACCTGCTGCACTAATACACATGGCTCCCTGGCAGTCTCTCCACTTCCAATGTACTATGTTTGCGCAGGTGGCACCTCCACCTCCGGTCCCTAGCTTCAGGCTCCCCCAGTGGCACAGGCTGCAGGAGCAGGAAGTAAAATTCAGGGAAAGGATGGAGAGCTTAGAAAACCCAGCTGAAGCAGCAGCTGGAAAGATGAGGGGAGTGGTAGCTAGGTGGCCTCCCTAAGAGTCACACATTAATTCCTTGCAGGCCACATGTGGCCTGCAGGCTGCCAGTTAGGCAGCCCTGTTTTAACTAAAAATGTTTTAATTTTTATGGTCAGACTAAAGTTAACTCAAAGCTATGTAAGTATATGCTTCTCCTGCCCCCCCCCGGAAACATTGAACTATATTATATTTTAAAGCTAATAAAGGCAAGTACTTTGCATAATTAATGTAGTCAACTACTTGTCACAAGAGATCAACCAACCAAATCAAGAGCTGGTAGAATTCAGAAAAGTTAGATAGTTACATGGATAATGAAGCAATCTATGGCTACATTAAAGAAGATTATAATATTTCTTCCTGTATTCCAAGGTGCAAGTCCACTACTAACTGCCTGAAACTAGCAAGAATCTTCTTGTTTACGGCACTTCATCCCAAAATTACTTTCCACTAGGTCTTTTCCCCTTTCAAGTTTTTGGCAGGAACCAGCATTGGTCCAGATTGACTTGCCACCTGGTTTGATCTAATCTTCATTTAAGAAATATTCAGGTTAGAATTATTTAAGATCTTACCCCTACACTTCCCTTTCAGCTCTCTTTAAAGTTCTTTTTGCTTTTCTGGGAAAAGCTAGATGTTTGATTTCCAGTCTGTATTTCCCCACTGGCAAGTTACTTAACCTCTGTCTCAGTTTATGCATGGCAGTTTTCACCCCAATAACCCAGTTGTCTGAAGCCATAACCCAAAAGCTAGAGATTAGTCAGTTATCCATTGATCATCTTGGATCTTGGTGCAGTACCTTACTGTTAGTTGAGCATGTGGTAGCAACTGCAGAGGCATGTTGTGCTATTCTGCAGGATACCACCGTAAACTTATACTCCCTCCCTTCCCACCTCCACCCCTTGGCTTTCCTTCTCTTTTAAACTACCAAAAACTTTGACCATGCGAATGTCTGTTTTACACACATGAAAAAAATGTAGCTGTGTGTTTTACCCACACATGAACCTTGTGCATAAATATTAGTATGGGTAACTGTCCACATTGCCCTTGCAAAAGGGAAGTTATTCTTCTGAAAATATAGGTCATTTTGTTATTGATGTTGTCATCAGCCCATATTTATAAGGTGAATTTTCCTTTTTACCTGGTCTCCTCAAATGAACAAATAAGAGCACAGGTAAATGGAGCATCTCTGCAGTATCAGAAAGTACAGATGGTGTTAGCCTCCCTAACTTCTCACCATTTGGCTCTCCCATTCCTTCATTTTACAGAGAAAAGGGAACAGCAACTGCTTTATCCAAGCTGTGAATAATTTTAGTGGGGTGTCATAGGGTCACCACGTGATGCAGCTGCTCTGCAATGGGCTTCCTAATGCCCATTGCACAGCTTCTACACTATGCAGAATTTCTAGGAACTGCACAATGCATATTTAGTTGTTGAGGTCTTTAAAGCTCATAAAACATTGATGTGGTAGGGTCCTCAAACTTTCTGGATGGATAAACTACTCTTTGCTATGGACAGGATTTTCAAAAGCATCAAACTCTTTTCAGGCTTTTGCAAACCTCATCATCCTACATGACTACCACTTTAAGTCCCTCTCTGCCTCACCCCGTCTCAAAAAGCTGAAAACACCAATATTAACAAGATTAGCCGCTTAAACCAAATTAGAAGCTTTTGGGTTGGAAGGTGAGGTGAAAACTGGAAGCTCATACCGTAGTTTTTGCGAAGTGGTGGAAGTTCTGACTGGTCCTCTTCAGAGCCTTGTCTTGTGAAGATTGCCACCTATGGTAAGAGAGCTTGTTGTTAACTCACAGTAAAGCCTTCTTGAAGAGAATGCAGGGTTTGGCCTGAAGGGCAGCTTGAGTTCCCACATCTTTTGGAGAGAAACTCTGGTAGAAATGGACTGATGTTGGCTCTGAGAAAAATATTCTTACTTTGAGAGAGCCCTTCACCAGCTATCATGACCCATGTGTTTAGTGACCAAAGGTCTAGGAGCCACAGTGAAAAGGAAATAAGAGTCTAAGGCTCTTAGAGTCCAAAGACAAGTCCAGTAACCATACTTCAAAGGTATGCGGATTAAAGGTATTGTATCTAAGGGAAATGGGCTGCTCTTTGCTTGGTAAGCTCTAATCTGGCATAATCGTGAGGATCTTCTCTTAGTAAAGGTTTACCAAGATGATAATATGCCTCAACTCCATTCCAGTCTGTGAAAGTTGTATTTCTCTGCAAAAGGATTATAACTTTGAAGTAAACTGAGGACCCTGAAGTACCTTCCTGAGCTAAACAAATCTGAGAGGGATCTTGGAGTTTTCCTATTCTGCTAAGGTGAGGGAACCTACTTCCTTTTCTCCCTTGCCTGAGCTTCTGTCAGATGGGTGTGAAGTTGACTGTTTTCCAATCTGCACCCCCTTTCCTCACCC
>NW_017728943.1:79727358-79728866 GCF_001723895.1 Crocodylus porosus
GTGCCCACATCCCCCCACATCTTAGTGTCATCAGCAAATTTGAATAGGGTGCTTTTTACCCCCTCGTCCAAGTTGCTGATGAAGATGTTGAACAGTGCAGGCCCGAGGACGGAGCCCTGCGGAACCCTGCTGCCCACGTCCCTCCAGGTCGAAAATGACCTGTCCACCACCACTCTCTGGGAGCAGCCCTCCAGGCAGTTGGTGACCCATTTGACTGTGTAGGTGTTGACACCGCACTCCCCTAGTTTCTTGATGAGAACAGGGTGAGAGACAGTGTCGAAGGCCTTTTGAAAGTTCAGGAAAACTATGTCCACTGCTATCCCTGCATCTAAGGATTTGGTGACCTGGTCATAAAAGGCCACCAAGTTGGTCTGACAGGACCTGCCTCTAATGAACCCATGTTGGTTGCCCCTAAGCATAATCTCCCCTGCTGGCCCCTCGTGGACATGTGCCAGAATAATTCTCTCAAAAAGCTTGCCCAGGATTGAGGTAAGACTAACTGGTCTACAGTTTCCTGATTCCTCCTTCCTCCCCTTTTTTGAAGATGGGAACCACATTGGCCGTCTTCCAGTCCTCTGGCAGCACACCAGAGCACCACGAGTGCTCATAAAGCCGTGCTAGGGGTCCCGCAATGACCTCAGCTAATTCCCTCAATACTCTAGGGTAGAGATCGTCCGGACCAGCTGATTTGAATACATCCAGTCCCTCCAGAAGTTGTCTAACTAGTTCCTCACTAACCCTTGGCCTAGGTGCGACTCCACTGGAGTCTAAGGGGGGCCCAGAGTCGGGGTGGCTGTTCTGGTCCCAGCTCAGGAAAATGGAGGAAAAGAAATAGTTAAATAGGTTAGCTTTGTCGTCTGGTGTGACGACCAAATTTCCTAGCATGTCTTGCAGGGGCCCCGCGTTACCCGGAACCTTCTTTTTGCCCCCTGTGTATCTAAAAAAAGACTTATTGTTGTCCTTGATTGGGGAAGCTAGTCCCAGTTCCATCTCCGCCTTGGCCTTCCTTAGTGCCCCCCTGAGCAACCGCAGTATAATCCTCCCTGGTGATGACCCCTCCCTTCCATAGGGTAGGCACCTCCCTTTTAGCTAGGAGACATTCCTGGATGCTTTTGGTGAGCCATGGGGGCTTTTGCGCCCTCCTGCTCCCTTTCATCCATGTTGGGATTGCTTCCCTTTGGGCTTGGAAGATCACCTCCTTAAGGAGCGACCACTCTTCTTGAACACCTGGCTCCCCTCCCCTCCGGGACTTCAGTGCTTCCCTGACTATTCTCCTTAGCTCATTGAAGTCTGCCCTCCTGAAATCTTGGGCTGCTGCCTTGCTGTAGGCCTTTGCTGGATGGTGAATTCCAGCAGGCAATGATCGCTGTCGCCCAAGTGGTCAAGCACCTGCAGCCTCCTCACTAGGTCGTCGCTGGTAGCCAGCACCAGGTCCAACAAGGCGTCTCCCCTGGTGGGGCTGTGCACCTCCTGGGTTAGATGGAGGTCCTGCATTTTGGCTAGGAACC
>NW_017728943.1:79729456-79731819 GCF_001723895.1 Crocodylus porosus
TCCTGTACAGCCTATAGCCCCTTGATATTCACTGCCCAGCCATGCGTTGGGTCCCACCACGTTTCAGTGAACCCCACTATGTCTGGGTTGGTGTCAGCTAGCAGGAGAGTAAGTTCCTCTTGCTTTGTTTCCCATACTACGAGGGATGTGTAGAGGCATTTGAGGCCTCCTGTGGATGTGTGCACTGGCCCCCTACTTTCAGCATTGCCCTGGCCCCTGTTGCTTACTTGTGTATAAGTTCTGCTCATGGGTCTAGGATGGGCTGTACTTGTGGGTGTTGCTTGGTTTGGCAGTCCAAGGCTTCCTCTGCCCTCGTCTTCCCCTTCCTCCAACGAGCCTAGTTTAAAGCCCGCCGGAGGAGATCCGTCAACCTAGAAAAAAATACACGCCCACCTTTAGGGGAAAGGTGGAGTCCATCCCATCTGAGCATGTCTCTTGTCGTGATGTGCAGGTCGTTATCAAGGAAGCCAAAGCCCGCCTTGAGACACCATTCCCGAAGCCACCAGTTGGTCTCTGCGATGCACGTCACATGCTGTCTTCTATGTCCGCTCACTGGTAGGACAGAAGAGAAAACCACCTGTGCACCTACCTCCTTCAGCACGCCTCCCAGAGCGTGGTAGTCCACCATCAGGTGATCAGGGCTTCTCCTGGCCGCATCATTAGTACCCACATGGATTAGGACCACAGGGTAGTAATCGGTGGGCTGGATCATCTCCTTCACGTCCTGAATCTTTGCTCCGGGTAGGCAGTAGACCTCGCGTGTTGAGGGGTCCTGGCGACAGATGGGGCCCTCTCTACCTCTCAGGATGGAGTCGCTTATGACGATCACTCAACACTCTTTCTTCCGGGACTGCTTAGCTCCTTCAGCCTGCTCAGATCGTGGAGAGTGTGGAGTTGCCTCCTCTTCGGTTGCCTCCTCTTCTCCTCCAGAGTTTCCAGGGCCTTGTTACCTGTTGTCCAGCTGGACTGGAGGAAGTGGTACTGTTGTATTGTGAGCAGCCCTGGTACTGGAGGTGACCGTCTGCCACTCTGCAGTGGAGGGCACTTCCCGAGGTGCTTCTTCCTTGCGTGTGTGGCCCTGGAGGGAAAGGATATAGCCATCAGTTTCATCCTCCGGCTCCCTTATTCCCCTCAGCCTGCTAACCTCCTTCTGGAGCTCCGTCACCTGTGCCTCGGGCCCCAAGGCAGGTGCCTGCAGGATGGGTGTGGGGGTCCCCAATCCCAGACCCCCCGGGCCTTGCTGGGCTGCTCCTGCAGGCCAGGGGGTGGGGAGCTGCCAGCCCCCCCATGGGCTCTGTCTGGGTGGAGGCCTCAGACAAGCCCCAGGTAGGCTGTGCCCCCTGGGCAGGGGCCCTGGCAGCACTCTGTGTTGACACCATCATAGGAGTTGTTGCTTGTTTATGGCTTAGTGCAGTGCCTTTGCCATGCCCTAGCAGGAGTCTCCCTGTTTGTGCGGCGTGGCTCAGGAGCACAGCTCCCTAGCGGCTCAGCTAAGAGGGATCCGGGGGGCTTCCCCTCCGGATCTGGTTCAGCTGTGTCCGATCCCTCTGCCTACTTACCTTAGGGGGAATCAGCTGCTGCTGCCCCTGCTGCTGGCTCCGCTGCTGCTGCGTCCGCGTCCACCTCCACCTCGGGTCAGGTAAGGTGGCACACGTGTGTGTGGGACACGTGTGCCTGGATCCCTCCTGTCCTCCCTGCTCCTGGCTCCCGAGTGCAATGAAAACGGAGATCATGATACAAAGCAAGTTTGCCTTCTCTGGTGAAGATTTTGAGACTGGCATTTATGATCTGCTAAATCTCTTCCTATTTTCCTTGTTGTTGTGGCTATAGAAATAACTGCAGTGTTGGTCTTAAATTTAGCCTGTGCTAGAGGAATACAAATTATTTCTTTATGGCTTAGGCATGTACAGTGCCTGAATTTAATGTCTCATCATATCTTTTCTGGGAAGATGGTCTCATCTTATTACTGGGGATTGTGAATTTGGACACTTTAAATAGTTTTGAAATTAACTTAAACATGATTACACGTGCATTTATTTTCAAAGCTAGTTTGAAACATTGACATCCTTATAGCTGACTAGATACGGGCATGCATGCAAAAATTCTTTTTTTTTTAACTTGGGTACTAATATCAAGAAAGCATTGTGTGAAGTTAGAATCCATATATTTGCTGCTTTTATTCTAACTGTTATTTCTGACAATTCAAAGGTCATATTCCTACTACATTGAGGTATCCATGGATGAACTAGACTGGATCCGTGTGATCGATCACTCAAAATATCTTTGTCGATCTTGGCAGAAGCTGTACTTTCCAGCCCGTGTCTGCAGGTTAGTTCACATATTAATATCTTCTAATAATACAG
>NW_017728943.1:79731919-79740183 GCF_001723895.1 Crocodylus porosus
TGTGTGTGTGTGTTTGTCAACCCCTGATCACTGCTTCCCAGGCAGTCACCCACATTGCCCACCCCTAAGGCCAGCTCTGTGTGGCCTGCAAGCCACATGTGGCCTGTGAGGGATTAAATTGTAGCACCTGGGATCTTGTCTGGTTGCCACCCCGCTTCCCCCTTCCTTTTCCCCCATTGTTCTGGCTGCAAGAGCAGCCTAAGCCTCCAGGATTCCCTTCCTTCCTTTAGTTTCCACTTTCTGCCCTGTCCTAGTGTGATGCTGCACAGGGAGCTGGGAGTGAGCCCTAGGCCATGCAGTGTGGCAATGGATGGAGGGTGGTATCTGCATAGGTGTATGGTGTAGTGATGGAGGGGGAGCCCTGCTGGGATGGTTCATGGGACATTCAGTTCCCATTTGTTTAGAAGTTGGGCAGGCATACAATAAGCTATTGTAATAAAAGCTGGAGACTATCACGCACAGCCTCATTTTCAAGCACGAGTTTCCCTGAGTATTGTGCTTTGTACTGAATTTAGTGGTATTGGTGTGCTTTATCATCTAACAGTCATACCTCCTTGGGGACTTGGCAGAGTATAGATGCTTTTCAGCCTTGATCTGAAGCACAAAACTTTCAGGTTGTGGACACACACAACAGTTGAACTGTTCCCAGATGTTACTGATGGGGAACAGGGTCACAATTATGTATAAAGTGCTGTGGCATCAACACTAGCGAGTGAGAATGAGCATCCAGCCCAGCATGCCCTTGCAGTGGGTGAATGGGTGTGGGGAGTGCTTGCACCTATACTTTGAGAATTTTACAGGGTAGATGATCTGTGACTGAAAGCTTTTCACTTCTCTGCTTCCCCTTCCCTCCTAAACTTTAGTTAACTAAAATTTAAATAACCTGCAGTTGACCAAACTCTGTAGCAGACCCCCACTTTTGAGTTCCCAGAACCGGAGGGGAAGGAGGGAGGAAAAATAGGTAGAGAGTAGAGTTCTGGTACTGTACCAGGATGGCCAGTTGCAGCAGTGAAGGGGGTGAGGAATGGTACAATGTGGGATACCTAGAGGACCAACCAGACCCATGTCATAGAATGCTTGATGTCTCCATGCAACTTTGAACTGGTTTAAAGGAATCCTTGATTTTCCAAGTAAACTTTTGAACTGTTCCAGGCAGGTTTAAATGGGTTTAACAGGTATATACGTCTGGGTGATTCAGATTTAAACCAGTCTGTTTCACATATGTCTGTACTCTAAAGCACCTATACACATACATCAAGGCTGCCCTGATGTATGCTAATTACAGTGGTTTGGATGGGTGCTTTTTGAAACTACTCCAAATGGATGTGAATCCATATTGAGAGCTGCTCTAATTAAAGCCCTTCACCCACCCCCTTTCCTCTCAGAGCACATGTATAAACATCCTTAGCACCTAGGTTCTTGAACTGGATTGCTTCTGAGAATGCTTATGCTGCAGAAGTCTAAGTCCCTAGGTCAGGCCAAAATAAAGCTTTCAAATCAATTCAGACATTTAAGTGACTTTATGAGTATGGATTGCCCATCCAAATTGGAGCGGTTTAAAAAACATTCATACTAATGGAGTTGTCTGAGTATAATATATCAATTAAAGATCAGTAGGAAAATGCATGACCGTTCTTTGAGAGGTTGACCCATAGATTCCAATGCTCAGCATTTTTGTATCCCTTGTGCATGAGATCAGCTCTTTTTTTGAAGAACAGAATTTTGCTATCTGTTGGGAAGGACTGGGCCCCAAGTATCCTCCCAATTCCTATAGATTAAGACATAAAAATCAGAGCAACTGTAGCTGTTCTCAATTCCTTCTTGCAGCTCTTTGCTACAAGGTGGATCCCTTTAGTTCTGTGCTCTTTGCTAATGGGAGGTTACTGCTAGTGTCATGTCAGTATGTTTTCTTTACCAGTTGCTCCGTATAGGTCCTCTCCCACACAATATCCCTGTATGACAGACTTAATGTCAACTGGCTTTTAGAATTACCTGTTCTGCAATGCTGCTATGCTTGTGAATAGTGTCATTTTCTTGGTGGCTGCTGTGGTTTGGAGAGCTATGATCTGATGTGCTGTTTTGATTTTTAAATCATTCTTCAAAAAGTCCTAAAGGTGAGTGAGGTGAAATAGAAGCTCTTCCTTTTGAAAAGATCAATGCAAGTTTCATAAGGTTTAGAACAGGGGTCTTCAACCTTTTTTCATTTGCAGTCCCATAAAAAAAATTTGAATGGAGGTGTGGACTCCTTTGGGTGTTCACATACTTTTAATCATAGTCCTCTTTTGCAGACCCCATAGACATAGTCTGTGGACCCCCAGGGTGAAAACTGTTGATCTAGAAGTTCCTCCCAGAAGCTCTAATTGTTAGTTTACACCCAAGCGAGCCAGGACACAGCTGGAGCCTCCTGAACTGCTTTGCATAAATCCCACTTGTCAGCTGCATCAGAGATGTACTCTAAAGATGGGTTGTAAATAACCGGTACTGATCCCTTTTTCTAAAGAGGGAACACAGAGCCTCTTCTAAGCTTGTTAATCCAAAACTGTTATAGTTCTGTGAGAGTATAAAAGGACCAAAATTCAAATTCTTAGCGCTAATTTCTTCTTGTTCCAAGGACTATGCTATTGTTACTCTTGCTAGGGGAGAGTCATGTTTGGCATTTTGTGTCAGCACCAGCCATCATGGTATCTAGGACTACTCTTGAGTCTGTTTTCCTTCACAGTGGTGACATTCTTTAATGCTGGCTGTGTATTAACTGTCTTGGCATCCCTACTATACTCTCACTGAAACACTAGTCTCTGACTCGCTTTTCATTTGAGAAGGGAAATTTGTTACCACAGCAGAACTTCTTCCCAGAAGTAAACATCACCTCTATGAGTTGAGACAATAGGACTTCAAAGCAAGTCAAGGTAAGTATCCCTGGCAGGTGCAAGAAGATCTCTGGGAACACAAAGCAGTTCTCCTGGTGCTTGCCACTGAATCCTCTTTCACTGTCTATACAGACTACAGACATACTGGTGCCCTCTTGGGAGGTGGATGGGGAGGAGAATTGCTTTTGCTCTAGAGAATTGACTTCATCTACAGTCTACAGCAGGGGCTGGCAATCTAGGACCCACAGACCCCAATCTGTTTTGCAAAGAGATTTAATCTGGCCTACCAAGCATGCCAAATGAGTTTATATAATCTGTGTTAGTAAATTTTATACTAGAAGGTGATGCTTAGTGGTGGAATATCTAAGAACTGCTACCCATGCCCTGATGTAGGATTGAGCTGCACTAATTTGGTGCACTGTTAGTGAAAGCCTGCTGACCACCTGGTGTACAGAACTAGCTTCCCTATGCCAAAGAAACAGCAGCATTTGTCACAGGCTCTTCTTCCTTACCCTGAACTTCTGGGGAGAAGTAGAAAAGAGCTGAGATGGGCAATCTCCTGAAATTTATTAGCTGTTGGCCATTTTGTCCTCAGCAGACACGTAAGCCCTTCCTCTGACTCCCTACATCCACTGTTTCTATGGGCAAGCTAAAGATTTTACAAGACTTGCTAAAAATAATGGCAAAGATAACGGCTATCCCATTGGATGCCATCCAGGAAAAGCAGTACAAGCTTCCAGATACCCTGCAACTTTCTATATTCATTCTTGACAGACTGCTCAATATTACCAGAATGATTTGGTAGTTCCAGCAATGTCAAAGAGAATTGATGGGAAATACCAGGCACTTACCTAAAGGGATTGAAATGCCAGGCACTCATTTAAGAACTTAAAAATATAATTTGCCAGTGTTTTCTCTGGTACACTTCTAGCACAAGCAACTCAAGAGGATTTGAAGAAGTAAGGGCCAGCCAAGTTTACCCTGAAGGAGGAGGATTCAAAGAAATTAGACCTCTGTGTGAGGAAAGTGTACTCCTCAGTAAGCTTACAGTTGAGAGTGGTGAAATATCAGACACTGAAGTACAGTCTTCTGTTGTGGGACCAGCTCTTTTAATTGTATTGATCTGTTCAAAAGACCAGCATGACTAACTGAAGTTTTCTACAGCAATGGTCTGCTTGCACTCCAAGCAGTATTTGATGAGTCAGGCTCAACAGCTAAGTTGGTAGTTGCTGGTTGAGACCATGAGGAGGCCCCCTAACTGTTGATGACCTGAATTCTTAGGAAAGGTTCCTGTTGCCATTTGAGGAGCTCTCATCTGAGGGCATACAGCTCTCTAATAGTGCTGTGAGTAAAGCACTTCCTATCCAAGAGATTCCAGAGCTCCCTTAAGATCTCTGTGTTCCTGTAGTTCAGACGATTGTCTTAGCTGCTCTATAATTGTCCTGTATAAACTACAGTCTTGGTACTATTCAAAGAACTCATTCTTGGATCCATTGAAGAAGAGGCAGTGACATTGTCAGAGGGGATTCTTTGCTGGCTTCCACAGCTCAGCAACTCTGGATTTCAGAGAAACATCAGTTTTAACCCACATGTCAGGAGTCTGGCTGGACCATCTTTGGGTTTTCCCCCCTTCCAAACATTTTTTTCAGAGTGGAACTGGATAACTCTTGAGAGGTTATCTAATTATAACCCTCAGATTCTAACTGCCTGTCCTGTTTTCAGGAGGCCGTGGGAAACACCAGCACTAATAGGGCCTAAGTGTTGTCAACATGAGAGGTATTCTGACATAACTGTTCCTATCCCCTTTCTGCCATCCCCATCCCTCTTAATTGGCCTTTCTGATGAGGATCGTGAAGCAAGAGCCTCTGATTCAACTAGGAATGATAAAGAAATGCCATGCATATTAAAGGGTAGGAGACTTTTAATTTTACTTGCTTCCTAATATCAAAAAAAGAAAGGTAATTGGAAACTCATCCTTTCTTTAGCAATGCAGCTCCTTTGTTGACTTCAAATTCTTTATGGTGACCCTTACTTCTAATCCCTTCCCTGTATCCTGCAGACTGGTTTGTGGCTCTTGAGTTCTTTTCAAGATGTCTGATTTCACATCTTGGCATATCTGGATCACAGAAAGAAGCTGAGGTTACTGATGGAAACATTATACCAGAGATGGCCAGTTTTTGGCACAGGCAGTCTCTATGTGAGGCATGCAGCAGATTGAGGAAGCAGGGAGCAGAAAGCAGAGCATCAGACTATTCAGGGAGCACAGAGCAGAAACCAAAATGGAATAGCAGCTTCGTAAGGGAATACAGGGCAGGGAGCAGCAAGCAAAGTAACACATCATGCAAGGGAAACGGATCAAAGTAACACTCGGGGAGGGGGTGGTGCTAATTTGTAGCATGCGTGCCAAAAAGGTTGGCCCTCACTGCATTGCATCATCAGTTCAATATCTTATGCTTTGATTGGCCCACAGCCCTCCATCAAAAGAGACAAGGAATTCAAAGGTCTCCTTACTTGGGTAGCCTGCTGGTCATCTGGGAAATTGCTCCTACAAGCGATCATTTCAGAAAGCATTACGTCTCTTCTCCACACTGGGACTAAGGGCTTGTCTACATGGGGACACTTGGGAAACCTGCAAAACAGCTAGAGGTGTGGATTTAAAGAGGGTTATTTTCCTATCTTCGTGCACACACTCATTCTGATTTAAAACATCCTTTAATCTAATTCACTTATGATTTTCTATCTAGGCAGTGGATAGTCAGCTTGCCAGTAAGGAACCTTGATTTCAGTTGCATTGAACTGTTTACTTTCTTTGAAACAATCAGTTTAGCTCGATGTGGATATATCCAGCAACAATATCAGCAAATCATCCTCCTATGCAAGGCTGCACCATATTCTCACATACTCTATTGGTAAAATTCCTCAAAGGTCTCGCATGTTTTCCTGCCAATGAAGGAGTTTTTTTCTCTCTGTGACCATAACTTAGTGTTGACTAATGAACTCTTTGGCTGTCTGTCCTCTTTATCACTTTTTAAACAGCAAGAAATGAAGAGACCTACACCTTCATGGTGAGTCCCTGTGTGTGATTTTTTTCATGATAATATAGTCCTTTCTTGGGTCTCACCAGCAGTTTCTGTTTAAAGTAAATTCTGAATTCTGTCAGTTAGTCTTTTTACCACATTTTTTTTCTGCGCTAGCCCACAACTTGCTTATTTGTGGGTCCGGTGAAGTGACATGCATTGAATGCCACAAGAATATCGTCATTTTATTTCAGTAGGCTAATTTTTTGCAGTTGTATGTGTATAATATTTCTGACCTTTTGTTGAAAGTGTTAAAGGGCAACCTGTTTCATCCCTGAGGCTGTTATTTTCAGACTGTGTCAGCTGTTCAAGTTTTGGCCAGGAAAATCATCTAGACAGGGCAAATCTCATTACACTAAGGCCCAGGTCATAACTTCCCATTGCAGATATGTCTCAGTTTGTTACTGAAAGCTAAATGTAAAAGCTCAGCCTGCACTTCCATGAATATCTATAGTACAGCATATACTAAGCTATACTATTGAGCTTTCTGTAGCATATGCCAGAACACAAATCAGTTTGAAAATGGCTGAAAGCGGTTTGAGATAAACCTGGTTGAATGTAGTATCACACTTAACTGATTTGGGTTAGTGTTTCTAAGGGCTTACAGTTTTTCTTCAGTGAAGTTTGCTTCTACTAGGTGCTGCAAGAGACATCACCTTTGTGCTACCATAAAAATTTCGATGGCAATTCAAAGTGAAACCAAACCTGTATTTTTATGCTTGATTTTGAAGGACAGCATGCTTTTGTGTAATACAAGGGAGAAATTTGTTCAAATACCGATTTATAAGGAAAATATTAGTCCAGCAATATTGTCAAGGTTTGTCATCTGTCTATGTGATGTCTCATGCATGTCACTTGTGAGAGGTTAGAGCTGTCAGGGTTAAACTAGACTAATACATACACCTGACTTTTAAGAAAATATACCAAGTTTTTTTCCATGTGATTAAACATGGTTTGAATAAATTCCTTGTTTATACACGTCATTTTCTTAATTCTGTGATCCTTTTTTATCTTTCAGAACAGCCTCGTTATTCATTTTTGACCCCATATTTCTCAGTAAAGAATATCAGTTTCTTATGAGTAGCATTAGAATAACAGGTTGTGTGATTGCGTTTCATGCACAAATTCTGATTGTTAATATTTAAATGTACACATGATTTTTTCACAACACACTTAGACTGATTCAGTCTTCCTAATCAGTTGCTCATTATATTACCTGTAATGTATTATATTCGCTATTATGGCCTGAAATTGGTTTTGAATAGCACTTTAAAACATTCAAATTAACTTCTGAATTATGGGTGCTGTTGTACTTTCCATGCATAATATCTTGAAGCTGGCGGTACACTGAACTGGTGATCTGTACCTGCTCATTTTAGTAATCTGATACAGCCAATGACTTTTGTTTTAACACTGTTTATATGTCACCTTAAGTATCAGTGATAGATCTGTTTTTAAATAGGTTTGTAAAAATAATTCAGATCTGTTTTTAAACAGGTTTATAGGAGTTGTTCTGGGCCTAATCTTAAAATAGATAGATTATAATAAAAGCCAAGATTTATACAACAAAATAATTTTTAAGTTAGTGGGAAAACCTTACTTATGCTTTTGCAAATAGAGAAGTTGATCATTTATTTTCACTTCACATGATTACTATCTCAGGTTAATTCAATGTATAATGGAGGTAATTCTAGAGGTATTTTTTTAGGATGGAAAGCTCCTATGTACAAACAAATATTGCACGGTAGTATTTGAGACATACTTTTGAGTATCAGTGGATTTTTATTTTTGCCATATTTTTTTTTCCTGAATATTTAATTTCTTTTCCAACTATCTTCACTTACATGGTGTTCCTCTGTCTTTTTACAACACTGGAAAAGCAGGTCAGCGGAGGAGAGTGCAGCAGCATTTGTTTTTTAAGAATCTTTGTTCTTACCCTTCTGAACCAGTAACTCTCTTCCTATTACCATTTCATACTAACAGTTTGAATTACAGAGCAGTTTTCATCCGAGAAACTCTGAGTTCTTTACAAAGACAGGGAAAAGAGAAGCAAAAATCAAGCAACTTTCTCAGAATCATAGGTGACCAAGATTTACCACATCAGCCATTCTGCAGTAGCTGCTCACTTGTGCTGTGGGAAATAAAAGCTAAGCCAAAGTAGTAGTAGTGGACATTTACTACAGAACACCTAACATACTTTTAATTTCATCTCCTTTTTACTTTTGTGGTACTTTCATAGTTTCATAGTTTCTAGGGTCGGAAGGGACCTGAGCAGATCATCTAGTCCGACCCCCTGCCATGGCAGGAAAGAGTACTGGGG
>NW_017728943.1:79740453-79750388 GCF_001723895.1 Crocodylus porosus
GATCCCCCCTCAGCCTTCTCTTGTGGAGGCTGAACAGGTTCAGGTCCTGTAGCCTCTCCTCATAGGGCCTGCCCTGTTGTCCCCTGATTATGCGATTGGCCCTCCTCTGGACCCTTTCCATGTTGTCCACATCCCTCTTGAAGTGTGGCGCCCAGAACTGGACGCAATACTCCATCTGCGGCCTGACCAGTGTCGCATAGAGGGGGAGGATCACCTCTTTGGTAACTATTTTGTGTGCCTATACACTTGAACAGTAAAGTCTTTGGGGTAGGGTGCTTTTCTGCCTTGCTTTCTTGGTACTGCTGAACTTATGTGTTGTCTCTCAACAAACAAACGTTAATGTTCAGTGAAGATATATAGGATGTTTTTGGTGGCCCGTGGGGTTAATAACTGAAACATGGGACAAGAAACAGTTACTTATTAAGTTAGTTCCTTTATGGAATTGATAGTCATGAAGACCATATAAGCAGTCAGGATTGTTTGGTTCTTATCCACTGCCCTTTCTTGGTGGTAGAAGAGTTGTGAATTCTTCTGCACCCTTCTTAGTGACTGTCAGGACTTCCTTTAAGCCACACACACTGGAATATGCAATGCTTGACTAATGTTAAAGAAACTGTTGTTTGATGCCTCATATCTTGCAAATCATCTAGGCAAGGTAATTATGAATCGGGCACCAACATTACCAGTAACAGTTGTCAATAAGCGTGGCTCCTTAGGCTTCAGACTAAGATGCTCTGCAGTGGTTGTTGCCTTGTTGAATGATCTCTTGACTATATGCATGGGAACAAGAAAGTGTTTCTAAATGCACTTTCACTTTCTTTTAATGTTCTCTGTGCCCATATAAATCACTTGAAAATTGAGATTTGGATAATATGAGGCAATTTACATCCTTCCTCCTTTATTTTTATGTTTTGCAAATCTTTTTATTTGGTTGTATTTCACTAGTTTATAAGAAATTAGCTAAGAAAGAAAAATTGCAAGGCAATGCCAAACATACTGAGAACAGGGTTTGAAAATAATACAAGGCAAAATACAGCCACCTGGTGTCAGTATAGTACAGTTTTTCTTAGGCAGATTAGACTAGTAGGGAATCCTCAGAAATATCCTTCAGACATTCCTTTTAACATAAGATAACACTAATTTGGATGGTTTTTATTAAAGTTTTAATTAGAAAATAAAAATTAATTGTCCAAGTGGAAGATAATATGGTTTGTCTAGAAATTCCAGGTTTTACAAAAAAAAAATCAATAAACGGAGGAAAATTTATTTCCGTCTGTGTGTGTGTGTGTCTGCGCGCGCGTGCATGTCTGTATTAACATTGGCATTTTATCTCTTTATTCATATAAGTAGGGGTGCACCGATAGAGATTGTGGGGGCCAATACAGGTAGCCAATTTTTAAGGAGGCATATCAGTTGATACCAATCCTATTTCCAGTACAGCTGTGTGCAGCTGGCAAGTCTGTTGTGGTGAAAGGGGACTGGGGAGGGAAGGGCTATGGGTGGTGTAGACCAAGGCCCCTGTGGTGAGAACTGGAGTGGGGCTGGGGCAGGTGCTGCCCAGGTGGGGTGGGCATGGGACACAGCTGCGGCTCTCCTGGGGGACACAGTGTGAGGGTGGTGGCTCCTGTCGCGTGCACCCCACAAAGGCGGGGGAGAGGGCATGTGCCCCTGGATCTGCGCAGGGCACGGGGGTGGGTAGGCTGCAACTGCAGGCTGGGGCCTGGGCAGTGCTGGGGTTTTCCCAGTGTGCATGGAGGGGGCAGGAGTTGGGACAGGCTGTGCTCAGGGCAGGCAGTGGCTGCACTAGGAGGAGGGGTTATGGAGAAATTTGGGGTGGCTGCAGCCCCCCCATAACCTCCCTTCCACCACTGCCGCTGCCTGCCCTGAGCACAGCCCCAGCCCCTAGCTGCAGCATACTCCGCCCGTGCCCTGCCCAGATCTGGGGGCACCCCTGCCCCTTCCAGGGGCGTGCACAGTAGCAGGAGCTGCCACCCCGCATTCTCCGCCCCCAGATGAGCTGCAGTTCCATCCCATGCCCACTCCACACCACCTGGGCAGCTCCTGCCCAAGCCCCACTCCCTCCCTCACTGCAGGTGACATTGATCTGTCCCTCTATGCACCTTCCCTCCCCTTCCCTTTCTACCACGATGGACTTACCAGCTGCATGCAGCTCTCTAAACTGCTGGGCTGTGCTACGTACTGCCTATGTGCCATGCTGCCACTGTGGGCATGCACGGGCATTTATCACCCAGATTATTGGCCACATTGGGCCAATTTCTGATACGGCCAATTTTCTTGATATCGGAGTTGATCCTAAATCTCCCCTTGTTTTAACCCATGATGAAACAGGGTTAAAGATTACCTTCTCTTTTTTTTTTTTTTTTCCTTGTCTTAAAAACTGCAAAACAGAATGCAGATACTTCACTAGTAATATAGATGGGATGCCAGGCAATTGTGGGTGTCTCGTGCTGTGCAGACCCTGCTGTGCCAAAAACTGGACTCCAGCTGTAGTACAGTTGAAGAAAATCTAGTAATTTTTCCCCAATCTTTTTTGGACAAGCAGCCACAGAAGTTTCTGGGCTTAGCACAGTGAAAATAATCATTTGTTTATCCTTCCACTCTGAGCCAGTGCAAAGCAATTATCACTCAAGAAGCTGTTTTCACTTTCAGCTGTATCCATAGGGCTTTGGTACTTTTAGATGTAGCTGACATGCATTAAACACAGTGCTCATACACCTACTGGATAATTAGTGATGATAATTTGCACAAAGGCTTTAAGAAAATCGTTCAATTAAATATGTGTTGAGCAGTATGAAATGTAAATGATAATACTTCTGTGGAATCAGAGACACTTTCTCAAGTATTTTAAACACATCTGGGGAGGAAAACGGTGTCTACAAAACAGATCCAGCAGTAGCTGTCTTTAGGAAGCAATTATTTTTCTCTATAGAAGACAACAAGTGCTGGAAAGACTCGTAGAACAGTCCAAAAGAATGTTGATCTAGTTTACAGGTATCTAGAATACTTTTGTGATACAATTAACAAACAGAGAATACAAGCTGCCAGCAAAGAGCAATCTAAGACCTCAAGAGCATTTAAAAAGCCTTATGGCCAAAGATATATCATTAATGGCTGGAGGTTTATAGTTTCTTGGAAGTGTTTCTTTGAGTGATTCACCTTGTGGTTTTAGGCAATATACAATTGCTTCAATATCCAAATGTGAGAATTGGGAATATTTGCCTATTAAACATATTTTGCAGATTCATTGGTTACTGTGTACAGTGCTTACTACTCTGTAAATATTCAAGTCTTCCCTCGCAAATAATGCCTAACATCTCAAAATAAGAAAGGAGATGCTTATTCCATAAAATAATCGGCGTGAAAAAAAACTTTTCTGGGCAAGTTCCTCCAGTAGGCCTTACAGTTCTTCTCTCTTTTGTGTAATTGAAACCTTTGGGCAGCTGACTGGTTCACTGTTTTTTTTTCTTAGCTTATAAAGCTTAAGGATCATCCTTAGTTTAAGTAATCATCTGTCTCCTGGGCATGGGTTAGTGGGATATCATTCACCCACAAGCTGGTGAGCTGATACTAAAAAACTCCCTTCAGATAATATAGAGGTAGTACACTAAATGGAAATGGAGGTATGTCTAATGATAAGGTAAAACAGGTTGGTGCTTACTATAGAAACATGTTACCGAGGGAAAACAGCAAGATAACAATGCTCAATTATGTGGCTCCACCTTTTGGAATATCTTCCTAGACCTTAATGTGTTCACCCATACACTTTTCTCTTTTAACTGGTCACTAGTAACAACTAATATTGAGGTCACCGGCTTATAGGCACCTTTCCATACATACAGTTCCAAAAGGTTGCCTTTTTAATTTGCAAAAATACAAGCAGTTAAATTCTTTTAAGTGGCCAGATTGTAGCTAGCTGCTTCCCCCCCCCCCCCCCCAATCTTATGGCTGTTAAGTATCCCTAGCTGTTGTTCATGCATTCCTTTTGCCTTTTTTTCTTTTCCAGAGGCAATAACATAGCCTCAGAGTTCTCAGAATAGAGCAGGGCCCCTCTACAGATGCACAAAATCAAACAAGCTACAGCTTTCACCAGAAAGAGCGTTAATTGATTACAAGATCTTGTGTCTGACCTTTTGTATATATTTGATCTTTAGCTTGTGCTTTTAATTTGAGCTCCTAATGAGTAGCTCTGCACACAAGGAACAAAAGGATGTTTCCCTAAAACCTATCATCATAATCAATAAAATCACCAGAACTTTCTCAAGAGGGCTTCTTTGTCAGATTCTTTCTCGGCCACTATCCTAACAAATGCAGCTACCCTTTAGAATCGAGAGTCCCTACGGACGTACAGGCTAGGTACAGGCATTCAGAAAGCCCAAGGTGGAATCGATCTAAGTTGTACGGTTTTCTGTAAGTGGCATAGTTTAAATCGGTAGTAAGCAGAACGCATTCACCTTTTTGAGGGGGGGGACCAAATCTCAGACTGGTTTTGCCACTTTTAAATCAGTCTGTGTGCACAAGTTCTGTTATGAGTATAGACTGGCTTCTGATCACTTATACCTGTTAAAATATAATGTTTGTACCTGGCCACAGTCAGCTTGGGAGAGAAACAAAAATCCAGTTTGCATATCAACTGCCAAAGCCCTAGGCAATCTGTCAGGCAGTTCACATTCTGAAATTTCTGTTTTCATACCAAAAGCTTAACCTCTCTCTGTTGAACAGTACTTCTGTTGGACCATGTGTGATATTGTAACTGGGGAAAGGTAAGAGAACTAATTAGTCCAATTGACTGGACTGAACTTGTACAGAAATGGAGTTGGAATATTCTCTTTCTGTTGCACATTTATTATATTTCAGCTTGTATTTTCATATTTTTATGTTATTCTTAATTATATAAATGACACACTTTTTTTCATATAGAAAGTCATGAATTTAAGTTCTAATATACTGGTAGAAATTCTATGTACCTGTAATGAATCCTGGGAGAAAAAAAAAAAGTAATGCCTGTTTTTAGACCATTACATCCTAAAAAAGAAATGATATGGGCCAAAATTATCCATAATTAGGAAATTTGAAACTTAAACTTAGATACAAGATTAGTGTATTGTAGATATTTAATAATTTTATAGTGTATATATTGTACATTTTGAAGCTGCTGTTATCTGTTGCATTATGAAAGCATCCATGCATTTTCAGCATTTTTCTTCTCTTTTTGTGTTCTCCATTATACTCCAGGAGCTAGAATTAGCTGTGCAAATCCATCTAATTTTTTTTACAAGAAAGAGTTTTTTAAAATAGAGTCTAATTTTGCTGATTTCCTAAGCATTCTGGTTTATTTCAGTTTGTTGATCAGTGACTGCCATCTGTTGAGTTTGTTTAATGTTAGTATATAAAGCATCCATGCTTTTCCTTATTTCTAAACAGCTGATGAGTATGGTTTGTTGATGTACATCTGAAACAAACCATACCATGGTTAAAATCACACTTGAAGTGCAAAGCAGATAATGACGCCATTTCTGGATGGTTATGAATATTCAAATCTTATGTGCAAAACAAAGGAATACATTAATGTGGATTCGCTTCTCGGTTTTAGGATCCAATCTTTTAAAGCCATCTGTCATCTAACACTGGGTCAGACACATTCCTGGTGTAATTCAGCTGAAGTGAAGGGGTTAGGCTAGAGATAAAGTTGGCCTATTTTGTTTAAACTTGGTTCTCTGAGAGTGCAGACACATTCTGTTTAGAAACCTTATTTTCTTTTGTGTAAGATGGAATCAGTATGATGAATGAGAGTATCATATTAGTGAGAGATCCTACCCAACAGAACTTTTTGCTCTCTGGAAACTTAAACTTGGCTGTACTTCTTGGATAAAAATCCATCTTTCTAGTGATGCTGATAGAAAAGACCTACTGGGTTGTTTCTTCCACCTCTTCCAGTCTAAGAATATTACCTATAACTGGGATTGCCAATCTATAGTACATATACTGTGAGTAGCCCAGGCAACTGTGTGTGGAATGCATCAGGTCGGGGAGGGGATCGGCAGTACGTGAGAAGATCAAACAGGAAACAGAAAGCAGAGCAACAGATTGGGTAGGGATCAGAAAGTGGATCGGCAAGTCAGACAGGAACGGGATTAGAATGGTACTTGAGGAGGATGTGGGGCTAATTTGTAGCATGAATGCCAAAATGGTTGGCTCCCACTGATCTACAGGGTTGCTGGCGAACTAACTTGCCACAGATTTGATATAGAACCTAAGGATTTGTATAGCTTAATTTACGTAGGAAGAGTCCTGATGCAAAATACTAGATCTGTTCCTCTTTTTTTTAACTCAAATTAAATGTTACCAGGATGCTTAGAACATCATATGAAATCCCTTTTTCTTTCATATTTGTGTAGAAAATATTGTGATACAAAAGACATCCCCACTTTTGAATGAGACCATTTGGATGTTCAGAGTGGCATTACTGAAAAGATGTAAAATACTGTCCTTGCAGCTGTTTCTTTCCCTTGACTTTTCCTTTTTGCCTCATGTGTTCAGTGTCTTGAGTTGTCAATGCCAGATCTTTCTCATCCTTTCTTAGCCCTAATAGTGGATAAGTAGAGCCTGTATTCGCTCTTTTCTGTCTGAGTTTAAATCGAGCTGATCTTGTACGTCAGTTTAACCTGCAGACTGAACTAAATGTCTCTTCACTCTAGAAATGGAAAGAAAATTCGCCTCCACTTGTGAAAAAGGTTGAAGGGGACTGTATGCATGTACGTGCCCTACTGAGGGTGGTGAGCATGAATGAAATAATGAACAGTAAAAGAGGAGGGAGGACTTGATGGGCAAGTTGACAGGCAAGAAAGAAGAAGTAGAATGCAGAAACAAATGATGGCAGAGGAGCAGCAGGTTAGAAGGCAATATAGAAAGACAGGAAAAATGATGTAAAATACAGTGGGCTCTACAGTTGATAGCAAAAATAAATGAAGGAAAGGAAAATGAGAGATAAGAACGTACAAAGCATTCTAGTAAGTGAAAATAAAAATAGTAGTATGGTTGGGGTGGGCTGTGGGGAAACGCATGCTGAAATTTATTTTGTGTTTTAATATTTTCTGGGTCTACCACTGGAAACCACTTGCCTGGTACTTACAGTACTCTAGTATTGAGGGAATGAAACTCAAGACATCTGGGTACAGTTTTTGTTTTTTGCCACAGACCTCTGTTGGGACTTAATCTTTGTATTTCAGTTTTCCTATCTGTAAAATGAAGATGCTGTTTCCTTATACCAGTGAGGTCTTTTGCGAGTAAATTAGAAAGGTGCTTCATTATAAGTAAACCAGTAACCTCACCATCTTTTTGTTATATAATAATCTTTATTGTTCAAATCAGAGAATACTATATATACCTTATGCATATTAACTATTAATTTAAAAGTCTGTGTTCCATATAAAAACTGCACTGTATTTTCATACAGAATTTCAAACTGATTAATCAAGTTTTGTGCTGTTAAGTAGGAAAAATTGCTTACACAACTTTTTTCATTCCCAAAATTTCTGAAGGCTATACTATGAGAATATACAGCTATAGAACTGAAAAAATAGAAATGCTCCTCTGCCCCCCCCCCAACATTTCTAGAGTATGTGTGAAAATGCCCTTAGATAATGATAGGCCTCCACCTCAGTAGTGTCTTAAATCAGATTCTTTAATGTAGTTATTCATGCAATGGCCCTGTGATGCTAGGCAATACTATTTATCCCCATTTTATGGATGGGCACCTGAGACACAGAGTAAGAATGAGAATCAGAAAGGAAGGTAAGTACTTAAAAGGTGCATCCACACATGCAGTCATGTGTGCATGTAGCAGCTCAAATAGTAGCAGCACAAATTTGCACCAGAGATTTTGCCTTCAGTGCATGTGGTTGAACATGCACTTTGCTGCAGGGTGAGTTGTGCCACTTGGGGCAAAATGACCCTGCCCAGCTCTTCCTGGATCTGAAGCCAGGGGAAGCTAGAGGTTGGGGCCAGCACCTGTGCTGTTGGTCTCAGCAGTATAAAAAGCTGCCCTGGTGCACAGCTTGGCTCTGGCCCTAGGCAGGCCATAGACAAACTTCTCTGCCTGGGCCTCACCACTTGTCTCACAAGCAGAGATCCTGGTATTCCCTGTTTAAAAATTGCAAATTATCTGACGAGAAACCCAAGTTCCCTCATTAAAGTACCCAAAATAGTGTTCTTCCGTTTATTAAGAGGAAACATTCTATAGAGAGAGAGAGATCAGTTGGGCAATGATTTATTGATATATTTACAAGTTTAAAGCAATTTGGAAGCCTACCGGTGCCTCTGTCATTGTAATAACAAAAATTTTAAATATCTGTACACAATGGCATTTACTTTGGCGGGGAGGGGGTTCATAGAAAACTCAGAGCTGCCCCTACCCCTTCACTCACCAGGATGCGTGGCACTGAGCAAAACTGATATGCCAGTGCCGTACCCCTGCCCTTGCTTTTCTCTGTCAACCCACAGCCCACCCCACCCCAGTCTCTTCACTTCTGGCCTGCAGCCCCTGCTTGCCCCCACTAGCTCCCTGCCAGCTGCAGCTCTGTCCCAGCACCAGGACATGAATCCAGCTGCAGCTGTCCTACCTGCTGCTTTGTGGCTCTGAGCAGTGCCAGCCCTTGCTGTTCTGCTCCTTGCCCCATCCTGGGAAGTCCTCAACTGGGAATCGGGGACTGAGCTGGGCCCTTTCCTCACAGGCGAGCCTCCCCCTGCACAGGCTGCTCCAGGGGGCAGACGGGCTCTTATCCTGCTCTGGGGCCTCTTGTACCCAGATCACACCGCCAGCCCCACTCTCTCTCTCACACACCCCTGCTGCTACCTCCACTCCTCCCTCCAGCCTGTCACAACTCCTAAGTGGCTCCTGGGCGAGGAACTTACCCAGGATGGGGCCATCTGTCTCAGTGGGCACGGGGCAGGGCTGCAGTGTGCCAGTTGCCCCTGCAGCCGCAGCTCCCACCAGCAGATCCCATCCCATCCCATGTTGTTGACTGGACGTGCAGATTGTGAGATTTTTTTGCGGGGGAATGGGTGTGGATGTGGGCTTTGGGGTGGGGTGGGGTTTGTGTAGGGATTTGGGGCCTATGGATGGGTATATAGCTGGGTGGGGGTTGTGGCAGGGGGGGCTTCTCAGGAGGGGTGGATCCCCTGGCCCCCACATGGTACAGCCCCCTCCCCCCCAGCTCATGGACTCTACACAACATTGGTCAGGCTGTAATTGGAGTACTGTGTTCAGTTCTGGGCACCGCACTTTAAGAAGGATGTGGCCTGCCTTGAGAGGGGTCAGAGGAGGGCCACTTGCTTGGTTGGAGGGCAACAGGGCAGGCCCTATGAGGAGAGGCTGAGGGACCTGAACCTGTTCAGCCTCAGCAAACAGAGGCTGAGGGAAGATTTGGTGGCTGCCTACAAACTTGTTAGGGGAGATCAGCAGCAAATAGGAAGGGTCCTGTTCCCCCCAGCAGCACCTGGGGTGACAAGGAACAATGGCCACAAGCTGCTGGAGAATAGGTTCAGGTTAGAGATTAGGAGGCACTATTTCACTCTTAAGGTGGCTAGGACCTGGAACCAACTTCCTAGGAAACTGGTCCTCGCTCCTACCTTGGGTAAATTCAAAAAGAGGTTGGATGAACACCTGTCTGGGGTCATGTGATTCCTGTGTGCGCTCCAGCCAGTGGCGGGGGGTCAGACTAGATGATCTATTTAGGTCCCTAATGACCCCTAACTACTATGAAAGTATGACTGACCCCGCTGTAGGGGCCACAGCCCCTCCCCCCCAGCAGCCATGGCCATTGGGTGCTCAGGGTCCACTGCTGCTAGACCCACTCTGTGGCATGGCACAGCCCTGGCCATCTCAGACCCAGCGCCACCCTGACTGCTTCCACCCC
>NW_017728943.1:79750488-79776046 GCF_001723895.1 Crocodylus porosus
GCACCCCCCCAGCAGCCACAGCCATTGGGCACTCAGGATCCGCTGCTGCCAGATCTCCTTTCTGCTGCGGCAGCAGTAGGCCACTTGGTCTGTTACACGGGGGCAGGTCCTGCCTCCACAGAAACAGCCCCACCTGACAATGCATAGGGCCCGTGGAGGCAAGACCCAGCCCAGCACCACACGCAGTGCCTGCAAGTGGCCCTGGGTCCTAGGTGACAGCCCGAGTGGCCCAGTGCTGCCTGAAGGCGCACAGCCCCATGCTGAGCCAGGCTGGGCCTGCTACAAGTGCACAGGCAGCACTGGGTCTGAGGCGGTCCCCAACCAGCCCTCCCCACCCATGCACAGCCCCCCCACACATCCCTTATTCCCTACTTACCAGGGACAGCATGTGGATCATGCTGCAGCCTTGCATCACTCCTGCTTGCCCCCCCCACATGTGATTGCAGCATGCTGGGACAGCAGGGGAGACTATAGAGATGCTCAGGCTGGATGCCAGAACATCTCTGGAGGTCCAAGCCCTGACTTGCCTTGGGGCACGTTAGGGAGATGTGCCCTGCATCGCTTTTTCCCAGGGTGTTTTATTTTGATACCTGGAAATCCAGGTATCAAATTTAGAGCCTGTGCTGCAAATATGCAGTACGGGCAACATTTTTTTGTTCTAGTGTGCCTCTTGTGGCTTCTCAAACTGTTTTGAGACTCCGCAAGAGGCATGTGTACGCTTATCTGGATGTGCCCAAAATGTCTGGAATTGAGGTGCCTAAGCCCAAGAGAGCAATTCACAGAAAACCACTTAACTCCTTTGGGCCCCAAACCCCATTATGTATTGAAATTTTAACCAGAAGACTTAATTAGGTGCTCGCATTTCTGCAGCTGCATATCCAGCAGTGCTTCTGTATTGTCACCTCTGCATCACAGCACGTACTTCAAAACTAAGGCCATTTGGGGTTCACAAACGAGGCATTGTTGTATCAGAGCTTGGAGGGAGACCTTTATTGTACCAGCCATTTTCCAGAATCAGTGTCCACACATGGAGTTATTCAGGAATAGCAACTTCATATTAGACAAGCCCTAAATAAATTGTAAGTATTCAGGGAAAAGTCCCAATAGAATAGTGAGTCTTGAAGTACCTGTGCACATCCCAGCATCTTCTCCTATGTATCGTTTTAATACAGGTAACCCTTGCCGTTCGTGGGGGATACATTCTTGGATGCCCTGCGAATGGTGAAATCTGCGAATAAGGCACTGCGTTCATGAATGCCATCTGCATTCATGAAGTCAGTGCCGCCAGCGGCTTGGGGGTGGGGCACGGATGCTTTGGCAATGGCAGAGCCCGGCGGCAGCTCCCGAGGAGCTCCTTTAAGTGTATTACAATACAGGTTTGGCATTCGTGAATACAGGCAATCCTTGGACTTATGCCACTATTGGTTCCTGAAAACTGCGTTGTAAGTTGAAATGTTATAACTTGGAACCAATTTTCTTGTAAGAAACAATGTTATAAATGGGGGATTGGTTCTGAACCAAGGCCCAATACCCTATTTTCACCAGAAATACCCCAGAATTTATATTCAATCAATTATAGATGAGTAATGTAGCTACATTAATGTATTTATATTGTAAATAGCAATTGTATTGATTTTGAAGGACTTCTTTGAGGTGACTTTGCTGGACTTTTTGAAGGGTTCTTGGCTGGAGTCTTCTCAGGAGTCTTGACTGCAGGTTTTTCTGGAGTCTTGTCTGCTTTCTTAAAGAAAGTGTCCCAGTAACTTTGGACAGATGTTCTCCAGGGAAATGGGCAATGGAGTGAACTTGTTCGCTGGCATGGCGTTGCATCATATCAAGCCTTGTAAAGTCAAAACTGATGTCAAAGTTGAAACAGGGTGTCAATTTATAAACCTTGCAAGTGCAAAACATTGTAACTTGAAACATTGTAAATCGAGGACTGCCTGTATTTGAAACCCTGAATGCCGAGCCTGCAAATAGTGAGGGTTTCCTGTACTGTAAGATCAAAGGAACATTCTGCCAAAATAAATGGCAATGAGATTAAAATTGATTTAAAAAGAAATCTCACAATGCAAAATGTGAACTTTTAAAAATAGTTCCTCAGTCAGATAGAAGATCTATACATTAGAAGGTTGTAAGATAAATATTCCTATCCCAGTTCTGTATGAATGTATATTAATTCAGTTATAAACATCTCTCTCAAACTTGTTGTAACATTAAAGTATTCATTAATCATTAACAAAAATAATTCAGAAGGTCAACTTTTAAGACCTAAGGCTTTCTTAAATTGCAATAAAGAAAGCTTTTATTTGCTACTTAGAAGTAGGTCCTATAGCTTCTGTGCTGCCCTTTTCCTTTTTTCCTGGTACTGATAGTACTTCTGTGAACTAAAGAACTGTTTTGGCTTTCTAAGTTTTTTGGGCTGGCCATGTGACCCAGCAGAGATTGGAAGACTTGGCACAGCTGTTATCATTCTAATCTTTAAAAAGCCGGATTTAGCAGTAGTCCTTTGGGATGAATTCAGTTCATTGTTTACAAAGGTAGATGCTCTGAAGTACTGTATAAAGCTGTGACTTATTGATTTGCTTCTCCTAAAACTCAGTCTTTTAACCTGATCCATAGTTTTTCTTATACTACGCAGTGCATACATTTTATGTACCTCTTTTAATTAACAAGGGAGGCATTATAACACTTAAAAATAAAAGGAATGTTCTGTAGTTTAAAGACATTATTTCCGTTCAAGTCCTACATGTACAATGTTTCAAGTGAAGACTAGGAAAGCTTTATCTTGTTAGTTGATCATAAGAGACATTGGAGTGAGCTCTGTAATGGATCAATAGAATTATGCAGGGAATTTTGACATCTGTGAGGACTTTACTGGAGAGTCTAGATTTTTTGTGAGGCTTCATTTTTCATAGATGTACAATTTGGGTATATTGTTTTAATTTCCTACACAATTTGACCTTGTTTTCCCAGATAAAAAAATATAAATGATTTTGCAGTGGAATTGCGCTTGGAGGCAAAACTAATTGCATTTGTTTATTATTATCCCCAAAGCAAGCATTACAAACCCCAGACATTTGGAATTTTAACTTAACCCTTTGAAAAATCCAACTATATTAATATATGAAAATGCAGTAGCAAGGCACCTAAAAGCTTGGGACAGAAATTACCAGTGTGAGTGATAGGAAACTGGTTCACATGTGTAACACAACAGAAGGTCAGTGCACATAAACTGTTTTCAAAATGGCCAAGAGCTGGTCTTAAACTACAACACTGGATGGATGTAGTTACAGACTTAAGTGATACTTAAGTTAAATCAATTTATTGAACTTCTGTCCCAGAGCCCCTCCAAATTCAAGTTAACTTAGTGCCCCATCATCCCAGGATGCTTTGCACCTCCTTGCAAATCCACCCTCGCAGGGTAGGTAGACTAGGCTTGGCCCAACCTGTCTGTTCTAGCAAAGCAGGGTGGCACGCTCTGGCTTTTGGCCTGAGCCGCTGCAGGCATGTGGCTGCATTGCTGGAATCAGAAGTGAATGACTGTTCACTTGCTTAGCGGTTCGAGCTATCTAGTTTAGACTAACCTGCAAAGATTGAATCAATCTAGCCTCAGGCTTTTGACTGTCTGTATATAGCCAGACTTTCTTGCATGGTCATGGCATGCAATAACTGTATTATTATGCATTAGTAATATTAGTCTGTTCTGTGCCAAAACCCTGATTTTAAAAGCTGTTTTTGAAAAATATATTTTTCTATGATATCAGAGGAAAAGACAAGTTTGTGGAGGTAAATGAGTGTCTTCAGCATTAAGATGATGGTCTGGTAAAGTATGTGAATGGACTTCTTATTGCTGCACATTAAGTATATTTTAAGATGGTGATCTTGCTTGGTGTGCTTTCATAAGTAAAGGCACCTGACTGTGTGTGGGAAAGTAATGTATACATGTGCACTTGTAGCCATCACTTTCTATTTACATTAGACCTCTCTTGAAAAGGACAAGGTGAAGGAGAAAAGCAATTTAAAATATTTTGGTAAAAAAAAACTGATTAGGAAGCCTGAATAGATTGGAAGACTAGAAGAAATTATTGCTGATGATTTCAATTTCTAGTAAATTACAAAGCATACATAACTGGCTGTAAAGAGAGATGATTTCCTGTGCCATACTTCATTCTGCCTTCCCAGATAAGTGTGTAAATGAAAGGGAAACGAATTGTTTTAACATGGCAAATCTATACTATTTTTATAGGGTGAAAACGAACAAATTTGAAATAATTCACTCTTGGCTGAAACTAAAAACTATAAATGTATTTTATCCCTTGCTGTGAATTGACATACTGTAGATGAATAATAAGAGAATGTTTCTTGTATCATCAACAGAAGTCAAGAACATATTCATGAATACTAAATTATAGTCAAGAACAGAAATGCACATCATTTTCATATAATTCACATAGAAGAGTATGGAATTCATCATTTTCCTAGAAACTACTGTTTACTGCAACATAACTTATTTTCCAGGTGACTTAAACCTCTTTGTCCCTCTTCATAGTGGGAAATTTGTAGTCTCTTTCAGAGTCCTTATGCATTTCTTGATCAGTACAAAGATATTGAAGACTTTTGCAACACTGTTCCTCAATATGAGCATTCCGTGAGTGGTATAGAGTCACCAGTCCTGTCCACTCATAGCCCTTTGTGGGGCATCAGGCTGCTTACGATAAGGAAGCGTGGCTGGAACCTTATATATTTGGTACTTCCCAAATGAATGACAGTCCCTGGGAGTTTAACAAAGAATCAGAGAGCTCTAAATGACAGGAATTACACAATTCCATTCTAAGGCCAAATGTATGACTCTAGGCTCATGATGTTATTACTAGTGGTACTTTTCCCATTTTGGAAGTCCTTGCTTTTGTACTAGTTGTCATCTGCAGCCCTTTCTATTCAGTAGTATGGTGGCAATGAGGGTTAAATGGTATTAGCTGAGCTGGCAGTTTCAAGAGAGAAATTTCAGAAGCTTAAGTCTTTCAGTCTTTGAGGTGAGCATGGAGAGACCAAATGGAAAGAAACTGTTGTCTGGACATTGGGCTCATCGTCAACACTTTTCAGTTCAAATTATTTTCTTAGTTGAAAAAAGATGCATTATGTTTTGTGGCAGTTAGCAGACTTAATTTGGATCTGAAATCACAGTGCAGGAAAGACAGTTGGTAAATAAGAAGTTACCACAAAATTGATTGAGCATTTCATTTATAATGGTAAGCTATTCAGTGAATACCATCTCTGCAAAAACTCTACATTTTTTCAGTAGATATTTTCCAGGATTACTTTATTTAAAATATCAAGTAAAATGCAAACTGCATATCACCCCCAAGTTGCTCATTTATTATATCAACTTAAGTAACTGTTGGGCCTCTGATTATATTTTGAATGTCCTATAGTTTTTTATATTACAAGGTTGCTGCAATTTAACATACGGACATCTTTGTGCCAGTGAGTTGTCTGTTTTTGATCAGCTGATCAAGCATTCACAGAACACAAGTAGAAAGTCATTTTCAAAATAATTGTTTTCTTAAATTGTATTAATGAAAAATAAATTCAGCTTCAAGGGAAATATAGCCTTGGAAACATTGTTAAAATATAAAAAAGTAAGTTTTCCTTGGCTTTATGATATTTAAAAATTTAAAATCAGTAATTTTCTTTTTTAGAAGTTGAGAAAGAGATTTAGGAACTGAAAAATATTTATAATATTTTTAGTGAAATCTAAGTTTTGTACTCCTTGAAACTGTCCTCCTAAATTCACAACTTATGTATTTACACGGTAGCTTCATGATCTAGCTTATATCTAATCATCATGTTGCAAAAAACCTGACTTTATTTATACTCTTATGTGTTGCCGAAAAAGGAAAGCTTCCAATATGAAAATGATATGCTCATTAAATCAGTTTCTTAAGTGTAAGTGGGAGGAATTGCTATCGATCTAATAGATTTAATAGTTCATATACAGAGCCTGTGGAAAAGAAGTAATATTTTGCAGCTGAATAACTACAGATTAATCCTTCAGACAGAATTCTAAAAGCATCTGTAAAACTGGAAAATTACTTTTTTTTTCTTTTTTTCAGGCATAACAGGGCTAAATGTATTTTCAGAAGATCTTCGTTCACAAAGCTAAAATGAATAAAAAATATATATATTTGTATAAGCAGTTAAATTAAAACTGCGGAAAACGAAATAAAAAACATAGTGTCCTAAAAGAGATTTTTCTTAGTGTTTGCTTTTGCCACACTGCCAGAAGTGGTTGTGGTACTTAAGGGTAAGTGGAAGTCACCAAAGGAAGCAGTTGCTATGGAGAGCACTTTTATATGAAGGTTTATATAGCCAGAGTGAACACATCTTTTTCCATATCTGTTTCCAGTGACAGTTGTAAGGGACAAAGTTCATTTGCATATTCTTTTTACTTCTTTGCCAAGCTCAGACTTCCTTATCACAGTTCTTGGTTTTTACAGGGAAAGCTAAATAGGGCTTCCTGTAGAGTCTATGCCATTGGAGGCATTGGCTCAGGTAGTTTGCTTGACGGTAATGTCCGTCTCTCATGCTCTCCCGACCTTTTGAAGGACTGTGCATTTGTGTTGGCTTTGTGATTAGCTTGATTTGTGGAACAGAAGGGTCATTCACAACTATTAGAGTTCTTCAGTTGTTAATGAACTGTCTCATTAATTTTAGTTTCATTGAAGCTGCATAAAAATAACCTGCATGTTACCAAATGTTAGATGAAGATAAAGATAGAATAGCTTAACATGACTCATTTCCCAAGTATTGTGAGGCTTGTCTTGACATAAAAAGATGATGTGTAAATTGGCATGAGAATAGAGAATGAACATTTTGTAACTTATACTTGTCACGCAAATGAGAAACAAATGTGAATATGTAAATCAGACACCCATTCAAACAGGTTAACTTTTTCATTAAGTTTGCACAATGCAAAAATATTTTGCGCAGGTGTACATCATGTTTAAAGCATGACTTCCACCATAACAGACATGGATTTAAATTATTCTGGTACTTGTATATAAAACCAAAATCATCATGTCATTGTCTTGTGCCATGCTTTTCTTGGGGGACTGTTAGTTGTACATGGGTGGATTAATCTGAGAGCTGTGAAGCTAACATTTCTGAATGGATGGCTAAAATAGATAATGAATTGCAATAGTAGAATGACCGTATGATATAAAAGAACAGATCAGGAAACTTCCTGATATTCATGAATCAGTGTTGTGTTGTACTTTGACTGGAAGACTTTTTTTTAAGGGTAAACATGTTCTGTGAATTTAACTGTCAGAAACGCATGCCCTACCATAGCTGGAGTTTTGATGAAGGAGCGTCTTTCCTTTACCAGCTTAAAAATATACTGCTTCCAGGGCTGCTGACAATAGATCACATGTAAGCACTGAGGAAAATTCACCCCAAACCTCTTTGACTATGAAAGGGTGAAGGATTAGTGGTAACCTAATGAATAATAATACACGTCACTCTGGGGTACCTAACATTTGCTGGCTTTATCAAGGTCTTGGGTTTTGGTTTGTCAAAAAAATCACATGATAGAACATGTACTTGCATTTTGATATGGCACTAAACTAGACTTTTTCTGGGCTCTCTTCTCCAGTTTGGATTTAATCTGGTGGCAATTTTAGATCCACTTTGTAGACAGTTTGCCCCCTACTAGAGAATATCTTGATGGTCATGATTTATTTGAGGCCTTTTCTCAGGTACAACAAATTATAAATTCCTTAAAAATTCTATGACTTCCAGCCTCTTCCTAGGCTAAGAGGTATTCACAGGAATTTGGACAGCCAGCTAAACTCTGTGAAGGTAAGCCTTGATGTAGCAACTTGTTAGGTAGCTGTACAAATTGAGAATAATAGATAAAAGTGGATTGCCAACAGGAATTGGAGGGAGTTGTCCCCCCCAGTGTAGAACATTATGTTAATATTGCAAGGCAGTTATGGGCGGTGGGAGAGGAGGTGGTTACATTTGAACAAGAAATGAAATGATCATGCTATCTATATTGTATCTGAGCTTGTTTTTCAGATCATTTTAAAATTTTTTGGAGGATGAGTTTAAAATAGTATATAAATGTAAGGTAATGCAACTCCTATCCAGCTCACCCTGACTCATGCTTAAAATTACTATAAGAAAATCAGCACATCATTTTTGGTTTAAAGGTGATCTGCAAAGTTCTGTTCACTTTTGCATCACTCAGCACACTGAGCTTAAGAGAAGTAAAAAAAAAATTAAAATTAAAATAGACTTCTCAGATTCATAGATTTTTACCTGATGCAGCAAAAGAATAACTGCATTCTCGATGGTTCTCTCCAGCATGTTTATGTGGACCTTAGTTTTGGAGAATGGGAAAGCTGGGGCACAAAAATAGGCAGTAGTGCTGACTTTTAACCACAGAGTTAGAGGGAGTTGGTGGAAACTTAGAGATATTCACAGAGACAAAGGGAGGTTGGGTAGGAGAAGGAGGAGGAGACATGTTTTTTTTTTTATGGAGAAGTCCTTTCCTTTTGAAGAAAGAACTCAAGGATGAAACAAAGCTCTCTGAAGGAAAAAAAAAAGAGGCTGCATAATTCCGTATTGTAAAATTACCCTTTGAACTATATATCTAGTGACATTTAGGGATTTCTGATGACAAAATATATTTATTAGGGATTATGTCACCTTCTAGCCTATGTTGAGATTAAATATCTTACAGTCTGGGCCATTTGGCTGCTTAGGTAAGAATGACAGTATTGTCTTGATAAACCTGAGGAGATTATATGCATTTCTGGTGGGGATATTGGTCTGTGGAAGTTGTAGCCTTATAGGACTGGAAATTTAATGGAAACCTATTGCAATGGGAGAGTTGATATTCAGCTAAACAGAAGTGAAGAGTGGTAATAGTGCAAGGGGAGGAGTGAGAAATTAAATGGTATCTTTTTAGAAGTCTGCCTTATTGCTGCCTGCATTGGTCCTCTGGGATTTTTCTACTGAGTGCAAGAAAATCAGACAGCACTTCTTGAAAAACCCCAAATGAAATTACTGCCATAAATTTTGATTTTTCTCATGGTATAAAAACCTTAATTTAGATGGGGAGGGTTTATTACCAATGTTTTCTTGGCATGGCTAAGTTCAATTAATTTCAGATGACAACCTCCAGGGTTCTTTAGCTCATTCACGCTCTCTCTCTCTCGCTCTCTCTTTCGTTTCCTTTTTCCCAATATGTGGAAAGTACAATTTGTTATTGGTTTGCCTTTTGGCTCTAGAGACCTCATTAAGGGCTCAGGAAAGGGTTTCTATCTCTTTCTCTGACACCTTTCTGTTTTCTGCTGAAGTTGGGCCATTTGCATTGTCACATGGAAAGGAGTATAGGGGCTAGAGGATAAAAACTGTTGTGTTTTATAGTGCTTGCCTATTGATGGAAAATGACTATGGCAAATTAAAAGTCGCTACCCTTTAAGCTCCAGTGTTATTCTAAAATATACAGTGCAGGAGAATAGACTCTGAGAGGAATCTAAACACATTTAGACAGGAAAACTGATGTAGTTTTTGTGATTCTGACAGTTCATAAGTACCGTATCAATTTGTTTGATAGAAGAGAAAAGATACCAACAAAGCATTTACTCAGACTTCTGAGATATCACATACTGCTCTTTTGGATTCTTTCTCCTATCAAAATACTTCCTGCAATCAGGGAAAGCGGTGTGGGATTTTTTAGTCTACTCAGTAACACAAGGTACATCATAATGTCACTATAGGAGAGTTGCAAGGCACACTTCAGTGTGCACAGTATGTTTCTACAGCAGCTGTGCATGTGCAAATTTATTTTATTTCCTGATAAAACTGAAACTTTTAAATAAAGGCATGATCAAAACCTTACTGGCATAATATTCTGCATTGTGAGCAGTAGAGAGAGGAACTCCCCTGATAACTCATGAGCCTTTGATCCACAAGTACACGAAGGCCAGGAAGAAGCATTCGTTTCTAACAGTTGAAATTTCTGAGGTATTTTTCCTGTGAGGAAAAACTTACTAGAGGTGCACCAGTAAAGATGTTTTGGGCCTATACTGATAGCTGATTTATTGACCAGCCATATTGGCCGATACCAACGTGATTGCCGCTATGCAGCCTGGCAGTGTGGAGAGCAGCATCTGGCTGGTAAGTCTGCGGGGGGGGAATTGAGGCCCCCATGGTGAGGGAGAAAATGGGGTTGGGGCTGGGGCTAGGACAGGGGCAGGCGCTACCCTGCTGGGGCGGAGCAAGAGATGGAGCCACAGGCAGCTCATCTGGGGGGCTTTGGGAGTGGGGCAGGGGGGCAGCTCCCATTGCTGCCCACACCCTGGGGGGGGAGCATGGGAGGCATGTGCCCTTTGGATTTGTGTGTAGGGCAAGGGCGGGCTGCCCACTGCATGCTCTGGGCCAGGGACTGTGCCAGCCTCTTACCAGCAGGCACTGGGCCAAGGCTGTGCTTGTGGTGGGTAGTGGCAGCTTTGGGAGGGAGGGCTACAGGGAACTACAGCCACCCTAAAATATGCCATTGCCATCCCAAAGCCCCCTTCCAGCACTGCCCCCGCCCATCCTGAGCACAGTCCCGGCCCAGCCCCCTGCCGGGAAGAAGCCAGTGCAGCTCTAGCCCCAAGCACGCAGCAGACAATCCACCCTCACTCCAAACACAGATCCAGAGAGCATATATTTCCCCATTTCTCCCCCACAGGTGTGCACAGGGTGGAGAGCCAGCCCTGCATGCCCCTGGACAAGCCACCCACAGCTCTGTCCCATGCCCTACCCCAACTGGACAGCACCTGCCCCTGTCCCAGCCTCACTCCCTCCTTCCCTTCCCTTGGATGCTTTGATCAGACCCCTTCCCTCCCATAGACTTACTGGCAGGACGCTGCTCTCCATGCTGCCAGGGGGTACTCCTGGCTGTATGCATACTGCGGCTGTGCACATGCATGTGACATTTATTGGCAACGATATCGGCCACATCAACCAAAAAAAGCCAGTTGCTGATAATGTCAATTTTCCTTTTATTGGTGCCGATAGGATATGGACTGTTCTATCAGTGCTTCTCTAATAACCTGTACGCTTCTACTGGAAGAGTGGTGATTCTCCCAGCAGAAACATAATGCCTGTATATGACCTAGGAAAACATCTCCTGAAACATGGTTAGCATTTCTCCCTCAATTCACTTAATTTGCTGTGGAGCACCTAATACTGCTCAGTGTGAGGCCCCTGGCACACATTCATTTAGTGAAATCTAATCCCCAAACCTATTAATTGATCCTGCTGCTTCCATGGGTTCTCTGGGACCTTAAAGGGGGTGTGCAGCTGGGATGCGGAGAATCCAAATGAATGGATCAGTGTCATCCTGGTGAGATGTGGGCAGTGGCATGCCCCAGGGATTGGTACTTGGCCCAGTGCTGTTCAACATCTTCAGTGACTTGGATGAGGGAGTGAAAAGCCTATTGGCCAAGTTCGCAGGCGACACCAAGACATGGGGTTCTGTGGACACACCCACAGATAGGTCTGCTTGTATCTGCAGCCTAGACAGGCTGGCATGTTGGGCAGAACAGAACCAGATGAGATTCACCATAGAGAAATGCAGAGTGCTGCATCTGGAAGGAAGAACCCCCAGCACACCTACAGGCTGGACGTTGCTAACCTGACCAGCACTGCAAATGAAAGGGATCTGGGGGTAACAGTAGACCCCACCGTGAATATGAGCTGGCAGTGTGACGCAGTAGCTGCTAGGGCCAATAAAATTCTGGTATGCATCAATCGATGCATCTTCAGTAAAACCCAAAAAGTGATTCTCCCGCTTTACTCAGCTGGAGTATTGCATCCAGTTCTGGATGCTGCACTTCAGCAAGGACTTGCTAAAGCTCGAGAGGGTCCAGAGAAGGGCCACCCATAAGATCAGAGACTTGCATAGCAAGTCATATGAGGAGAGGCTGAGGGATCTCGGACTCTTCAGCCTAGAGAAAAGAAGGCTGAGAGGGGACCTGATTGCAGCTTACCACTAGATCAGAGGCATGCATCCAGGGCTTGGTGAATGACTGTTCACCAGGACATCCTGGAGGAAAACTAGAAACAACTGCCACAGAAGATAGTTTCAGCCTGAAACTTAGGAAAAACTTCTTCACAACTAGGGTGTCCAGACTATGGAACAAGCTCCCCCCCAGAGGTGGTACAATCATCTACCTTATCAAGAGGATACTGGATGGTCACCTGACCCCAGATGTCTTTCTTGCTCATGCAAGGGACTGGACCCGATGATCCTTTGGGGTCCCTTCCAGTCCTATGATTCCAGCTGCAGGGACTCTTCAGCTTGGAAAAACGCTGGCTCAGGGAGGACCTGGTGGCTGCCTACATGTAGATAGGGGTGTACATCAGGATCTGGGGGAATGCCTGTTCATCAGAGCGCCCCAAGAGAAGACAAGGGCAAACGTTCGCAAACTAATCTGACACCATTTCAGGCTGGACATAAGGAAGAACTTCTTTACTGTCTGAACCCCAAGGCCTGGAACAGACTGCCACCAGAGGTGGTGCAAGCACCTCCTCTGGACTCCTTTAAGAGGCATTTGGACGTTTACCTTGCTGGGATCCTTTGACCCCAGCTGACTTCCCGTCCCTGGGGCAGGGGGCTGGACTTGATGATCTTCCAAGGTCCCTTCCAGCCCTAATGTCTATGAACTCTATGAGTCCAGGGTTCAGTGAGCTTGAGATTAGGGAGGTGCTCCTTGATCTTGTGCTCATTGTCCCTCTCTGCCCCCGTCATCTGCCTCCAGGAATCAAGCAGGATGCCAGGTCCAGGACCTAGTGCAAGCCCCAGCCCAATCCCCCAAACTGGAGTAGGGTATGGCTGTGTCCTGGACCCTGGAGTTGAGTATTGGGATCTCTTGTGGGTCAGCCTTGACATGCCACATATTTAGTTTACATGTGATACAAATGAAGCACAGAGATATTATCCATTATATGTAGAATATCCTTGTGGCTTGTTTGCTATATTATCATGCCATACATTGGCTTTAATGTGTGGCTTGGTTACTATTTATGGTGCAATTAATACCTCAGTCATGTCCCAGCTGTAATGTGCACAGAGGCCCAAGAAATGCGTCTGGTCTTTTTGGTGATGGAAAAGGAGAGGAAGTCTGAGTTTTGTGCTCCTTCTTTCCCCTGTGTGCTTGCACAGAGTTAAATACATTCTGACTCTAAGGTACTTTGGAAAATAACGAGTCATTTACTTCATTTGTAAAATTAACTTGAAATGTTATTTTCTCGAAAAAGTAAAGTTACTTTCCCTGTTGATGTTCTGGCAAATGGAATTAAATGTGTACTCACTGGGGACAAGCCCGCATATGGGTAAGGTCTGATTTAAACCGCTTTTTATGAATGTTTCCATTGCAGAGAGAGTGCCAGCATATTTCAGAAGGAACTAGAACATTTAAATAGAACCAAGGTTTGGCATAATGTATACAGTTAATTATCCACCTGCTGCGTGAATTTTTCCCTCCTCTGTAATATTTTCTGGTGAAAGTGAATGGTTTTTATCCAATGCGCAGTAGGCTGAACTTTTCAACAATATCTTCATTGAGAACATAAGGGAATATATAAGGCTTTTCAGAATGTTCTTAAGAAGATTAAATAAAAACTTCTTGAAAATGTACGCTGCACCTATTTTTGCTTTGCATTCAATATTGATTTACTATTTAACTTGGCTCCTCCAAAGACTATTCAGTAGTATTAGGGATTTTGTTTTTCCTTAATGAATGCAATTAGGGAAGAAGTTGTTTTGGTAGGTACTCTGTCTTTACTCTGTTTGAAAAGTGAGGGTTCAGATGGGAAGATAGACTCAGAAGTCCCATGTGGCACACCCTTTTAAATACAGTAGAATACAAAGTGCAGCAAAAATGATGCTGAAGAAGTGTGTGTAGGGCAGGCTTACTAGACCATGCCATGCTGTCTTTCCGGAAGTGATTTTAAGATTCATAATCTCTTAAGGTTTGTGAAAAGAGTAATTACTCAAGAAGTGCAAACACTGTGATATATCACAAAGTGGCAATTGATATCATCATTGCTGAAATGATAGATCTGTAGTGGTTTCATCTCTTCTGATACACACACATTGATGTTTTGGTCTATATTACAAATTGGTAGATCTGTGATGATTGCAGTACGTTTATCTTAATTGCAGAATATTTTCCAGCAATCTCTGCAAATCTAACTGAAAATGTGGTGGTTTTTTTCTTTTATGACCTTCTGCTATTTATAGGCTCCTGCCACATGCTATGCTTATGGCATGATTAATCATTAACCAGTTAATCACATCTTACATTTATAACCTGGCCACACATTAAATCAATTAATAGTGTCCTAAAACAAGGATTAAGCCAAAAAGTTATTCTACAAAAAAAAAATGTGTAGTAACTTTGTGGCTCCTAAGACACTATTAATTGGATGTGTGGCCAGGTGTGCCCTTGGTACAATCCCGGGCTCCCCCTTCCTGGGAAGTAAGGCATGGTAGGATCTGATGCGTGATCCCACAACCATGCCTCTTACCATGCATATGTGGCATGACTGGAAGCATAATGGTGTGGATCTTGCACCAGATCCCATTGTACCTTTACCTGCATGTCTGGGAGGGCCTTTAGATTAAGTAAGTAATTCTTGTTTAAGAACAAAAATATTCCTCCAAAGCTGCTCTGATCTGTGATTTCACGTAGTTATCCCGAGTACTGTGCACAGTTGCTGTTCAGCCTCTTTCATGGCCATTCGCAACTGATATATTCCAGTATCTGATGTCCTCTTGTTTATTCTGTTACATATGGAATGAAAATGCTGATGCCCTGTAAAGGTCCCTGCTGTTCTTTAGGGGTCAATACTCCCATCCATCTATGCAAATAAAATATAGGGGTATAAAAATGGGTGCAGATGAGTTGGGGAGTATGTAAACTGGTGATACTCAGCCCGGATGCCATAACAGCCTTTAAAAGGTGTCACTGCAAGGGGGAAGATCAGCTTGAGGAGATAGGTGCAGGCTCCTCCCTTCCAGTTGCTCCTCCTCCCCCCATTAACTGCCAAGCAGGCTTTTCCTCCCCAGCTCTTTCAAGCAAGAAAATGCTATAAAAATAGCTTGGTTTTTGAAATAGGGTGCTGCTCAATTTACAAAAGTTATGCGGGGGGTGCCTCAAGTCTAAAATGGTTGAAAACCACTGGTGTAAAGGGAGGGAAGAACCAAGAGCTGTTGGTAAACAGCTGTAAGAGAAGTATCTGGTAATGGTACAGATTCAGATGTAGCCCTTCTGCCAGGGTAGAGAAAGGTCAATGATCAGGGGGTGGGAAAAGATGTCCTTATAAATACCCAGACTCCTCAGCCTTGATCAGCCACACGTGTTCCCCTTCCATAGCTCCTAGGGTGAGCATTATTAGAGAACCCTTGAGACAAATCTTTGTCTGGATCTTTGGGAACGTTGTTCTTTTCCTGTATGGTTGTATGCCTTACTCTTAAAATTCTGATTTAAGATAAATTGTCTTGATCCCATTACATGACACAAATCTATATTTGCATCTTTATATGTAATTTTTTTGACAAAGTGCAGACAGATTTCCACTAAGGATACAGTGTTTTGGCATGCCATATAATTATGGCGCTTGATATATACAGAAAAGTGAAGACTAATGATGGGTTGCATAAGTTGTGTAATTGTAATCTTATGTACATGGAAAAACCATATATTGTATAATAATCCAGTCACTACAAAAATACTGTTTTCTAGCATTTAAATTTTGAAGCCACCATATCAGTACTACTAAAAATAGAGTGAAATATTTTATTTCTTGGTTGATTGTCATAATGGCATTTCAAAGCAATGTGCATTTACTTCCAGTATGTGATTCTTGTAAAGGATATGTTCAGAGAATGTATGACTCTTGGCAATGTACTTGGAAGGTTTTCTTTATCTCAGGTTTGTATCCTTTTGGTGTTTTCTTGACAATACAGCTTTAAAATGAAATAACAGTTTCTGTTACTAAATCTTTCTTTATTTTAACTGTGTTGGGGGACAGGTATGCTCCTGATATCAGGTATTTTATTAATTAAACATACTAGAAGAAATACTTTAAATGGCTGGAAAGCGGTAAGGTATGAAATAAAGTAGCTTTACAAAATCATCATGAAAATTTATCATCCTTATTATAAAACTTACTTATTTGCCCTTATACTGTGTTTATAATTAAACCCAATAATTTTCTTGTCCACCAAAAAGTTACTTGTTTCAGGCATCCAGAATTTTGCTCGGTTTAGTCAAAGTTACACTAAAAATTAGGATTTTTTTTTAACCCTAAACTTCTCATCATAATTACAGATCTGAGTTATCCTATTTTGTGATGATTCATTACATAATTGGTAACGGATGTTCCTTTTCAAGGGCAGTAGAGTTGTAGATTGAAAGGAACAAGACAATTAATTTTATAATTGTAGTAATTATATTTGATCTTGTTTTTGAAAGAAGTATGGCATTTTACTAGTTTGGCCTATATTTTAATGGGGGAGCTGAATGGTAGAAACCATGTTCTCTGTTGTTTGTTTTTGTTTCTTTTAACTCAGGCACTGATTTGAAGATAAATAGATACTTTTGGATTCTTTACATAAACCAGAAAATAAACTTTTTTCCAGTTTCATACCTTCCTGTTGCCTCATTTTATCATGGTTGGGAAACGGTTTGGGTATGCATATGTGGAACAAGACCAGGGCTTTCTTTTTTTTTTTTTTTTAAAAGGAAAAATACTAATTTTTATCAACTTCTTCCTAGCACTTGGAACATTTTCAAGTAGATAAAGGAATGTGTTATGTTTTTATACAAGAAGCTGGATAAATGATCTAAAACTGTGTGTGTATCATGTCTCAAGGCTGTACTTGGATACTTAATCACATGGCTAAGCTCTTATCCAACCCTTTACCATATTCAGCATCATTTAGATTGCATTGTCTGTGTATCGGAAGGAAATGTACCTGTCTTCATCTCTTTTCAAATGGTTGAGGGAGTGTGGAAATGCTAAACAAATTATGCCAAGTCAGGTGTGGGTAGAAAGGACTTACCGTATGTCAAATGACCTGTGATAACTGTTTTGTGTGTTTATTTTACTACACAGTAAGTGGAAGTTAATCTGGAGCATGTAGCCATGAATGAAACAACTCTTAAATTACTGCATTTTAATTTCTACTTACTGTAGGATAGAACAGAAACAGAAAACATATCATGGATAAGATGACATGCTGTAGGCTTCCCTTTAATTTAGTGTAATTATTTGCAAGTCCATACCCTTGTACGTATATGATTTGTGCTTGAAGATAAGAGATGTAAACTCAGATCACAGCACAAATCCTTTCTCCTCTGAAAGTCATTCTAGGCTTGAAAAGAAATTAAGTTCATCCTTGTAAAAATAAATAGCCAGCATTCTTTTAAACATGTAGGAAGATTTATAGGAATTTTTGCCAAAGATGACATCTGTACATAGGGAAAATGTGCTTGGAATCAATCATTTCAAGAAGTGCACTTGGCAGACTTAAAAAGAGGAAGTCTCTTCCTGTGTATAGTAAATATATTTTCCTGTGTTCCCAGAGAGTGAATAGCATATTCTGAGTACTACTACTTTAATAGAAAAGGTTAATTCAGAATATATTTTCAAAGTTAATAAATCACAATTTCACTTCAGTGTTTGGTTGTTTTAAATGTCTTTGACCACTAGAAAGCACTGTGAACCTGCTAAACCCTTCTTACTCAAGAACAGAAATTCTCCAATCTCTTCATTCCATGTTCACTGTAAACAGATAAATGATTTATATTCTTATAATACCAAATCAGTTCATACTTAACGTGCTGCCTTTAATGGTAGAAGCATGTTTGAATGACAGTAATGGCTTCATTGGAAGCTATTTAAATGTTTAATGTTGTATAATTTACGCCAATGTGGATAAGCCTTTATTTAACTAGATCAAAATAATATACTGTTAACATTGTTTGTAGCATTAATTAATGTGGTTAATTTAACTTAAAACACCAAAGCCAATCTTCCTGGGTTTTATTCCATAATCGTGTTTTATAAGAGGTTATTTAGGAAGAAAGTCTAAAAGATAAACATGTTTTGAAGATTTTTTTTAATGAGTTTTTTCTTGTTGGATAAATTATTCTTTTCCTTCCCTTCACTTTTCCAAGTCCTTGCTGTGTTTGTAACTCATTCTGTTTCAGTAGACTGACAGCCACCATTTGAAGCAGACCTGATTTAACTTCAGATTGTCTTCCTGTTAAATCTCGGTTTTATAGAGCAATGCTGTAGACACTTTTGATCTTTGTGCCCCTTCTGACTTCTGTTGAGCCGTGCTGGTTAACATAACAAAATAGTGTAACTGTCAAACAAGGGGAATAAAGCTTTGACTTATCCAACAATGGCAGTTCTTAGACTCACTATCTTCAGTCCCAAAATGTGTTACCTCAGTGGCAGATCCTAGTGATCACAATCAGCCCTACTGCTGTATTTGTTAGAGAGGAAATGTAAACAAATGCAGTTTGCTGTGCAGTTTTCAAGGGTCTGGTTTCACCCTGTGATATAAAATGAATGATAGACAAGTAAGCATGATCTGTTACTGTATTATATTTGAAATGCAGTTGTTAACATTGTCTGTCGTTAACAAGAAGACCAGAGAAAGTATGGGTCCTTTACTGTATGGGGGAGGCAACCTAGTGACAGATGATATGGAAGAGGCTGAAGTGCTCAATGCCGTTTTCATTTCGGTCTTCACAGGCAAGGTCAGCTCCCAGACTACTGCACCTGGGGAAGAGATGAGCAGCCAACAGTGGTTAAAGAACAGGTTATGGGTTGTTTAGAAAAGCTGGACATATACAAGTCCATGGGGCTCGATGGATGCACTGGGGGGTGCTGAGGGAGTTGGCTGATGTGATGGCAGAGCCATTGACCATCATCTTGGAAAACTCGTGGCAGTTGGGAGAAGTTCTGGACAACTGGAAAAGGGTAAATATAGTGTATATATTTAAGAAAGAGAGAAAAGGGGGTCCAGGAACTACAGACTGGTCAGCTTCCTCTCAGTTGCTGGAAAAATCTGGGATCAGATCCTCAAGAAATCCATTTCAAAGCACTTGGACAAGATGATTAGGAGCAGTCGGCTTGGATTCACCAAGAGCAAGTTATGCCTGGCCAACCTGATGGCCTTCTATGATGAGGTGACTGGCTCTGTAGATATGGGGAGACCAGTGGATGTGGTAAACCTTGATTTTAGCAAGGCTTTTGATTTGATCTCCCACAACATTCTTGCAAACAAGCTAAGGAAGTATGAGTTGGATGAATGAACTATAGGATGGATAGAAAACTTGTTGGAGCATTGGGCTGAGAGGGTAGTAATCAATGGCTGGATGTCTAGTTGGCAGCCAGTATCAAGTGGAGTGCCCCAGAGGTCAGTTCTGGGGCTGTTTTTGTTCAGTATCTTCATCAGTGACCTGGAAGATAAGATGGACTGCACCTTCAGCAAGTTTGCAGATGAAATCAAGCTAGGAGAAGTAGCTGGAGGGTGGGGCTAGGATTTGGAGACATGGACAGATCTGAGGATTGGACCAACTGAGAGAAATCACATGAGGTTCAATAAGGACAAGTGCAAAATCCTGCATTTGGGATGGAACAGTCCTATGCACCAGTTCAGGCTGAGGACCAATTGGCTAAGCAGCAGTTCTGCAGAAATGAACCTAGGGTTACAGTGCACAATAAGTTGAATATGAACAAACAGTGTGCCTTTGTTGCCAAGAAGGCTAATGGCATACTGAGCAACATTAGTACAAATGTTGCCACCAGATCAAGGGAAGTGATTAATCCCCTCTATTTGGCATTTGGTGAGGCCATGTCTGGAGTACTGTGTCCAGTAGAGGGTAATGAAAATGGTGAGAGGGCTGGGGCACAACTTCTGAGAAAAGGCTAGGGAACTGGCTTTATTTAGACTGAGGCGGGATATAAGAATAATAATAGTCTGAAGGATAGTTCTAAAAAGGATGGAGCTAGACTGTGTTTTTAGTGGTGGTAGATGACAAAACAAAGAGCAATGGTCTCAAGTTGCAGCAGGGGAGGTTTAAGTTAGATATTGGGAAAAACCTTCTTTCTAGGAGGGTAGTAAAGCACTGGAACAAATTACCCAGAGAGGATTTGGAATCTCCAGGCTTGGCGGTTTTTAAGACCTGACTAGACAAAGCCTTAGCTGAGATGATCTCATTGGGGGTGGTCCTGCTTTGAGCAGGAGGTTGCACTAAATGGCCTTCTGAGATCCCTTCCAACCCTAATTTTTATGATTCTATGATTACTCTTGCAACATCTTGTTATCAGGCATACATAGATACAGTGCTTAAAAAATCCCCAAACAAAAAAAAAAAAAGCAAAGTAGAAAACAGCACCCTTCTGGATGAATATTGAAAAAGAAGATGCAGCCACAAAGAAAATGTTATGTTTCTTTCATTTTGAAGTTAGGGTAAATATTTGTTCACCAGCTTGACTCTTAGCCAATAGGAAAATGGTAGTTTTTAGATGCCTCATTTATGTGACACCATGTGTCCTAATACAGACTAGTTATTTTCCTCAGTTCCACTACTCGCAGTGCTCCAGATGGTACCAGTCATTCTTTTAAGTTCTTCTTTTTGAAACTCCCTTTATAGCCCATCGGTGTTGCTCTTTTATCTGCTACTACGAAATCAAGGAAAGGGCATACTTTCCACTCACTGAGGTGCTCAGGCCATTGTAGCATGACCTTCTGTTTTTCTTAGTTAAGTAGATTTAAGAGAGGGAATAATAAAAGACAAGGGGTAGGAGAAATTATTACAGCTGTTGCTGTAACTCCTCCATTATGTAGGCACAAGGTAGCCATGCTTTAATGGGTTTCTGATTACAATCTATTGTAATAGGTATTCAGTGTATAAAGTATTTGTCTTCAGCTGTGAATTTCCATATTTTCACTATCAACTGTTGCAAGTAAGGTTTCTTATAATGTGGCTGCCGGTACGTGTGTGATGATAGATAAGGTGCCTCTGTTTAAGAGAAGTAGTGTTATCAGTGTCTGACCAATACGACTAAATTAGGTTGTAAATTAGGATGTAGAGTCCTAAAGATAGTTTACGTTTTAATCACAATTGAAATGATCTGGGATAAACAGGTAATGAAGTGCTAACAAAAAATGAAAGCTAACAGATACTATTACTTACCTTTTGGTGAGCAATACTATTATATTACTTACTGTTCATATATAAGTATATATGGAAGGCCTGAAGCACAGTGGCATGGCTGATTTTTAATTTTCTTTTAATGACTATGACACTCCAAGATACTTAGGAAATGCTGGTGTATGTCAATATAGAGGCTCAGGCCAGCCATTGCTTAGGCTCTGCCTTTAAAACTGAGCTCTGATTTCTACTTGTGGCAGGGCTATAGCTGCTAGTTGTTGTATGAAAAATACTGCATACCTTCCCACACATCATTACATTTTTAGCAAAAACTTGACAGAAAATTCATTTTGTACTAAATATTTACAAATAAATCCAGTAATTAGTCTGTAAGTTAAAAATTAGATTAAAAATACAGTTTTTAAATTTGGTATCTGTTAGTCTCTTCTTGGGTTCATAGGAACTTAATGCAATAATGCAGGCTTATTAAACTTTCCATATAGTTAGAATTAATTGGGATTATTCACAGGCTGTCTCTGACAAAATTAGCTTGTAATTGAGCAAAGTTGTTAATGATTGTCATATTTAATTGCTTGGGTTATATAAGCTGCAGGCTGGCTCAGGTTACTCCTGGGGAGTTCTTATGATATCAGAAATCAGTCAGGGTATAGACAGCTGTTACATCCGGGATGGGCAAAATGAGGCCCGGGGGGCAGATGCGGCCCACCAGACCATTCTGTCTGGCCCACAGGGCCCCTAAAAAATTTAGAAAACTCATATTGGGCTGCCTGTCCTGTGGCCCTTGATGGCTTGCCAAAACTCAGTAAACGGCCCTCTGCCCAAAATAATTGCCCACCCCTGTGTTTATAGTACACAGCAGCCCTTGTAATACCACAAAATGCACATGCACAAGCATTCAAGCAGCTTGTAGCAGTTCAAATGTGACCCAAGCACTGCCAAAAAGTACCTGTTTGAAACGGGAACTTCTCTGTAGCACTGTGTTTTGTGGTGCTGTATGTAAGGTCTCTTTAATTATATGCAAGTGCTCCAGGAATCTTTCAGACACCCAGTATTCAACAGTGTCAGTTCTCTTCCTCTACCCTCCAAGAGGGGTGGAAAGGAAAAGCAGGTAGTTTTCTGAGAGCCTGCCCTTGGCTAAACTCAGATGTCATGCTGCAGGGGGAGCCCTGATAAGAGTGGCATAGATAGCACTGTTGCTACCAAGGCATAAGTGGATACTGGTGCTCTTTTGGTACTGGTAGGAACAACTGTCACCGTCACCACCACAGTCACAGTTTTGACAATCCCCCCATTCTGGGACTGGGACACTGTCCTGAAATGATGTCAGTCAAAAACCTGTCCTCTCCCCTATCAGGAGCAAGTAGAAGCTGTCCAGTACAGAGGTGATGGGAGTGGACAGCATGCCCCTTTCTCTCCCCTTCCCATTAGACAGCTGGGGGCTGCCATTGGCAACCTGGGACAGACCCAGCCCCTGGATGCTTGTGGCGGTGACAAGGATGAGGAGAGCATGCATCGTCACTCCTGCAGGTGGCCAGGGTGGCCTCTGCCGCTGCTGCCTCCAGCTGATGCCATTGTTGGGGTTGAAGGAGTGAAGGAACAGCTTGCAATCACTTCTAGCTGGAAAGTGCATTTTTGGGGTGACTTGTGGCTCTCCAGCTGGATCATTTGTATCCCTTGTAGTGCTATATTTTTCTAGCACTACAAGGTACTTCTTTAACTAATTTGTTTGTAATTTCTCTCTTGGTTGTAATAAGAGATTAAGAATATAAGAGAGAGACTAGATATGCAGTAGATTACTTGGCCAATCTAACTTTGTTGTTTAAAGATTCAGTGACCACATACTGGCATGAATATCGGTTCTTGAAAAGCTCCCCATGGCCCTGCTATTTGGGTTCATTGCTCGTTGTGCTATATTGACTATAGAGTGTATAGACCCTTTGGGATGTTGTATGGTTCCAGTTAACACAGCCTTCTGTACTAAAAAATCAATTGCAAATTAAGAGCTATATCCACTAGGGCTCAATGTATATTGCATTATAGCTTTCTCTTTTTGGGTTTCTTGTTTGGTATTTACATGCTATCTTATTTTTTTAATTGAGGAAATTTCCCATTTTGTTGGAGTAATGCTACAAGGGAAAAAATTAAGTGTTTTCAAAATTACTTTATTTTGGGCCACAAAGACTAAAAATGCTTTAATAGTCATGTACCTGTTTTGTAGTATCATTATGGCTAGGGACGGACGTTACATATAAACAGGTTTAAGTGATCCGAAACTGATTTAAACCTGTACAGAACAGAAGTTCAGTGCACGTAAATCAGTTTCAAAATGGCTGAAACTGGTTTAAGATAAACCTGGTTGAATGTAGTATCAAACTTAACTGGCTTGGGTCAAACTGGTTTGTGAAACTTCTGTGCCTTCCTGGTTCAAGTTGAATCGCATTCCCCCAGCATCTCAGCATGCTTTTTGGCTCTGGGCTGTGCTGTGCTGTCTGCTCCAGAAAGCAGGGCTTGTCCTGCCCCTCTGTTCCCTAGTTGGAGTAGTGAGGGATGGCTCACTGGCCTTACTGGCTGGATCACTGCCCCCTCCCCACCAAGCAAATCCTGGCTGGGGACTGGGGCCAGGGAAGGGGGATTAAACTGCCCTTCTCCTGTATGGAGCTACCCTGTGAGGTTACTTACTGCTGGCTGCAACTATGGACTACAGCTCCCAGAGGCACCTGGAAGCAGGAAGAGGAAATAACCCTGCAGCATCCTGCTGCTGTAACTCTGGACTGCAAATCTCTGAGATCTCAGGGGCAGCAGGAAGGGTAAGCTAACACACACCTATGTTGTGTTTTATAGTTTTCAGTTTATAGTGTTTTAGAGAGAGAACTATTCTTGTTCAAGCTTTTAGGAATTCAGTGCTACTGGCTGGGGCCTACCCATGCCCCTTCCACTCCACCAGGGAAGGGGGAAAAATCTTGGAGTGCTTTCTCCATTCCCTCTCCTTTGGCAGTGGCTGGCAGGCGTGCTTTAGTGCCCCCCAGCTTCTGGCATGAGCCACTGCAGGCATGTGGCTGCATTTTCTGAATCAAAAGTGAACATGTGTTTGTTTGCTAATCAGTTCAGTCTCTGCAGCTTAGACTAACCCGCAAAGACTGAATCAATTCCACCTTGGGCTTTTTGACTCTGTACTTATCCTTAGGACAGAGTTAAGGTTGTTTGACTTCCTTAGCTCCACGCTTCTGTACCTTAAATATTTGGATCTCTCTTAAGTGTGACCTTAACTCTGAATTTTTAATGCTTGGTTTGGGGAATTCTTAAAATATCCCTGTAATACATTTTACCCTTCAGTTACTCTTCAGTTGTAGCCTTAACTCTGTCTAAAAATGTTCGGGGGCGGGGTATAGCTTATGAAAATATAGATTTTGTGACCCTTGGGTATGTTCTGTATTGATATTGAAAGATATAAAACGGTATGAGAAGCAAGTTGTGATTAAAGCTGTAATATTCTATTAATTCTAATATTATAAAAGCTGTGGTCTATCTGTCCATAATGCTTTATTTTCACTCTGATTGGCTGATGGAAACAACCAATCAGAGTGCGAATACAGTGTTCAGACAGGAGGTGGCAGCATGGTGGAGCACTGCCATGATGGTGGGGACACAAGGGACGGAGCAGGAGGGGTGAGCCCTCCCCTGCCCTGCTCCCTGGAGGTGGCGGCGATGGAGCAGACAGAACAGGGTAGGTGATCACGGGCAGCAGAGCTGGCCTCGCCCTCCCCACCCCTTGCTCCTTGGAGGTGGAAATGGCAGAGGGGAAACACACTGGGCCTGGCATGGCCCCAAAATGGAGGGCATGGGGGGTGCGCTGGGCCCTGCAACATTGGTGGGGAGGGTGGGCACGGTGCCAGCCCCACAGTGGCAGCGGGGAAGGTTGGGAGGTCAGTCCCAGCTCTGCACTGGAGTGGGGGAAACAGGGAGCACCTCCCCCACTCCGTGGAGGAAGCGGCAATGGCACAAGGGAGGGGAATGGGGTTGGGGCTGCCGTGGCGAGGGAGGGGGTCGGGGGGAGTGTCCCCAAAGCCAGACTGCCAGGGGGAGACCAGGGTCGGACCGAAGCAACGGTGGGGGGGGGCAGGGGACCAGGGTTAGGCTCGAATTGGGGAGGGCAGGGCCAGACAAGGGAAGCGGGGGTGCAGGGCTGGATGCTAGACTCTGTTCCTGCCGGCCCCCCAGGTGGGGATGGAAAGAACTGCCCAAGCCCCAAAGCGGCACAGATGAAGTTGGGGGGAGCAAGCTTGTCCCTGAGCCTC
>NW_017728943.1:79776916-79790350 GCF_001723895.1 Crocodylus porosus
CCCTGCCCTAAGCATATTAGCCCTCCTTGAAAAGCATACTATTTTGTTCCTAGTACCCAAGCTGGCTATACACACAGTAGTTCAGGGTCTTCTGCACAGCACTTCATTGTGCTATTGAAGACTGTTAGAAAGGAAAGGGATAGTTCAGTGCTTAAGGTACTAACCTAGGACTCAGGAGACTTGGGTATAGTGCCCTCAAAGTAAGTCAGTTAACATTTCTGTGTCTCTGTAGGCCTAAATGCAAAACAGAGATAATATTGTCAACCTACCTCACTGGAGTGTTGTCAAGAAAAATGTGTTCCAGATTGATTAGCCCTCAAATATTTCACTGATGAGAGACAGAAGTTTCTGGTTGCCTTAGTGTTTCCTCAGCTGGAGAAGATTCTGAGTATTTAATCTTTTGCTAGATTTTAGGATCTCAGGAAGCCAAGTGGTTTTACCATGTTTAATTGTTTTAGGTGCTCTTGAAGTCTCAGCAGCTGCTTTTTCCATTTTAGTGTTCTCTCAGGGTATAAATACATGTCACCTCTGTGCCACTATAACAATTATTGTGGCAGCACAAAGGCAAAGCAAACAGATGTCCAGCCGTTTGTTGCAACACAAGTGCCCAAAATTTGTGACCACAACATATGTGATATGAATTTGTGCCACTGTTTTGCAGTGGGTATCTGTTTGCCTTAAGGTACTCCCCAGCCAGGCACTCCCAGGGCTTCAGGGGCCTGATCCTGCACACCCCAGGAATTCCAATTCGGTGCATGGGATGAGATGTATCCAGTTAGTGCCCTTCCCCTCCCAAACCCCTTCCTCCCACTTTCCTCCTAAATGATACTGTGGGGGTTGGACAGGTTCCAGAAGAAGTAAAAGAAAGAAACAGGTTGATGTCTAGCTTGAGGATCAGAATCTTAGAAGTAAAAATTTTCTCTTCTGAATTTTACATAGCGTACCAAATAGATCCAGTATAAGAATTTGAAAAGATAATATGGACAGTTTTGTAGATCCAGCATGTTTGATCCAAAGAAAACAAAGTTAAAAAAAAAAACCCTCTCCCTTTATGTTGATATTATTTGTTGTTTTAAAGAGTTTTTGATAAGGTTATTGTGAAAAACATGTTCATTGTATGGCTAATAAAGTAGAAACTACAGTATAGCTATTCATCTTTACCCCATAATTAGCATTTAAATGTTTTATTCTAGCCCTTAGTCTATCAAATAATTAGGTCATTGTATTTAGCTCTATTTGAAAACTGCATTTCTTTTCTGAAATGGAAGGATAGATTTTTCTGATTTTTAAATCAAACAGTTGCACTGCAGGAGACCAGCAAACAGGGGGGAAAGATGCATGGTTTTGTTTATGTTTCTGTGTGATGTGTTACAAAAGTAGATGAAAGACAAAACATAATTATGGTAGAAATGTTACAGTTTGTCATGCCATGTCCCTGCCGCTGGCCTCTTGACATATCAAAGTTTAGTGTTACTTTTTCTTATTGAACTAGAAAGGATATAAAATGTTGTGGAAAGGGGTTGCTGGACAGTAAGTTTCTTTCTGAGTAAGTTATGACTACTTTTTTTTTTAATGCTAAAAATATTGAAAACTAGTAGTTGAGAGACTTGTGTTCATTATGGACTTTTAAAACAGATTGAAGCACGGATAAGAAAGAGAAATAGGACTGATGCTGAGGGATGCATTGAAAATAATAATGATTTCTAAAGTGTTTATAAGAGGTAACAACAGTGCATTTCCCAGATGCAGTCTGGATTCAAACCAACTTTTGCACTACCGTATACCAGGCTGCTGAAGATTGTGAGAAATTCTTTGGGCTAGATCCAAAAAAGGACATGGACAATTGAAACAAGGCTTAGGCTTACTTGTCTGGCTCCAAAATTGTAAGCTACACAACTTCCAATAATGTCTACCTCTGAAAGTGCCTAGAACTCACCAGGTGTGTCTTTTTTCAGCGCAACAATCCCATAGGTACCTGCAGTTATAGTTCTGCCACAGGCTGTGCAGCTAGGTGTCTGCCTCCTGCTTTGTACCATATGTAAGTAGCCTTGGAATTCCTGTGAATTCCTGTAAACACACCCAGTCTTTAAGTAAAAATACTATTTGAAAGGAACCCTTGACTGCACAAGTATTCAACAAGAAATGCAAGTTTTGCATTTCTTTTTGCCTCAGATTAACATCCCTCAGGTATTCAACAGTTTCTTTCCAAAAGTAACTGTGCGGGGAGTTTGTCATAAAACAAAACAGGTTTCTCCATTCAACATCATACCATGCGTCTTACAAGAAAAATTATGCCTGCAGTTAAAAGCAGCCCTTGGCATAGAGGAGTGTTAGAGCATCATCCTAATATGTGCACTGAAATTAATGGGCCATGGTAGCTAGAGATTTGTGAGATGTGGTGTTAGGTATATCAAAATCAATGGTTCTTTTAACTGCCTCTATTAAGTATTATGAAATGAACAACACTAAAGAAAACACAAGTAAGAGCTCTTCCATGTTTTAAGAACTTCTTAACCCATGGTTATTGGTGCTGTTATGATTTTGTATCTCCCCAACATGACCCCCTGCATATTTGACATGATTCACATATACATACTACTCTTTTATGATTAACTCCCAGGTCTGTCCGTTCTACAGTGCTACTTTCCCAATTCTTTTTCTGCTTAAGTGCAAGCTACTTTATTGTGTTACCTTCTGTGCTGATCCCAAGAGATGGTTCCAAATTAACTTTGCTTTCTTGGGTGCTCTTTGTGTACACAGCAGGCATGGACTGTTAGCTGTTGAAACACTTTGCCAATAATGTTGTTCTCATGATAAAAGACATATATAAGAAAGTAGGCCTTTTGTAAGTCAAACATCCAATTTTCCTTTATTTCATTTGATCAACTAAGTTAACTAAAACATTATATTTCTATCAGAAATTTTTTTACCTCTTTACAAATAAAAAAAAATATTTTTTCCTTTTATCAGTTACTTCGTGTTTTTACTTTTCACTCTGTTGACCATATCCATCTTTTCTGAGCTCTGAAAGAGTTTTGTGATAAATGAACAGCAAAAGTAACATTGAACAAATACATGGACAGTTGTGTGCAGAGAAAAAGGGGATTAGAGAAGTGGCTCTTGGGGATGTTGCTTGTCTTTGTATGTATAAACGGGTTCAGAAGAAGCATTTCTTTAAACTGGGAGTGTCAGACACTGCCTGTGGGACAGATTCAGCCCACAGAATCAGTTTATCTGGCTTTCTGGTGGGCCAGGAAATTTGGGAGTGTAGCTTATGGGAGACAGGGGTCCTGCAGCCCTGTTGGATATAGCCCTGCTCACCCTGCAGCCACTTGTGCCTGCAGCTGCTTGGCTCACCACAGTTTGCCCTCCTGCTGCTTGGCCGGCTGCCCTCACTGCCACTAGCCTTGCAGATCTAGCCAGTGAGCAGCTTTGCAGTCTGGATCTGCCTTGTGGCACAGTTTGAGTTTGACACCCTTAATTTAAGCGGGCGGTGGGGGGGTCTTACTGATTTTTGGCAAGCTGTCAAGGGCCACATGGGTAGCCCTGCCCCTTGACAGGTGTCCCACCCCTGGTCGCCATATTGTGACCAGAAGTCCTGCCCTAACCCCTGGCCTTTGCCACCAGAAGTCCCACCCCGTGACCCTGGAAGTACTCCTTTCAGCAAGGGGTTTTGCCATCTTGGAACCTGAAAAATACCAAATTATATTCTAAAACTCAAAGCTCTACAACATTCGTTAATTTGATGTCAAAAAAATATTTTTGTCCTGATTTACATGCATTTGTTTAGTATTCATAAAGGTGATTGCACAATAAGTTAAAATGAAGTCTTACTCTTGTATGTTGTGGGGGAGGGGTATGAGGGGTATTGATAGGTTTGGATGTGGAGTGAGGGAGTATGTGGGTTTCTATGTGGATCTGTAGGGTGGAGGTGGGTATTGGGTTTGTGGGGGCCTGTGTGTGGGGGGAAGGGTGGCTGGGTTGCGTGAGGGGGTTGGGGGTCTGCATGTATGGCAGTACAAGACGGGGTGCATGTGTATGGTAGGGTGTGTGGGATCGCCATATAAACACGCACACTCTGCCCCTCCCTTCACACTCGCACCCACACTCACACTCACTCTGCCCTTCCCTACACATGTATGCATGTGTGCGCGCACCCCCCTCACTCCTGGCCCTGGGGTACCGGCACGGTTCTGTGCTCCCCAGTCTGGTTATGCAGCCAGGAGCCACGTGGTGCTGGACCAGTGTAGGGGTAGGAAAAGGGAAATGACTGGGATGGGATGGAGCTGGGCTGCTCAGACCTGCTGTTGGCTCCCCTGTGTTCTACTGCCCTGACTCCTGTCATCTTCGATAGGTACCCAGCAGCAAATAAATATTAATTTAGTAAAATTTTTAGGGCCCCAACAGGCCATTTTTGCCTGCCCCTGATTTAAGCCATGGTAGGTACTTAAAAGATGCTTATTTTAAATAGGTTTAAGCTCTCAAACTTAATGCCACTTTCCAATGATAGGGTTTTCATCCATTAGATGGCAGCCTCATTATGCTCTAATTTTCCAATTCCCTTCCCTTGCTGAGAGATGATATCACATAGAAGTCCCTAGGAAGAATATGACTTGTGCTACAGCTGCCACTTCACATGGTAGCTTTGTTCAGTAGGTAGACTTTTTCATAAAAGCTAGCCTGGAATTTCAGTGGCAACATTAAAGTTGGGAGTGACCTCTTTGGTGCCCCATTTTCAAAGGAAGTGGAAAGTTACTAGTTAGCTCTTATATAAATGCCCCAGTTAAGAGGTTGATGGAATATTTTTCAAGAATTTGTTTTATACACTACATTTTCTTTCCCTTTACCTTTTTTCTCTTCCCTCCTTACAAGAGTACTTTATATAGTTGTTGGAAGAGGAATGGTTCTCTAAGACCAGCTCCTGAAGCCCTTGGATTAGTCAGATCTAAAAAAGCTTCCTCCAGTTATCATTTTTAAAACTCATTGCAGGATCTATATGTAAGGTACTTATATTACATCTAGCTTTCCCTCCAGAAGTGTTTGTCTAAAGCATGATTCTGGGATACAGTTTTTAACTGTGTTGGTCTACAGGCAAAAAAAATGCAGACCTCTGGGCAGAGGTGATATCTTTCTAAATAATTGCAAAAAAATTTCTGGAAATAAAGAATTTTTTTGCAACTATATTTAATTGGTCTAATAAAAGATATCACCTCTGCCAAGAGTTCTGCATATTTTTTGTCTAAAGCATAAATCTGGTTTATAACGGTGTCCTGTCATACAATTCTGTACATATTTGTATAAAATTGCAAGCGTTAATGTTGTATACATAAGATAAACTCCAGAGCCAATACATGCACTGTATAATTCCATTAATGTTGTGTTTCACAGTCAGGCCAACCATGGCAGAATTGTTTAAAGGTGTGCTAGAAACTTTATAGTACAGGTACTCTACTATTCTTGTGCAGAGCCAAGGACAGAAATGTCTGACCTACCTAACATGACTGGAGCTAGAAAATGGCAGTTTTAAATATTTCTCACCCAGATGTTGGGGCCTGAACCTTGCCAACAATTTCTCATTTCTCTTGCTCCTTCCAGGACTTACTTGCTGCTATTTCCTCTCCTGAGTTTGAGTGAGAACGTGTGTACTTGTTTGTTCAATCTAAAACATTAGGAAAACAGAGCATCTACATCTTCCTCAAGACTGATTGGCACTTTTCTGAGAGAGATGCTTCTTAGCTTAAGAAATAACATTTTGCTATGTTGACTGTGAGTTTGTCCTAGAGGTATGCCACATAGCATAACTGTTCTTTTGAGTACATCAGAAGTTGTTAGAGCTAGGTTTGACCTCATGTCTTGTCCTTATTGCCAAGTCTCTCTGAAACACTTCTGGTGATCCACAGTGTGCCTTCTCAAAAGCAGCTAGAGTTTTCCTAATAGACTGGAAAAGAATTACAGTTCACTGGTAGCATTTTCATATTGTTAGTTGCCATGTTGGCATTGATGCAGAGAAATCTGTTACGAAAACCTGTTTGCTCTTTTCGCTTGTGTCCACTTTGGATAACCACAGACCTAGATGTGCTGTCTCTTTTGTAAATGCTGTCATGTCCTCCATTAATTGGCTTGACACTTTCTTTTTTTTATAATGCAAGGAAAAAATTGTCAGAGGTTGCAGCAGTAAAATGGCTGTTGTTATTATTTTCATCTGAACATATTGTTCCTTCTTTCCCCTCGTAAAGAGGACTTAGACTTGTAGCAGTCTAACAGTGGCAGTGCAGAACTCAGTACTGGCCAATCCAGGCTGAGCTTCGTGATGCTATGAATTAACTGTTGTTGGTGCCCAAGCTAAGTATTTTAAAACTAGTTTGAATATCTTTTCACTGTAATAATTTTTGTGACTTCAGTATAGACATGCTATTAGGTGTTTGAAGGATCAGAATCTTTATTTTTCTTTTTTACTTTATCTCTAACAGTTTAGAAATAGTCAAATAAATTATGTTACCAGTAATGGCACTAATAGAAAAAAAATAAAAGTATAGTTTATAATATTTCTTAATTTAGCCTGTGATGAATTTTAATCTAAAACTGTAATAGTACAAATCTTCATTGTTTTTACAAAAGCCTCAACCTGATTTAAAATTAGCTTTGTGTTGAGCACTATTTCCTGTAAAAAAAAAAAAAAAAAAACAAGGAGGGACCTTTCTGAAATAATAAAAGCAATCATAGGGTCTTTTACGTTAATTTGTTTATATACATTTATAGAAAGGACAATAAGGGCTGTCCATCCAAAGCTTATTTTTTCCATACATTAGAGAAATAATCTTAGAATATGAAGTCAATTCCTGTCAAAAGCCTTTCTCTGCAGCAGCTTATGCAAGTGAAGTTTCCACATACACTATATAGGTCAAGGATTGGCAATGTATGGGCTATGGGCAAGATCTGGCATGCTGCACCATGGAGAGATGGATGGAGAAGTAAGGTTTGTAACAGCAACAGGTTGGGTCAGGAACACATCCCCACTTAGGACCTGAGAGGGTTTGTTATGGCCTGTGGCTCTAAAACCTTGGCAATCATTCTGTAAGTCAGTAAATGCAGTGTTATATCCAAGATCCAGGATTTCATTCATGCTGTTGTTTATCCATTCACCCATGTTGACTCTTGGATACCCAGAGTGGTGTCTGTGTGTAAAATCTCAGCTGTCTCTGAGAACAAGGCTAGGGAAAAACAGGTTGCTCTCTGTTTAGAGTTTTGAGCGACCCTTTCTTTGAGAAGCTCAAAGTGGCCGAATGTTGTAAATGTAGTAGTCTTTGTTTTGGGGAAGTGTCTTTCATGCCCAATTGAGAATGCGCACACATTTGGCTAAGATGTGTTGTTGCATTAATAAAAAGGAAAGGAAAGGAAAGAAAATTCATTTTATGCATGCTCAATAGAGACTTGCAAAAGCTTCATAACTAAATTCCCTGAGAATTTTGTTTACACTGGAAAAGGTTTGGCATAAATGGTTTGTATATCACGATATCAGAATTTTGTTCATCCCCTTGAGATCCATCTTGCAAGTGAATGCTAGCCCTCTTTGTCTTCTACTCCTGATGCCATACAAGTAACTGTAAATGACCCTGTCATAGAAGACTTAAATTTTATTTAATCCAGCAGGTCTAACATGTTTTTCTCACTGTACAGGGCACAGTAGAAAACACAAATATTGATTTGAATCCATTTCGTATTTTTAAATATGCCCTTTTAAAATATGCCAGTACTAGAATTTAGGTGCTGATTTTAGATTTCCTAATTTTTTTTTATGATGTTGACTCAGCTACCATTGCATTTATAGTTTCATGAATAAATAAATTCACATGAAGAATATAACGGTACCAAATTAGGTAGTTAGCATATACAAAAAATGAGTTATGATTACTGTAGATCCCATGAATTAAAAATTCCAGATTTCATTATATTTAAACTTTCAACCTTTAATATTTTATTTATTTAAGGATGCCTTATATTGTATCTGTATTATAGATGATTCCAAGTCTGAAAGCTGACGTCTACATAGCTGGTTTCCAGTTAAACATTTAGAACAATGAAAGAAAAACCTGTTTTGAATATATTTGAAGGTTTCAGTAGGAGTAAAAAGACGCTATGAATCTGTCTTATGGAAACAAAGCATTTTGAAAAAAATAGAACAAACTCTTAAATGTTTTCTAATTTACTTTCTTGTTCAAAGCATGTTGAAAAAGAAGCAATGAATCATATAATTAAATGTGACTTTAATGCCTCTGCTGTAGATTTCAAATTGCTACCCACTGGTTTTTTAGTTAGATTTTTTTGAGGCAGGATACCCTCAGCAGAGACTACCTATCCTTAAAAAAGTAAAAAGTGTGAGGAAGAATCATTTTAGTTCAGTTTGATGCTAATATTGGCTCAGCTTTAACTCTCCATTAGCAGAATTTATATTTCTGACTCACTCATAATGCCACCCTGTTCTTGAATGTTTTATTTCTTAGGGAAATTTTAAATTGGCCAAGTTGGGGGGGAAAAAAAGGGGGGGGAAATAAAGGAGCTATTTGTTTTCTCTGTTCTAGGTGAGAGTAGAACAGCAGTTTTGATTCTTCCTCACTTGTCAGAACTGAGTCTTTTGACTGTAGACATCCTTAAATGCTAGGCAGGGTAGCTATAGACTGTTTTTAGTTTTCTCTTGTACATTGTGAAGCAGTGTTGTTTATGAATTGGAAAGTAAATCTGGTAATAATTAGCACTTGTTGACTGAGCTCATGAGGCTTTATTCTTAAATTTGATAGTGTTCCTATTTGGATGCATCATGGTCCCTTTTGTATCTTTCACCTATTCATTTCCAAATTAGAGGAAATATTTTTAAGTGTTAATGGGCAGAACCCCACTGAGACTTGTGAAACACCAGAAAAAGAAAGAAATGAATAACATAGATAGACCATCACATCTGGTTACCATAGGTACCAGGATTAGCTTCCTCTGTGATTTGTCTGCAGATCTAAGAACCAGATGTTTACAGTTATCAATTCATTTTGGCATAATAATAGCTTCTTGTCATAATACCTTCTTCCCATGCAGTTTAATAGGTAGACACCAGGAAAAAAAAAGATATTTAAATACAAGGGAAGAGTGAGGAATACAGAGCCCCTAGCATGAGAGGAAATGGAGAGCAAGAGTCCTTGGCATGGGGGAAAAAAATGGGTATTGGCATCAGAGGGAGAGAGACGCACAACGCCTCTTCTGTGGCATGGAGGAAAAAATTGAAACCCTGTTACATGGAGAGAGGGGGTCACACTGAATGTGTGGAAGGGTGGAGGAGTGGATAATCCGATATGAAGGGGACTGTGGGGAAGTAAAGTGCACAAGGCCTTACCATGAGTAAGGATGTTGAGACATGACAAGGAGCTTCTGAAGGAGAATGGGGGAGATATCAAGCCCCTTGGTGTGAATGTGGCCTACAGAATCAACAAAGACACCCCAATGGACCCAACTCTGCACCCTTCTCACCCTTGTTTGCACAGTAAGTTGACACTCGGTATCAGTAAAGCAGAAAGGATCCCTCTGGTAACATTAAAACAGGGCAGTCCTCAATTAGACTATCCAGGTAGTTAATTGGTAACTTGCCTGGGCTGAGACTACTTTTTATAAAACATAGCAGATTTGAGCTACCTCCCTTTTGATGTGCCTTTTGAGCCACATGAAGCGCAGTCTTCTGTTCAGCTAAAAATTAGGGGTGCACCAGTAAAGATCTTTTGGGTCAATATCAATGGCTGATTGTTGACCAGCCATATCTGCTGATACCATTCCAATGGACGATATGCATCCTGGCAGCTTGGAGAGCAGCATCTGTCCAGTAAGTCTGTGGGGGGGAAGGAGAGAGGGGCCATGGGGTGGGCAGATAGAGGCCCCCATGGTGGGGGAAGGAGTGGGGCTGGGGCAGGTGCAGGCACTGCCCAGCTGGGGCAGGGTGCAGAATGGAGCTGTGGCTTGTCCAGGGGGGTGGCTCTCCAACAGTTTGCACCCCTTAGATTTGTGCATGGGGTGAAGGCAGGCTGCTGCTGCAGGCCGGTCCCAGAGGTTGTACCAGGCTCTTCCCTGTGGAGAGGGGGATGAACTGGGGCTGCGCTCGGGCCAAGCAGAGATGGGGCAGGCGTGCAGTACTTTGGAGGAGAGCTACAGAGGAGGCTACACCACCCCAACATTTGCCGTAGTTCCCCGTAACGCCCCGCTTCCTGCCCTGCCCCTTCCTGGCCTGAGCACAGCCCTAGTCCAGCCCCCACCACCAGGTAGAGCCTAGCACAGCCCCCAACCCTGGCCTGCAGTGGCAGCCCACCCTCACCCTGTACACAGATCTGGGGGTGGGAAATGCCTCCTATGCCTGCCCTGGGGTGTGTACAGCTGCGGGAGACACCCCCATCCACTTCGCTCCCCGGACGAGCTGCAGCTCTGTCCTGCACCCTGTCTCACTCCCTCCTTCACCACAGGGGCCTTGATATGCACCTGTTTAGCCTTCACAAAAGAAGGCTGAGGAGAGACCTGGTGACTGTCTGTAAATTCACTAGGGGGGACCAGAAGGGTTTGAGGGAGACACTGTTTCCCCTAGCGCCCCCGGCATAACAAGGAATAATGGACACAAATTATTGACGAGTAAGTTTAGATTAGACATCCGCAAGAACTACTTCAGTTAGGGCGGCTAGGAGCTGGAACCAACTTCCAAGGGAAGTGGTGCTGGCTCCTACCTTGGGGGTCTTTAAGAAGAGGCTTGATGCCTACCTGCCTGGACTCATTTGCGTCCAGTTTTTGTCCCGCCCAGGCAGGGGGTCGGACTTGGAGATCTACAAGGTCCCTTCCAACCCTACTTCTATGATTCTGTGATATGGCCCCTCACACCCCTTCCCTCCTACTCCGATTCTTTCACCCAAAAGTCTTAACAGCCAGACGCTGCTCTCCACACTGCTGGGCTGCACTTCTGGCCACACGCATACTGCAGCTGCGCGCATGCACGTGGCATTTTATCAGTGATACTATTGGTCACATCAGCCGAAAATGCTGATGGCTGATAAAGTCAATTTTCCTTTTATTGGTTCTGATATGATAGGAACTAATGTATTGGTGCATCTCTACTAAATATGAAGCTAACTTTGCTTGCATCTTAGTCTTCGTTGTTCGAATCCTGTGTACGGGGTGGGCAGAACATTTGGGATTTCAGGGGTCATGGTTTAGTTGTCTCTGGACATGTCTATACTACATGTGCATATTAATATGATGCAATAAACTCCAGCACTTATCACTCTGGAGTTTACTGCTTCCAGGGCTCTACATTTTACAAGTGCATCTGGAACCACAGCACATTGAGCCTGGTTGGAGCAGTCCTGGGCTGGCAGGGTCATCGTCTGCATGTGCTCTGCCTTGGAGTTTATTAGTTTACTCCATCATAATAGCCGTTTATGTGTAGATGCTGAGACATGTACTGCATAGCTAAGTAGTCTGCTCCACAGTAAACTTTTCGTGTAGACACACCCTCAGTTGATTAGAGATGATCAGAAAAGAACTTTGGTCTTGGATTATATGAAGATATCTATCTAAATGACAGCTCCTTCTCTTTGTCATGCTTATGTTATAAACACCAGTTTACTTTTTAGTAATCCAGCTAATTTTTATGTAAGATTTTCTCGCAGAACTATGTGAAGACCAGTGTACTCTAGTTGGGGGTCTCAGGGCAATAGAATTCTCATTGCATATTATCTTCCTCTGGCATTAAGGAGCACAGATGTGCATTGGATATACATACAGATTATGGTGAAATCTTTATTTGTAGGAAGTGTAGGATATAGCAGTGGAGATTCTGTGAGACTGGGCTATTTCTGTTTAAGGCTGTCTTGTGTGGGTACCCAAGAAAGATTTCGAGTGAATCAACTAAAGGTGCTTGTAAATTGAAACATGTTGAAGCCCGACATAGATCCATAGATGCTCCATTTCAGTAATAAACTGAGCTTTGTTTGTTGCTTCCTATTCAGAGAAGGATTAACTGGCTTACACTTAAAAGGGTTTTCCAGAATAGCAATAACTCAAGTTAGCAAACTTCCCAGTTTGAAAAAGCCTCGTCTACATGACACAAAGAGCTTTAAAAAATGTTATTTCATTCTTGCCTGCTTGATTTATTTATTTATTTTATTTTTGTCCCAGAGAAGTGCATCCTACTTTCCTACAGTAGCAGCATCTTGAGGGAGCCTGCCTTCACTCCAGAAACACTACCTCCTAAAGCAAAAACACCTGTGCAATACTGTCTCTGTACTGATATATTGGCCTGGTTTTGTCTGCTGTTAACGTCACTGAAGTTGTCAGGCCTGCATAGAGTTTTGCTGTTTATAACCTAGTTCTTCAAGCAGAATAAACCATGTTGGTAAAAGGGCTTTTTTTCCTGATATGACTGCATCCACACTAGTATTTTTGCTGCTGTGGATATTCCAGTTAGGAGAATGGTGATTTTTATTTTGCATTAAGTAGCTATTTTGTTAAAGTTAAATGTAGGTCAAGCTAAATCTATAGTGAGCTAAGGCCACTTGAAATTTTAACCTTCCTGAGTGTGTCTATAAATCAAGTTCTTCCTGCAAAGGTCAGAAGCAATGCTTCTCATGGGAAATTTCCTTGTGAGTAATGTTTAAAAATGATAGCTTTCCTTTTAACACCTGTTACCCAGTAATAACTTTTTGTTTTGATTTTATTGTGGCATGGAGATCAAAAATATTGACATGCTATTTAAAACAATCCAATTAGCTGCTAACCATATGTTTAAAAATATGTAATGGATATTTCTGCATAAACTTTGTTTTCATTCTGATACTATTGAAGCCTTTTAGTCTGTCTTGTGATCCATAGATATTTTATGAGACATCGTGTTGATCAGGACCGTTGAATCAAAATTAGTTATTTTAGCTGGCTGAGGGCAACCCAAGCATGGGTTTGTTGCAGGTAGGTCTTGCCTAACCAATCTCATCTCCTTCTTTGACCAGGTGACATATCACCTGGACAAGGGAGAAAAGATTACGTCATATATCTGGACTTCAAAAAGGTTTTGAACTGGTGTCCCATGATCTCCTCACAGAAAAATTGGCCAACCGTGGCCTCGGCTTCACCATAGTCCAGTGGCTGGGTAATTGGCTCCAAGGTTGGACCCAGAGAGTGGTGATCGATTGGTAGCAAATCATCATGGCGCCCCGTGTCCGGTGGCATCCCCCAAGGCTCTGTCCTTGGACCAGTTCTTTTTAACATCTTTATTAACAGTGTGGACTTTCATGTCAGAAGCTCAGTAGCTAAGTTCACTGATGACACTAAACTTTGGGGCATAGCGTCCACACCTGAGGACAGGCTAGTGATCCAGGCTGACTTGGATAAACTTAGTAAGTGGGCAGATACAAACCTGATGAC
>NW_017728943.1:79790530-79821038 GCF_001723895.1 Crocodylus porosus
CACCTGGTGGCTGCTTATAAGTATATAAGGGTTGTACATCAGGATCTGGGAGAATGCCTGTTCACCAGAGCACCCCAAGGAAAAACAAGGACCAACAGTCATAAATAAATTCCTCCAAGACCGTTTTAGGCTGGACGTAAGGAAAAATTCCTTTACTGTCCAAGCTCCCAAGACCTTGAACAGACTCCCTCCAGAAGCGATGCAGGCACCTACTCTGGATTCATTCAAGAAACACTTGGATGCTTATCTTGCTGGGATCCTTTGACCCTTGATGATATTCAAGGTCCTTCCAGCCCTAAGGTCTATGAAATCTATAGAATCTATTTGAATCTATAGCATATAAGAAAAGTACCAGTTTAGTTCAACTACAACAATAAGAATAGCAGCAGCAGCAGGTCAAAATTATTTTTTATTTTAACATTTAAGCCTCATGCTATTGAAGTCTAGTATGAAAAGTTCATAAAAGTTTCTCTCCTAGACATATAAGTCACTATGGCTGCCTATACATGTTTGGGGGGAGGGGTGTTTTAATTAGAGCAGTTTCTGCACAATCGTTCTAATATTAAAATGTCTTGTTGCATGTATTAAGCCCCTGCAGGTTTAAAAATGGCTGTGGGATGCTTTATCCAAACCTCATTCAACCTCACTGGCCCCATCTGCCGTTTTTAAATGTGTGGGGGCTTATACACATGATGGTGAGGCCATGTTGAATGGCCTAATTAGAATTGAAAGAAAGATGTTAGAATTCTAATTAGAATGCGGATGAACACATGTATAGGCAGCCTATATGAACAGTGTGGATACATCCTTTGTTTGAGTCTTGTGCATCCCTGTTTTGTTTTTAAGTTTTCGTCAAAAGGCCTGATAGTGTGCAGTGCTCAGAGCCTTCCAAAATATATTGAGTTACCCTCCACTGCTCCACGAGTCAACAGTTTGAAGTCAGTTCAGTACATTCCCTTTTGCTTGCAGCTTCTTTCAGAACTGGTCCCTTTATAAGACATTTATTGTGAGGACAGAAAGATATATGCAAAAAAGTTGCAAATTTGAACATAATTGTTTTGGGGTGTGTGTTGTCTCTTCTGAAATAAAACAAAACCATCAAAAGAGGAGTGAATATGTGTTATCTAATACACATTAAACTTAGTTTTGGATCTGGGACAGCGACATAATACCATGATTTGAATTAAGCATTGATGAGATTAGTTTCCTGTAAAAGGAAATGTTTGACTGGAAAAAGGGAATTCAACCTTCTCTCCCATTTTAATTCTCACTCCCTTCTAAAGAGAGGGCACGCATGTTAGGGGTTGCCTACCCCTGATCTAGACATTATCAGACAAATGGCATGTGACCAAGACGGAGCTTGAAGCCTTTTAGCTTCTAGGCTCTGACCAGAGAAACTAATTTGTGTTCAGTGCTTTAGTACATCAAAACTGTAGACTGTTCGTTCGTTCTCTCTCTGAGCTGGTGCTGCAGTGTGTGTGTGTGTGTGTGTGTGTGTGTGTGTGTGTGTGTGTGTATATAGATATAGCGTGTGTGTGTGTATATATCTGTATCTATGTTGAGAGAGATATCTATATAGATATATACAGAGAGAGATCAAGTACTGTGTATGCTTTAAATACATTTATTTGCTTTCCCTATTGAGAGTAGGGGGAGAAGAAAGGACCCTTAGAAGAAGTCTTGGGTTGTTACTTATAGGTTGTTTCGTAGATGTCAGTGCCAAAATGAATAAAGTTAAGTAACTCCCATAAATATTTCTTCAGAATTTCATGTTTGGACTTTATATATATAATTTTTAGTGCAAAAGTCTGGAATTGGTTAGTGCCACTAACAGTTGTTCAGCACTTTAGTGCTACATCTCTAGAGTTTTTTCTTTTTTTTTAATGTTTCTGTCAAACAGAAAACGTCTCTGAGGTATTAATTTGTTGTTTAACTTTTTATTTCATAAAATGTTACAGTTGTGGGGTCTCTTAGTTGACGTGGTATGTGAAAAGGAGCTAACTTTGACTATGAAATGTAGAGATTGCTTAGTGGTAAAATGTGTTCAGGCATGTCCTGTTAAGATTTCTCTTGAGATTTTTCCTATGTATGTTGAGGGAGAAAAAGGGACACATTTTGTTGAATTATTAGCTCTTGTTTCACCAGAAAACAGAACCACTGAAAGGCAGATGGGAAGGAAGGAACTGTATGCCGTTGACAAGTTTATGGGAAGTTTTTTCTCTAATTTACATAAAATCTTCAGTGGTTTTTGTGGCTCTAAAAAAGAAAAAAAAAGAAAAATGGATTTGGAGGTTGATGGGGCCTTTCCAAGTTTTTTTTCCAGTGCTTCAGGAAGATCGAGTGTCTCTACTTTGGATGACTTTAGTCTAGACAGTCTCTCATTTTTAGCTCTATCAGCTGGCTTGTCAACTAGTAAACTGATAAAAGGTAAAAGAGCTTACCATTACTTCACAGAGAAATAAGTAGCTGGGAACAAAAAGTAATAATGAAAAGGGAGGGTGTTTTTCCCCTCCCCCTTCCTTTCAAGGCCATCTGAGAGTTAGGAACCAATCCTTTTCCACCTGTAAATAAGTAATTTAATCTGATGCTAGTACATTATAATGAGTTTCTTTCATCATGTTAGAGCTCAGCCTTCATCACTAAGATATTCTTTCATAATGTGAATGATCCATATGTTTGGAAAACTGAGATCATAGTGGAGACAAACCATCAGATAGATCCATCATATTCAAGGATCTTCTCTATTCAACTGATATATTTCTCTGTTTATCTAATCTATTGATGGTCTTTCAAGCCTGCCTGTCATTCTAGCATCTGAGCACCAGTGTAATGCATGTGTCCCTGTAAACTGCAGTATTTCATTAATGTATAGGAATTCCATGTCTCACTTAATGGCTTCATTTTGTCTTGGTCTGAGATGAGTCCTGAGTTCTTGGTAGCGAACAGTGTCTTTTTCCCACCTTTCCTCTAGCAGCTGATATCCCTATAGCATTTTATTCCTACCCAAGATAGAAGTAAATGGCTCTAGTACTGATGAATGCGTCTGTTGTGAAGGCTTAAAAGAAATTCAGTGGCAACTCTCCATTAGTGACAATGATGGTTTCACATCTATGAGTACGGCATAAGCTAGCGTGTAGCTGTTGATGCAATTACGTGAACATCAGATCAATTCTAGGTTATTCGCTCTTTTAAAACATCGAACCAACAATCTCGTAACGTTTTAAATATTTATCTTCTTGTGCATTACCATTAGTGTTGTTATCTTCTAAGGTGGTGTAGATTTCAGCTGTTAATCACGTCATTATCCTGTAAAATATGTGATGAACTATTGAACAGAATAATAAGACCAGTAGATAAAGAGTGCTGGTTCAGTTGAGTTCATAGTAATACAGAGGTTTCCCAGAAAGTTATTTTAAAAGCATGACCACACGTTGAAAATAAAACAAAGAATAACATCTTAGAGGAGAAAACTGTAATGAAACCCATAACAGCTGGAAAAAGATTCAATAAATTCTGCAGCAAGAGTTTTCCATTTTCAGTCCCTCTTTAAAATTCTAACACCAAACTGTATTAGCAATCTATATAAAATGAAGAGAGATGAAACCTTGATGATATAAAACTTACTATACATATTTCTACACTTTGAAGACAATTTGTGACTTTTCAGGAAAAGACCTGTTACACTGCTTCCAGCCAAACAGATGAGACTTATCTCCCATCTTATTTGAATGGTTCCTAAGGGGACTTGAAGACTTTTGGAAGGAAAACAGAGAGGTCAGTCCCGTTTTTTTAATTCCCATTTAAAGGTCAAGTACACTCACCTCCATTAGTAATTACTGAACTCCCTTCTAGGTTTTAACCTTTTTGTAAACAGTATTTTATTGAAATCAGCTATTTAGGAGGGTTAAAACCTTTTGTCTTGCTTTAAGAACCTCATTAACCTAAATGGTCCTTGTCCCTTAGTAATTTTGGATTTTGTGAGTGGTACTGCAGGTTGCTTCTCTTTACTTCTCTAGCCCCTGTGTTAAGAGACCAGACTTCTTTGTTGTCCCTCTCCATGCAGTTTCCTAATTCTGATTCATTCTGAAGTTTGTAAAACCTCACCTAATCCTAATATAGAAATTCAGACTATCGCTTTGGGGATAACACATCCTATTACATTTCAAACATCAAGCACTAACCCTATGTCTGCCTTTTGCCATAAAGTTTCATAGTAAATGTTCATAGAGTCAAATGTTCAGTGCTTCATAGAGTTAGTTTCATAGTAAGAATTCTAGAACTTTTTATAGAAGCAACTCACTCCGCTATGAATAATATTGTAACGTTAGTTCTCTGAACACTTGCTGAGTCATATAGAAAATAAACATAGATATGGTAACCTTGAATTCAGGGTTATTGGAAATCCAGGGCTGTTCAGCCCACCTGAGCTTCAGGATGCTCTGTACTCTGCTTAGTGCCATATTTCTTTCTTGGTGTTGTAGCCCACAGAATTTTACAGTTCACCCTCTGTGGAGTTGAAATACTAAGAAGCAGCTTGTCTCAATGTGACATTTGTGCAGAATGATGGCCCCCTGGGGGGGAGGGGGAACAGAATTTCTCCTTCTCCCAAAGTTATTTTGCATGGTGTATCCTTCATCTTCCTACTCTGAGCAGTCAAGAAAAAAGCAGTCCATCTGTCAGATCTGGATGGTGCCAGTAAGAAATCATATTGGAAGTAGTTTACTGAAAAGTGTCCTTGAATTTTACCATCTTCACTCTTCCAGAACTGTGCTACCGCACTATTATACCAACTTTTTTCCCATGAGTGTTCACCAGCATAAGGACACTATTGGGCTTTCAACAGATTCAAGCACAGTTTACAGTATTACTTTTATTTAAGTAGCTCCTGTTTGGAACTGTTTGTTTGGTGCTTGTTATGATTTTAATTGAGAACTTCTTGGATCTCAATCCTGACTGTTGATTCAGTTGGTGGGAGCTGAGAGGAAACAATATGCTGTATAGATTAGCTCAGATTATACAACATTAATAGAATCTGTTTCTTTGATTGATTTGAATGACAACCTTTTCTGTGGAATAACTTTGGGCAAATGTATTCAGTCATTAAGGACATTGGCTGTTTTCAGTTTGACATTTGGTTTACTGTATTTTACTCCTGTTTCTTATGATTGCTGTTACAAGAATTATTGGCTGAAGTTCCCACTCATGTCAGCTCCTAGGGAGTTTAATATTAAAAAAATTATAGTTAAAAACTTAAGATTTTTAAAATTATATCATGTTTTATAATCAAAGATTTGGGATTTCTTGGTTTCAGCTTAATAATAGGACAGAGAATAAATATTTTTCTCTGAACAATTCAATTTATACGGAATTTGTTCGAGTAGCAAGTTGTATCCTGACAGAGCAGAAAAATACTCCCCTCTTGTTGTCATTTAAAACCAAATGCAATATCAAGGTGTAGGTTACACTTATCTTTGAATATGAGTAGGGACCTACTGAATTCATGGTGGAAGTGGACTGTGCAATGGCTCCTTTAATCTTGCAGGTTCCCCCACCTACCCCCTGCTGATTGGTGGGGGGGCTGCACCACTCGCTTCCGATTGGCAGGGTGGTAAAAACTGTGGTTTTAAATATAGCAGCATTTTTGCCTCCCAGCCAATCAGCAGCAAACAGAAGGGCCACTGGGGTCCTCTCAGCCAATCAGTGATGGGGAGGAGCGTGTGCGTGGGAGAATCTGTAGGATTAAAAGAGCTGCTGTGCAGCCCACTTCCGCTGTGAATTTGGTAAAGCCTTTGATATGAGAACTAAATGGTCATTCTTTGATGCTATCAAAAATATTTCTCAACCGCATTTTGAATCTGATCCAAAGCAATACCTTTTCAGAAAACAAAATAGAATGTCTCTAGGCTAGGCCTATCCCTCCATGGAAGAAGGAAACAAAATTAGGGAGCCTGTATTATAGGGCAAGGGTTGTCAATATTGTACTAAAGGCAGGCTGCAGCTTGTGACTCAGCTACTGCCACAGGTCACTGTTCCGTTCCCTGTTGCACCCCACCATGCCTTCTCTATGCGGGTGGGGGGGGAAGGTGTCTCTCCCTTATACTGCAGCCTCCACTGAAAAAGTGCCACCAAAAAGCATAGTGAGTGATAATTTGGAACATCTAATTTGGCAGCAATTGGTAAGCAAGAGGGAGTAGTGGGGGAGCAAGACAGCAGGCCTCTGCACAGAGCAGGGGATCAGCCTGCCTTTAGTGGAACATGGAATGCAGATCAGATCTGGCCTGTGGGGGCTGTAGGTTGCCAACCCCAGGGATAGGGCACTAGCAGTAGGCCACTAGATCAGTTAAATATTTTTGTTTAAACAATTTCCCCACAGTTCTAATTTTTTCTAAATTAACATTATTTTATTGGTTCCCATAAAGTTATATATAGTGTTATATGTCCTATATAAAAGAGGAAGAGAATACAAACAAAAACAGGTTTATCACATGGTTGGAATACCCTTTCAGTAAAAGAAGCATTGATTAGTAATCAGTAAAATGCTGATACTTTTATTGGCTTACCAGTGTTGTCAAAGGATAGTATATAATTTGTAGTAAAACTCACTAATGAGAACACTAAGTTATTTTTAAGGATATAGACAAAAGTAAAATTGCTTCTATATCTAATTATACTGAAATAAGCTGTTACAGTGTAGCTCAGGGGTCCCCAACCTTTTTCTTCCTGAAGCCCCTTTAGCATGCTGTAAAAACTCTGTGGCCCACTTGTGCCCCAATAACTACCTGGCTCCCCAGCCCTACCTGCACAACTCCATGTGGGGCTTGGTGGTGGGGAGCCCCAGAGCTCCACTCACCTGAGCAGCAGCAGTGCAGAGCCTTGCCACCGGCCCACAGCACCACTTACAAGATGGAGATTGTAGGGCTGGGTGGGATGGTCTTTGGGACTTGCCTCAGCCCTGGGGGGCCCCAAGGCAACTGCTCCCCATGCCAGGCTGGGCCAAGCAGACACCCTGAAACCTGCTTGTGGCCCCCCCCGTCCCATCCCCCAGTTGAGAATTGCTGGTGTAGCTGTTATAATGTAACACTTACACCTGCATGAGTTATGTAGTAACAAAGGCAAAGTTGGAGCAGTGTATGTAAGTAACTTGTAACACCACAGTTGTATTCAGATATGCAGATGTAACAGTTGCACTGTAACAGCTGATATGTGCTCCTGAGCAACAAAATTCCTTCTTTTACTGCAGTTATAAGGTACGTTTGTCCATGCCCTAAGGAATATTAAAAAGGCGCTTGATCCCTTCACCTGTGCATTTTGCCTTACATATTGCTATGTGTGATATGCGGTGTGTCCAGGATTCAGGCGCTAGATTTTCACATTGACACATGTAATTGTTTAATGTTTAAATGGTTAAATGTATTTTCATTTTTCTGTTAAAAACTTACGTAATCAGTATTTTCATCAGCCTAAACTTGCCGTGGTCAAGAATCTCTCATACAGCTTTTCTTATCAACTCGTGGATTACTGTACACATGAATAACCTGATAGTTCTAAAACTGAATACTTAAGGAATATGTTCAGGTATAAAAATTTCAGCCATTATTTGTTCTTAGCAACAATCCCAACATACAAAAATTGCTTACAGAAATATGATTCTTTTTGAAAACTGACCAGCGGTTAGCATGACTGGAAATTCACATCATGTTAATTTATTTCTGTTGCACTGTCGCTTACTTGCGTTTTCCTGCATTATAGCTTCCATAGAATATTATAGTTCCCTAATAATTACAATGCCATTTACTTTGAAGTTGAGGTTAGCTGATGTATATAAAGCATTTGTCTGCAGAAGTTGTATTGTCCTGCATATCTGTTAAACACATAAGTAAAAATCAGTATATTATAGACGATGATGAAAAAGTTTCTTGATACTGTCATTTGGATAGTTCTTTTTTTTGTGCCCATTGTGACTTAGAAATGTTTGTAACCATTCTAAAGACACAGTAGATGATATTTCCAAGCTTATGTCTAGCTTTACATAGAAAAAAATAATTAAAAGTTGACAATATTCTAAGGAAAAGGGTATATATCCTTTAGATGCACCATATACACATGCATATATAAATAATTCTATGCCAAACATACTACCATGTTCTATTCTTTTAACAATAATTTATAGAGCTTTATGGATCAAGCTACAGTTAGGATGTGAGCCTAATGGCTATTTGTTTATTCACATAAATCAATGCATAGAGGACCTGTTAAATTATTTCATGAGCGATGGATTTAGAAAATGTTTGCATCCTTTTTAAAGTCTTTTCTTCCACTTCCACACACATTTGATAATGGTATACCTGGAATCATTTGATATTTTATCTGTGCTGCTATGTGAAATGAGTACCATTGTATACATGTGTATATCTTCACTGTATCAGTTTGCTGGTACTTTTGTATCACAATGCTTGGAGTGCTTTCTTGTTTTAAATTTATTGTTTGCTATGCAAAAATATAAGTAAGTAAAGCCTCCCACAATTCTTAACTGTAAAGCATAGAAAAAATAATGAAGTGTGTATTGGCAAAGCTTAAACCTTTGTATTTATTCCCTGAACTTGAGCCACTGAACTTTGAAATTGAAATGAAAACAACATGGGTATTTGCAAGAGGAAAAAGTGCACAGCAGAGTATTACTCTTTCCCTCATTGCCATCCAGCCCTACCATAAAATGTGGCTTTTCCAAATAGAAAAGAGTTTCCTCAGTTCATAAATTCATTTATTTATTTAGAATGCATGGAAGTTACATAGATACCTTTTGTTGTCTGTCCAGTATTCCTCTCAACTACTCGATTTTCCTCTATTTTAATTTCACCCCTTTTAATGTATATTACAAGCTTTTTATAATATCCATACATTATACCACAAGCTAAGACAATGTGAAATAACTTACCATTTCTGGTAACACTAAAATGAAGTCTCTAGGCAGAAAACATGAAATCAGGAACAGTGGTTTAGTACTGTATTTACTCAAACAAAAGACAATGAGACAAGGTTTTCTCATCCCAATCGACATGGTGGGAGGTGGGGGAGCCCCTCCTCTAATATCCGCATACAAGAAAGCTTCATTAAATACATTGTTTGGCATTAAGCTGCTGCCAAAAGCAGCATGTGCTCAGTAATGCAAACCCACCAAGAAGTTAATTAAATGCATCCAAAACTGAGCATGCCTATAAAACACATGACCCATATTGGGCAAAAATGCTGATGGGAACCAACCACAAAGGCAGGTTAGTGCAGCCTCTCTGAATAAGATAGATGGTAGTCCCCATTAAGTGCAGTCTTCCTCACTGCTGACTCTCTTTTTTTTTCAAGTTATGGTGAGCCACTACACTGAATACATTTTGAATTCCTCTTCACTGCCACAGCTGAGCTGTGCCTTTCTTTCCCATTTCCAGTGATTCCTGTTTCTTCACCAACACTAAGTGTCTGGCAAACATCACCAAACAGGGCCCCAGACAGTTCACTCTGAATTACTCTGTTGTCCCCTCTCTCAGCCTGTTGCATATGACTAGTGTGGCCCCATGTGGTGGAGCTGGACCAGGTTGTCCTGTGCCCCATCTGCATATAAGTTTTTGTAGGATCCTAAGATTCGTGGGAAAAATACCTGGTTCCAGTCATGAGCTAATTAGCACACGGCTTCTATGTGGCAGCGTATCTACATGCAGATACTGAGCAGTGCTGAGTTGTGGGTCACCATGGCTTGTCTGGCTAAAAAAAAAATCCATGTTTTATCATGTCAATAGACTTTTCTGTTGTTTAAAGTCCTGAAGGATCGGCATAAAATGGGGCAGTTGCAATTAGGGCAGGGAAGAAAAAAAATTGCTAAACAAATTGTTCAGGCTTCAAGTAGATGTGATCAGTCTGCATTTCTGTCATGATGTCCAGATACCTTGTCTTCTGTATGAGGTTCTTTCTGAAGTCATGTCTGTTAATGGATTGAGTATAGTTACTGCAATGCTGAGTCGATTTAAAATAAGTGGCTGGAACTTGTAATTGATCTTCACAAGTGAAACTTCCTTTGATCATTATTTTTGTAAAATATCTTGTATTGCTTCTTTCTAATTAATCTCCTGATGCGAGCTGTGCTGTTTATTGTGAAGTGGCAACAAATACTATCGCTTACTAAAATCAGTTCATTTCTAGGTCTTCAACAATTTAATTTAACTAAGTAATTAACCGATATAAATAGGAAATAAAATGGAAAATGTCATTGAACTGAACTAATAGTACCAATGTTCTCTCTCTATCTGTTATATAGAAAACAGAAGCATATTTGGTTTTCATTTATTTGCTTGTATGTTTAGGGGAAACCTTGTGGCAGGTGAGTATACAGCATCACACTGATAAGACTACACTGCTGTGGTTCATTCAGGATCTAACACATATGCTGTGTCAGCACAGTGCTCCTAGGCACTGCATAAATATCATGGAGTGTCAGTGAGGAAATGTTTGGCTGTCTTTAATTTGAGGATTGAATTCAGTTCTATAGTACATTGATCTTGTTTGTCCAGTTCAGTAGCATGTAGTGCACACAACTCTTTTCTCATGGGTAAAGGCCAGCTTAGTGCAGAAGAAAGGATGGTTGTGTCCAGATATTTAATACAGTTAGTTTTAACAGCAAGGGATTAGGAGCATAGGCTAAAAATGCAAAGGGAAATAGCTTGAAAAATTTTCAGTAAATTTGTATGCATTTAAGTTGGCAGGGCCTCATAAAAGTAGAGTACTTAAGGAACAAGCTGAACCAATTTATAAACCATTAGTGATGATTATCTTCAAGAACTCATGAAGAACAGGTAGGGTCCCAGAGAGCTGAAGGGAAATTTAGTAGCTAGTTTAAAAAAGGAGAATTCAGGGAATTGTAGGCCAGTCTAATTTGAATAGCAGGAAGGATACCATGATGTGGCTGCAGTAGCTTGGGCAGTTGATATGGAGATGCTGCATTGCCCATGTATCAGCTCTCTCTCTTGGCTACACTGGTTTGGTCCAGAGGAAGAATGGGAGTCGATATGTTTTGAACTAGATACACTGCAGGAGTTTCCGAGGCAGAGGAGGTCTTCCATCTGCCTGCTTTTCGGGGCTCTGCTCATAGATTGGTTGCCAGTCACAGGTGAAAAGCCTAATCTGCCCTGCACAGATGCCATTGGCAAAATCACTGAGTGATTATGCTCATCTGCCTTTTGATGGCATTCTCTCCATCAAGGGTTCCACTACCCCCCTCAGGCGCTTATCCACCCAGAACCATTGGCGCTTCCTGAGGTTGCCAGGTTAATCAACTGCTGGCCAGAACTCAGCATTGACGAGTACAGGTTGTACCATTTACGGTCCTAGCAGTAGCAGGTTTTCAATCCTGACCTGATCCCATCTCCCTCCCCCAGCTCGGAACAGCTCGCCAAAACTCCCTAAGTGACTTTCCAGTCCAAATAATTGCCCATCCCTGGGTTAACCAGTAGCAGCATGTGAGTAAAATGAATTTTAGCAGCACTCTTTGTCCTTGTGCTTAGAAAAATGTGACCTAATCCTTTCTTTTTAAGAAAGGTATATTTTCTACTCTTTGCCCCCCCCCCCACTCATAAATTGGAAGAACCTGTGTTGTTTTCATGCTCTGAAATGTCTTGCACTAATTACTTCATTACATTCCAGCTATCCTCATGGTCATAATGGGAGGAATTAAACTTATTATAATACATTGTATTCATTATATTGCAGGTACAAGGCCTAAAACAAAAGGACAAATATATATCATTAAATCTTTGCATTCCCAATCTAAGCCTATGTAATATCAGTCAAGACTATAATATGAAAGTCTGGACAGCTTAAAAGGTTATTAGATATAGACATATGCAATGGAAGAGATATTTTTTTTTGTTTTGAGTTTAATGTAGTGTTTGTCCACAAATGCATTTGAAAACAATCTGACTTCTCTTGCATGTTTTTTTTGAAAGAATCAGTGCCATGATACCAAACAAACTTTTGTTTTATAAAGTGAAAAGAAAGTTTCACACTGTTTAGTATTTTAAGATTCCTCTTTTTCTAAGTCCCTTGTTTTATAACAATTCCCCTCACCCCCTTCCTTTCTTTTTCTTTTTTTAATAAAGTGGATTTATCCTTGAAGAAGTCTCTAAAGCACACTTATGTCCCCCCACCCCACAACACATCTTCATAATGCACTAAAAACAAGGTAACAATAAATATGGCTGTTTATGAGTACTAGTTCTGTGCTCATTTCTAGGCATCAGCTGCTTGCCTTCTAGATGTGTCAGTAGGATGTTCAGTCCTCTAGAGAGCATGAAGGCATTGAAACTGTAAATAGCTTGGTTTCATCATGAACTTTGAGCAAATTTGTGGAGGGCCTGTTTTCTCTTATGTTTTTGCTTCTCTTGCAGAAAAGAGAAAATATATTTGTAAATATATGAGCGAAACACTTCTTGCCAGGGCTTAAAATTCAGAGGGCAAAACCTGCTAAGTTTAGTTATAAACCCAGCAGAAGGAATACAATTTTGACAAGTTTTAATGTGTTGGGCCACCAAAATGCAGCTATAAGCATTCTAGAGATGGGGAATATAATATAGCTACTAACATAAGATAATTTTTTTAATTTGCTTTGTGCTGTGTATTTCCTGCATCTCTTTTTTCTTTTTCTCTGCCTTCTCCCCCCCGCCTTTTTTTTTTAAAAAACATTTTTTCTCATCAGTGTCATCTTCTTGTTCTTGGATTTTCACTGACTTGGTGGTTGGGGATCATACCAACTAGAGACTTAGAATCATCCTGACTTCCCTGTTCCTTTTAGGAAATTCAAACATCCTCCCTAGATGGGTCTGGAGTCCTGATGTGGGAAGAGAGAATGCCAGTGTGGAAAAGTTTGAGGAAATGCTGCCATATTCAGTTTTCATTCTTTCTTTTTTATTTACTCCATCCCTCATTCTCTCTGGCCGTTTTATATTTGACAGTCCAGATATATTCAGTTTCTTTTACTGGAAACTTGATGAGAACAGTTCCCCTTGTTAACTGTTGTCTTTCTTCCCTTTTTCTTCATCTCTTGTTCTTTCCTTACTCCTCTCTTCTTTGCCTTGGGTTTTCCACTGCCCAGTTTGCTTATTCCCTATCTTTCACTTAGGCTGCAAAGCCACCATAAATATTTTTATGGCAGCAGAAAACCTGAGCAAACAGATGTCCTGGCCTTTGGTTGCACCACAAATGCCCAAAATTGTGGGCATGATGATTTCTGTTCATAGTTTGTGCCTCCTTATTGCAGCAGACATCTGTTACCTCATGGTGTGAGAGTGCAGGCAGTTCAGGGCTGATCATGTGGAACAACAGTCTCAGGTAAATGGCCCTAACCTGGTCCACGTGTCTACAAGTGTAGAGCTGGGGAGCCTTCTTGCAAGGGAGTTTGCAAGGCATGCATTTATAGGCACAGAGCTGGGTCGTAGCCAGGCAATGAGAACTATTGTCTGCAGAATTAGGGCCCTGAAGCCTGAGCAGCAGCAGGACCCAATCCTACAGGACAATGGCCCTGGGTGATATTTGTCTCTGCCCATCTATCAGGTCCTCCCACAAAGACAATGTTTCCCCTCCTCATAACTGCTTTGGTACTAATACAGACTACTCATTGATATAAACCAGTGCTGCTCAATTTCTTGGCTTCCCATATCAGGTGAGTGGTATGGAGGCTGTCTGCAGGCTGGATTAGGCCTTGGGGTCCTACACTACCCCATCTCTGCCCCATGTGCCAGGATTGGGCCCTGGGGACCTGGCACTGCCTTCTTTATTTTCCTGCATGCCGGATTGGGTTCTGGTGGCATGGCATTGCCTCCTCTCACCCTCTGTGTGTCAGGATTGGGTCCTGGGGAGCCGGTATTGCCTACTTCCTCCTCCTCTCTTGTGCTAGGATTGGGTCCCAGGGGCTCAGTGCCACCCCTTCCCACCCCCCCACACTAGGATTGGGGCTTGATGCCATCCCTGCCTGGCCCCTGCTTGCTGGAATCAGGTGCCATATCCAGTGCACAGGGCCCTGTACCCTCCATGGATCTGGAGATTTGACAGCAGTGGAGCACTGCCTCCACTTACCCACTGCTAAATTTCCAGACCTGTGGGGAGCCCTTTGGGTCAAGTGACGTGGTGCCTCAGGCTGGATCTGGGCCAGAGATTGAACAGCCCTGACATGAAAACACTTTAGAGAACATGGGAAAGGCTATGCTAAGAACACTGCAGCATTTATAACCTAATACAGAGAAGATAGCTGCTCAAGTGATGTTGTATAGGGAAGTGTATGTGGTATAGGTACTAGTGTAGGAAATGTGCTTTTTAAAAATAAGGAGTGATTTGAAGAATGAGAGCATATGTTAGAGTATATATGTTTAAGCACAGGGACAGCACTACAGGCATTGAAGCTGGTAGTGGAGAATCAATAAAAAGTAATATTGAGAAATGGTTAGAGAAGAGTATTAGGAAGCAAGTGGGATTCCTAAAATAAGTGAAAGCAGAGCTGTAGGTAGGATGGAGATTGTATAGATTTTCAAGGTGGGCATATGGAATTCTTTAAGTCAATCAGCTAAAAATCAGTGAAGCCATTGAGCTGAGGGTTGGAGGAAGGGAGTTTTCTCTTCCCTCTCTACACATTCTTTGACTGTGGCTGAAAACATGTCTTTGGAGCATGTTTGACTGTGCCACAGTGTGTCAGATGATCCAGTTTACTGACACCTGGCTGACAGGTGGTTGTCCTGAAGGATTGGACCCCAGCTCCTCCTGGAGCTTCAGAGGCCAAATCCTGTGGGAAAATGCCCCACCCACCTCAGGCAGGGAGGGCATGCCCTGTCCTGCCCTGGCGTGGGGACTCTAACTGTGCATTGCCCCCTGCACTGAGGATTCCCAGAATACATGTCTGCAAGCAAGCAGGGAGTCGGGAAGTGCCATAGGGGTTCTCCCATCTGCTTGTAAGTAACCCCCTGTGTCAGGTGGGGCAGCTGATATGTGCAGTGAGGGAATCCTGTGCAGGGGATTCCCCCAGCACATGTCTACAAGCTCAGATGGGGGAACTCCCATAGGGGTTCCCCCCTCCTCATTTTCAGACTGCATCCTGACCTAGGGCATGGCAACATGATACAGACAGGTGCTGTGGGATTCCTTCTGCAGGAAATTCCCCAGGTGGATGTCATCAGCATGGAGGGGAAATCCCCATGGGGGGGGTGGTGTCCATATTTGCAGGTGCATGCCAAGGAACCTTCTTCCCTCTCTCCCCCCTTCCCCCCTAATTCAGGGGATTCCCAGAGTGCCCCAACTCATCCCCTGTGTCTGCAAGCAGGGAACCCCGGGGTCCTGGTAGCCTGTTGTCTTGTGGGATCAGGCACCTGAAGCCGCCAGAGCTGGAGTGGGTGGATAGTATGGGCAGCCATGGGCTTCCTGCATTCTCCCTCTGTAAGCAGACGGATATCAGCTGCAAAAAGGCAATCCAAATGATGACTAGGGTCATCGCTGTGACAAAGTATAGTTACTTGGAGTGTGACAAAGGGCTAAAATGTCTGTTTGCTTCAGTTTTGTGCTACCAGAAAAAAATTATAGCAGCACAAAGGGAACATCTGTTTGCAGCCTAAGTGAATTATGTTATTTCTATAACAAACATTGGGAATTAAGCACTCTGCTCCAAAAATCTTTTTCTTGGGGCAACTTACTGGTAGATTTGAGTGCTGTATTAAACTTAAATTTAAACCTTGAGAAGACAATAACATTTAGATTTTCCTCTGTAGGACATTTCTGTTTTTAAAAAGTGTATGAAATGGAACAGGCTCTGAAGATAGATACCCCAAATATTCTTTACTTTAGTGAACTGTTAAAACCATTTTATGTCAGAAGTGATGAATAGTTTTTGTGGGTTCTGAGCAGGTTCTTTATTGATCAGCTGCTAGTTAATGAAGGAGTGGGAGATAAGGAAAGTTGAAGTTTAACCGCCTCTGCCAAAGCCCACTTGCCTTTTTTCTTTATTTCATTTTCTCTCTAATGAAGGAACCAATTGGTTTAGACTGATCAATGCTGACCTATTAGGATCAGACACATTCTGGCATTGCCAAGGCAATTAAATTCAACAGTGCAAGGATTTAAACAAAAAAAGCCAGGGACTTTGTATTTAGTAAGAACAACATTGATATTTGAAGGTAGGTGGACCCCTCACCCCCCCAAAAAAACAAAACAAAAAACAGCAGAATAGTTGAAAGGAGCTAATCATCATGTTCTCTTTCTGTGACCTCAGGAAACAAAAGATCGTTGCCATTTTTCCTTATATTTGAGGGCCTCTGGGCTCTGTTTCTGAGGCTTGGGCTTTCCCTGTTCGTGCTTGGAAGAGCACATGGAACATGTTTTAAAAATTCATGTTAGCCTCGTGTTCTGAAATATTTTTCCTTATGTTCTCTATCTCTGTTGTATGCTATTAAACTCTTAAGGTGTTTGACTGTCCTAGACAGTTCATTGTTAGACATCTCTCTGAAAATGACAAGTTAGTAAATAATCTGTTATTTTATTAACTGTTCAGTGATTTGTTGAGACAGTAGTTATTTTCCCACTTAATTCGCTAAATGGGAGGTAATGAAGAGAACAGCCCAGAGAATCTGCAAACTTTCCCTTTTGGTTTTGGTTATTTTTTTAAAGGGAACTATTTGAACCTATGCTTCACTGTAGAAGATTAATTTGATTTTTTTTTTTTAATTTTTATAACCTTTCATCATAATCATCATCACCTTCACTTTATGATTTATGCATCATTGCCTGTTCCAACTTCAAAAGCTTTCAGACCGTCGTTTCCATCTGCTTTCTTCTCTTGTAGACTGCAGTTGAAATTTTTGACATGGGTGAGCTACCAGCCCCCACGATCTGGCTTTTGGAATAAGAGATTTAATTCATATAGATTTTCCCTCTCTAAGATTTCAACCTAGCCAAAAAAAATGTCTTCGAAAAGTGAAACATAAGATGATTGACTATTCCATCTTCTGCTATATCTTCTGTGCTTTCTGAATTTGAGTGTGGACATTATCTAGCAGTAACATTTACATAGCATCACATATGAGGATGTGCCAACTATGCTTCCCTGTTTGTTTGGAAGAAAGCTAATATGCCTGTACCATGCACAGTCTGAGTCCAACTATTTATATTTTTCAAGAACAATAGAAATGCCTGCATGTATGCCATAATTCTATATTAAGTATGTCTGTGGTGTCTCGGTGTAATCTGACTAACAGTATAAAAGTTGCATTTCACAGCAGGTGATGACATTAAAGTGGAATGTCAATACAGATATTGTAGAAAAGAATACACTATTCCCACCCAAGAACATCAGAACCATAGAGTGAGGTATTTTGAAAATGTTAGAAAATTAACATCCCTTTAATCATTTTAACTCATACCACCCAGGTGCCTCTAGACATACAGGAAGCCTGCTCGTTGGAGCAGACTCAATTAATCAAATTTACCAGAGCATGCTAATGAGCACATTCCAGCCATCCTCTGCATCTTGTGTATCAGCGTCCCTGCGCTTCAAAATGGTGACTGGGGTTTTAACCAAAAGTGCCCCTGCAACCATTTTGAAGTGTGGGGGCATCAATACGTGAGACCCTGGCTCTTGGAGCCACCCTGATTAAAGTGCAGCTCCCCTGAGCACATGTAAAAATGCCAACAATGCCCTTTAGAGTATGTCTGCTCTTCAGAATGATTACAATCCCAACATTAGTTTTTTAGGCTTTTAAAACCTTATTTTTCATAGGAAGCATGTAGTTAAGTGGTATGCTTAAATGTCCTTTCCTCTTTATAAGCCACATTCTGGAACTGAACTTCACACATGAATGCTGTCTTGGCTTTAAGCCTGGTTTTGAGCAAGTTTCTGTGGTTGTTTTTAAATCTATAAGAGCTTTCATTTGGATTCGAAAATCCTCTTTGAACATAATTGAGTTTTCCCTTGATGGAAAAGAAAATACCAAGCCAATGTTGTTGCGTAGTGAAACTAATCTGTAATGGTAGAACTGAAACAAAAATAAACACAATACAAGAACGTTTTATGATGAGGCTACAAAGACATGAGGTGATTCTAAGGATTTCACTGATGGTGCATGTTGTTCACAATGAAACGTGTAGTGTCTATGTGCTGCATTATAGGGGGCAATGATCTTTTTTTATTGAACCAACTGTATAGCTTGCAGAGATGTTAGACAAGCTTTTGGGCACAAAGTGCCCTTATGTATGGAGGTTGATGGAAACAAGGAGTCATTTCGTTCCAGCTGCGCACCCTGTTCAAGCACCCACAGTTCTAGTCTTCAAATGCAGTATGTTTTTTCTGTTGTTGTACCTGAATTTACTATTTAGAAGATAAGGGTTCTGTGACATGTCTTGAATATATTTTAGAATATAATGCATTGATCTCCAGTGTTCTGTACTGTATTTATAAGGCTATGTCGTTCTCCCTAAGTATTCCAAGGAGGAAGGGAGTTATTTAATGTTTGTTCTCGCACATATTTGATGTATCATAAGTACATTGTGGAGTGTTTGCAAAAATTCTGAACTCGTAATTTAGCAGTAACAGAGGGAAGAATGATTTAAAACAGATCAGACAGATTTTCTGTAGCAGATGAAGAGCCAAATGTTACATATTTAAGTAACTAAAGGAACTAAAACTTGCTCTTCCTGCCTTTGTAGTGTAGAATTTGACGGTAATCTTGTCCTACCACAGCAACATGTTCTAAATAAAATGAGAAAATGGGTAAAAAGGTACTGCAGGATCCTTTCTGTATTAAAAAGAGAGAGACAATATGGTCAGGCACAAGCCCCCTCCTCAAAGAAAGCATTTCAGACTATATACTAGACTACACACTTCCAGAGCAGCAAGAGAAGTCTGTTTTCAGCCAAAGAAAACATTAGTTTATCCGTTTCAGCCTTTATTTAAGCAAGCTGCATCTAACTCAAAACCTTTTATTAATGTGGAGATTTGGAATTTTACTCTCTAGGAAAGATGGAACAGTGCATCATAAAATAAAATTTATGTAATACCTTTAAAAATGTATTTTTTATGATGACGCTTTAATATTTCAAAAGTCATGAAGGTTTAACTTTGAGTTCCATTTTAAATGTCTCTCAGGTCTTTGGCATTAGTATTTATGAGAATCTAAGTCACTTCAAGGTTGAAGTTTTAGGTTTAGAATAGGCATTTTCATATAAAAAGACTGGGGGGGAGGAAGAGAAAGCATGGCTTTTAGCCAAGATGTCAGTGCAGTTACAATGTTCACCATTTACAGTGACCTAAAATGCATGGCCCTGTGTTTGAATCCTTTTCTGTTTATGCATCAGTACTATGAGTGCCTTAAAAGACTGGTGAAAAAAATGAAATAGATGTGGCAATCGAGGTGTCTAAAAGGGTTTCATCCATCTCTGTTTTATCATTTTAGGCCTTAGCAGATTTTACATGCATGGCATTAATAACCTATTAATCTTTAAGATGCAACATGCCACACGTTCAGCCAATGTATAGTGTTATGCAAAACAGCCACAAAGATGTACATATAATGTAGAACATTTTTGTGGCTGGTTTGTATGACACCTTAAATTTAATGTGTGGCATGTGTCCCAGACCCATGATAGCCTCAGGTCCTGAGGATACCCCCAGCTGGATACCTGGGACCCAGAGCTACCCCCAGCCCAAACATGGATCCAGGGCTTTACTATCCCCAATCCCAAAACTCAGCTGAGCATTTAGATCAAGCACAAAGCAGCCCCAGCATCTGAGGCACAGCAGCTTTCTTCAGGCAGTTGCTGGTCCTAGTTTAGCTCTGTCAATCACACAGATGGGAATCTGAGGAATTTTAAGTCTCATCTCAAACACTGCATGTCATGCCATATACATCTGGCTTGGCAGGATATAAGATTCTGTGGATGGAACATAAGCTTCCACTAATCTCAATCACACTATTATATTAACATTTGCCAGGAGCCTCAATAGCAACAGACTATTTTCTGAAATGAGAAACAATCTTTAAAATAAATCTTGCTAATTGTATTAACATCTGATCCAGGTATCTTACAAATAACACTTTTCCTCTAGTATAGGACAGCAACTTTTATAATGTTGTAAGGAACAGAAGAAATGCATGAATGCCCTTTTCACCCCCGGCGCCCCACCAGTGTCCTCATGTTGTATTTGTGCATATTCACTATGCACCTTGTTCCTAAAATTCAACTACTGGAATTTGGGATTCACATTATAAGTGAGGAAATATGGTAATAGCTGGTTCTGCTTCTGCTAGGAGAAAGTAAAGGTAATGCTGCAGTACTGCATGTAGGACTCTCTAGCTGCTGGCTATTCAAGGATTTTTTTTTAATTCTGCCTTTCAAAAGCAAGGTGTGTATGTTATTTAGAGGCTTGTTATGATGATGTACAGGCCCAGAATATTTGGGTTCCAACAAAATAAACTGAACTCTTAAGTCATTGTGCCAGAAAAAGTAAATAAGTCTGCTGAAATCCATTTTTTACATAAGATAATTTAAACATTGGAAAGCTCAAAAGACAGATATGTTAATAGATGTAATTTGTGCAAAAGAAACTATAAAATGGATCTTACTTGCATGAAAAGAAGATATTTTCCCAAAGTGTTGTATTTTGCAGTGTCAGATAATGAATTAAACCATAAGCTCTTTGGGTGGATATTAGCCAGGTTATTTGGGAAGGAGGCAAATAAATAAACTCTTGGTAATATGGACACAATTATTTTAAAATGACTCTTATACTCTTAGACCATGAGAAATTTGAAAGACTGTGGAACTGTCCATTATTTAACTGTATTTGGGTTTTCTTCCCCTACCCCCCCACATGCACACGTTTCCTGTTAGTATTCATCCTTTCTTCCAATTATATTTCTGTTCTGTTTGAACTCATGAAAACAAGTGCCTTCCGTGATATTTGAATAGATAAGAAGTCTCTTGAAGTCACTAGTTCAGCTCTTATATATATGCAGCAAAAAGCATAATGCTATTTCCCAAATGGCTTATATACAGATATGCCTCTTTGAATAAGATCTGATTAAATGCAATGTTTTCTTATAGTGGCTATTGTATAACACTAATTATTAAACTAATTGCAAAAGATAGAATCATGCCCTGGATAAATGATTGTTGCTATTCCAGTTGCATAAAGGTGTTGGAGATGAAATATGTTCAGACCTAACCACACAGCTGCTTAGTGATGCATGCCTCACATAGAGATGAACTTTTCAGATGTGTCCACACGCAAACTAAAGGTACAACTGTAGCACAGATAGACATCTACATGCCACTTGAATTCAGCTAGTACAGGTAACAATGGCAGTGATAATGTGGTGGTACAAGCTTCAGCTGGAACTAGAAACTGTGTACCTAGGATTCCCAGAGGCCTTGTATTTTGGTTGTTAGTCAGTGCTGAAGCCTGTACTGTTATCTTCACTACTGTTGCTGTGTATGCTATTTGGGTGAAAGTCTTCATTTGAGGCCAGATCAAAATGTTCCCAAAAACAATTTGGAATGAATATAATTTCTCTGGGGACAATAGAAGTAACAGTTTCGTTCAGGATCATTTTCTACAAGAAAAGTTAGCTCAAGAAAAGACTGCAGGGTTATACCTTAAATTGAATCACCCCTCAGTCGATTCATAATTTGAAGATTCTCTAAGCATGTTTTAAGTAGTCAGTTGAGAAAAACTTCAGTGTTATTTTGTAAGGAAAGTTATAAACAGTATGAGGAAAAAGATGGCTGAGGAATACCAATTAGCAGAATATTTGTTTGGGATTTTTTGGGGGGAGGTTTGTTTTGTTTCTGGTTTGGTGGGTTTTCTGCTTTTTAATGCCAGCAGTTCCTGGTGAGGCTGTAATAGAATAGTTTGTAAAAGGCCACAGGCTCTCAGGAAACATAAAAATGAATTTATATCTAACAACAATCTTTGTCCTTTTTTAATATCATTTTATTGAATTCTTCATAACAAGGAACCGCTTGCTGAGGCTAAAGGTATGAAATTTTTGGGACCTCAGCATTCAATATATTAGAAGTTAAGTATGGCAGAAAAGTAGTAAAATACTGCACAGTAGAATGCTTCTTACTGTATATAGTTAAGACACTAGTGTAGAAGACAGTTGCAGAGAAATTCAGGTTCAAGATAGAGAATAGGAAGATGTGAGCGTAAAGTTAAAGGGAAGTTACTCAGCTGGCCCCGAGAGTTGCATCTGAGACCTCCAAACAGATGACAGTGTAGCAGAGAATGTTACCAGCCTTAAAATTTATGAAAACATGAAAAAGGAGAAGAAGAATAGAAATGTGGATTAAGACAGAGGTCAGCAACCTACGGACCACAGGCCAGATGCAGCCAATGGACATGGTGTTTCAGTGTAGTTGGGCAGCGGGAGGCTTTGGCAGAAGTTGCCTTCCAAGTGGCAGTGTGGGGAAAAGCAGCAGCACCATTTATTTTCCCCATCCTGGTGGCAAGGAAAAACAGGTACAGTGGCTGTGTCCTAGGGCCTGCCCTCCCACCCACTGCTCCACCTCTGATCCAAACTGGGTCAGTCCAGCCTGCAGTCTTGATGGTTAGGGACAGACATTCAAAAAGCCCGAGCCTAAATTGATTCAATCTTTGCAGGTTAGTCTAAACTGGGTAGGTTATATCACTTTGTAACTGCACAGACATCCCAGACATGCAGGCACATGTCTACAGTGACTCAGGCTGATAGCTGAGGGGCACTAGAGCAGTCCTCCCTTCCCTTGCAAAGTACTGAGCTGAGTACATGGACAGGCCCTGGCAGGATGCTCTGATTAGCCCAGCAGGGAATTGATAACTGTGTTTATCACCCCCTAACTCAGTGTTAATCACCCCATTAAGAAAACAACAGAGGGACATTACCAGCTACCTGTTGATTCTACCTGTTGATTCAGCATGGACTGTAGCAACTATATGGTCTGCTAGCTAATGCACAGACATTTCTTGGCAAGGCAGAGGGGAGGAGGGAATTCCGGCTTAGCAGGGAGTGATGAGAGGCAGAGGGGAGAAGCAAACAGCTCTTCTTAAACAACTTTTCCAAGGAAGGACATTAAGCTACCTGATGATCAGCTCTAAAAATCCTGTCTGCCTTAGTCATCTCCCACAGCACGGACTGTAGTCAGCATGTGGTCTGCTAGCAATGTGGAGGTATCTGCATAAGGCAGAGGGGAGTGGGGAATACTCCCTGCTTAGCAGGGTGAAGCCAGGCAGACACTGCTTGCCTGCAAGTCTGCTGAGCTGCAGCCAGGGAGCAGAGGGGGAGGGACCAGACCTGCTGTGGAGCAGACAGCCCCACCCAGCCCAGAGAGCATGCCAGGATGCTGAGGGAGGGCTTGGTTTATCATAAACCAGCAAGTGGTCTGGGACAGACAAACATTGCAAAAACCGGTTTGAGGCAAGTCAGTTAAGTCTACATTCAACCAGGCTTATGTCAAACCAGTTTCAACCATTTTCAAATTGATTTATGTGCACTGAACATTTGTTCTGTTACAGGTTTAAACCAGTTTCTGATCACTTGAATTGGTTTATGTGTAATGTCTGTCCCTATCCAAAAGGTTACTGCTGAATTTTGGGGTGCTGGCCATAATAAACTTTGCAGTGAAAGGCACACGGGTGAATCATTAACTTTAGAGGAGCCTCAAAAGGTAATGCAAGCCAGTATATTGAGGTATTAATTTTGACCATATCATCTACTCAGGATACTTGATAGCACTGCGTGCTAATTACCTTATACATGACCTGGGTGGGAGGGTGGAGATTTGTAGGAGTGGCAGGAGCAGTGAAGATTAGAAATAGATGTAAAGTCCAAAATTGAAGTTTTGAACTGGAGCAGACGAAAGAAAGCCTGGAAAGGTGAAGAAGGCAAGAACTGTGGTCCATTTTCTAAAATAAAAGAATAAATTGGTCACTTATTTATAAACTCCTTGGAATTTAAACTCCTTAGTGCATTTTAGTTATTCAAAATACAGCAATAAATAATATTGAGTGTCTCTATTCCCAAAAAGGCGGGATTATTTCATTAGGCTGAGAATAATAATATTGCAGTGAAAAAGATAATGTTAGCCCCATAATAGCCTTCTTGTCAAAACTGACATCAGTTATGGCTAGGAACAAAGTACTAACCTGCTGAAATGTGTCTTCTGTAAATTTAAATATAAGATTACAATGCATAGGAATTTTCTACCTTAGTTTAGCTACATATTGAAATATACCAGTGCCAAGTTCATACGTATAATTTATGAGTTCAAAAAAATCAACTGGATACTTATAAGAAGGAACACAGCAGATTCGGATAAATAGGTCTGATATGTTAATGAAGGTGAAGTCCATGAACTCTGATAAGAGAGCAGTTTACAGAAAACTTATCTCACAACATTGGGATCACTTATGAAGCAAGAATCAAGTTATTTAGAAGAAAAATGTGTTTGAAGCAAATATGATATAGAGGGATGTATTTGGATTGCAGTCATTTTAATTCTAATTATCTAATCTGTTTGGATATGGGATAGTATTGTATGGTAATAACCACTTCAGGAAGGCTAGATATAAGGTAATAACCTTGCAGACTTATCAAGCACCTAGAGTAGAAGTGATATTAAAATAAGCATCAGAATATATCAGCCTGTGTCAGTTTTCTTTTAACACAAATGCATTAAGCTCTGTATTGCAATATTATCTGAGGCTGTTCAGTGCTTAGTCATTTCTTTGTGTACTCTTAATTGTAAAATTATTAGCACCACATTTGCCACCAGAATCATCAGTTTTATTTCTACTATCTAGTAGGGCAGGGAAAATTTGAAGGGATATACCTACTGTGGTTATTTCATATATAGTTCCCTTTAAAGGGGTACTCTCATTTGCTTTTCCAGGTGTTTTCTTTTCTGATTGAAATGAAGTAGATTTGATCTCAGGAAACTTTGAAAAAAAGTTTGACCTAAATCAGTTCAATCAATTACAAAAGCAGATAAAGCAGTGAGAGAAAGTAATCTATTTAAAAATAAAATGTTTGCATCAATGGCTTGGTAGCTGTAACACATTAGTGACTGATTACATCGACTTTTGTTTCTTAAATAAACGGGTTCCCTTTGCAACTCTGTTGGAGTCCTACCTCTCATTCATACATTCAGAGAAGGTATCACCTTTTCTTGTACATTCATCTACCAACCAAAAATATTCATGAATAAGGCAAATTTATAATATTAGTTGTCCAGACTGACTATATTTTAAAACAAGTTTACAAAAATTTAATATGCACAAATGTAAATATGAAAAATACATATTTTTAGTTCTGCATACACATGCTCCTCCAGCTGAATGCACAGTCAGGTGGGCCCAGTCAGCAACCCTCCAAGACAGATGGTTCTGATTTAGTCTCTTGTTGCTCCTCTTTCCACCTCTGGGTTTGGTACTGTCCACAAAGGGCATGTCTGCAGACCATGATGCAGTATAGAGATACCTGAATTAATTCACGTACTGGAAGCAGTTTAGCTGTGATAACATGTTGTTTTCCACTGCTTATTTAACCCACCAAGAAGCTAGACCTAGCCCAGGCATTTCTACACTGCACTGCATTGTTCAGTGTAGAAATGCGGTAAGTCAAGGAAACTTGATTAAAAATCATATTGAAAAATGCTTTTTTGCAAGGGTTAGAGAAATGCCTCTGAATAGTCTGCTACATCCAATGTAAATGAAATGGTGACAATTCACATCGTGGGGGACAGGGATCCGCAAGAGGAAGAAACAAGCTTCTTTGGTTAAAGCTTGTTTCCAAAGACTCAAGACTGAGTGACACTCTTGCTATACGATTTAAGATTATTACGTAATCTCTCTGACTCGGTCTCCTGTATCTGATGATACTTCGTGGCATTGATGGTGATGTCCTAGATTCTAGAGCTGCTGTTCTAAGATTTTATACGGGACAACATTCTACTGAAAATGCTATAAAGTAGGAGGAAATCCTTTATTGCTGGGTTTGGATAGTCCCTGGTATACAAATGTTGAATGCACGGAATGATAGATAAATATTGAAGAGCCACCTTATTAAGGGTCCAGTCCAATCCCCACTGAAGTAAACAGAAAGAGTGCAGTTAATTATAATTGCCCAGAATTGGGTCCTCACTGAGCTCCATCCCTTTGTACACTGCTGGAGAGTTGATTAGTTTACTCCAGCATAATAGGGCTGCATGTGTGGACACAAGACATTTAATGTGAATGAGGCAAGAATTCTGTGGGGGAAAAATAGTCTTATCATATGATCACCTATTATGCAAGCCATTTTAAATCTGTTGCATCTCACTTTTGAAGCTTCACTTTCCAACCTTAGCATTCTTTGAATATAATTATGTTTATATGGAATATGTAAAGTATATTTGTTTCCCCCAGGTATTTGATCAATCTAGTTTATTTCTGTTCTCAATGGCTAATTAAAAGATTGATGACTTTTGTGGCAGGGATCTTGTGTAGGTATGTGACAAAAAATCACTCTATAATTTCCAAACAAAGTTGAGACAAATTGGTGCTTCTGTATTGAACAAGATTTTTCGTATTTTAATATAGTTGAACGTGGGGACTTAACAGATAGCATCTTTTTCTGTACGATGTGCCATTCTCTACAGAATCTTTTCTTTTCAGTTTTCTTAAACTAATGATTAACAGGCTCCAATTTTAAAATTCATTTAAGGATCAGGACTAGCAGATATCTGTATTGAGCAGTAAGTTTCTAATTTAATAACACTTTTTGAGAATTTAAACTAGATTATGTTCTTAATTTGATTACTATGAAAAACTTTGCTACTTTCTTAGCAAAACATCTGAAAAAGTTTTTGCCAGATTTGTTTGGTCACTCTACAGTCCTTTGGGAGGAATACTTAATTTTTTGTCTGGAATTTGTATATGCTGAAACCAGAATTATAATTTTTCTATTACCCATTAACATAAAACAAGCACTTCACTGCAGACTTTATAACAAAATACTGCATTTGCGTTGCTCTCCTCCCACCCCCGTTGGATCGCTTCTTTTTTTCTAGTAATGATGGTCACCTTATGAGTCATTAGCTTTTATAGGTGACATAGGTTTTACAGTAACTTCAGTGAAAAACCATTTAAACACTTCCAAGCTTCTCAGTTTTCCATGGAAATGAGTGCTGTGCAGGGATACTGTCAAATAGAAATTTCATTGTTTAATGCCTGGGGAGAAAGTGAAAGGGTTATTATTCATTCATTTAGCTCCCTTTCCTAAATATGTATGGTGACAGATGGGCTTAAAGGGATTGAGTTGCATACATTATTAGAGTTAGTAAAAGCTTTTTGGTAAATGTTCAAAAGGGTTACATTAATGTAAGGTTACATATGAAATTTTAATTTATTTCACTGAGTTTTTATTGCACCTGTGGATAAAGATGCTCAGTCTTGCCTCACTTCCATTGTGTCTGGCAACAGAGTTGTATCCAGTAGAAATGTGCGATTAGTTTTAAAAATGAGACTAGCCAAGGACACAAACAAGAGCATACTGGCTTCCAAAATATATATTCCATTAATTTTCATAACAGCTGCCGTGTCATTATTAAAGTTCTCATTCATACTACATGTTTTTAGCAGAATGAAACTGTCTGACTAATTCTCAAACACCCACTTATTTAAATAGATTAACATGTCCTGGTTTGTATGTGCCAGAAAGAAACAACCTAACTAAATATTCTCCAGGAACATAGCTGTTGACTTATTTTTGCTGGTGAGGGGGGAGAAGGGCGCTAAGATGATGCACATGTGGAAAGTTTTATGCATTTCAAGTGACAGACCTCTTCCTGAGGGAGGCTAGGGCCCTTGGGCCCCCGTGTACTAGGCATCTCTGTCCAGCAGAGTAAATTCTAGGAAGATATGAAAACTGAGAGAGCTTATTTTTTCTGTTGTATACAACATGGGACTGTTCTAGTCAAAAAAGCCTTTCTCTCATTTCGGAGACTGGCAATTCTTGTGATTTCCTACTGCTGCTATATAGAGGTGAATAGTGATAGCACTGTATTATAAAATGCTTAAAAGATTTAAACATGGTAAGGTCTTAAAAGCTCAATCTGGGTATTAGCAAGCTCAAATTGTTTTTTTGATGCGTCTGCTAGACTGGAACTCAGATCTGGGTTCAATTTCTAGATCTTCTGTATACTTGTGTGATTCTGGACAGATTATATAATCTCTCTGCTTTAGTTCCTCAGTGTATAAAACACAGTAATGCTTTCTCCAATCCTTTAGTTATCTTGTCCTATCAGAGCTCTTCAGCACAGATTTTCTGTTACTGTGCATTTGTGCTAGCACAGCAAGGTTCCCATCTCATCAGCTTCTGGGTGCAGCCATAATGCAAACTTAATGATACCTGCCTCCTCAATTTAAATAATCTGTTGCTTTGCTTACACATTACGTCCCCACAGTGTTATAACCATTTCAGGGTCAGAATACTGTAGTTATGTATAGAGCCACAGTTGAATTTCAACAAAATATAAAATTCTCTCATGGGTACAACATAAAAAACACTGACTTGTCCCAATCTGACAAGTAGCCCTTCAGGAAACTTAATACTTACTTTAATCCATTAAATTCATGGAATGCTACCAAGTGTCCTCAATCTGGACTCGTCAACTTGTTTTTTTGCTGACCACTCATTCAGTCAGCAAGAGAAATGTGATGAATTGTAGATGATAAACATAGTTCTTTTCTCCAGATAAAATGGATCACAGAGGAGAAGGGAAAATGTTTAAGATGAGAGAGAGCGACAACAAGTGCAGGACTCCTTTATATGTTAAAGTAATTGTCATTCCTGAATAGGGGCGCTAAAGAATACTTCCCCCTTTTTCAGGAACTAAATTTTTGGAGGTTTTTGCACATTGGCCTACCAGGTATAAGTCACGGTCCTTTTTCCTTTGCAGCAGTCTTTCAGGGAGGGGACTTCTTTTTGCTGAGGCAAATGAAAATGTTTGTTACAGGTTAATACAGCTCTACTCTTATATGAATTTATTGTGCTCCTGTGTCATGCTATCTTCATTATTTTGAGCACAATACAATTTGATTTAAAACTGGTCCTATGATATTTACAAGGTTGAATCCAGTGCATGGACGGTGTCTGATGAATAACGCCTAAATAATTGTGCATTCCCTCATTCAGACCTATAGTAATTAAAAGCTAGTTTCTAAGTCTGCTGGAAACTAAAAGGAAGTGGTGCAGATTAGAAAAACCTTTCTGATTTAACTGGAAAGATAATGGTAAAAACTAGAGGCATGTAGCCAATGCTTTCATTAATTAGTATAATGTCAACTTGTTCTCATAAAGCACAGAATTTCAAAGCTCTAGAAACAATTGATATTTTTATTGATGTATTTTGTAGGGGTTTTGGATAATTAAAATACCTTGGCTTAACTGAAGAGGGAAACCTTTTTGTGATTTACAATGAGTCTTTGCCTCTGTTTTATACAATGTGTAATACATACTTTTGTATATGTATTTTTTTTATTAACCCGTTACTAAAATACCTGTAAATATGGTCAGTTTTACAGTTCGGATAATCTGTTTGATATGAATACAGATATATGGTTATGTTTAATGACAGTGGAAAAAATCAGCCACCGCTTGAGTTGAAAGTGGCTCATTCTAAAAGTAGAAAACCAAAATCAGCACTTCCAGTCATTGTAGCTCATTATTTCTGAAATTATTTACCTATCTTAATCTGTTTTACAAAGCTTTAATATATCTTCAGCTTTATTATTATACCAGAAGCCAGGATAGGACATGCATCTCTCTTTCTCAAAAAAAAAAGAAAATAAGAAAAAAAGAAAATGTTAGTTTAACATGAGAACAAATTAAACAGATTATTTACATTTAAAATTTGGCTTTAGAATGAAATGCAACTTTGAGACTACATGATGTCTATTACAGTCATCATTATATTATTGTCTATTGTTTCATTTTCTCCCTTCATGGAAAGGTAGGTTTAGCTTGGTCTATCAATGAGTTCAACTTGGAGGCATTTTTAGAAGCAAGGAAACATTCAGTTGGATTCTATTAATATTTCTTCTTACAGAGTAATCAGCATAATTACTGATTGGCACCTACTGTGTTCACTTGAATAATAGAAATCTCCTTTGAAGGGAAATTTTACAATATTGGCTCATAAATAAGTCTTTTAAGGACCAGCAAGATACCACTTTGCCTTTTGGCCTAGGAAATGCCATTGAATGAAGTTGATTTATTCTTCCCGTCTTGTCTAAGTAACTCATTGTCACGGGGTCACATAGGTGCCCCGTGATTGTGAGGGTGATTGGCAGAGCTGCCAATCACCCAGGCAGCTCAGGTGCCTGGTTGCCAGGACAACCAGGTGGTCACATGGCCGGAAGAGGGCAGGGCCTGGCCTTTATAACCAGCTGAGGCCGGAGCTGGAAACACAGTTCCCTTCT
>NW_017728943.1:79822997-79881926 GCF_001723895.1 Crocodylus porosus
GCTACGTCACCCTAACGTGACGGTAGGCGGCGCTAGGGAGCTCACGGCCGCCCTAGCCGCCGCTCCCTCACACTCATGATATACTGCTACTTATCCGATATGCTTCTGAGGCAGCACTTCCCTTTATGCCCTGCTTGTGTCAATAAGACAAACAATTGCAATGCTATGAGACTGAAGAAGTTTCTTAGTTACTCTGTACTGCCAATAACTTCACCTGGAATTGTGCAAAGACACTTGTTGACAGAAAAGCATTAAAAAACTACATATTATTTGCATACATCTATGAGTTCAGTTTAATTACACTAAAAGGGCCATTTTATAAACAAAATTTGTTCTTACCTTTTCTAGAAGTGATGTCAGAGATATCACATTTTTTCTTGCAAGTTTTTAAAAAATATATAATCAACTCATCATTGGAACAGGGACATATTTACATGTCTTAGTTTAGTGGATATCATCAGAACTGGACTACCCTTTACACTTCCAGGTACAAAATAAATATGTATTAGAAGGAATTTCTCCTATGAGCTGGTTACTTCAAGATTGTCCTTGAATGTTTTTCAGCTGTATATGTCACTTCCCCCCATCTTAGGCAGGATAGTAAATTAGTTGAATCATTGATCTTATTTGGTGTGATAATTATGTTTCTATACTTTTATTAATCTTCTATTATTTATGGTGGTAACTTTCCCAATGGCTCCTTTGTAATTAGGACTGAATTATGCTAGTTGCTGGTCAAAGACAAAGGTAGACAACTCTTTGCTTGAGAAGTTGCAGACTGAGTTCTGATCTAGAACCTGGATCCATGTCAGCAGCCCCATTTACTTCAATAATGACTCTCTTTGTAGGCATAAGAATCTGCCCAGGCAAATTCGATTGCAGCATTGGGGCCTATATTTTTAATTGCTTTAAAAATAGTGGCCATTGGGCAGGACACTTATTAGCAGTTACTGGAAAAGTGGAAGACCCTAGTTCAGCCTATAAAAATACATATCCAGAATAGAAACAAACAGTAAAATAATTTATGGGTTGAAAGATTAAAATGGAATGGTGTTCTGTAACAAATAAGAAACAAGGGTTAGGGTTTTTTTTAACAAATATCTTTGTTAAATTCATATAAATAATATGGAGGAGAAATGAGATCAGATCAGATGAAAGCAAAAACACAGTAGCAAACTGACTGGGAAACGCACATGCACAATTACTTGTTAGTACCTTTTTAGCTTATAGAGTTTTGAGTTTTCTGTGATTATAAAGTACATAAAATAAGTAAGTGGCATACTTTATTGGTTGTTGGGGAAGGTCAGATTACGTTCTATAACTCTTGAAAGTTCAATCTTAAATATCCATAAAAATGAGTATATAGGTTGTATTTACTAGGGGTGTGCTAAGCAAGCCCTATTTGATTCGGATTCAGATTCGGCTCAAATCAGGGACAGTGAATAGATTAGTTGATTTGGATCACTGTCCCTGATTCGATTCAGCAGAATCCAAATCTGAAGATTCGATTGGACATAGACACAGCTTTAAAAGTTTCTTCTACATACCTTGAGGTAGTAGGCACAGCTTGTGAACGTTGCAGTGCTGGGGCACATGGAGCATCCTACAGGAGTGCAGGGGGGCCCTCCACATACTCGGCAAACCCAGAAGTGGAATAGAAGTACTTCTGGGGAGCACGCTGGGAGGCTGCCCCCCCCATGCCTCCCTGGCTCAGCAATTGGCCGCAGGGGGACCCCAGGTGCACCCCTGAGACTCAGGAGGCACCAGTCACCGAGTTGGGGGGGGATGTGGGGAGCCCCCCGTGCACTCCCCAGCAGACCCACAGGTGGACCAGAAGTGCTTCTGGTTCACTTCTGGGTCTGCTGCTGAGCATGCTGGAGAGCCCCCTGTGCTTCTGTGGGATGCTCCACACGCCCCAATATTGCAGCACTCATAAACCCCTGCTATCTAGAGGTATGTAGAACAAACATTTAAATCTGTCTATCCAAATCTCCAAATGTTTTTTAATCGATTCGGAGAGATAAAAGGGTCCTCTAATTCGATTTGGATTTGGAGATTCGGCCACCAATTTGGGCCGAAGCCCTGCTGAATCAAATTAGGGACTGAAGCTTTGCACAGCCCTACTATTTATTGGAAGTGAAGATTACCAAGACTTCCATTGTCAGTTGCTCTTCCTGAATTTTAATTTTGGAAATTAAAGATTTGACCTCAAAGCATGAGATTACCCCAACCTTGTGTCTTTTTTCCTCACTCTCATTGGTGTTGTCTGCTGTTGGGGAAGTGGCTCCAGCAGGGGCTATGTGGGAGGCAGCACAGATTCATACTGTAGCATCATGTGGCTGCTGTGGCACAGAGGTGTAAGTAGTGGTTACCTGGGAGAGTGGAACCGGGCCAAGCTGGGCAGTGGAGCCGGCAGGTCTTAAATAAGAATGAATGTAATGGAGAGGTTGCTTTGGGTGCTGCAGGAGCAGGCTGCATGGAACCAGGCATGTCCTTCCCCTCCCCATAGCACCAACAGGGGCTCCTGCCTGCCAGGGCAGCCACTTCTTGCCATGCCCAGGCAGTGTCTCCAGCCTGCAGGTGCCTGGAGCCCTGGGTAGCAGCTCCCTCACTTTCATCCATCCTTTAGGCTCTGGCAGCTGCTGCTTAGCAGGGACCCAGTCTGGTTCTCCCAGGATTGTGCTCAAGACATTCACCTGTGGGCTGAGCACCCTCTGCTAAGAGCCTTGGTACTGGGGCAAGTCTTCAGCTAGCAGCTGGATCAGCATCAAGCTCTTCCTTCCTGTGTTACAGAATTGAAGTCAATGTCACTTACAGGTGACATATATATATATTAACTGCACATACTTCCTTCACTTGCTGATCACTTCTGCGGTTTCTGATATAACAGAACTGGATTAAGAACCATTCAGTAAGCTTTTAAGATAAAGAGCCAACTAATAAAAACTTCCTTGCTATATGTGTAAATAACTTAAATATTAATATGGAACTTTTTTATCATAAATGTTTAAAATAAATTAGACAGACTCAGCATAAAGTAATGAATCACCCTATATTCTTGTTTAGCATTCTAAAACTATTTGTACAAGTTACAAATCAGGCCAGCAGTGTTTTCTATTTCTTACACAAATAACAACAGTTCTAGGGTTATGACACAAGTCTTCACATCGTAGGAACTGGAGATGAAAAAGACATATTAGGTCATTTTTATTCTGTTGCATACAAGGGTCAGATTTTTCCTTCTGGTATATTATCTAAAGTTTGTCCAGTCTATCTTTTGATTGTGACAAACTGGGGAATGTCCCTTATATCTATTGGAAGTCCCAGGATCTTAACAGAACATATTTTTTCCTGATACTCCTCTCATCTTTTTGGTTAATATTCATCCATTTCTGTTCCCTTGTAACATCCTGCAAATCTTCCCCTTCTCTGTCCACACCAGTGATTCTCAAACAGGGTGCACCTTGGCATGTCTTGAGATCCTTTCACAGGTGGCACACAATGTTAGCCCTTTTAGGCTTGCAAGCGTGATTCACAGATAAACCCAGATATTTCAAATAAGAATCCATAGCGTTAAAAATATTCTGACCTGTTGTGTTCTTTTGGGTTCCTGGCCATATAAGAATTGCAGTATTATTTTGCTGTAGTTAGGATGTGAGTGAGGACTAAGAGATGGCTTTTCCTAAGGGGTGCCTCAGGTCTAAAGAAGGTTGAGAACCAGTGGTTTATACTTCAAAGTCATACAGAGTTGCTGTGTCTAGATATGATTCACCTATGCTATAGTTTACATCTTAGTAAATTTCAGCTTTCTTTTATATCAGTTACTCTAACTCCCTCTCCTCCCTCTTCTCAAAATGCTTTCCACTGTATCAATGTCCTTCTGGTACTGAGGTGCCCAGAACTAAAGGTAATAGGCTATGTTGCCCTGCAGTACAGTTGTGAAGTAGGGGGACTGTTAACTCCTTGTTCTTTGATATGCCACTTACACATGCAGGTCTAAATCGCAAGAGCGTTTTTAGTTGTATCACATTTCAAGCTCATATCTAATTTTCTGACCATTGTTAGGCCTAGATTTCTTTGCATCATTGCTTTTCAAATATCTCATTCCTCAACGTATTGTCTCATAACAAAATGCAGTTACAAATGGAGCGACACTGTAAAGATCAGCAGTTGTTCTCCTTTGAGTAGTGATCCTTACACATTTTCACATGTAAGTGTCCTTAGTCTTTGAGCCTTTTGACTACAGTCCTTTTTGTTTTAGCAGTATCTTCCCTTTTGGCTCCCTGCCCCTATGGAGGGGATAAAGGACAGAATTTCTCAGGGTATGGGGAAGGGGGAGCTGCTGGTGCAACTTGTTTACCTCTGATCATGAGCTATATCATCCCAACTTTGATCCTTAATGGAGGAAGGGTAATGCTAGAGTGGTTTTGCTATACTTGTAACAGTCATATTACAGTAGCATGAATTGGTATCTTTCGGTATCAATACATTGGTTGTACATGTCTGTACCCACAGTTTCTCTCAATACCCTGGCTGAGTTTGAGCAACTTCTTATTGGCTTTTTATCAAAGCCTAAAACCACAGCTGTACTTACCACTGAATGGCCCTTCCCCACCTGTTTCCTTTTGTCTTTTTTCATTATTTGTCTTTTCTTCTTCCTGCCCCATAAAAAAAAAAAACAGAGTGGGGTTGTTGTTTTTTTTTGGGGGGGGGGGGGTAATTCTTTCTGTTTTGGGAAGCTTTAGGCTTGTTACCCTTCACTGTTTTTCTTCATAGTTGTGCCATGTTGGACCACCATTATGCAACCCAATTTTTAAGATTAGATTATTCCCATTGGGCTTCTAAATCACTAGGAGGAAAATAAATGAATAAATAAATATATGTAAAAGCTTATTAAAGCCTTAATCTGTCTGTTTTTCTCCATAACGCTTTATTTGCACTCTGATTGGCTGACTGAAACAGCCAATTGGATGGGACAGGAGGTGGCAGTGCAGTGTAGTGCCGCTGTGATGGTGGAACATAAGACACCGGGGGGGGGCCTCCTCCCTTACCTGTTCCCTGGAGGTAGCGGTAATGGAGGAGACAGAACTGGAAGGGAGGACGAGGCCAGTAGCACTAGTCTCACCCCCTCTGCTCTGTCCCTGCAGGTGGCGACGGAGTGGCGGGGGAGGGGGAGGTCACCAGAACTGGCCTTGCCCCCTGTTGCTTCTTGGAGGTGGTATTGTGGGGGGAGTGGTATCAGGACGTTGCGGTGGGAGGGTGTGGTCACTGGCACTGGCCTCAGCCAGCCTCTCCCCACTTCCGTTATTGTTACCTGCAGGGCCAATGCAGGCCAAGACAGCAGCAGTGGGGGGAGAAGCGGGCCCGAGATGTGGGGGGGAGCAGGCGTGCCATGATGCGGGAGGGGGAGAAGAGTAGGCCCGGGTCAGTGTGGCAGCAGTGGGCCTGCTGCAGTGGTGCGGGGGGGAGCAGCCGGCCCAGCCTGACACGGGAGTGGGGAAGAAAGGGCTGCCTCCCCCCCCTTGGGCCCAGGCCCTCTTCTCCCCTGTGTTGGCCCCAAGCCCGCTCCTCCCATCCCTCCCACTGCTGTGGTGGACCGACTTCTCTTCATTCTCAGGCTTGCTCCTCCCCCGCGTTGGGCCTGGGCCTGCTCCTCCCCTCCCACTGCTGCTATGGCGGGGAAGGGGGTAACAGGCCTGGACCCCAAGCGGCAGGAGGGAAGGAGGGAGCGGGCCTGAATGGGGGGAAGGGGGAGGGACTCAGCACTCATGTGACGCACAGAACCATGTGACTTTGGGCATCATTGTTGATACCAAGATGAACATGAGTTGTCAATGTGACAAAGCGATCAATAAAGCTAACCACACTTTATCATGCACTAGTAGGTGCATGACAAACAGGTCCAGGGAAGTGAAACTTTCCCTTTATCCAGTATTGGTCAGGCTGTAGTTGGAGTACTGTGTCCAGTTTTGAGCACTACACTTCAGGAGAAATGTAGACAACCTTGAGAAGGTTCAGAGTAGGGCCACTCTTATGGTTAGGGGCCTGCAGGCAAAGCCCTACGAGGAGAGGTTGAGGGCTCTGGATATTTAACCTCCACAAGAGAAGGCTGAAAGGTGATCTTGTGCCCATGTACAAATTCATCGGGTGGGGGGCCAGCAAGGGATAGGAGATGCTGTTTACCAGGGCACCCTTTGGAGTAACTAGGAACAACGGCCACAAACTGATGCAGAGCAGATTTAAGTTAGACATCAGGAAGAACTTCTTTATGGTAAGGGTTGCCAGAATCTAGAATGGGCTTCCAAGGGAGGGGGTGCTCTCCCCTACCTTGGGGGGTCTTTAAGAGGAGGTTAGACATGCACCTGGCTAGCGTTTTTTCTAACCCTAGTGCTCTTTGCTGCCCAGGGCAGGGGATTGGACTCAATGATCTGCTAAAGTCCCTTCCTACCCAAACATCTATGAATCTCTGAATTCTGCAGCTTCCTCCAGGCATGAATGGCGCATGCCCCTGGTGGCTGGGGGGCACGGCAGTGGCAGGAGCAGAGGGGATGCGGCGGGGGTAAGTGGGGGACCTCCTGCAGATGCTGCTGGCAGTGTTGGCGGCAGCCAGCGGGAATCACGGACTGCCTGCAGATGCCACCAATGGTGTTGACAGAGGGGTGGCAAGCCTTTTTTTAAGGGGGTGCACCACCATGCTTAAGGGACGCCCCTGCCTCCAGGTCTGTTGTGTGGAGGAGGGGGCAGCTTGAGGTCCCCATGGCGAGGGAAAGAGGGAGTAGAGTAGGGCAAGGCTTGGGCTGGGAGTGCTGCCCAATCAAGGTGGCAGGGCGGGAATGTGCAGCTGCAGGGCCCAGCCAGGAAGCAGGATGGAGCCACATGTGGCTCATCTGAGGGGACAGTAGGGGAGCCAGCTCCCCACTGCTTCGTGCCTTCCTGGGAGGGAGGCATGGGGGGGCTTGTGCCCCCCCATATTTGTTCATGGGGAGGGAGCCAGATGTGGGCTTGGGGCTCCTCACCCTGCTGCTGTCCCCAGGAGACCTCCGTGGCAGAATGGGGTGTGTAGGCTCAGTGCTGCTGCAGGGAGCCCCATGCCATCCACACTGCCATGGTGAGGCCTCCCCGTCCTCCCAACAGCAGCAGGGGGACCCAACTCTGTGCTGCCACTGCTGCCAGGTAGGCAGGGAGTGCCCTGCCATGGCAGTGCAGTTGGCATGAGGCACCCAGCAATAGCACTGAGCCTCCCAACCCACCAGCACCAAGCCTCACCCACTGATTTATGGAGGCTCGGGGGGGGGCAGGGCAAGGAGCCTGCAGCAAGCAGCCTGCATGTGTCCCCTCCCCACCCCCCCATGGGCTCCACTCTGGCCATGGCGCCTGTTGGTGGGGGAGGGAGGGGACAGGGAGCTGGACTCTGTGCTCTGCTCTGGCTGTAGCAACTACCATCTCCCATGGGTAGCTGGGGATTGGGCACCACCTCTCGTGGGCAGCAGTCCTGGCAGTTGGGGGCCACCTCACCCATGGGGTGTGGCCCACATAACATATTGAGAGCTGCAACTGTGGCCCACTATGGCAAATAGGTTGGGAATCACCATTTTAACCTGCCTGTTAGAATAAAGGATGGCTGATCTAGTCTTCAATTCAGCTAAGGTTCATTTGGGGATAATCTCTGCCCATCACCCCATAGTCCAGTGTCAATCAGTTTTCTTCTATTTTTCGTCAGTCAGAAACTCCATGATGCTGAGGTTTCTAAAAAATAAATAAATAAATAAATTTTAAAAAAAAATGGCTGGCAAAGACTCCTTTACTTCAAGGACTCAGATTCCCAGTGGGATCTGAATCTGATCCTCACAGCACTAATATGCCTACTTTTCAAGCCAATGCTTGCTCCAACATGTCTGTGAAAATGACCTGGTCACATCCACCATGAGTTAGTGAGATCAAAGCTCAAATGGTGTATATCATACATCTGTGACCTACTGTTTGGGCAAGGTGATCCTCGGTATTCACTCCAGATTCCTGCTAAAGTTTGTTTTAGAGTTTCACCTAGGCCAGAAAATTGCATTTCAGAACTTCTTCCCAGACCTATACCTTTCACTGTCTGAAGAGGCCCTTCACAATTTGGATGCTAAGTGAGCTCTGATCTATTGTATGCATAGGCCTAAACCCTTTATAATGTCCCACTCCTGTTTGTGGCCATAACCAAGAGATCCAGAAGCTCCCTTCTAAAGTTTCTCCAACTGGATTTCCAGTTATGTCAGACTGTTACAAACTGGGAGAGTTTGGACTCTCCTCCTTTAATTTGAGGCTCCAGCTATCTCTTCTGCCTCTTTCTGAGGGGCCTCTGTCAGATGTTGCAGAACATCAATGTGGAGTTAAGAGTTGTGCCTTCATTAAATACTATGAGCCCTGTCAGACATGAAAAAATAAAATAATGCTTTACTGGAAGAGGAAGTGCATTAGTTTGCCCCCACTCCCCAGCATCTATATAGATTTGGCACTTCAGCAGGGCTGTTTGGTGCTTTTGCTGATTGTTTGGTGCTAACAGCTGATTCAATCGGCTATTAGGTAAGAGTACCAAAAAGCCCCACTGTAGCACCTGATTTATACAGATGTTGGGCGAGCCAGGTCAGATTAACGCAATGTCTCTTCTGGGCATAGAGGCCTCTTGGAATACTACCATCTGGTTCAGTATTACTTCAGTCGGTCTTTGCCTGAAGAGACCTGGAGTCACCTGCAGATGTTTTGGGCACTGCCTGTGAGAGAATGTACATGTGGACAGCCACTCGAAGAAGAAAAGGAAATTGCTTACCTGTAACTGGGGTTTTTCATGGTGTTGTCCATGCACATGTTCAAACCCTGTCTTCCTTCCCTTTTTCTTTCGACTGTGCCTCTTAGAAACTTTCAAGGCAACGGAGGAGTGGGATTCCATGTGCTGGCCTTTATCCTCCTAGTGCAGTGAGAAGGTAGAAGAATTTCAGAAAAAGGGCTTATTACAGCCTGTATAGGAACTGTTAAATAGGAAAGTCTAATCAAAAGGCCCAGGGACTGTAAGAATGTTGTGTGGATAAGGTAGATAAGGTTCTTTGGGTGAATCTGATATCTTTTATTAGACCAACTTAAATACAGGAAAAGCTGTGTTAACCAGCACTTTTAGCCAGAAAACTCTATTAACCGGCATCTGAGCAACGCGGCAAAAGCAAAACCAGAAGTACCACTTCTGGGCGACTTCCTGTTTCACCATCATGAGCTGAGTTTTTCTTCACCACTTTTTTGGCCCACAGCCCAGGACAAAGCAGCCTGCACGGGGAAAAAGCAGCTTGCACGGGGCCCCCCTCCCTTTCCCCCACACTGACGCTGGGGAGTGCACCAGACAGTGCACATTTTTTGATTAACTGGAATATTTGATTAACCGGCATCCGCCATTCCCAGGGGATGCCAGACAACCAACTTTTTACTGTAGTTGGAAAAAACAATTTTTAAACAAGCTTATGAGTTCAAAAACACTTGGTCAGGCTGAGGAAGTTTCAGCAGTTGGTGTGTGATCTTCCTGGATGGAATGAAAAGTAAAGAAGCCAGAGGCTGAGCTGGTATGCATACAAGATAGGCAGTCAGTAAAGATGTCGACTGAGGAGTCAGTGGGTGAAAGACAGGCTGGGGGTGCAGGGGGAGAAAGAAGGGGGATGAATAGTGGAGAGGTACCTGGGGAATCAGATGTCAGGCAGGTCTAATGTGTCATAAATCCAACGTCTATATTTAGTCCATGATTTTTAGTATCCAGGAGGTTGATGAAATGGAGTCCACAGGCTTGTCTCTGGGAAGTGTTTTGTAAGTTTCCTTTAAGGATTAGAATTGAGAGATTGGAGAGAGAGTGGTTTTCCTGTGAGAAATGTGCCCCGCAGGTAATTGGGTATTCTTGTCGTTGATAGATTTCCGGTGTGTGTTTATTTTGGCACGCAGTTGTTGTTTGGTCTCTCCTATGTATTTTCCATCAGGGCATTTGGTGCATTGGATGAGATGTATTACACTTCTGGAGGTGCAGCTGTAAGATCCAGGCATGCTGATGGCTCTGTGGTGGGTAGTAATTGTGGGGGTGCTAGAGATGTGTTGGCAGATTTTGCATTTCTTGGCATGGAGTAGTCTAGATCCTTTTGGTGTGTACTGGGCCTGAGAAAGTTTGCTTCTGGTGATGAGGTTAGTGAGGTTCGGTGCTTGTTTGAAGGCTAAGATGGATGGCTCTGGGAAGATCTCTTTAAGAATAGGGTCTCTTTTTAGTATGGTTGCAACTGTCTGAGGATTTTCTATATGGGTTCGAGGAAGGGGTGATATGTCATAACCAGCGGTGTATGATTTGTGGGGGGGGGTTCTTCTGTACTGCAGCAATTCTTCATGTGGTAGGTATCCGGGTGGCTCTTTCAAACATGAAGTCTGTTTCTCTGGAGAAGTGTCCTTGTTGGGTGAAAGCCTTTTTAAGATTGGTGAGGTGGCAATCCTGGGTGTTCTCCTCAGTGCAAATTTGGTGGTCTCTGAGGGCTTGGCTGTATATCACAGCTTTTTTGGTGTGTTTAGGGTGAATGCTGTTTCTGGGCAGACATGTATGTTGGTTGTGGGTTTCTTGTATAACATGGTCTGTATTTTATCATTCTGGATACTGATCATCGTGTCTAAAAAGGAGATGTTGGTGCTGGAATATTCAAGAGAAAGTTGGATGGAGGGATGGTGATTATTGAATTTCTGATGGAACTCAATCAGAGATTGCAGGTTTTCAGTCTAAATGATGAAGATGTCATCAATATATCTTAAGTATAGCAAGGATTTGATGGTGCAGTCCTTGAGAGAGTCTTCTTCCAGGTGGCTTATAAAAAGGTTGGCATGCTGTGGGGCCATTCTGGTGCCCATAGCTGTTCACATTGTCTGGAGGATGTGTTGATTATTAAAAGTGAAATTGTTGTGTGTGAGGATGAAGTGTATAAGGTCAGTAATATCTTTGGGTCTGTACTCTGAGATGTAATCTTGCTTCTGTAGATATGTAAGGCAGGCTTGGATGCCATCCTGATGTGGGATGTTGGTATATAGACTGGTAAATGTCCATGGTGGCTAGGAGGGTGTTGCTGGGAAGGTGGTCTGTGTTTTTAAGTTTTCGTAAAATGTCTGTAGTGTCTTGGACAAAACTTGCTCTGTAGGTGACAAGCAGTTTTAGGATTGATTCAGTGAAACCTGGTATTTCCTCATTTAAGGTCCCATGGTTGGATATGATAGGTCTGCCAGAGTTCCCTTGTTTGTGGATTTTAGGGAGCATGTAAAAAGTCCCAGGGTTAGGTAGTGGGGGGATCAAGTCTGTAGTTTTCCTTGTAGCCCTGATGGAAATTATTTGATGGTATTGTTGAGTTTCATGGTGAAAAGGGGAGTAGCATCTTCTTCTTGTTCTTTGTAGTAGGTGGTGCCACAGAGTTGTCTGTTGGCTTCTTTTATGTAGTCTTCACTGTTTAGGATGACTGTGGCTCCTTGTTTATCTGCTGGTGTTATTACTATTTGGTGGTTAGATCTTAGAGATTCTATGGCCTTTCTCTCTGGTAGAGAGAGGTTGTTATGGTGGAGTATGTTGTTGATTATTTCATTGTTCATTCTTTCCCTGAAGCAGTCAATGTAGCAGTCAAGCTGTGAGGTGTCCAATCTGATGGGTTTTTGGGTTTTTTGGGGTTGATCTTTTCCTGAATGTTGTCAGAGGATGAGTTGTTGGGAGTGGATTCAGTTTGGTCATGGAAATATTCCTTGAGGCGGAGGCATCGGAAGAATTCTTCTAGTTTTCCACCTTGAAGTATTTTGTTAGGATATTTTTCTGGACAGAAATGTAGACCTTTAGAAAGGACAGATTTTTCAGTTTTGGTAAGTGTATGTGTGGAGAGAGTGATGATATTTGAGGGTTGGCCGCTGCTTTCAGTTTCATCAAGTCTGAGGTTGGAATGTTGTAAGGTGTTGGTGTTGTTCCTCTGATGTTGTGACTCTGGAAGTTGTTATTGGAGTAATTTGCTCCGTTTGTTTTTATGTTGGATGAATGTTGTAGAAAATTTTTCGTAGTCTCTTTGTATCCATTGTATATTATTAGGGAAAATGAAGTTCTGCATATCTGTGAAGCATATTTGGAGTTGTGTGTAGTAGTCAGTAGATTGTGGATGTTTAGTCCTCTGGGAACAAAATTGTGTTTCCTGCATGGGCTTAGAAAATATATGTTGCTGTTGAGTTTGGCTTCTTTCTTTTTCATGTTGTATAGTTTCCATTTGTGTGGATAATGTATCTCAACAAGCTCTCGTTTCTGATAAGTAACTTATTTTTGTAACAGGGAGCAATGGAGTAACGGAACATGAAGGATTAGGGAAAAGTGAAAAATAGTTTCAAATTATTGCACAAAATACCTCAGAATGTATATTCTTTATATGAAAACTAGCAATCAGATCATTGTTCTAACAAGAACAGTGTAGTCAACATGTAAAAAAAGAAAGAAAGAAAAGAAAAAGGGAAGATAATGAAACTGCCTCTAGGACCACTTTTCCTTGTAGTGTTAAGGGATTGACTGTGCACACGACAAAATATTCAGAATGTTTTCAATTGAATTGCATGCATTTTTCTATATTTATCAGAAATGGGAAGAAGAGAAAGGGAATGGAGTTAGGTTTAGCCAAGACACTTGGATGCTGAATCACGAGTCATATCTAAGTACAGATTTTGTGATATCAGAGTTTCATTAGTCCCCCATATTAGATTTCAACATGATTATGGCAGCAGTCACATCAAGTCAGCTGAACTTACAACATTTTTGTCCTCGTTTATGTGGAATCTGAAGAGCAGGACCATTCCAGTTTGGGACCTGACCTGAAATTAAAATCCTTGGGGGACCTGCTGTGCTATGAGGGCTTGAATGACAACTGACAAACTCAGATGTGCGACTTAATGGTTCATAGTTGAGGAGGTTTCATAATTTTGCCACCTTGTAGTTTTTGGCAGCTTTATTGTTTTATATTTAAAAATTAATTTGAAAATAGAAATGAGGATTTTTAATATGTGTTTTCCTTGTCCTTGAAAGCTTATCATTCAGACTTGTGGAAAGCTCACCATAATATCATGCATTACTTATTTATGCTTTTATTGAGATAGATCTATCTATATATATTAAAAAAACTGTTCAGGTGCTTAAACATCTACAGAATTTTCTGTTAGTTGCATAGCTTATGTGGTGGTTACATGTATTGTGCCAGAAACAAAAAGTCCCATGTATTTATTACATAAGCACAGAAATGTTCTTACCCACTTAGTTGATTCAGGCAGATTCTGTGATGTAAAGCACTGGGGTAATGGCTTAGTGAATCTATTAGCAGGAATGCATTAAGTCTTTTAAATCGTCTATTATTCTGCTGGTTCTGTGTATATCAGCTGAGCGGGTGAAAATGTAGTTGCCTCTGTGAAGCATTTGCAGCGTGTATGGGTGTTACATATATTTTTCCTACAGGCATTAAATAGCTTTGCCTTGTGTGTTTTATTTGCTTTACCACCACTGTGAGTCATTTCACATCTTTAAAGCAGGGCTTTCCAATCTGGTAAAATGGACTTTGGTTCTGTTTTAAGGAGATGTTGTTGTCTAAGTGCAGGAAAAATCGTTTTCTGTCAGAAGAGAGAGAATTTTTTCACATTTGTTCTGGCGTCATTCCATTTAAGGTGTGACATGTCCATTACTTTTGCATGGGGTGTAAGGCTAGCAAGGCTTTTCCCCTCCCCCTTGATTCTTTTATCTTTTTGCCATGAGTCTGTGGATTCAGCTATGTATGTTTGAAGGATTGTGCACCTCCGAGTTGCCAAGATAAAGTAGCTTATATGGCAGTGAATGACTTTGTTTCCTTTTCCACCAAAAGACAAACACAGAATGGCCTTTTAATGCCCTTGTCGGTTAGGCCGTACATGATGGAAAAGGAAGGACCTCTGTGGCAGGAACAGCTTTGTAAGATAAGGAAAGTAATGATCAGAATGTGAATTCTGCTTGTTTCTAAATAGGCAGATGGCAAATGTGTTTGTAGAGCTGGTAGTGGCATGCTTCCAATAAATGACCAACACATGAAAAAAGGAAACCTGATACTGGTTTGGGCCTATTTTAATATGCATCACATTTGTTTTTCTTTGCCATTAGCCTGACTCTCTTTCTGTTCTCAGTTGTCTTGATAATAAGCTGGAATGAGATATTGATGCAAAAAAATTCTCATTTCATTTCTTTCACCTCTCTTTAGATAGTCTTCTTGTTCACAGTTCTTAGGGGGATTAGAATTTATGCCTGCACTATAACTAGTGTTTGTCTCCATTTTACTGCAGCTGTTATAACTAAGGATTAAAGGGGATCTACAGTATGTACGTTTTTGTTCTTTGGCACACAGGTCCCAAGCATTGTTCTGATGCAGCTGACTGAGCCCTGGTATTAGGAGGCCTCCAGAGTATCTGCAGCTGAATCTATGGTGTACTCCCAGCATCTGTTATCTGAATTAAATGTGTCAGCTGTACAAATGAAAGCAACAGAAGTAAAATGCAGGACAGTTGTTTAGGAAGATAAGAGACATTTTGTATCTACAACAGAGGGTCTGGGTCATGATAATTGCATATGGAATTGGAAGATGGTTTTGGAGAGGGAAGGAGGTTGGAGACATTGTCCTCTTGCAGTTGACTGGTGGTAATCAATCCATGTAATTCAGTCAGCTTTTTATGGGCACATATTCTACAATCAGGCCAGCAGAACTTGGTTGTTCCCTGCAATTCACCATCATATTTATTTTATTCATGTGACACATATGCTGTATTAGAATTAGGCAAGTTAAACATCAACATCCATGGCATTGTCTCATCATGGGACCTCGTGGGCAAAATTGAAACAAGACTAGAACTCTTGTAGCATAAACACAGGTGTCAGTATCCCTTGTTCTCAGTCAGGACCAAAACCACAAATATTGTATCAAATGGCAAAGTTGTGATGGTTCAGCCCACTTCTACTAATTATAGCAAAATATTTTAAAACTTCAAAGTTTAACCTTCCTTCCCCACATCCTAGTTTCCTTTTTCAGAAGGAATGGTTCATTATTCGTTTTGTCTGCTGTCCTATATTGTCAGTTGACAGGGAAGCTAGGCTAGCCCTTGAATTGAGTTAATTCCCCCCTCACATTGCAGAAGGATCAGTAGAAAATGTGGGGCCTATAGGAAACTGCTGTGTTTCTGACAGGAAGGTGAACAGTTTCTAGTGTTTTTAGTGTCCCTACTCCTCTGTGCCTGTTGTGTGATTTTTGTCAGAAAGCAGTACAATTACAATTCATAATTTGTCCCCAGGTTCTTCACCATTCCCGTTTCACAGAACAAAACAGTTATGTCCAAATTTACATCATTCTCCAGCACTAAAGCACCTAGCATAAGGATTTTTTTTAACTTTGGTGGGATTCAGACTTTTTAATGCAATTTACAGTTCAGGACATTAGTCTAATCAAGAAACTTGCATATGAAGAGATGAAACTTATTTTAGCCAGTAATACATATACCAATTATGGGGAATGGTAAAAATATATTTGGCTATATATGTTTATTAACAGACTCACTTATGTTGACTTGAGCAATATAAAAGATAGCTATCTAATAAAGATACAGTCTTTTGGTTTCTATTCTGTTTTATCTATTTCAGAACTCTACAGGAAATGCAAACAATTATCTGATAAGCTGGGGGAAAAGCTCATTTTAAAGAACAGCCTATTTGTTGTTGTTAGTACTTGAGTTGATAGCAGAACAATAAAACATGCAAATTTTTAACTTTTTCTTAGTTTAGTTTTTAGTCTCCAAAACAGGCGAGATTTGTTGCAAATATTTTATTGAGCAATAAAGAAAGGCTTAGTTTAGTCCCACATGTGTTGATTTGTTGTTCATAGCACAAAATAGATACAGAAAAGGGAACAGTTATCAGTCCCCAGCACATCCACCCACAGGCCTTTCATTTGTCACATTCTGTTCCCAAACACTCCCCCTAATTCCTTGCAAAATACAACCATCATAAACAAAGGAGGAAATAAATGAAATGCCTAAAATAAACAGTGAGTTAAGCAAAAATCAATAACTTTCCTTCCCAGACTGTATCTAATTGTCTGAGCTTGTATACCTTCTCCCTATATTATGTAGCAAAAAATATATTAAATGAAAATTAAACTTATAAAGTCAAGCTCAGAAGTTAAGAAAAACCAAAATTAAAGCTGCTTGTGTTTTATGCCTTATGATACAACCTTTAATTACATGTACATGAACTATTTGTTCCACAGAGCCTTTACAGTGCATGAGATTGACTGTACTCTCTGAATGGATAGTGGCTCTACAGTATTTCTTCTTATCCTTATCATTATGTGAATGGCATCAGGCTTCATTTACCAAATATCACTTGATCTCTGCACTGAATACAAAATGAAGAATTTTTCATAAAGTTTTAAGATGTGCTGCTCACCATAGTACCTGAGGGCACTTTTACATGTGCTCCGGGGGTGAGGGGGAGTGGTGCTTTAATTAGAGCACCTCCAGGAGCTCATGTATCAGCATCCCTGTGCTTCGAAGTGGCGGCAGGGGCACTTGAACTCTAAAGCTCATTTGACAAGCTTGAACTTAAGCTTATTCAACAGCATGTTTGGAGCTGCCTGCACACTCATGTGACACCCTGAGTGTTTCAGACCATTAATAGTCAGACCATTAATTAGCTTATCATTACCACAGCCTTGTAAATTAGGGAAGAATTAGTTTTCATGCTGTATTGGTGGGGGAACTGAGGCACACCCTAAAATTAATGAAGCTATTAACTGATTAAGAAAAATTAGTTTTGAAAGCCCATTTTGAGACACCTAGTACCTGATTTTTTTTTTTCAAAAGGTTTGAGTCTAAGGCAGTGGCCAGTAATAAAGCCTCTGAAGCTTGTGGAAATCTGAATGGTAATCAGTTGAGGTAAAATTTGCTTTCATTCTTTGCTGTCTAGATTAGCGTACATCTTGGCAACATGGTATTTGAAATGGGAATGTCTTTTACAAACTGTTGCTGTCATTTATGCCTGTAAATCATAGTGCGTCTTACTGATATTCCAAAGACTTATAAAACGTCATAAGCAATTATACAAACATGTATCTCTTAACAAATATTGGTCCATATTGTGCATACTAAAGTATTGAACATGTTAAGTTAATGTCTTATGCTACTGTGTTGCACTTAAGTGATCCAGACAAACAATGAGACAATGCAATATCCTGGTTACCTAGTATTTTTTAAAGTAGTAATTAGTTTATGTCCCCTCCTACCCTTGGAAACTGTCTGAGAAAATGATGCCAAGGGCATCATGGACTACAGTAAATATTTTGAATGGATCTTCTCTAAAATCTGGGGGTTTTTTGCGTTTTAAAACTCAATTGTTCATGTTAAATCAAAAAGCTTCATGCAAATTTAATCATGGTGGCTCTGCTGTTTAATTGTAATATATTTATGGACCATTTTTCCTAGTATTTAAGTCATTGTTTAGAATTTGCTGAAGACAATTTCTTCAGTGGTTGAGCTGTGTTCATTTGACGCTTTTGATATGGGTTATCTTTTGAATATAGCTCTGTATTACTTGTATTTATCATTCAGACACAGTTAATTTATCCATTACCAAGATGTACCAGACTTTCTGAATACATTTTTCTTTGTTTGAAAGGAGATTTGTTTCCATTGTCAGATTATAGCAATGTTTCTATTTGTGAACACAAGAACAGTAGGCTTTCGTTTAAATTCCACATCTCAGAATTTGATTTCAGAAATCTGGGTGCTTGAGCAAAATTGCTAAAAGTCATGGATTTGTTTATTTTATATCTGGAATAAACTTCTTCCACACAGAAGAATGCAAAATTAAGTTATGGAGCAGTGCTGATCATTCACTTAATGAGATATCCAGGGGAATAAAATACAAAAGATTTATTGGCAGAAGGGACACATTCTTGTGATATTATCTTTTCCTTATTGTGATAATAAGGAAAAGTATAATCAATCCCTTTCCTGGTAATAGCAACAAAAAAATCTACCTGTGAATAGTAATGTAGAAATATGTAACCTTTAGCTGATGAAAGAGATCTTTATTATATATTATTTCTAATGTGAAATACTCTTCACTGCTATTTACGTTTAAGGATTTATTCCTTGATGTGTAGTACTGTCTTAACTTGAATATAAAATGACCCACTAATAATTAGATTCCGCCTATGGAAAAGTTATATATTTGTTATAATTTTTGAAGTATAGAATCTAATTATTGGAGGTATGCCTTAGATGTGCCCCTTTCCCACTGCTACAGCAGGGGAAATAAGTCTTGGGGGTCAGCTAGCCTGCTTACCTCTGCCTCTCCCCAGCATCTTTTTCTTGCAGCCCCTTACTGTCAGACCCTGCTCTCTGAGCACCTGGAAGTGAGGAGCAAATTTGAAAAAAGTGCCCTTGAAACAGAGGTAGTAATTTGCCTATAGTAACCATAGACTTTGTTCATCCTGAGTGTTACCTTTTTAGAAATAACTGCAGGTTTTAGCACAGTACTCCTTAAACACAGTTTTAAGGTAGGTATCAAAGCACTGCTTATGTATAATAAAAATGATGAATGATTTTAGTCTAAAGCCAAGAGGCTCAGGATTTGTTATTTAGTCCCTTGGGCTGGGCCCCAGCAGGGCCAATACCATTTCAAACTATGGTGACCCTACAGCTCAGCACTGCTTAGTATGTGTGTGTGTATTTGAGATTCCCCTCTTCCCACTTACAAATTATCTGTATGCTAATTAGCCCCCCACTTATGACAGGAACCAGGTGTTCTTGTCATGAGTCCTGGTATCCTCCAAAAATGTATATGCAGGTGAGGCACAGGGCAGCCTGGTCCAGCTCTACCTCATGAAGGGCAGGGCTACACTGATCACGTGTGACAGGCTGAGAGAGGGTGACAGAGGGTTTTGGGTGAATGTTTGGGACCCAGTTTGGTAATGTTTGCTAGATATTTAAGGCTGGTGAAGAAACAGGAATAATTGAAAATGGGGAGTGAAGGGGAAGGCAGAGCTCAGTTGTAGGTGTGAAGAGGAAGTAAAAATATATGCAGTGCAGTGGCTCACCATGAGTTTGAAAAGTGATGGCTCTGAGGAGGACTGTGCTCAGCGAACACTACCATGCATTTTATTCAGATGTGCTGCCCTAACCTATCCTTGTGGCAGGTTCCCATAAGCATCTCGGCTTTTTGGCTAAAATGAAATGTAGCTCTTGAGCCTCGTCTGCCTCCCTGTGGAACCAAGCCTCCAACTATTAATCATGGACTTTTCCCCACACCCACAATTGTATCCTGTATGTTGTTATTTGTAACTATGTGTTTTTGCCATCTTCCTATTAACATTCAGTATTGTTGTGCAGGGTTTCCTGTATATTCTCTGCTTTGTAACCTTTGTGCCCACTCCCTCTCCTTCCCCTTCCCTCCCCCTTACTTTTAGGCTTAGTTGGCTACATGTTTCATACGTAACTCAGTTGTGTTGCCACCCCTGCCCGCATCCTCTACTATGTAGCCCCCCCGCTTGAGTATTTCTGTACTTTATTTTGTCACTTGAACTTTAATATTCTAATATTATAAAAGCCTTAATCTGTCTGTCTGCCTGTTCATAACGCTTTATTCATGCTCTGATTGGCTGACAGCCAAATGGAGTGCAAAGCAGCACTCGGACAGGGGGCAGTGTGTCACCATGGTGGCGGGGATGGGGGGGGCAGCCCCCCACTCTCTGCAGGTAGCAACGATGGAGCAGGGGTGGGGAATGAGGTCACTGGAGCTGGCCCAATATGGGCCATGTGTTTCATAGTCGTGCTCAGTGTTGGCTGCATTTAATTATTTTCATAGTTGGTTCTTATCATTGAGCACATGCTACTTTTTGCAGAAGTTTAATGATAGGCAATGTATTTAGTAAAGTTTCCTTGTATGCAAATAGAAGATGAAGGGCTTTCCCCCCCGTATGCTGATTAGAGTGGGGGAAAAACTTGTCCTGTATTTGAGTAAATACAATAATAACCCATGTTCCTTTTATTTTGCTGAGTGAGAATACGCCAACCTTGTACTTCATATTGTTTAGCATAGATCTAGGTCAGATTAAAGACTGTGTCCTGGTAGCATACACTTCAAAGCTGACAGCATGATGCTTACTGTATGAGTGTTTCTTTTTTAACTAGTTATTTTTTATGTAATGGCATAAGATCAAAACAGAATTAGGATTTTAATATTTGTATGGCCCGTGGCTGATACTAATATAATAGCATGATTGAAATCAGGGGAATTCTATCCCCAATCCCAGACACTGTATTTTCTGACATAACAGACATGCTGCTTTTTTTTAAGATCCCAGGACATCACGAACCTGACATCAGGAAGAGGCTCTTTGATCTCAGGCATATGACACCTCCGAACCTTAAACCTTAAACTCTGGCATCCTGCTGTGTCCCAAGACCCAGCTGCATATTCACCTTTGTAATTGTGCTGGGGCATTGGGAGCTCAACATCAGGGGACAGCTCTCCAATCCTTGTTTTTCCAGATCTGAGATATTTAAAAGGGTCTGTGCCACCCAGAAGGGTGGGACTTCTGCTCTTTGATCATGCAAACATCCCTTAGACCAGCACATGCAAAGGGTGAATATGCAACTGAATACCTACATGTCACACATTCAAAATTAAATGTCATACAAACCAGCCTCAGAGATGTTCCACGTTTAATGCAGAATTTAATCTTGCAGAACATGCAAGTTTTGGATTGGGGATGTTCCACTTGGCAATTTATCATATCTTAAATGTCTTGCATGTGGAACATGTAGGTTTTTATCCTGTGAATAAGATGTTACATTTATCGTGCAGTTAACGTCTGCCAGAGCCCTATGAAACAGTATGTAACATTGACGTAATATTTTTCTCTTTTTTCTTCTTATTCCTCGTTCCCAAATTCCTTAAACAAAGAAAGCAGAGCCTGCAGTTTGTTGGATTATCCCCTTTAATAGTGCTGCACTGATTAGTTCATAGAGGATACTTTACATGCTGTATTTCTCTCCTCTTGTCATATTCTTATACAAGGTTGAATGTCTCTAAAAGATGTTAATCTCTGCTTGTCTTAGGGACAAGAGTTCTGAGGTCATTTTCAGACCCAGATAGGCTGACAGTGTGCTGCATTACTTTCCCACCCTCAGTTTGAATTAAAAATGTGACAATTAATTTTGAATTGCATTTAAATAGGCACAGTTATTTTCACTTCAGAATTGCAGGTTATAAGATGACATTGCTGAGACAAAGTGTTGATTAAACAGAGCACTGTAACTATGTTGAAATCCTAGATCGGTTGAACTCTGGATTTAGTGCTTAGGGAATGGCGACTACCTATAATTGTTTTAAGCAAGTAATTTTAAGGGTAACTCTTCTTCTAACCTCTGTAAAGAGTGTAGTTAGTGTCTGAACTGAGAAGCTAATTTCTGACAATATTCAATGAAAAGATTACTGGGGATTTATAGAGTTCCCAAACTAATAAAGGCAGGTGCTACACAGTCCCCAAAACTAAACACTCCTCAAGACCACAGGAGTGCTTAACTTTGGGAACAGCACAGGACAGACTCCTAGTTCCTTGTTGACTTCAATTATAAACTTTGGAATATTATTTTAATAATAGGCTCATAAAAGGATGCCTCAGAGACTAAAACTATGTGCCTGCCACCTATACTTAATCAGTGGCTGTTAACCTTTATGGCACTGGTGCCAGTTAACCAGACTGACCTCTGCCAGTGTGCACTACCTTCCATTCACTTATGTATTCTCTGACCATTATTAAAATATAAGCTCCTCCAAACTCAACTGCTTAAATCCTAAATAGCCATAGCTCCATTGTATGTTAAAATTGTAAACTGTTGAAAGAAGGAGGCAGATTCATAATAGAGTAGAGTATATTTTAGAGGTTCATGATGAAGGTGACAAAAAGGCAGACTATTTAATATGAATATATTACTAGTATTAGTACTTTTACATCTGGTGAATTTATATTTTACTAATCAATAAGTTATGTAGTCCAAATTTCTCATTGCTCTGCTGTTCTCATGATTTAAAATACCTTGAAAGTTATGTGCATTTTGCAACCTTGTCCTGTTTGTCAGCATTGAACTGTTAAACAACTAATGGTATAGTATAGGTGAAGGGAAGATGAGGATTTCCAGATGAGGATTTGTGTCTTTAACATTAATTTTCATCAGAGATAGTCAATTTGTTGCATATCTACCTTCACATCCATGTTAAGTTTTAATGAGCTTCCATCTGGATGAACTGGTATCAAGGGCCTTAAAGATACTGAGGAATAGCTTTCCTTTTTTTTCCAACATTATCCCTCTACAGACTATAAAGTTCAATGCCCTTATTATCTGTTCAAAAGTCAGCCTGCTGTGTGTTGAGAAATGACATTGAAGGGGGAAGAAGATGACTAAAATCTAAAATGTTTAAAAAATAATTGTGTAGCAAGTAAGGTATGCATTGTCATTGTCCCTGTCCCATCATCTAGAATTGAATTTGAATTTTATAGCAAATTTATATAAGAATAAATGCAGACCATTCCATTTGATTGCTTTAAGTTACTCTGTGTTTCATAACAGGGGTAAACAGATAATCAGGTCCAGGATTTGATGCAGGGCTGGATTCTTGGATGAATTTTGAATCTCAAGTGCTGATTTGTAAAGACTGGATATATTTTAGTAGTAATACCATTGATGTTTTTCAGTGGAGATGATGTAATTTTACATTATTCATACAGCACCTCCTGGTGGACAAGTTACCCCAAAAAAGTTTCCCTGTGGTCTGTTGGATTATAGATTGTTGAATTTTTAAAGTGTGTGGTACATTTAATAAATTTTGCACTTAATTTAATGAAATTTTAGAGTGCCAGTAAAAGTGAATAATTAAACATTGAATAATTAAGTATTATAGTCAACAGCTTAGGTAAGAATTCGATGTATTATACCACTTAATATTGTAAAATTTAATATCTTACGTTTATAAATCTTCTACATGCTTGAAGTTAGTTGCTTACCATAATATTTGTAATATGTAGTATATTTTATGGATGTGTTTGTCACATTTAAGTTAGGTTGAGTTCTGTTTTGCAGTTAACACAGGGATTCAACATTTTATATTCACCAATAATATACATCATCTTCCTCCGTTTTGTAGCACTTACTATTTGAGTATAAAATTAATTGTTGAAAATTTACAGCTATAGCGATTAATTGTTTTACAAGTTGAAATTGATTAAATATAATCTAGTTCCTTAAAAACGTTAGCATCTATTTTTCTTTGCTTCAAGCAAAGTTAAGAACAGAAAAACAAGCTTTAAATTTTCTATGCAGTTAACATCAATTGACATCTAGTGCATAGGCTACATTTGAAGAAATGTAATTGTAGTTAAGGTGAGCTATTGATAACTTTCTTTTTTAGCTAAATTGCTCTTATAAAGGGTATAGAAATTGTAAGGTCAGAGTTTAGGTAACTTGTAAATGAATTCATTGTGAGATAACTGAGTAGATCACCACGTTTCCTCTGCTGCTAATTTGCAAGTTGTAGTGAGCCAGTGGTTTGTGGAAAACTAGATACAAGTGAAGCATTCTCAGAGATAAATTACTTGGCCTAACTGTCACAATCAACAAAATGGGTGTATCAGCAAAATGCAGTTTGCTGACTGACAAGGCAATCGGCAGAAGGTAGGGTAGCAGGTGGCAACTTAGAGACTGGCTGGTTCAGAGAAGCATGAGCTTTCATAGGCGATAGTCTAATTCGTCAGATGCTATGAACAGATTTGCAGAAAAGAAGGGTGGGGACTGGCAGGTCTTGCCTGACCAACCTCATCTACTTCTGAGACCAGGTAACATGTGCCCTGGACAAAGGAGATGATGTGGACATCACATATCTGGACTTCAAGAAGGCCTTTGACCTAGTTCCCCATGATGTCCGCATGGTTAAGCTGGGGAACTGTGGCCTTGATCATCATACAGTCCAATGGCTAGGCAACTGGCTACAGGGTTGGACCCAAAGAGTACTGGTTGAAGGGAGCAAATCAACATGGCGCAGGGTGACCAGTGGAGTCCCTCGGGGCTCGGTACCTGGGCCAGTACTCTTTGACAGCTTCATCTATGATCTGGATTCGGGAGTCAGATGTGAACTGGCCAAGTTTGTTGACGATGACAAATTATGGGTCAGGGTGATCACATTGCAGGACAGACTAGGGATATAAGCCGACTTGGACGTGCTCTCAAGGTGGGCCGACCAAACCTAGATGGCCTTCAATGCAGAGAAGTGTAAGGTGCTGCACCTTGGTAGGAAGAACCCCCAGCATACTTAGTCTTGGCAGTGCTATGCTCACTAGCGCCATGACTAATGACTGAAAGGGACTTAGGGGTCTTGATTTACCACAAGATGAATATGAGCCTCCAGTGTGATGCTGTGGCAAACCTAACCAAACTCTGGCATGCATCTACCAGTGCATCTGGGGGAAAACCAGAGAAGTCATCTTCCTGTTTTACTCGGCCCTGGTGAGACTGCAGCTGGAGTACTGTGTCCAGTATTGGGGGCCCCCACTTCAGGAAGGAGAAGCTTGAGAGAGTCCAGAGGAGAGCCATTCACATGATCCAAGGCCTGGAGGGAAGGCTGTACAAGGAGAGGCTGAGGGACTTGGGACTCTTCAGTCTGGAGAAGAGAAGGCTCAGGGGGGACTTTGTGGCAGCCTGCAATTACATAAGAGGGGTACATCAGGAGCTGGGAGAATGCCTGTTTACCAGAGCTCCCTAAGGGATAACAAGGTCTAATGGCCATAAACTCTAGGAAGGCCAATTTATGGTGCATGTGTCCAGGGTTTGGAACAAACTCCCACCAGAGGTGGTGCAAGCACCTGTTCTGGACTCCTTCAGAAAACAGGTGGATATATTTCTTGCTGGTGTCACTTTATCCCAGCTGACTTCCTGCCTATGGCAGGGGGGCTGGACCCAATGATCTCATGAGGTCCTTTCCAGCCACTGATGTCTATGAAATCTATGAGAAGCAGTAGCAATCTATAAATTTCTCTATACATGTTATAAATTCGTTAGTTTTCCATACATAGACTCAAATTATTTGGAGGTTGCCTTAAATTCATTCACCCCACCACTGCAGTAGGGAAAGCAATTGGGGTGGAGGCAGGTGGAAGGGCAGGCAGTATGAGGAGGTGGTATGGCAGCATGCAACAGGCAATGGGTCAGACAAGTGGCCTGACCCCTGTACCTAGCTCCCTGCCATCTGCCTCCCCCACTTGCTCTCTCTGCTACCTGCCATCCCTACTGCCTGATCTCCATGCCTGCTGCCCTTGGTGCCTGTTTGCTACTGACCCCCACCCTTGCCTTCCCTCTGACCTCTGCTTTCTGCAGCTTCTGCCACCAGCCTCTGCCCCCTCCCCTTGACACTGCTTATAGTCTGGCTCCAGCTCCAGCAGGACTTCAATGCTGCTCTAGCCCCAGGCATGGAGCACATGGTTGTGGTGGTGGTAGCTCTGACTGGTCTTTAGAGTCAGAGCTGGAGCCTGGGCCAAACCTGCTGCCATCACCACCATTGCTACCAGGCGAAGCAGGGACCAGAGCAACCGTGTTCTCTGTGCCCCAGGCTGTAGCTGGGCCAAAGCTAGAGGGTAAGTGACAGCAGTAGTGATGGCACAGAAGAGGCTTTGTTGGGGGACAGACAGGGAAACGAGGGGGGGTGTAGTGGATGGGGAGACGGCAGAAGGGCAGGCAGGGGGCAGAGGGTATGGCAGTGAGAAGACAGCAGGGGATAGAGGCAGTGGTGGGGTGAGCAGCAGCTGCAGCTCTGACTCCAATCCAGCCCTGAGCCTGGGTTGGGGCCAGAGTCCAAGCCGCAGCGGCTGCCTGTCCCCACTCCCACCCCTGCCACTTTGTACTCAGATCCAGTGCAGCTATTACTATTTGAATCTAAGATGAGATTATTTTCCCTATGTAACATGAACTGGGGGGAGTCCCCCAGATGGTATCTCAAGATTTCTAGCACCAAGTACAAAAATCATACTATTCACATGAATTAACACTGCATGGTCTTGCATTACATTTAGGGAAGTAGGAACTCATGCCATGCTGTCAGGTGAAAGTCCATAAATTCTACATACTTTAGCACTTCAAGTAAGTTGACCAAAAGTTTAACTTTGAAGGTGAGTGAACAGCACGAGACAGTCAACAGATAAATAATGCTTGTAATAATAAATAATGTAGGTTGTTTAAAGAGAGACTAAAAACCTGTATGCAATATATAATCAGTGGTGCTAAGAAATGTATTTTTAAAAGCCAGTGTTTTGAGTTTTCAGTTTTTACATTTAAAACACTTGTGTGGATAGAAAATGTTTCCTAAAATTTTAACTGAAAAAATATTTTCAAAGAGTTATATCTGCACTAATGACAAAACCACATTAGCAGAAACAGGTTTCAAGTCTGACTTCTTTAAAAACTATTTTTAGAGTGTTCAATTCTGTTGTGCAGGTTAGGGCACAAATAAAACTATAAGGGAAAACAGTTGCAAGTGTGAATTGCTTCCTTAAATTAAGGAATAAAATGAGGTTGGGCGGGGGTTTAGCTCGTTAACTTGAAGTAATGAAGAAGGTGAGATGAAACTGCTTTATTAACATTTGCAGCCATCAGATTAGAACTTAAATTATATTAAATAAATGAAAGGTTCTTTTACATAACAGGGAAAATATGGCATAAGTCATATAGATTCTGCTTCCTTTTAATTGAAATTCTTCATTTAATATACACCTTCCTTCCGTGTAGATAAGTCATTATTTGAGGAAATGTTATCTAGTCTTAATTTTTCTGTTTGTTTTAACTCTCCTGTGACAGTGTATAGTATCCCATTTGGGATTTTCCCAAACTCGTAATGGATATTTCAGCTGTTCATTAACCTCTGAACTCTCAGTTCCCTCTGGAAAATGAAGGGTTCAGATTGATTCAAGGTTAATGCTCGTTTGGAGAAGGTGAAGCCTCCAAGGAAATTGAAAGGGTGAATAGGCCACTGTGTTCAAGTTCAGCTCCATCTTGCTTTGCATTAGTGTTCAGAAGTGCATGCTGTACAACCAAGAGTGAAACCTGGAGGTAGTTTTGTCTAGCAAAGCTTGACTTTTTAAATAATTTAAGTAATAAAAGGTAAGACAGCAGACTGTTGGTGTCTGAAATATCAAATGTTAGTTTATTAATTGGAAATAGGCTTATAATAAAGGGGAATTTAATCTATGACTTTTTCAGGGAAGCAATATTTACTTATTGGGCTTGGCCCTGGCGCGCACGCGCGCACACACACACACACACACACACACACACACACACACTTATTTATTTATTGGGCTCGTCTCTGCTGGATAAAATCTTGCGTGTGTGTGTGTGTGATTAATATCTATATATCTATATCTGTGTAGATTTTTTTTAAATCTTCAAAGCCAAGAGTAATCAGGAGATAATGTGTAACTCCATAATGTCATATTAGGGGAGCACAGTCAATGTTCGAGTTGGATACAGGCTCATTTTAGTTTTCTCTGTACATCTAATTGAAGTTTTTCAAGACATATATACAGGTACAAGATCTGTACTTAGATTTCTAATTTTCTTTGCAGTTCTTCAGTCCTTGTGACTGTGTGTGATACAGGAGCCACAATAATAGGGCAGAAGTACTAGCACTCTCATAATGAATCTTTGATAACTTGGTGATAGGATTTTGTTTGTCCTTAACTTGTTCTTCCTTTCTTTTTCCATAGATATATTCGAATAGTTGGGACCCACAACACAGTGAACAAAGTTTTCCATATTGTGGCATTCGAATGTATGTTTACCAACAAAACCTTCACTCTTGAGAAGGGTCTGATAGGTAAGAGATCAGACTGTTTTTAATTCAATGGTTGTCCGTACTAAGACGCTTTTATTCTCAGGTCTTGTTGCTATTTCATTTTAAGTCTAGGTATAACTTGGGCTTTGCCCTGTAATCTGACTCTGCTCTTTGCACAAAAATCTCTAGCTGAGTCAAATTTGACATTAAGCTTGGTTGGCCTGGCCAGTCAGGCTAAAGAGATTGAAACTCTTGATTAGCAGGTAATGCTGTGGGAAAGCACCCCCTCAAGTTACAAGATCTCATCAACTGCTAATCACACACACTCTGGTAATTCAGTTAGGCTGTGCTGTTAATCACATTGGCTGCTTACAGACATTAAGAAGAAAACCCCAAAACGGTGCTTTACTTTAAAGTGTGTGCCCAGAAGAGGCATTACATTAGTTGGATACAGCTTGCCCAACCTCTGTATAGGTTGGGTGCTTTAGTGGGGCTTTTCTGGCACTTTTATTCATGGGTGGGCAAGTATTTTGACTGGAGGGCCACTTAATGAGTTTTGATGAACTATCGAGGGCTGTAAGGATAGCCCTGCCCCTTAACAGTTGCCCCACACCCGGTCACCATCTTGGAACCGGTAGTCCTGCCCCTAACCCTTGCCCTATGGCATCTGAAGTCCCTTCCCTTGCCCAGAAGTCCTCCCTGGGGAGGGAAGGGGGGCAGGGACCTTCCGTCTTGGAACCGGGGGGGAAAAAAACAAATCTTATACTAAAACCATCTACTATAACATTTTAATTTTATGTAAAAAATATTTTTGTCTTGATTTGTGTGTACGTGCATAGTGTATACATAGAGGCAATTGCATAATAGCTCAAAATACAGTCTTACTCTTGAATATTGTGGTGAGGGTTAAGAATGTTACTGGGAGCACAGTTCCCAGTGTGTGCGAGTCCCTGGAGCTGGAGTACTGCATCCAGTTTTGGGTGCTGCACTTCAGCAAGGACATGGAAAAGCTTGAGAGCGTCCAGAGAAGAGCCACCCGTATGGTCAGACCCGTATGGTCTCTTGTCTATTGTACCAATTGCTTGATAAAAGCAATTGTATTTCAGTGTCAATCCAGTGGGGTGGTGACTCTTGGTTTTGCTGGAACTCTCACTAAAGGTTGTAAAGCCTTAAATGTCTCTTTTTTTTATAGCAACATTAAATGGTAAGTTACCTTTTAAAGGCACAGTTAGGTTTCACCAGTGAATAAGAGTAAATTGAAAGCATGCTAATACTGTGATACAATTAGCATATATACACCATAGAATTCTGTCAGGACATTATTTGATTTTTAGCTTTGTGATGGAAGGAATAGATAGCCGATCTTTTTTATTGACTTTATTTTCCATGCTACTATTATAAGACTGAAAGTGCAATAAATTGAAGTTTAAATGTTTATGTTGACTAGAGGAAGCCCTGAGACTTTCAAACCTCTTGAATTTGGTGAAATATGTTGGGGATTTTTTACTGAAAAAAATACAATGCTTGCATTAAAAATCTTTACATTATAAAGTACAGGGTCAAAATTCTGTACGCATTGGACCAGTAAGGACATGTCCTTACCTTTAATATCACCTGGGTATCAGGATAATAAGTATTTGGAAGTCTTACTCGCAGCTTAGTGCCATTTGACATTTTTATTTGTGCATTAACTATTTGTGCAGTGTGGCAGCCATTAAATACTAGGTCTCATTATTAGTGCCTATTACACTAAGAAAATAAAATGGTGGGCGCTCCCTTCGGGAGCGTGCTATCTTTTTATGAAGAACCATGTGATGTTTAACTTCTACCTGGATGCTCACTGCAGACAGTACAGAAAAGGGCTCTTGTTTAAAGCCTCGTTCAAAGGAATAGCAAGAAATGAGGTCATTGAGAGTCTCATGCAAGCACATAGACTGCACTATTTATTTAACCTTTGTTAGACGTATTCAATAGGATCAGGAAGTTGTATATGCAGGGAGGATCATTTGCCAGACATATTACCCAGTGTGTAGTATCTACATAATGGTCGTCACTGTAAACTGTAGATTAAGGGCCTGACAAACAGGTAATAAAAGTGAAGTGTCATTTTCATGCAGTAGATTGATAATAGCAATTTTATGTTACTGTGTTTTACATACAACATTTTCATGACAAGCCATTAGCTTCTGACTTATGACATTTAAAAGTTATAATGTGGGGAGAGATGTATAAACCAGTGACTGAGTGCAATTCTGAAAAAACTCTCTTGGCAGTTGCATAACATTTTTAAGGTAAGGCTAGACAGAATTGCTTCTTCTAGTATTGCTTGTTGTCTTTGTGCTATCCTGTAATTTATTGTCTTACTAAACTAGATAAGTGATATAAATGAATTCAATCATACTGAAACTGTTCCCTGTTGCAGATGTTTGGGCTGAGGTATATTTTTCCTTATGGCACATTACTGTTGTTCTTGTAAATGCAGATATAAGAGAGTTTTACATATAAGAGTCATTAAATGCATTGTTCCATGTATGAATTAACAAATATTTTGCTTTCTAAAGAAATACAATTAAAAGTGGTTTCTGATACTGAAGTTCACTATAGTAATTCTGAGGAGCCCTAAATAATTTTTTTTTAAATTAAAAGCAAAATAAACCAGTATTTTAGCAAATGACAGAGGCATTTGGATGCAGAACCAGGGCCCTCTGGGATGCTCTTATCTTTCTCTACCCAGTGACAGGGTTCTACTGCAAATGTGTGTGCGGTTTTCTGTATGCACTGGTTGGCTTGTCTTGCATCTCTCCTTGGAAGTGAGAATTTGATTACCTCATCTGAGTCTCAGGAGACATTAGTCAGTGTTATAAAATCCTTACTGTAATTGGTACTTTAGGTAGCATCTGCTGAGGGACTGTCCAAGGCTGTGCAAGCACAGAGGTTTGAGTAACCTCTCACTCTACCTTGTGGCCTGGTTGAGTTCATGGAAAGTGCAATTTGGAAAGCCTATATTAAATAATGTTCTGTTTGTGTTTGTCTTTGAAGGTCTGTCTCAGTTTCTCAGGCTATCTTTTTACTTCCACATAATGCACCAAGGGGGAAACAGTGAATAATGGCTAAAGAGCAGGAGATGGAAATGAAAAATGGAACATCCTTGGTTACCCCATGGGGAATACTGTTGAAAATTATGAATCACTATGAAGCTTCAGTTGCCTTAGGATCCTGTGCCTTAGGAAAACCTGTTTTAAAGAAAGAAAGGAGGAAAGAGAGAAAATGTATAAATAATTCTCTTGTCTTTTGTGCACTGGCAGTTATTAAAAAAAATCATTTAAACATACAGCAAAGGGAAAACAGCCAAATCAATTTCCTGGTATTCACTTCAGATCTGTGAAATATTGCTGTCTCTCTCTCCCACGGTAAAGCAGGAAGAGATGCTATTTTCTTGTCCAGTTTAATGGTAAAGCTACACAAAGCTATTGCAACCTGTTTCTGCTCCCCTTTTTAAAGGTTAACCTTCTTTCAGAATTGCACAAGTTTTCCCAGCAACATCTGTCAGCTTTGCAGTAAGCATACCCTTAGGAAATTATGAAAATTTTAAGACCATCTAAATACTATTGGGAATTTTTTTCCTGTCTACTGTAAAGAACAGCCACATGGCCAGTTTCATTTACTGATATTCATTTCTCTGTGGAGCTAAAGATGTAGTCACATGATTCAGGGTTTTTTTCTTTCTTGCCTATTTCCAGTGTACTTCCCTAGCCTTTCTGAAAGCAGACTGCAGATAGACTCTCATGTTTAATGAAAGAGTCTTATGACCACTGTGGCATGAGTGAAAAGTCTGCCTAATTGTTAGGACTTGAATGATCTTGATGCGATTCATTGGGTCAGAAGCCACAAAATGCAGAATATATCAGCTGGAAAAAATAGGTGTCCCTGTTTTTTATTTTAAGCTAGCCTGACAGTTGTGCACAACATTGGCAGGTGTTACTAGTGTTTCTCAGGTCAGTGGAAAACTTATTGGTTCTAATTTCTTTTCTTCTTCCTTCTAGATGACAGAATACAAATATGTAGGAGTATGTGGGAAGTTTCAAATTTTTGCATAACATCCAATGTAGTAGCTGTTGGTCTGTCTAGTGCTGAGAAACAAAAGTACTCTGTATAATAAAAAATTTGTGAGACTTTAGGTTTTAGACATTTAATGAGGAAGAAGAGGGGTGGACTGTTTAAGGAAGAAAAACAACGTTTTCTAGTCAAATGCATGATACAAAGCAGGAACTCTTGTTCTAATCTGGATTTTACCCATTACTTGCTGAGGAAACTGAGAGAAATAACTAGCTTTCTGTGTTTTCCTTGCGTGTAAAAATAGGGCCAATAAAACATGCCCAAGGCAGATCCAGAGGAAGAACAGGGTTGCGGCTGTACCTCCCTTTTCAGACTAGACCAGAAAAGTCCCCAGAGCAGAAAAGGATCCATGCTTACCCTCCATGCTCAGGGGCATGTCACCTTTCTTTCCCTCCTGTCCCTTCCTCCTCCAGTTCCTGCTGTTTTCCCCACTGTCCCAGTAGTGGGGGAAACTTCAGAACTGCTCCTGTACGCTCTAGTTGGGCTGCATGGGAGTTGGGATCACCTAGGGAAACAACAACAGTGGTGGCTTCTTGCACTTGCTCCTTGAGATGGGGTGGGAAATTATTTGTGTCCGAGGGCCACAATAGGTTCATTTTGATGACAGGTCAACATCCTGCCCTCCCCTCTAGCCCCTGCACACATATCCTGTGCAACAACTCACCAAAACTCCTTATGGGACTGTGCATGGGTGGGGAGCAGCGCTCAGGAGTAGGAAGGATGGGAGAGGCTGGAATTGCATGCCCCTTCCCCCTGGGGTGTGTGTGTATGTATGTGCATCTGTGGAGAAGGAGCTGCCTGGGCACTAGGTTCTGGGAGCCTGTTGTTCAGGAGGGGAGGGGAGGGGCAGAAGGAGGGAGGCATGGGGACCGTGCAGCAGAGCTAGCCCAGGCAGTCCAGTCTGCACTGCTTCTGTGGCATTCTGCATGGGGCCAAGCCCCAGACAGACTATAGTGCGTTCCAGCTGGTGACTGCGGTCCAGCCAGGTTCTGTTCTGTGCCCCCTTCACCTCCAGTGGCAGCTCCTGCTCCTTATCTTGCCTCTGCAGTGCTTCTGTGTACTGCATCACTCTGGGTGAGCAGCTTTAGCTTGGCTCTTGCCCCAATACGCCTGGCTTCAGCTCCCAGGAAGGCGGCTGGGACCTGAAGCTAGAGTCCCACATACTGGGGTAGAAGCCGCCTGGCTGAAACTGCTTGCCTGGAGCAGAGCAATGTGGCATGGTAGGGGCAAAATGAAAAGCTGGAGGCAGGGGAGGCACAGAGCAGAACCCAACTGCAGCTGCTCTGGGAACAGCCCTGCCAGAAACTGTGCACTGGCTGGGGCCTGAGCCAATTGGAGCCCAGTATAGGCTGCCCCAGTGTGAGTGGGCAGGGCATGGCCCCATGCGCAGCACCATGGGGCAGCTATGGGCTGGATCCTTGTACCTGGCGGGCTGTATCCAACCCATGGGCCGTATTTTGCCCACCCCCATCCTAGCAGAACTGGGCTGTTAGAGGAATCCTCCCTACTGTTGCTGCTGCTCTTCCCAGCAAAGCCCAGCCCCCACACAGCCTGGCTGGAGTTGACAGGAGCAATTCTTGAAGCTTCCCTGGCCTGAGGGATAGTGGGGAAAGCAGCAGCACCTGGAAGAGGAGAGGATGGAAAGGGAGGGGAACATGCCTCTGAGCACAGAGGGGAAGAAAGGGGTGCTTACCTGTTTTGGGAACGTTAAAAAATCTCTAGAGGCAACATGGTTTGCCACACTGGCAGTTTGCTGGGAGGAAACTGGGAGCAGGGATGAAGCCATTTTTGCAGCACAGATGGCCGTTCCTGCATCCCTCTTTGCCAGTTCCTGGATCCACCCCTACTCACGTCTATCTTGGAGGATACTGAGGTTTAATGTTAAGTGTTATATCAGTGTTGAGTATTATGTCCATAATATAATACCTAGTGTTTAATACCAAACAGTAGGGCTGCTCAAAGCTTCGGTCGCCAATTCGATTCAGAGGAGAGTCGGCCTGATTCAGAGGCCGAATCTCCAAATCCAAATTGAACAGGGAGACCTATTAAAAGGTCCAAATCAAATCCAAAGCCTCTGAATTGATTCAGAAAAAATTCAGAGACATTTGGATTGGCCAGGGCAAGGCAGGTACAGCCAGGTGACTGCAAGTTCTCCCATGACTCCTCTGGCTGTGCCTTCCTCTCCCCAGGTAGAGGGAGCTGCGGGAGAAGCACCCATGGCTGCCCTGCCCGGCCTCATCCACTGCCCGCCCCAACCTCCTGGCACTTAAAGCCCTGCACTCCCTGGTTGTTGCAGCGGTGATCAGGGCCTCTGCAGGCACATGGCAGAGCCCCCGCGCAGGGCAGTGGTGGGCAGCAGGGATCGCTGTCCCTCCAAAATGGCCAAAACGGAAATGAAACATTGTTTCGCACAGCCCTACCAAACAGCTTTTCCGAGATGAGTAAGCATCATTGTATTGCAGGTGGGGGTATGACATCATGGAGAGATTTAGCAGTTTACCCCAAGTCAGAGAGAAAAATCACTGGAACAACTGGGATTTAAAATCCAAGTCTCCTGACAATCCAGCCTTGTGCCCTATTCACTGAATTTTGCTGCTTCCTGTGAGTGAGATGAACAAATGCCCAGGAAACTTCTCAGTTGAGATTTACTAAGATAAAAATGGGAATTAGGCATTCAGCTTCCACTGAAAGTTAATGGGAGTTGAGTTCAGGACTTTTAAGGTCCAAATTCTTATTGTACTTTTGAAAATCTCTGTTTCTATGAATAATTAAGAAAAAATGGGTTTTGGTGATAATAGACACTTAGGAAGGACATGTTGTAAAATAATGTCATGAGGATCAATATTTAGATGCCTTTAAGTGGTATGAACTTGTTTACAGAAGTTATCCTAAGGTCCTTTTCTTTTGGAGTCAGTACACCCCCTAATACTGCCTAGCCTGGCACAGCACACTACTGACTGGGATAGTTGAGGATAACACTGTGCAGAACTTCATTCAAAACATGCATAATATAAATGGATGGTTGCAGTGATTAGATGCTTTTGAAACACTTGCCTGTGATTGAAAGGTAAATGTCTTTAGAACAATACAAGATTATTTGAACTAAAAAGACTTTTAAATGAATTCAGAGCAGGGACAACATGGGTGCTTGCATTCTTTGAGGGAAGGAAATTTAGGCTAGCATGGTCCAATAGACATTGCATCCCAGAAGGGACATGGCGTGGTGCAGTTTGAACAGGGCCCTGGTTTCTTCTGCATTTGCTCTTACTTAGATATTTGTGGGCTGCAAATTTGGGGAATGGAGAGTGCACTCTTAAAGAATGTAATAGTTGCTGTTCCTGAGAAGGTCCCTCACTTCACCCCAGATTTCCTCTGAGGTCTCCTATAAGAGTATTTTGTCTTTGTACTTTATCCATCTCTACTGCAATTATAGTTGCAAAATCAGTCATCTACTCCTAAATATCTAGGTCATTTAAAAAAATCTGCTTTATCACATGCAAACAAAAGAACAAATCTAACCAAATATATAGATATTATTTTTGTGGATCATAAAAAGATGTGTTGTGCTCCTTCTGCTTGCTTTCTGGCAGCAATTAAATAGCAAGTACACTATTCCCAGAACTGTACTGGCATTTTTAATTTTGATGCTTCAAAATGGTTTTGCCTAATGCAGTGCTATAAACTAGCATTGAACAAAATCAATTGTTAATTTCTTCATCAAATTTATTATTTGTATTCCAAAAGGGATCACACACATGGGCCCCAAGGTAGGCCCTATTGTTCTGAATGATGTACACGCATAAAATCTTAAGGGGAATCTGAACTAAACAGAGACAAAATGCAGTGGCTGGGTGTAAAACCCAGTATCTGAGTATGGGAGAACCTAGGGTGGCAGTAATAAGTTATATGCATATATTAGTTAAATGTACAATTTAGAAACTTAATTATTTTAATAAATGAACAAGATATATTAAGTTAATATTCTCCATTCCAAACAAATAAAAACCCCGATGTTTGCCATAAATAAAAAAATGAAAATAATGTGACCAATATTCTTTGAATTATTTAATATAATAAAAAGAACAAAACCAGATACAACGAGAACAACCCTAATATCTTTCTTTCCCTGTGAATTAAATATTTCTACCTGTCATATGCTAGTGAGGGAAAGTTAACCGTATATGTGTTGAATACAGAGAGAGCGAGCTGTTTGCCTTTAAAAGTAAGTTAGCAGCAGAAGGAAGGGGAGTGGTCATTTCACATTTAAAAAAGCAAAATGTCTTTTGCATTATTGGTTGTTGGTTATCTCTTCATGGATTGTAAGAGCAACAAGATCTTTGAGGTTTTATTGAAATACCATATGTTCTTGTACACCTCCCTCCCCTCCCATGTAAGAGTTGTCCCTTATTTTTTGGAAAGGCAGAATGAAAAGGAAATGATTTTTTCAGCATTTTAGCTGCATAGAGCAGGGACAGAGCCTAATCTTCAACTGACTCATCCTCCTTTTCCTGCTTCACTAAAAGCTGAAATGTTAGGTGCTGCTGAAGATTGGTCTTCATGAGTGGATCTATGAATTTGGGAAAAAAAAGTATCTCCAGGCATGTGAAACAGGAAAAGAAAGACAAGACCAAACCAGTGCTTAATTCTGGATTTTTGTCCCTGTTCCCTCAAGACTTTATGCATTTCACAAAGAGAGTCCTCGGAACAGGGACCGGAGTAGAGGCTTTTGGATCAGAGTTTTGGATTTGATGCCTAAAATCTGGTTAAGATCAGCTTTGAATCTGCCCTGAAATTGCTTATTACTATTCTTAATACTGGGAGTTGATACATGAGTTAGTTGTGTTCCTTCTTGGGTATTATCAACAGAATTGTTTGCTAATTACCAGTCGTTTACATCCATGTTAGGCAGCTGAATGCAAGGTGGTTGTGCTTTTGGCACTGAGAGCAAAATTCGGCCCTCAAGTACCAGCTGCTGCTTGTCATGTACGTGATGAAAAGCACCCAGGTTCAGACTTGGATATGGAAACCATTGAGAAAGAAATGTAGAATCCTACAGTGTTACTTTTTAAGAGTTACTTTCCAGAGAAGAACTTTACTTTAGTGACCAGTATTTCCTATAGAAAGTATAGTTGATAAAAATAATTATTAATAAAGAATACCTTTTAATAAAAAAAGGGGAAAATATGTGCCTGGCAGATTTTTCTCTACTGCTTTCTTTAATAGATGATCTCTGAAGATAGTTAACTAACCTATTAGTCTTATCTTTTAATATTGTTGATATATGTGGCTCTCAGGTCATGTCCTGGAAATAAGTCCTCTGCAAAATTTATTGTGTTAAAATTAAATATACTGCCATGCTGCTGACCACTGTTTGATCCTGTGTGAGAACAGGGAACAATAAACATCCTTTTTAGGTAAGTATTTTCTTTCTGCTATTCACTGCCTGAGTCTTGGCATATACAATGTATATACTTTAACATGCATCCTTTTCATTCCATAAAAGCAAATTAAATTTGTCCGAGCAAAAATGTTATATGCACAGAGGGCAAAAAAGTAATTTCAATCCTGTAGCCATTTCTCTTTTGCTTTCCCTTGCAGCACAGGTTACTGTAATAGTTGGATAAATGAAGGATAGCAAAAGAAAAAAATAGATAGAAGCAAGACACTGTTGTTTTTGGCAGTACATTTTTGTAAACAAAGTGACACAAATCGAGGCAGAAATTCCAGTGGGAAAAAGGAAAAGAACCAGAAGACTGAAAATACAGCACAGAACAGAGTCCCTTCCAGATGGTGTTTTTAATAAATTTATCAGGCGGGTATGAAAGACTATAATGAACATTCAAAATGGGGAGTGGCAGACTCCCCTGGGGAGCAGAAACAGCATGGCACCTTCTGTGTGTTGCAATTAGTTAGACTCTCTCTCGAATTTACCACTGTAAAGAGGCCCATGAAATTGCATTCAGTGTATGATAAAATAGGTTTCTGCTCAATTATTAGAAAGCCCAGGCAGGCAAATTAACAGTTTTTTTATGAATAAGATTGTGGAGTTGTACCAAAATCACTAAACGTATCAGACTAAGGAAAGGTCCCTAGGGTACATGCAGGTAAAAATTGATGGATGGCATTGAAATGTGCTTAACAATTGTACAATCCAGAAGTGTGATATAAAGTCTCAGTCACAAGCTGAAAATACTGCCGTTTTGGCACAGCCCCACCGCTCCTTTTTTACCCATAAGACAGTCCACTCCTCCTTAAGCTAAAAGCAGCAGTTTATATGTTTTCTACCCATTTAAAATGGGCACCCATGGAAATTTCTTAGGACTGGAAAGCAAGGAGAAGAAAGGAAGGAGTAGAACTAAAGAAATCTTTTTAGTTGCCAGTGCTTTTAATTGTCACTGTCAGAGAAATGGCAGTTCATGTCTGTCCACATTAATGCACAGTTCAGATCTGTTCCTCCTTGTAAAGCATTTCCAGTATTTACCATTTTTCCCCCTTTGTACACCAGGAATGTGCTGAATGACTGCTTTCAGGAATAGTGTATTGGTGGTTTTCTAGAATGCCATGTAGTCACTTGCAGACAAAAGTCTTGGGGTAGAAGCGACATCTTTTATTAGACCAACTAAATAATAGCAAAAAAAAACCCTTTCTTTGCAAGCTTTCAGGCCCAAACACCCTTTGTCAGGCAGAGGAGAATTCAAAGATTGTAAAAGGTCTCCCAGGTAGACACCTTATATCCCTGAAACATGGAAGATATCATAATTAGCTGTTTGGAAATGTGAACTTCATTGCTAAACAAGAAAGAAGCAAAATTCAACTCCTTGTCTGCCATCTGACACCTTCAGAGAAGAAGCCTGATGGAGCCTTGTCTCTACCTAGTCTGCAGTCACAGAGCAACTTTTTCACAAATGGACTTTGAAACCCAGGAGAACCCTACCATCTTTTACCTCCCCTGTGCAAGATGAAGTTTCTTTTCTACCTGGGATAACTTTTACAATCTTTGAGTTCTCCTCTGCCTGATGAAAGGTGTTTGGGCCTAAAAGCTTGCAAAGGAAGACATTTTTTTGCTACTATTTAGTTGGTCTATTAAAAGATATTGCTTCTACCCCAAGTGTTTTGTCTGCCTCTGCTTTTTAGACCACCATGGCTACAACCTATATCCTTGTGTAGTTCTTTTACAAAGCACATAAAAAATGGTATATGTGACTTTCTGCCATTGTGCAGTGGATTTTTGAGATGGGAACTTTTTTCTTTCTTGGTGCAGAACAAAGTCAAGTCTTGCAGGATTGCATGCAGTCATTTCCCCACTCCTTTTTTTATGAAGTCATTGCTGCCATCAACAGCCTAGTAAAACCATGGGATTTAGGGATGCTGTTCATTTGAACCTGATTTCAGTGACTTAAAGCTGGAGAGTTTATGAATAACTCAAGTTTCATATGATCATAGTGCAATCACTTATAAACAGTACAATAATTTAAATGTACTGTATAGAAGCACTTATTGCAACTTTAATTCTTTGTATTCTGAAATGGATTTCACCTAGGATGTGAATTCCATTTCCCCCCCCTAAAGTATGTGATATTTCCATGTAAAACATGCATAGTATTTATTTGTTGTCATGTCCTCTAAATTTTCTCTGTAGTTCTTGTTTGGATTCTTTTCATAAATGTTTAATATGGAGTGGCTTGAAATTGGTCTCAGTGAAATTTGTCTTGGCAGTCAGATGATTTTTGTCAACTAAAATCTTTTCAAAAAGCTTTGTATTATCTGCACAAAATTGTTAGAATGATGAATCTTGAGTAATCTGGCACAATGGGTAGTTTTTAAAAAGAAATATTTGCCCTTCTTTTTCATAAATGAAAGTTTGTCCTTCATCTAGCAGTTGGTACATAAAACCTCACCTTTCAGAGACATTCATAAATAACCCATTTTTCAACATGATTATCATCACTCATTTTTCTCAGTGGGACTAAGATCAAAAAGCTTCCTTTAGTTAAGGTGTCCTTTTACCCATAGCCTATGCCAAAGGAAGTGTAGGCATCATTTAGCTAAGAAAGTCACGGCCTTCCATTCTTTCCAAAAGGAGAGAAGTTCAGCTGTCCATGGGGGCGCTGTGAGACGTATATAAATATTAGATGGGATAAGGGCAGAAAGGAAAGGCAGATACTGGGAGTCATCTAGAAGATCTGAGGCTATTGAGAGTCATGAAGAGACATAAAAGTGGAGCAGAAGACTCCAGGAATGGGGTAGGTTGGAGAAAGAGAAACAGGAAAGGGTGGCAAGGAGGAACAAGAGACAGGTAAGCTATAACAAGAGCAGGGAAATGTAGAATCAGGAGAAGCAAGGTGTCTTCTATTTCGATAACCAGCAAAGGAGGTCACTTTTGTACATTTTTAATCTCAAACGATCGCACAGGCACATTAGTAGTCAGTAGCTTCTAAGAGGGTATGTCTTCACTGTGGAGTTATTCCAGGTTCTTATTTGGGTGTTTCCAGCAACCATTCTGCCTGTTAATTCACACAGCCCTCTCAAGTTTAATGATACTTTCAGCTTTGGCTGGCTGGGTCATTTTGAGCTACAGGCTAAAACCAGTACTGAAGTACTGATTAGTTCTCCAGTGACTTCCCACAATTCCCCCCGTTCTCAGAATGACAGATCATTTTTTCCATAATTCTTTAGGGACAATATCTCAGTTTACTGCAGTGCAGTATGGGTGCACATACTGTAGACACACTGTACACTGTAGGCACAGTCATTTGAGTATGGCTTTGTAATGTGCCTTGTCACACCTAGGGTAGGTTAACATCTTGCCTAAAGCTGGCAGCCCAATGACCCAAGTTAATCTTGTACTGAAGGAAATACTTTTCAACTCACAAGATAGCACTTTACCACTCCCACAGCTACCATATGCTGCAGATTACACCCCACAAGCTCAGCTTTGTGTGGACTGATATAGTGTTTATTACTTGTTAAGCGGCTTAAAAGCATAATAAAAGTCAAGCGGGCAATGAACAGTGAGATTATGATGTAACTCAGGCCTCCTCCCAATTAAAAACTAGTAATATGGAAAGGGACAGCTCTATTCAGATGACATCTCTCTGGCTAACAAGCCCATATTAGTGGTTTGTCATCCCCACAGGGCTTAGCTTCTCTCCCTGCCACAAAGCTCCTCTGCCCCTCCATTCCTTTGGCATTAGTATAGCATGTAACCTGTTTTTTTATAAATTAGCTGCTGCGCCATCCCTCAGGTTTGGTTTTTCAAAACCGACTCCACCTACCCAGTGACCCACACTTAAGGATGTTAGGTTCTATGCAACACTCCACTAACTGGAAGGGAGCAAAAGTCTTCAGTCTCATCTCCATCTGGAGAGCATTCAATGGGCCTTTACCCATAGTCAATGAAACTAGGCCATCTATGAACCATTTGTGATGGAGATGGTAGCACAGGTTCTGAAACTGCCATCAGCATCCAAAGGCCTCCCACATCTTCATTTGTCCCCAGGCATTTCTTGCGCCCTTTGCATGCCCACAGTTACCTGCTATTGGGGCAACCCAGGCCAGTCCCTTGTTGGAGGGCACTCGCAGCTTGGTATGTAAGGAATGCCAGTTTGTCCATCTTCTCTTTCTGGCTGATTATGGCCACCAATGAGATGTGTAGTGTGTTGTAAGTCCATCAGGCAACCAGTAGTGTGTGCAGCATGCAAGTCCATGGGGGCATTCCCTGTTGGGGAGCTGCAAATGAAAATGTTCAAATCCTTTGTCTGAGAGGCATTGGAGAGTTGGGAAGGAGAGACAGGGTCCAGTCTATACCTAGGAGCTTTTGATTCAGGTATGGCTGTAGGTATGACTGCTGTTCTGGAGCCTACAATGGGGGCATATGGGGAAAGGCGTAAAGACTTGTTACTACCTCCTAGCATTCTGCCTTTTCATGGCCATCTTTGCTGAGGGTTGGCCTTCATTTGGCAAGGCCTTTCTGTTTTGGCCATTCACAGCCCCAGCATTGTAGTTCAGGGAGTAAACACCCTGCCTCAGTGCCAGGCATAGTCAGGAGGGGTTTCACAGAAGACTTCTCTCACACCAGTTAATGATTAAGAGACCTAAGGTAACTAGCAGGGCTAGTTGTTTTTAGGGCCTTTCTCCCCAGTCATTGACTGCTTTTAAAAACACAGTTTTGTTGCCTCTTTAATATTCCCCTGTGATCCTGGGGCTTCATGTTGGAACTTTGGGGGTCACATCAGGATTGGGACACATCCTTATAATCATTGGCAGGCTGTTCTGTGTTTACACAGTACTACTGACAGCACTTGTTCCCTTCCAGCTACACTAGCAGCCTCCAAGATGCATAACTCTCCCCTGACCACAATGGGCAATCACTGTAAATGGAATTAAAGGGGATGTCAGTAAACAGAGATGGTCAAGCTCCCTGTTCTTCAACTTCTCCCCCTCCCTCCGCCCCACCCATCAGCTACCATTGGATGGCCCATGCTAGAGAGGATCCATCAGCCATTGTGGGATCCAGGCTGCCATATTCACTCCATCCCTCTACTTCCAGCAATGGCAACTGATGAACTAGGAGAGGAAAACATAAAACACATAGCAGAATTGCATTGTACTTGCGCTGTGTTGCCCCTCCCCATGGCTAGTCGTGTTTGTGAAAAAAAACACTGGCCACATTTACATTCCTTTTCATGTGCTACAAGATTTGTCTTAACCACTTCCACTTGCACTTAGGGTATGATAGGTTCCTGGAAAGAAAAACTTCCCACCTCCATAGAGTGAATGGCAGCACACAAGGGTAGTGGAAAACAAAAGTGTTATTCTTTGCAATCACAAGCACTCTCCCTTGATCCCCTTACAACCAGGGTATTACTTAATAGGGGAGCTTAAGCCAGTTTTTAAATGGAATACCAGGAATGTGCTACAGCCCATCCTGATATTGTGGTTGCAAAATTGTACTCTTTTGCCTATCAGGAATAAACATGTGCAAAAATGTCCCCAGTAGGGGTGTATGAAACAGGCCATATTCGATTCGGATTTGATCCGAATCGGGAACAACGATTCAATTCATTGATTCGGATCACTGTCCCTGATTTGATTCAGCCAAATCTGAATCTGAGATTCGATGCTGATTCAGGGAATCAACAATTCGACCATAGAGACAGCTTTAAAAGTTTTTTCTACATGCTTTGAGGTACCAGCACAGCTTGTGAACGCTGTGATGTTGGGGTGAATGGAGCATCCCACAGAAGTGGGGGGGAGGTCCCCCACATGCTCGGCGGTAAACCCAGAAGTGGACCAGAAGTGCTTCCAGTCCGCTTCCGGGTCTGCTGCAGAGCATGCTGGGGGGCTCCCCTCCTCCCCCCGGCTTGGTGATCGGCTGCAGGGGGGACCCTGGGTCCCCCCCAACCCAAGAGACACTAGCTGCTGAGCCGGGAGGGCACAGGGGGGGCCCTCTGCTTGCACTCCAGCTGATCCGGAAGTGCTTCTGGTCCACTTCCAGGTCTTCTGCTGATCACGCTGGGGTGAGACGCTCCATCCACCCCAGCATTGCAGCACTCACAAGCTGCCTGCCACCTTGAGGTATGTAGAAAAAAAAAAAAAAAAATTAAAGCTGTGTCTATGTCTGAATCTCCAAATCTCTTCGAATCGATTAGGAGAGATTAAAGGGTCTTTTGATTCGGAGATTTGGCCACCAAATTAAGTCGAATCTTCGCCAAATTGAATAAGGGGCTGAAGCTTCGTACAGCCCTAGTACCCAAGTCATGTAACTCTTTAATGTTTGAATGTTGCAACAATAATAACTAGTATACATGGAATTAGCAGCAGAGGTGTAATGAGCAAGATTTGCAACCTGAGCAGACCATGCAGGACAGTGGTGGGGAGTGAAGAAGGTGCTGCTGAGCACCAGAGGGGTGGGGGACTCTGAGAATGGGACAGGTAGGATCCGGGAGTCTTATTCCAGGGACTCAAAACAATCTCTGGCCGCTACTGCTGCTGTCACAGCATGGTGTACCCCCCCAGCCTGGTGTGGTGTCCAAACACCCAGCTGCCGCTGCAGAGGCACTGCCATGGGGATGGTTCTGCTGCTGAGGTACTGAACCTGCAGGGGTGGGGTGCAGTTCTGGCATCCCTCTTAAGTTGCCATCTGGGGCTGGCCTTCTTGCCCACCCCATGTTATGCTACTGGGAAGCAAACTGCTGGGTAATCCAAATCAGCACTACTTCCCCATAGGATTACAAGCTTCCTTACTGAAAACAATGCTGGGGAGAGGCAATGGGGAGAAGGAGGGACAAGAAAAGGAATAGGGTACAGAACAGTGAGGGAGGAGTGGAATGCCATCCTTTGCTACTTCCAGTCTTATTTGCATGTGGGCAGTCTGGAACGTCCTGATCCCTAACTGTTCTCCACTGTACAGCCAAGCAGCAGCTGTGAGACTTAAAATCTAGGGGGAAAAGTGAAGTTATTGGAGACACGTATTTTTGCCACAGCCCCTTTGTCCTTCTTGGTGGATTCAGTGCCAGTGCAGAGTCCTGGATAGCTTATGCCAGGATGGCCTTTACATATCACAGGTTTTGTCATAGTGGAACCTGCAATCAAGGATGGAAGGACTGGTGACCAAGGGAAGTAGGCAGGGGCATGTATTTTCCTTCATGCAAGTACCAACTTCTACTGTTTCCCTCCTCCCCCATCTCCCAGCAACAGATGAGTATGCCAGGAACAGAGATAAAGGAGGTTTTAAGATATTTAAACTAACAGTGCACCTATACATATGAAGTGAGGCTGCTCCGACTTGCTGTAATTATAGCACGTCAGAGCAAGAGCAGACTTAATTAATCAAGTCTGCTGGAGCATGGTAATTACCAGGGATCCTGGTTTTCCTTGGTAAAAAAATTGCAAATTCTCTGGTAAAAAAAAAATTGCAAATTCTCTAATAAAAAACCTAGAATCCATGATTAAAATGAAAGACTCCACCCCGCCCCCCCCAATTCTGCTCATGCCTCTCACTCCCCTGTCCACAGTCTTGCTGGTGCCCCTTGTCCCCCACCCACAGCCCCTGCTCCCCCAGCCTTGCTGGAGGGGGTCCCCAGCTGCCAGGTCTGTGGAACCGGGTCCACAGCCTCCTGCCCCCACTCCGCAGGCTCGGTGGTGGGGGTGGCTCCCTGCCACAGTGCTCACTCCTGGGAGCAAGGAGGACCCACACCCTCCAAATAGGGCAGGTGCAAGCTGTGGGCTCAGGCTCTTGCTCTGCTTCCCTCCCCTGGGGCCTCCGCAGCCCAGCACAGCATGGAACAGTAGGGCTGCGTGGGGATCTCTTTGCCACTGCAAGCTGTATGCTGCCTTAACAATGTGCCTGCTGCTGCTTTGAGGGGCGCAACCTCATGCCACTGCTCTCACTGGAGCCCTGCGCACAGGAGGTGCATTGCCAGGGCAATGCAGAGCTCGCAGTAGGTTCCTGAGGGAACAAACTTTAGTTAAAGCATCCCTGCTGCCATTTTGCAGTGCGGGGACACTGATAAGTGGGACACCCTTGGCACTTCAATTAGTGTGGTTCTCAGAGCTGCTCTAATTATAAAGCATCCCTCCTCCCTGCTGCACCTGGAGCACATGTATAAACACCCACAGTTTTTTGGGCCTGTGTGTCATTTATAGCCTTGCCCTGTACAGAAAGGAAGCCTGATGAGGAGGGAGGGGGATTGAGAGGGGAAGGGAGCCTGGCCACAGTGCTGCTGCTGCCTGAGCCAACATGGCTATAGCAGCAGCAGTCTCCATTCTGCAGAGAGCAGTGGCAGGTAAGATTTTACTTCCCCTCCCTTTCCTGGCCCCCAGCTTGCTGGACTTCTCCAGTGGGTGGCATATCCTGTGCCTCTCTGCTTTGGTCCTTGATGGAGCATGTTATCCTTTTGATTCTGGTAATCTCCTTCAACAGATGACCCTCTTGATTCATATGGCACGTGAACTGCTTCAGCAGAGGAGTGTGTCTGTGGAAAGCCTTATCACCCTCCGTTGTCCTGTTGGTATTCTCCTCATGCCCCAGCTTTATCCCTGCCCAGGGCATACCCACTTTAGGTTCAGGGGTTGCACTAAAGGTACAAGCTCCCACACACCTCTCCTGCATCGTGACCCATGTACTGGTGAGTTTATGAAAATGCATCAAAAGTTCTGGTCTTCGATGTTACAGTGATTTCACAAACAGTCCTATCCTAAATAATCTTTTCCAGTTGCTTTTAAATTTGTTATGTTTTTGTTATTTATTTGAATCGCTATTTTGTATGTTTGTTTTCAGCCCTGGAGTGAGGAATGGCAATAGGAGTAGGACAGATGTTCTTAAAGTTTGAGAGGAAGTGCTCCAATAGTTTTTCAGAAATGAAGGCAGTGAAAAAGTATGCTTAGATGTTATGATTTTTTTTGTCACATTTTAAGATAGTTATAACACTTCAGCATGAGGTGGCAGAAAATTAGAAATTGGATGGGACAATCAGATTGCTAATGGATCTTTCAGAAAACGGAAGAAAATCTGCTTTGCTTTCATTATCTATAAAGTTAAAAATGTATTTTGCATATGAGCACTTTTTTAATGAAATAGGGGTTTTGCTAATGATATGCTAATATGCCTTTGATGCTGCACACACATGTATGGACATGGAGACAAAATTTGTATGCCATACATGACCTCTTTGAACACTGATTGTTTTTTCACAGGAATATGCAAGAGAGTTGTGTGAATTTTTCTTTTAATATTTGAACCTTTATGAGTTCATGGGATATGATTCAAGAATAGTATATGTGGCTTGAGGAAGGGATATGGAAGAGACTACAGCATTAGCTCCAAGTATAACTTGAGTTGCCTTTAACACAGTTCTACTGTATACACAAAAAAGTCTAGCTGCAGTAAAGAGGCATGTCCGACTGAAGTTAGCAGTCCCTTTGTGATGTGTGGGTTAAGCTGAGTGCTGCTGGCAATGTGTCTGTGCTGCTAATCTAAACACTTTGTGCAGTTCAAGTGTTTGTTTTTTTCATGTCACCACTTTCACCTGAAGCAGGCCAGCTCAAGTGCAGTTAACTTGAATGTAGATAACTCGAGCATGCCCTGCAGTAGAGACACACCAAGTGGAAACAAACACAAGAAGTATGGGAATAACCATGCCTTAATCTGATGCAATAAGTGAAGATGGAATGAGGAAGGATTATACAGTGCAGTGCCTTCACTGTAGATGTTGGATTCTTTGTGATTTATGTGGGCTGTATGGTATAGTAAGTGAGGCTAGAGACCCAGGGTGAAGAGTTGTGATCAGTGAATGAAGCAGTCTCCATTCACTGAGCATTATCTAATCAGAAAACTGAATGAGACAGTGGATCTACAAAAATAATATATAACCATGTAATAAGAATATGTATCATAATACATGCAAGTAGAAAGGTTATAGTTGCACAGACATCCTTAATTTTTCAGTTTTCTAACTTCAGACAGATTCATTTGTGCAATCTTGGCTTTCTTGTAACATAGTTGTTATATACACAGTGGCATTAGATAAAAATCTCAAAAGTTCAGTTGAGAAAAGAAGGAATATTTTAAGATTCATCTGTCCACTATTAAGAATGTGCTGGACTTGAACAACAAATCTTTAAGAGTGGTAAAAATCCCTTCATTATACATACACTTTTATAGTTTATCTTTCTCTCTACTGTCAAAATGAAAATATGAAAATTTGACAGCAGCTTTTAGGCCAAATGAATTGCAGAAGGGCTAGTTAAGAGAGCACTATATCTGGTTAAATAGTATTTGAAGAAAATATTTGGATATTCGAGAAATAAGGGCTTTTTGTTAAAGCACTTCATAAAACACTGTGGGGAAAAAAATTACTCTTTGCACACACAAGCAAACCACATCGTTTCAGCATCCTTCCAGAGGAGTTAAAAACCTTGATATTGTTATTGTCTTGAACTTTGGAGTTTGCTGAAACAGACTGTTCCAGCCATATAAGTAAACTACTGTAAAGATTGGTGTTTGCTTTGGATAGCAGGGAGAGCTGCTTCAGAAGGATGGATCACTTTGGAATCCGCTGAGGCTATGTACACGCATTGAATTTAGACTGACCTAACCAAAGTTAAGTTGATCTAAATTCCCAATTGTAGAGGTATGCACAGGGCTTCAGTCTCCCAAAAATGGCGCACCTGATCTAAATTAGTTCACCTGAGTAGCTGCACTAATTTAAATTGAGTTAACCCAATTTAAGAAAGGGTTAACCCAATCTCATGAACAACTGTGTGGCTAAGTACAGAAAGTCAACAAGCCCAAGTCTGAATCAGTTCAGTCTTTGCAGGTTAGTCTAAGATGCAGAGATTGAACCAGCAAGAAAGTGAACAGACATTCATTTTTGATTCAGGAAATGCAGATGCCTTCATTGGCTCAGGCTGGAAGCTGGGGGGTGCTAGAACTCATCTCCCAGCCTGCCAGCTCCAAGGCTTTTCCTCTCTCCCTGCTTTAGCAGAGGAGGCATGGCCAATCCCCAGCCCAGAGCTAGCTGTAGAGTCTGCCTCAGCAGAGGGGCAGTACCTGCCAGGCTGAGAAGGGGGTGGGTAGAGAAAAAGGTAGTGGCGTTTCATAGTAGCTAGGGTCAGGAGGGACCGAAACAGATCATCTAGCCTGACCCCCTGCCACAGGCAGGAATGAATGCTGGGTTCACATGACCCCAGACAGGTGATCATCCAACCTCCTCTTGAATTTGCCCAAAGTAGGGGTGAGGACCACTTCTGTAGGAAGTTAGTTCCAGATTTTGGCCACCCTAACTGTAAAATATTGCCTTCTGATCTCTAACCTAAACCTGTTTTCCATCAGCTTATTACCATTGTTCCTCGTCACCCCAGGTGGTGCTGGGGAGAAAAGGGCTCTACCTATTTGCTGTTGATATCCCCTGATGAGTTTGTAGGCAGCCACCAGGTCCCCCCTCAGCCTCCTCTTGCTGAGGCTGAACAGGTTCAGGTCCCTCAGTCTCTCCCCGTAGGGCCTGTCCTGCTGCCTTCTCACCAAGCGGGTGGCCCTCCTCTGAACCCTCTCCAGGCTGGCCACATCCCTTTTGAAGTGTGGCGCCCAATACTGGATGCAGTGCTCCAACTGCAGCCTGACCAAAGTCACATAGAGGGGTAGTATCACCTCTCTGGACCGGCTTGAGATGTACCTTTGGATGCACCATTGAATTTTTAAAAGCTTGAACAAAAATAGTCCTTTCTCTGAAGTAAGCATGTATTGAACAGAAGGGAACGATCCTGCAGAGTCCTGCTGCGGTGGATCTGGACTGCAAATCTGAGACGCATCAGGGACTGCAAGAAGAGGAAGTGAACACACAGCCTATGCTGGGGGACTCAGATTGAACCTGAATCGGGAAGGGGTCTGGGACAGAAGTTTCATAACCCAGTTTGAACTAAATCAGTTAAGTCTGATACTACATTCAGCCAGGTTTATTTTAAACCTGACTAAGCTATTTTTAGCCCACTGACTCTCCCTGCCCCTTCCCTCCCCTCCTGACCTGCACAACATCCCACTTCCCCTCCAGTCTATTGTTAGCCCTGCACCTCTCCCCACCCTCAGTTACGTTAGTGCAGCAAACCACTGTATGCATCCAGAATCTATAGCTATGATTCTTCATCTTTGCAAATCTGAATAGACTTGAGGCACCTCTTGGAAAATGCCACCCTTTCATTTTAACTTTTTTTTGCCTATAAAAAATAATAGAGCAGCTTTTCTGTTGGAAAGAGCTCAGAAAGACCACAGAGATGGGTGTCTATTTGAAATCTCTGCATTTATCTTGTGAATCATGTTTGTACACCTAACAGTGTGGTACGACATGGCACTCCTGCAAGGATCTCAAGGTACCTAAGAGCACCATGTCATTCTGGTTGAGAATCACTGGTTTACAGGTTTAAACAGAGCATAATGACAGAGAACCAATCCATGCCAAGCAACATGAGTCAGAGTTAAATATCTCCCATTATTCAAACTTTTTTGTTGTTTTTATCCTGACGCATGTCAGGAGTTGTCTAATGGTTACAGACTCCGAACTTATTATGCCAATAAAATAATTGAGAAAATAATTTAACTGAGTTATAGCATTACAAGACAGTATAATCTTGTAATTACAAGATTATAGTATAATCTTGATTATCTGAGGCTTCCTGTTGTTAAAGCTCAGTCATTGATTCATTACAATGAAAATTCATTCAATTCTCTAAAATTACTCATTGTCCTTGTGACATTCAAATAATAGCAATTCTGTTATATTAGCAGAATCCTGTTTACAATGGAATAGACATTCCATTGTAAACGCTCCCACTTTCTGTGACGCTGCAGTAGTTCATCATCACTCTTGCAATTATGTATGAGGAGTGGAACAATGACCCGAAGTGTTTTTTGGATCATATATATATATAAAAAGGAAAAATACTTCATAACTCCACCTCTAGCCCTCTCCCTCTAACCTCTCCTCTTCCATGATGGTCATTTCCTTGTGCTTTCCTTTCTTTTTTGTTCAGAGACATCCTGATATGCACTGTTCTGGGTTTGATTTCTCCTCCTTCCTTGCTCTTCTTGACTGGGAGAGGAATGTTAGGAATTCTTTTAACTCTGACTGAGCATGTCGCCATGTCTACACAGTAACCTAACTATATACAGCAGTGGTGCCCTTAAGCCTTGTATGGTCTTCCCCCTAAACCATTAGGGGTGTAGCCCCAGAAGTGTAGTCCTGCAGGCAAACTAATTAGCAAGTGTAGGCTAAGTACCCCTTCTATACAGGAGTGCTGCCTATATGCCACCCATACTAGTCTGCCAAAAAGTGTGCGCTTAGCTCCACTTTTTTTGATTTAGGAGGAAGACCACACAGTGCGTTTCAGGGCACTGCTACCAGAGGCCTTAAGTTTACCATGTAGATATGGTCCGAGTCCGTTTGGCTAGAGTTCTGTTAGCAGGAACTATTTGCTAAGTTTCCTAAGTTTGCTAAGTTTCCTTAGAAAATGCCAGTCACTAAAACCAGTGCTTGGTAGGAATGTACTTGTTTTGATGAAAAAGCTTTCTAAGGATCAGGTTTGAATTTGTTTGCAGGGAGAGACCAGGCTAGCCAACAGTGTGGTGATGGGAGCACTCACCTGGGGTACAAGAGGTGGATTCAGACCACAGACTTTACACTGGGTTTCTCACACCCCAAGTGAGTCTTCTGATCATCAGGTTGTTAGCTCTTCCCTGGTCTTGGTGTGTGTGTGTTCATGAAATATTGCAGTGGTTTTCATTTCATCCTGGTGCAGAATGGAAATACTTTTAACATTTACAATTTTTGTGGGACAGGAAATCCATTTCCCACCTAGCTCTAAAATGGAGAACTTTCACACTACTCAGGAAAGAAACTATTTGTTAAATCACATGGACACAGTTCTGTAGAAAAATGCCTTGTAATGCATGGGTTTGTTTGGTTTTAGTCTGCACCATGAAGCAGATTCACATCTTCCTCTGTTTAGCAATAACTTTGTGCTTTTTCTTCAGGATAAATAAAAATTATTATTACTGGGGAATGCGCTTGCTGCATACATGACAATATGTGGCTTTTCTGTTTAAATTCACAGTTCCAGCTGAGAATGTTGCAACAATTGCAGAATGCGCCAGTGTGATTGAGGGTGTAAGTCGAAGTCGTAATGCGTTGCTGAATGGAGATACAAAAAATTATGACTGGGATTCTGGATACACATGCCATCAGCTAGGCAGCGGTGCTATCGTGGTACAGCTAGCACAGCCCTACATGATTGGATCAATACGGTAAGAGGAATCTTTTTCTCTCAAGTAATAGCAGCAGTGAAACTTAAGTAGCCTGATAGATACTGTTGCATTCTTTTGAATCAGCTTTGAACTACACATACCCTTGTTAGCAATTATATCTTTGGGGATATTTTATTCATCTTTTTTTTTTTCTTTTTTTTTTTTTTTACAGTAGAACCTATTATAATGCTGTATGTCAAAATATACCCTTCCTATATCAGAGCAAGTCAGACTTATATGGCACATGGCTTCACAACAGAGTTAAGCCCAGACCTTTTTAAATTGTTGTTCCTGACCCTTCTAGGCACAAAACCACATCAGACTTCAGCACAATTGAAGTACTCTCATTGTGAATTAACTGGCTTGGCTGGGTGTGTTGAGATACAGCTCAGGTTCTTGTTTCACTCAGGGGGGTAAAACAGTCATTTAGCAGCAAAGAAGCAAGCTAAATCATTCAAGTGGTGATAGTTCTTCAGTGTTTTTTTCAGCTTCCTTCCAAGTTCTCCTTCCAACCGTGGCAAAAGAATCATAGGGCATCATGCTTTATATCATGGCTGTCCAGCTGGTGGCCCACAGGCCCCTGTTTCTCCCACTACAGTGCAGTGGGACAGAGCCCAAGTAGCAGCTGTGCACTGCTGGTGCAGCCCATGCAGTAGTGGAGGATCCTGGGGGCCTGATCTCAGGCAGATGGCTCATGTAGTATATGACTTGGGGGCTATAAGCTGGCAGAACATGCACCAAGGTTGAATGACCTGTCGCACTCAAAATAGATGAAGGTACAAATAGAACCATTCCTAAGTAAAAGAGAGAGTACTTTTTCCAACTTTTGAACCCTTTGGCTTTGAGCTGATTGTTTTTTCACTAAGAAAATTAAGACAGTGAAATCCTGCATATCTATCTACCCTGCTGTTTTTTGTACATCTATATCATTATGTTGTTGGGAAGTATGTTTGTGCCTTGGGTGACATGCTGAAAATGGAAAGAAGGAATTTTGAAATTATAGTGCATGTCAGGGGCAGGCAGTTATTTTGGGCAGAGGGCCACTTACTGAGTTTCGGCAAGCCATCGAGGGCCGCATGGCGGGCAGCCCAGGGCAGATTAATATTAAGTTTCTAAATTTTTGAGGGGCCCTGCAGGCCAGATAGAATGCCCACACCTGGCCCCTGGGCTGCATTTTGCCCACCCCGGTATATGTAGATGAAGCTGGGAAACTTGGTGCAGGCAGAGATTAGCAACAGTTGCCTGGCCCAAGTAGACATTTAGTGCAAGAAACTAGGGGTGTGCGAAGGGGAATAGGAGATGCTCTATTTACTAGGGCACCCCCTGGAGTAACTAGGAACAATGGCCGCAAATTGACAGAGAGCAAATTTAGATTGGACATTAGAAAGAACTTCTTCACAGTAAAGGTTGCCAGAATCTGGAATGGGCTTCCAAGGGAGGTGGTGCTCTCCCCTACCCTGGGGGGACAAGCACCTAGCTGGGGTAGTCCTTCCTGCCCATGGCAGAGGGTTGGACTCGATGACCTACTGAAGTCCCTTGCAACCCTAACATCTATGAATCTCTGAAGTGGGCCCTATTTGATTCAGATTCGGCCCAAATCAAGGGATAGTGATTCAATTCATGACCCACCCCCACAACCCAAGAGGCACCAGTTGCTGAGCCAGGGAGGTGCAGGGGGTCCCCCCAGCACACTCCCCAGCAGACCCGGAAGTGAACCAGAAGTGTTTCTGGTCCGCTTCCGGGTCTTCTACCGAGTGCGCTGGGGAGCCCCCTGTGCTTCTGTGGGACACTCCATGCATCCCAGCATCGCAGCATTCACAAGCTGCCTGCTACCCAGAGATATGTAGAAAAAACATTTAAAACTGTTTCTATGACCGAATTGCCGAATCTTTCCGAATCTCTCCGAATTAATTTGAAGGATTCCAATTCGATTCAGAGAAATTAAAGGGTCCTTTGATTCGATTCGGATTTGGAGATTCGACCACCAAATTAGGCCGAATCTCCCCCAGATTGAATCAGGGACCAAATCTTCACACAGCCCTACTAGAAATCAGATGTATGCCATCCTCCTATTAGAATGGGTAGCTGCCTTATTAGCTAACTCAGTCTTGTGACACTTGATTCTCCTTTTCTACCTTTGTAGAAAAATGTGAGACATTGGTCCATCCTGAAGGAGTGAAATGTAAGGTGTTTCTCCTCTTTTCTGTCATCTTGTTCCCATTATACCATAAGAACCTATACATGTGTTCATTTAAAACTGGAGCTATCCTTGGAAAAGTGAAGACTTGGCAAGCCTATTTTTTAGCACTCTTAAAAACTGAAGCAAATATTCACTCCCTTTCTGATAAACTTGTGTATTCTAGTTTTGGTTTGCAGCAAATTACTGTGGCAGTTATGAATATTTGAAGGTCAGGGGTAATATCAGATATGCTGACAATTCAGAATAGCATAATAGCACTCATAGTTTTCACTGTGATACTTCTATAGAAATTGCACAGAATTGGAGTCCAGGGTTGTTGTCTTTGTATTGAAAACATTCAATGAACAAATGTATTACAATCAGTAGCTTGGCAAAGTGAATATTTTTTACTTTTGAGTTGGGGTTTTACATGTTCAGCCAAGTATCATGTGGGAAAAAGAAAAACTGCATTACTCAAATGTCTTAAAAGTAGGTAATTGAGAAGTAATTACATCACTTTCATGTCACTTAAATTTTAATGTTTTTAAATTGACAGAAACCTTTAGAGGCTCAGCCACATAAAAGATTAGGGAAAAGATGTAATAACTAAACTATGTAATTTCTCAGTTTATAGTCCCTCTGTCTCCCTATCAAGAGACTCCCTATTATTTTTCAGTTAGCAAATTGTGATTGCCTTTTCACTATTTTCAAGTTAATACAATAAATGGACTATTGTCTGTATGAAACCTTATGCTACCATCTATTCTGTTCTAACAGAACTAATTTTAATAAATCTCATTTTTAAACAATCTATTAAATGAACTGGATTTTTGGATGCCAAGAACTGATTATTATACAATTGGCTTGTGAACGATGTAAATAAAATATAAATTATATTATAACTAAGGGAAAATGTTGGCACAAAAACAAATAGGTACAAGCTGGCCATGAATAAATTTATTTGGGAAATTAAAAGAGGGTCTACAGCAATCATAGTTCAGTGGGGCTTTGAAACAGCCTTCCAATAGGAGCAGTGAAGACCAGAAATCTAAAGAGTTCTTCAGATGGAGCTTGATTAGCTTAAAAACAGGGTTTGTATGGTGTAGCTGCCTGCAGTAGCATCTGACTGGACTCATTTACCCAGGAAGCCCCTTCCAATCTTGTATTCTTTCACATGTATCATTAAAATAGTTTATAGAGCCAGTAAAAACCTCTGGAAGTCAAATGTCATCACTGGTTTCTCATATGCTTTGATGCAGAAGCTCTTACTTGTATTCCTGGTTAACTCAAGTCTCATCAAGTGCTAATTAAAAAACTTATCACCAGCAATTCTGTCTCTTTCTAAAATGTAAACCCCCTTACGTAGTTTCTGGTACAGATCTCCTGCACCCCTTCCCCCCCCCCCCCAACACCTTTTATTAAACTGGCTCTTCATAGAGCAAACTAAAACCAGACCCATTTGATTTTTAACTTCTGTAATTTAATTTCCTACTGCAGGAAAGTTAACCATTCCTAGCCACAGTCTCTGATGAAAACGTCCCTTCAATTGCACTGGATAGTTGTACTTATTAATTTCACAGTTCATAAAATGTGCACAGCATGTCATGACTTGACATAGATCCACATTTACCATGGCATCTAATTTTTATAACAAGTGCGAAGAAAACAATTACCGTCTCCCAAAGTAGTACAAAGCAACCACATATAAATGTCCTAAACACTGATGGAACAAAAATAGAGCTAGGACACACAACCTGTCTACATTGGTGTAATTTATGTAAGTTTCATGCACTGATATAAATTATGCTGGCATCCGAAGTAGACAGACATGCAGGTATTCGGGGTTAGCTGAACACAGTATGTGCTAGTCAGCACTTTGCCGCTAAATGGCAATGGAGTATGTAATAGCCTGTTTGCCTTGAGTGAATGGCACCCCGCAGGATAAGCTATAGACAAAGGATACATGGACCTGTTTAGTTTTACGTCTGTTTTTTTTTCCCAGATGAATGCTAACCTAGATTCATGTAAGTTGTATCAGTGCATGATTGTATGTTCCCTGTGTCCTCTGCCTTGTTAATACAGGTGTCATGTGTCCAGTGATCAAGTGAAGGTTTTTAGTCCATGTAGAATATGTCTATAAACATAGAATTTATAGGGGCTTTTCCTTCAGTAATTGTCCTTTTAAGGGGACTGGGGTACAGGCAGTGCAGACCATGGTTAGTACCATGGATTAGGATAGTAGTTTCTAATCTTCCAGCCCCACAGGCTGAACAAGTAGCACTGGGTCAGTTCATGGGCAGATCCTGCCCCAGGATCAGCGTGCAGATGTGATCCAGCACACTGACCTGGGCCCTGCCTGCTGATTTTAGCTGCATTCTGGATCTGGCTGTGTGCCAGTCCAACCTCACACAACCTAATTTTGCATGCCCAGATCTGGCTTCAAAGTGACCCCACATGCCAGCTCAATCACACACTTGTGCAGTCTAGCATTCAGGGCAGTGTTATCTGGCCCTTGGGACTCCCTGTCACTCTGGAAATTTGGCAGCAGGGGAGTGGTATTTAATGCTATTACTGCTCCCTTGCCCCAAATTTTTAGACGTGTGGGGAGTCAGATTTGGCCCATGGGTTGGAGGTTGAACACCACTGAACGAGGACAAAGGGGCAAGCCAAAGGTCCAGATCCTATACAGAGACTTGGTTGCGGGAGGTTTGTAGGCTGAATTCAGGAGGCAAGTGAAAAGTTGGGACCAGAAGGCAAATTGGAGGTCAGACCAACAAGAGAGCAAAAATCAGGGAAGTAGGTGAACTAGGAACAACAGCAACCTGAGGATCAGCCAAGCATGAGGAGCAATTAGCAACAGGGGATCCGGGAAAGGTGAATATACCCAAGTCCTGGAACCAACTGAAGCCCTTAAATACCTCGGAGCCATTCTTTGGCACAGCTGCAGAGGTTGGCACTACAGCTGGGGGCAGACTCTAGCTTTTAGACTCTAACCTAAACTCATATCGTTGCTGGTCTGCAAACATAGCTCTCCATTACCTTTCCTTAAAGTACAGGCATATCAAAAAATTACTTTAAGGCAAGCAAGGGTGCACAGGCACTGACTTTGTTTTTTGCCAGTGAGTACTTTTTTTTGCATTTCTGTGCATGCTCAGAAGAGGCGGCCTGGCTTGCTAAGTGTGGTTTGTGGGTGCTGAGCACCCACTAATTTTTTTCAGTGGGTGCTTGAGCCCTGGAGCACCCAGGGAGTTGGCGCCTATGCTAGGGTATGAAGTTACTGCACATCAGTCAGGTCATGTTATTACTCATGTGTGCTCTTACCTGAAAGTAAATGCCAGGTTGCTTTCTCCACTTTCATTAAGGAGTAAGTTGCTTTGCATTTGCTTCAGGACAAGAGTGTGCACATAGGTACTTATTGTGAAGACAGTGTCAACACTTTAAGTTTGCATCCTAGCCTCTCTAACTTGTTCATGTACCCACACCTTGAATATGAAACCTGAAGGGTCAAAAGCACACCTATTACAAGGTGTTTAAGAATGAGAAGCAGATAGAGGTTAGACTGTTCTCATGCAGGATTTCCCTTAATCCAAATGTGGCACCTTTTTTGGAAAGGTAAGGAGCCTCCATAATCTTTTTGTCCCCTGCCTTGTGTTGCCATTTTCCAGTCTCCCAGCTCCTTCAGATCTGCTCTGTTTAATCCCATCTGTCCATCTGGGAGGAGGATCCTCATAAGGCCGCCATTACTTGTTCAAGCTGACAGTAGAGGGTCACCATAAAGTTACACTTTTTACTTGTTACTCCATAAACTGAGTTTGTTTCTAGACAAGTAGGTCATCAGGAATGGTAGCAAGTATGAAATGTTAAACATGTCATTTGAATGTTGTAAATCCTAAGAGATCAAGACCACTGACGTCTTGAAAAGGTAGTTGGTTATTTTTCGTCTACAGAAACTGGAAGGAGCACCAGTAAAAGCCATCTTTCAACGTTGGAAAATTTGGCAACTGTCAATCCTTTGGATCATGGTGTATACATGATCCAAAGGATCATGTATACACCATGTTTCACTTTAGGCTACTGAGACAGAATCCAAAAGCCAGACTGAGTCCAGACCTTTGGTGCCTCCATGGCTGTATTTGTGTAAGCTTTCGGGAATTGAACCCAGGTTTCCTGTGTGGCAGACAAGGATCTACCACTGAATCACAGGGGAATCCAGTTTTGGAAAATATTATTGTAGCAACCACATTATGTCTGAAAAAAGCTGAAGGGCTGCTACTGAAACCCAGATATGCACAAGCAATAAATAGAAAGTTAAACTCAGTAGGAATACGTGAAATATATGTGATTTACTGCAAACTTGATTCATCTCTTTGTCTCTTTCAAATGATTCACCTTCCATACAAAAAAAGAAGAAATATACCCACACACACACCCATCATCATCAGTCCCTCAATTTGAGGGTGGTCTCTACCATTGCTCATTGATGGGTCTTGAGGTGATTTAGGAATCCAATCCTTGAGCCACAGACTCATCAGCAAAAGTTTGTAGGCTTTCTGCAGAGCAGTGTATGCTGCAAGTTTGGATTCTTCTCCTTTTCCTTCCTCTGCTCTCTCCTCTCTGCTTCAAGGGCAAGATGCTTTACCTTAAAATGGTTTGATGCTTGGTTGAGGTTGTGGCACCATTGGAGTCGGTTGGCAGCCAGCTCCTCCCAGCTCTTGATGTTAGCATCTGTTTTCTTGAGGATTGATTTCAATGTGTACTTGTAGCATTTCCTCTGGCGACCGTGAAATTTCAGCCATTACTAAGCTGGGAATAGAGCACTTGTTTTGGGAGTCAAGAGTCAGGCATCCTCACAGTGTCCAGTCCAGCAAAGTTGGTGCTTCAGGATCACCGACTCAGTGCTGGTAA
>NW_017728943.1:79882456-79906477 GCF_001723895.1 Crocodylus porosus
GCTTATCTTGCTGGGATCCTATGACCCCAGCTGACTTCCTGCCCTTTGGGCAGGGGGCTGGACTCGATGATCTCCTGAGGTCCCTTCCAGCCCTGATGTCTATGAAATCTATGATGATAGTAGGTCATCCACATCTCATATCCATAAAGGAGGGTGGGGATGATGACCATATTGTAGACCTGGATCTTGGTGTCTTTCCAAAGATTTTGATGAATAAAGAATTGCAGAAGCAGTTTCCCAAAGGAGGTGCTTGCACACCAGATCCCATTCTGGATCTTCTCATCAATTTTCACTCTCTGAGAAAGGTGGCTACCAAGGTAGGAGAAGCGCTCAACTACCTCCAGGGTCTTTCCCTTGGTCATAATTTGGAGGGAGTCACATTCATGGCCTGGGACAGGCTGATAGAGCACTTTAGTCTTCTGGATATAGAAAGAGATGCCGAAAGTTCGGTAGCCTTCTCTGAAAAGATCCAGTGTGTACTGGAGGTTTTCCTGAGTGTGCACAAGGATGGCACAGTTGTCAATGTATTGAAGGTCAAAGATGGGTGTTTTGAGAACTTTGGTCATTGAGCGAATATGTCCCAGACTGAAGAGCCCTCCATCCATTTGGTATTCAATGTGCATTCCAGAAGGAAAGTGTCCTTAGTGAGAAGCAGGATGACCTGTTAAAAAATGGAGAACAGAGTTGGGGCAAGGATGCATCCTTGCTTATCCCCAGTTCAGATAACAAATGGTTTGGTCTCTGTTCCAGTACAAAAAACGGGTGACAGTTGTCTGATCATGAAGAAGCCTCAGAAACCTGATATACTTTTCAGACATCCACATATCGGCAGTCCTTTCCACAAGGCTTCATAATTAATGGAATAAGAGGCCTTAGCAAGGTCAATGAAGGCCATAAACAAAGTCATGAACAGACTTCTACCACAGGAAATAATATGCTGTTCTGTACCCATCTTCAAAAACCCTGTGGTGATGGACCAGAGGTGATGGAGACAAGATTAGTGAATCTGGCAGTCTCCAGCCACAGATCTGCACACAGGCAGAAGTGATCTGGTAGTTGTCTTGCACCTGGGTTACAGCAGGTGTGCAATTTGGCAGCTGCCACCAGGACTGGGCAGTCCTATTCAGGATCCCCTGTGCTCACTCTGTATAGGGTAGAAGCTAGAAAAGGTGCCCTAAACTTAGGCTGTCTTAACTGCTCCTGGCTGGATAACCATGTCCAGTGGGATCATTCTCTCTGTGGTCAAAAACATCATAAGACAGTGATTTTTTGCAATGTGGAATGTTTGCACCTTGATGGATCACCAAGACAATAAATGACCAGAAAGAACTGCCATAGTCTTCAGGGAACTAATGAGATACAACATTGGCATTGCAGTCCTAAGTGACAGGAGAAGAATCAGCTGAGGGAAGAGGGTGGAGATTACCCATTCTTTTGGAAGGGGAAACCAGTCCAGGATAGATACATTCATGGCGTTGTCTTTGCCATCAATAATCAGTTTGTCAGTCAGCTTACTGGGTCTCCCTGTGGGCATTAATTGAATGCCTTGTGACCCTCCGTCTTAAGTTCAGCAATGACCAGTACGTCACTGTCATCAGTGCGTACACTTTAACGCTTGATGCTGATGATCTCAAAGAACAATTCGACTCTAACCTTGACCACATACTGACTAATACTTGTAAGGAAGTGAAGATCATTTTCCTTAGTGACTTCAGTGCCATGATTGGACATGACCTGGACCTCTGTGGAGTGGCATCATAGGGAAAGCCACCTCCAGTGGCATCCTCCTGAGCAAATGCACGGAGTATGGTCTGTCCTGAGTACCATCATCAGACAGTGACAAATACAGGGTGTGTATGTGTGTGTGAGGGAGGGTGGGAGGGGTGTGGGGATGTCCTCACACTCCCCCCATTGCGTGCAGCCCCACAGGCAACAGCAGTAGGCAGGGACGCTTGGGGTGTTGGTGCCCAGCACAGGTGTTGCTGCATGGTGGCACACAGCTCTGGCCAGCACTGCACATCATGACGAGGATTGCTTCTATTGCCAGCACTCTGCACTGTGTACGCTCAGCCCCTGCGCTTGTGCACCATCAGATATAAGCTGCACGTGTTGAAGCCAGCTGCCTTCCCCACACCTTGCTGCACAGGTCCCAGGAGTCCGCCAAAAAGTGGAGGGGAGCCCCAGCCCCTGCTTCCCCATGGGGTCCTGGGACCTGCATGGCAGGGGGCAGGAAGGCAGCCAGCTCCAGCATGTGGAACTTAAATCCAGTGCTATGCGAGTGAGGGGGCTGTGCATGTGCAGTGGGGAGCGCCAACAATAGAGGCAATCCTTGGTGCCTGCCAGAGCTGCACCAGCGCCTGGTTGGGGTGTGAGCATCCCAAGCCCTCCCGCCTGCTGATGTTGTACCATGGGGGGAGGGTGGGGAGAGGCTCCCCACCACCCACCCTCCCTTACACCCCACAAACACCAAACATGCACTCCCTGCCCCCACAGCCCCCTATATATACACATACTCCAACATACCCTGTTGCTCCCCAATACACACCACCAGCCACATCCCCCACACAGTATACAAGATTAAGAATTTATTTTTGAGTTACTATGCAATCATCTCTATATACAGTACGCAAACACAAATCATGACAAAAATGTTTTTTGTAATAAAATTAAAATGTTAAAATAGGTGTTTCACATTTTTTAGTGTATGAGTTTGGGGGGTTCTCATTCTAAGATGGCAACTCCTCCCCTCCTCCCAAAAGGAGTATTTCTAGGGGGCAAGGGGAGGGACTTCCAGTGGCAGAGGTTAGGGGGTGGGATGTCTGGTCCCAAGATGGTGGACCAGGGGGCGGGGCAACTGCCAAGGGGCAGGGCTACCCATGCAGCCCTCAAAAGCTCACCAAACCTTGGTAAGTGGCCCTCTGCCCAAAATAATTCTCTGCTCCTGGTCTAATGTAAAAATGAATAAACAGTGCTGGCAACTGGGTCCAAAACCCTGAACTTCTCTCTCCCAAGACAGTGCCAGGACTGTTATGCTACTGAGTTCCTTTTGCTTGCTCTCACTCTGGCCTTATGACACCTACATTTTTGGCTGTTCAAACGTTCTTGTTTCAGTAGCGGATTTGGAGAGCACCTTATCCAGCCATTTCTATAGCCTCATAGTTAGTTACCTTTCCTAAGAAGTGCAAGATGTGAGTTTTGAATCCCTCAGGTTGAACAAGTCCTAGAACTCAGGCTTCCAATTTATGGGTGGGTGCTTTAACCAGGGCTACGCGGAGCTTCAGTCCCTGATTCAATTTGGCAGAGATTCGACCTGATTCAGTGGCTGAATCTCCAAATCTGAATTGAATCAGAGGACCCTTTAATCTCTCTGAATTGAATCGGAACCCTCCAAATCAATTCGGAGAGATTCAGAAAGATTCGGTGATTTGGACAGACACAGCTTTAAATGTGTTTTCTACATACTTCTAGGTGGCAGGCAGCTTGTGAGTGCTGCAATGCTGGGGCACATGGCATGTCCCACAGAAGTGCAGGGGACTCCCTAGCATGCTTGGCAGCAGATCCAGAAACAGAGGGCCTCCCCGCACTCCTGTAAGATGCTCCATCTGCCCCAGCATCAGTGTTCACAAGCTGCGCAGGTACCTCGAGGTATGTAGAAAAAATATTTAAAACTGCGTCCATGTCCGAATCAGCATTGAATGTTCGGATTCAGTTGTATCTAATCAGGGGCAGTTATCCTAATCAACGACTCAAATCACTGTCCCTGATTCAAACTGAATCCAAATTGAATAGGGCCTACTTCGCACACCCCTAGTTTTAACCACTAGAGGTCTGAGCAAAAAGTTGTACCATGATCACACTGAATTTAATTTGAGTTAAGTGTAGGCTTTTTTTTGCCTATATACAGAGGTATATCCCAGAATTTAGGAAAAATCGAGGTTTCTCTGGAAATGTACATTTCCCAGTAACATTTTGAATTGCATTGGGGCTAGGGGTGTGGTGTGCTTAGGCACACTGTGAATCGCTTCTTGGTGTGCGCAGAAGTCCTAGTAGAGACGCCTTGGGAACTTGGCAGTACGAAAATGAAGGTTCCTAAAAAAATTCAGATGCCAAAGGAGTTTTGTGATTGCTGGTGCAGGTCCAGTTTGAATTAGACTTTGGAATTTAGGCACCTAAACTCCATTTAAGTGCCTGAATGGCACCAAGAAGCAATTTGAATCTTGTCCTCACTATGAATTGCTTTTATTACATTTTTGTCCATAGCCTGCTAAAGTCTGCCTAAATCCCATGTTAGAGCACCTAGGTCCTCTTTTGGAGCTGACCCTCACTATCTTTTTTTTTTTTTCTGTTTTGGATAAAAATGTCTTTAACCTTTTTCCCCTCTTCAGGTGCAGACACACATAATAACTGAACCATTCCAAAACGTCACTAGTTGGGAAACGGTTCAATCTTTGGGGACCCAAGGGGTGGATGACCTATGGGAGGGGAACCATTTTCACTTTCTACTTTCCTTTGTTTTTTAAATGTGAGTTCAGTAAATTTAATAGCTGACAAATAACCAAAGTCTGCAGTCTGTCTGGCTGACTTTGCAGGGTGGGCAGGGGGTGAAGGAAATGCTTGGTCTCACACTTTTTTTTATTCCAAGGGGCTTGAGGGATGAGAGTATGATGACAGGGTGCAGTTGACTAGAGAGTGAAGATAGAGCTGATTGTTAGAAAGACAGTTTTCATTAAACAAGCAGCGCAAGGGACTTAAGCACCTTTGTTCAGATACATCAATGAAAAGTAAAGCAGGTGGTAGGAGGGCAGTAAAGTTCTGGCTCTGTAGTAGAGCAGCCAGTTGCAACAGCGTGCATAGGGGTGAAGAGCAATGCAATGTGCAGTGTCTGGGGGGCACATTAGGTGTTCACACATAACACTGAACTACCTGACAGTGAGCCAGTTCAAAATAGTGCTTTATTTTCCAGATATGCTTTTGAACCATTGCAGGCATATTTAAACCAGTTTAACAAGCTTATTTAAACCAAACTTAAACTGCCCCTGTTTTTTGTGTGCTCCTTATCTATGACAGAAAAAAAAAATTATTCACAGAGGGACATTGATATGGCAAATAGTGTACTTAATATGGTAAACTTAATGCAAGTAGCCTCTTACTAAAATGCTAAATTCATTAAACTGTTCAGTAATGAAACTACTTTAGGATCAAAGTTAGCTGAGTAGCTGTAAGTCTCTTCCAGCATTAATTCTTGAATGGGGGCTTTAATAATAATGTTACAGTTCCATAGTTGATAACCCTATATGATTGTTTTCTACAGGTTTCCTAACAGAAAAGAAAAGACAACTCTCACATACACAATTTGTGGGAGCATATATATAGACTGTTTGCATGCATCTTAATGGCTTTTTTGTATTAAATTAAATAAGATTATTTTATACCTCTATAAACCTATATTAACTGCTTGTCCCTCTTTTATCTTTTAAAAAACTTTATTGTTAATAATAATTCTTGGTACATATGATGCTTTTCATCTTCAAAGTAATTTCTAACATTAACAAATGACTAGCAGAAGCTTTAATATGTGTTTTGTTTGTATTTCATCATCCTGTACATCTACTGTACTTCCTAACTTCCCATATCATGCCTGCTAATTATTTCTGTCTTCTATTGCTGTTAATCTTTTGTACTTGCCTGATCCTGCAGTGAAATCATAATTCTGAATAAGTGACAACGTATGCATATAACAGTTTTGCAGGATTATGATTTCTCTCTAGGTTCCAGCAGAGATGGTTGGCTTGTTTCAAACTAATTTCTTTAAACTGCATCTATACAGCAACGACAAGAGGATTATGGAAAACTATAAGCAACTGAAATATCTATGTATAAAAATATTAAGGCTTTCTCTTTAAGTCCTTTACCACTGTTCTTACCTTGGCCACATACAGATGTTCAAGTGGCCAGGAGAATCAGTGTTCTCCCAGTAGAAAACTGAAGTGTGCAGATATTCAAGCTTTATCTCCAGGAACAAAAATAGCCATTCCAGGAGAAGACTAACCTGGGAACAAGGGTTAAATTGCTCCTGAGGGAGTTTCTCATGGAAGATTGAAAGTCTGCACACTTTTCTCCCAGCTCAGTCCTCGTAGAAACCAGGAGTAGAAAGGCTCCTTTGCTTTGCTGAGACTGGGGTCACCCCCATCTGGAGAAGGTGCAGGGCGGCAGTTCTTCTCTCCTCCTTTTCACACCAGAGATCCTGGAGTGAGAAACTTGGGCAGGAGTGTTGCCCCTTGCCTGCTTCTCCTTGCCCTGCTTCCTTCCCACAAGTCTGACCAGCGTGGGTGATGAGCCTAGCTGTTGGCCCTTCTAGCTTCCCCTTGCATGCCCCTGCTGCTCAGCTGAGTGTCAGGGGCAGCCATTAAAACCCAGAGAAGCCAGGAGCTGGGCTTGGGGAAAGCCTCCCAAGCTTGGCACCCAGCCCCTCCAGGTTCTCTTTGTCATTCCCCCCCCCCCTTAGCTGAGCAGCAGGGACAGCAAGAGAAATGTAGAAGCTATTCCCAAGCCTGCCTCCCACTGGAGCAGAACGTGACAAGACAGGCTACCGGGCCCCTGCAGCAAGCCTCCCAGAGCCTTGCTGTCATAGCCAAGTGCTCCCCCCGTCCCCCTTCTGCACTTATTCAGGTAAGCCCAGAGGAGTGCAGGAAATGGGGCTGTTCTCCTGTGGGGAAGGACTTGGAGGTTAACCACAATGAGAAGTGTGCCCCTCCTGCCAGACATCTGATTGGCAAGAGGGGGGCAGCATTCTTCTGGGGCTGGAACCTTCCCAAGTCTGTCTGTAGGAGATGCTACCTTTCAGGAGCTGCCAGCCTCCCAACTTCCCAGGCAAGGGAAGGTACAGGCTATGAATTAATGGGCTCCCATAAGGGCAGGGGTGGCCCAGGGAGGAGTGCTTCCTGGCTGGGGAGCTTGCCTGTGACACTCTCCAACTGTGGGGCTGGAGGGACATCTATACAGTCTGGCTCCTGTGCTTTTTTTCTACCTGAAAAAATTTCTTCCAGTAGAAGTGAACATCTGTTTGTTGTGCTGTGAATATTTTCTGAGCAGTAATTGGTTTTCTCTCAAACCGCATGTAATGTTCAAACCTGTTATTAGCTGGTTTGTGTAGTGTGTTGTATTACACTGTCTTCAAGATCTGGATGTGTTCCTGTAATGTATGCTGCTATTATAGTTCAGTATTTTCTCAACATCTTGACTGTACATAACTCTGCACAACAATTACAACACACAGAAGAGAGAACAAAAGTTCTTTCCCAGAAAGCTAGCAGCCCAAAAAAATGAGCAGAGGCAGCACAAAATGTTGGTATTGATACAGTATGGAGAGTTGCAGGCAGTGTGGCTCCAGAGTCTGGGGCCCTACAGTTGTGTTTTTATTAGGAGCAGAAGATACCAATCAGTTACTACTTCCATGCACTCCTGTTAATTTACAAATTAGATAATGAAGTTCTGTTTCTCACAAACACATCCAGGCAGTTTCCTTTCTCCAAAATCCCCAAACCTAGTTTTCTAAGAATTTCAGTGCCCAAGAAACATTCGTGGTGATTGCACATAGGCACTCATGATCTCTTTAGACCATGCCTCTCTTTCTGTTTGCTAGTCTTTTCCCTTGTGGCATTTTGCTTTGTATAGGCAACTTCCCAAATAAGCTTTTTAACCTCTGCAGTTGCAATCAGGCAACCCCTCAGCCCACACAGCTTGGCTTAACATCTGATCAGGCTATCTGTTGTAACCCACTGAATCGAGTGTAAACTTCCATTGCTTGCAATCATCCCTTTATATCGGTGACTATCAGCCAGGGTGTCCCAGCATCTTGAGGTGCATCTGCTGTAGGCTAAGTTATTTACAACAGTAGAATTGCTCTGTTCTTGTTCTGTAGTCAAAATTAAGTGAAAACTATAGGAGCTGCCGTTTTCCAGGGGGTGCCTTGAGTCTAGTGAGAGGTGCATCCAAATTAAAAAGATTGAGAACCACTGCTCTGTATATCCATTGAGCCCTAAAGAATTGTGTTTAGCTCATGTATTACCATTAAGTGTCTGTGATTTTTCCACAGGAAAGTGTCCTAACTGCCTGCCTAAGTATAGAAGAGTCACAGGGTTTCAGATGTAATAGTCTCTTCCATGGTTCCTGCTGGCTAGCCTTGGCAATGCTCAGTATGCTGAGCATTATGAATTCTAGTCCTGGATGCCTGAGTTGCCATTTGAATTATAAGGAATTTAGGTACCTTTATTCATTTTTGTGAATTCTACTCCTGGAGCTGGATGTCTAAAATGTTAGGTGCAGAAACGCTTGGCATCATCATAACTAACACCCTTTGCAGACCTTGGCCTTAAGTCGTATGTGTCTCAGTATCCCATACCTGTATTGTGTAAATATGAACCTGCATGTGATAGGTAGTTTATAAAATGAAAATTATTATCAAATGTATAGTCTAAATAAGAACAGCCTGGTTAAATGAATAATAGGTGAAGCCTTGGGCTTCTGGAAAAATTGGCATAAGAGAAATGTTTAATTCTCCTGATATTGAAGGGAATGAGCTGGATGAACTTTTAGTTCGCTCAGCATTTTTTTTTCTCAGCCCACAGGGCAAGATTTACTAACGAAGGCTAATTTAGCACTTTATTTTAATATGAGAAGCCCCAGTAGCATCAGCAGCTTTGCCCTAAACTCTTATATTCCTATGATGTATGCAACTCTGCCTTCTTCAGTCAAACATGCTCCTTTCAGTCATCCCATATCCATCACAGCAAAACACAGCTTCTCTACAGAAGTTTACCCTGGTATCTTGCCTAGAATATGTTTGAAGGATTAGTGTACATGGCATGAAAAGTAGCCCTTGTGCCCAGTATGCACTGGTGAATATTCATGCAGGTGCCTGGGAGGCTTTTGCTGTTTCTCTGAAAAGGCAGCTCATGCAGAATAAATTCCAAACAGGTTGTGTGAGGTTTTTTTTTTCCCTTGCTCTCCTTCAAAAGTTATTGTGGAGAGGTGAAGGAGGAACTTTCATCTCGTATCTCATGAATCTCAAGGGAACCAGTGTCTGTTTATCATTCACATTAAATCTCTTTGGGAATGGTTCTGCCTCTTTAAATTAGTATGCTATTTGTTTATAATAACCCCAAGCCTGGCCTTTTTGTTCAAACAATTTAACGTGGGCCAAGTACTGCTGAGATGTGAGCAGCTCATCACCTCACTAAAAGGACATACGCCCATTTAGGCATTTGTTCTGAATCCACGCCAGTTGTGTGTTAACTAGAGGAGGAGGCAGTGAGAATAATGGTCACTGGCATGCTGTCAGCCTTGTCTGAATTTTAAACTCCTGATTTGTAGCTTTGAAAACCTAGATGAGGAAAACCACCCTGAGCCCCCAGTAATGAAAAGGAGCAGGTTGAAAAACCCAGTTCACTACTTTTTATAGCCTTCTTTCAAAGAAAACAATTTACATAGTGTTTGCCCTTTTCCCTCCATTTACTCTTTCAAAAGATTTAGCCTACAATTAGATGATGTTAAATTGAGCCGAAATCTGTTTATAAGTATTCCTCATATCTTGGATTCTACCTTTAAGTTGACTGACTTCTAACAAAGAAATTGGCTACAGCCAATGGCAGGCAAGCAACCTTTAGGCTCTAGAAAAGCATATTAGGTGTGGATCTAAGGAAGAAAAATTTCTGGTAGCTGAGAGGTTTTCTAAGTCCTTCATTATGCCCCTGGGAATTTTTGACTGGATCCTCTCTGAAATTTTAATTTGCAGATAGGCAGCACTAATGAGTACTAAAAGGCTTCTTTTAGAAACTTTTTATTTTAGCTTCTTAAATTATCATTTAATATTATTAACAGCCTGGAACTGAGTTGAGAAATTAAGAGTCTCTCCAAAATCAGCGTGTCCATTTTATCTGAGTCCACCTTAATTTCTGGGATTCTGACATATGAAATTAAAAACTAAATCTAAAGTTTTAGCAGGTTATGATTTGAACAGAATTTGAAGCAATAGTGTTCTTTGGGCAAATGTTAGACCAATGCATTTCTGGTAAATGGATTCCTACAGCAATTCAAGCTCTGCTTTGAAAAACATTTTCCCATAAGGGAAAGGGCTCTGTCTGTGTTCAGCTGCTCGCTAGGTCATTTCCCCTTCTCTACCAGCAGCCTTGTTACTTAATGCTGAAGAGCGTGCAGTAATTTTTGCAGTTATATTTGTCACAGCAGAGGTAGCAGCTGAAAGCAAGAAAAATTGCCTCACTGGGAAGAAGGGATTTTATATCAAACGTCAAAGATTCTTAAAGATGCATAAGCTTGGTATTTGCTACTAGAAAAATCTGTAACACAACATGTCTTTTTTTTCTTTTGGAATTATATCAGTTACGGGCACCAGACCTTTTCCTCTCAGAGGCCCTGAGCAGAAGTGATTATATTAATGTGAAAAATTAATGGAGGAATGACTCCAATCCCCAAACTTCTATAATTTCACCTGATCAGGTGCACCTAATATTTGGCTGTTGTAAGTTAACTTTTAAGTTTCATTTGTCCGTATCTGTCCTGAGGTAGCTCTTTGCTACAGGCAAATAGGGTATTACCTGCTTCCCTGCTGCCTAGTGGCATGGCACACTAATAAGTGCCTATCAAGTTAACTGCCTTGGAACAACTGCACATAAGTGCATCCCTGATCTTGGTGCGATTTACATCAGGATAAATTACACCGGTGTATGTATTTATCTTTCCAAGATAAATAGTTTGAAAACTGTGAGTCTAAAAGGATTCTTCTGCCCTTGACTATCCCATTCGGTATCTTTGCTACCAGTTCTCACTTTACTTGTATGTATACTTCTAGTGCATCTGGCTTAGATAGTGGGGTTAGTTCAAACTATTTTGTAATTAGGTACTTTGCTATGCTTTAGTTGGTGTCAGTGGTACAAATCTTCCTCAATTCTGTAATAAGTTTATGGGTAGAAATCTAGATGTGGTGAATACTTTTAAACAGATTCTGGTTGAATTTAACACCATCTAATTGTAGGCTAAATCAGTTGAAAGATAAAATGGAGGAAAAAGGGCAAATCCTATGCAAATTATTTTCTTTGAAAAAAGGCTACGGAAGGTAGTGATTCAGGTTTTTCAATCTGCTGCCGCATCTTGTAACTGGTGTTAGCGAACTCCGATGACAAGAATCTATAGATTGAAGGATCACAATGATGGAAATATTTACGCTACTGTATTTACTCAAATACAAGATGATCCTGAATATAAGACAACCTCCCAAAAATTAGATTCCGTATATGGAAAATGTATAGATTTCCAGGTATAAAATCTAAGTATTGGAGGGTTGTCTTGAATCCTGCCCCTTCCCCACTGCTACAGCAGAGAAAGCTGTGGCTGGAGAGGGAGGTTATATGACCAGCATGCCCTCTGCCCCACCCATTTCTCCCCCCTGCAGTCTTCCTGCACCCCCTCCCCCACCCCAGTTCTCCACAGCCTCTGCCTCTTCCCTCCTTGTTCCCCGGTCTCTGCGCTTTCCTCCCAAGCTCCTCCCAGTCTCTACCCCTTCCACTCCTCCCTGAGGTTTCTGCCTCTTCCCCTCCCCCTCCACTTACTGTCAGACGCTGCTTGGGATGCTTGATCCTGGAACACAGCATGGGGAAGCTCAGCCTTTGCCTGCCATGCAGCAGTTTTGGTGCTCTTGATTGGCCAGGCAGGGGAAGGAGTTTCCATGTATCCATGCCTGGAGAGACCTCAGCCTGAGCTGAAGCCCAGCTGCTGCTGACAGTAAGGGCAAAAGAAATGGGGAGGTACAGAAGCTGAAAAGAGGAAGCTGAGTTAAGGTAGGTAGGAAGCTGTTCTAGGTCTGACTCTGGCCCCAATCTGGGTTCATGGCCAACGTTGGAGCCACAGTAGCTGCCTGCTTCCCCTCTCTACTTTATATGCAACTATAAGATAAGGGGCTTTTTCTCCCATGCTGATTGTGGGGTGGGAGGAACTTCATCTTATATTCAAGTAAATATGGTAATAGCCAGGACATTGTACAAATCCAGGCGCATTGCAGAACACTCTATTATAAGGTAGTCATTCTTCTTTGGTTTAAAGATACCAGTGCAATGAATAAGCAAAAGACTTCAGCCTTTGTAACTCTTAATCTGTTACAAAATTAATCCCTTAAGGAAAAGAATAGGAGATTAAAAAAAAAACAAATTCAGCACAACAGTTTGCCTTAACATGCATAATGCAGGCTTTCCAATTAAAACATTACAATTTAAAACTTTGCTCACAGAATGATGAGAGAGCAGTTATTTTAAGAAGGGTACAGGCAGTCTGCTAAGTTTCCCTCTAGTAACCTCTAACTCCAAAGGCGAAAATAAGAGTTTTGAAAACATACTTGCTATTGGATTTTGTATCAAAACAGCAACAGAGAGGGCAATTAGCTGTTGTAAACTGAACTTCTGCTAATCAATGGTACGCAGCCAGCCAAGGCATTTATGTAAAATGTAAGCAAAATCTCATCTGCTAATCAATTTTAAAAAACACTTCACTGCTTCCTAAGAAAAATCCACAATGAGACCGCCCCTTCCCTCTACTGCTTCTGAGATTCAGAAGCTTTTTGTGGCTGGTAGGGAAAGAAACCATTTGGCCTCTTCAAGTATTGTATACACTTCTCACCCACTACTGGAGAGAGGTAGGTTTAGAATTGATTGGCTGAGAAGAAAAGTTTAGCATAAATGTCCTTATGTATATGCACTGAGAAAAGACTCTCCCCTTCCCTGTTCACACTAGAATATGACCAGGTTTGTGTGGGATTAGGTGGAGATATTATGGTTGTCTCCCTCAGTATTGAGAAGCAATTTTTTGTCACTATCAAGTTGGTGTTGGTGAGTGTGTGTTATTTCCCCCTTCCTCTTAGCGACTCAGCCCCAAAATTCATTTTGTCACAACTTGATAGATGCCAACTGCAGGTTAGTTATTCAATGCAAGATTCAGTTTTTTGTTAAACTAGAATTAGAAGCAGATCCGGAGAAAGCATCTCCTAAATAAGCTGAAGAATGGTGTTTATATTCCTAATGTAAGGTACAGAGGGGAGAGAAGTCCCTCATATCCCCTCTTCTTGTTTGAGCGAAAGGTATTGGTGTCCCAGCAATGTTTCTTGGGACCAGGTTAATGTGGCAATCTGCTGATGGAAGCCTTCCACAAGGTAATAACAATTAAAGGTATGGATAACTTCCACTAGTTGAATAACTACCTGCTCTCAGATGTAATATTTCATAAAGTTTCAGCTTGGCTAAACCATATCCTTGGTCTCTTGCCTTTTTCTTTCTGTGGTGTCTGGTTAAATGAGGGAAATTAAAGGCAGGTCCTTAGTATAACCATTCTTTTAATGTACAGTATGAGAGCTTGTGGTCATGAAGTACCACGGGTAGAGGAAGGTGTTGACCTGACCTGAATTGTTTGTTTTGTCAATTTGATCAAAATTCCAATTCTTTTTCCTTATTTGATAAAGGATAGAGGTAGAGAATTTTCTGCAACTGAAACATCTGTGCACATTTGCCATAAAGAGAGAATATGTGCAGGAAGATAGTTCTTCTCAATAAGAAGAACCTACTTTATTTTTTCCTAGCCTTTAAGTTGCACTTTCTGTATATGTATTATCTAAACAGATCTTTAAGTTGGTGATATGTTCACAGTTCCACTTGCCAAAAGAGTGCATATATTGATTTTTAAATGAATAAAAGTAAATTGAGTGAATGTCATACAATACCTTGAATAAGCATGGTATATAGGCTGGTTGTTGGAGTTAACATAAGATAGTGCAAATAAAGTGATTTGGAGGGTCAGTAATATCAGCCAAGAACTGATAGAAGCACTTTACAGAATTAGCCGTTAAACTAAATAAGGTTCAAAGAAAAGAGAGAGGACTGAAAAATGTCACTTGCAGCCTACTTTAATGATCATTTTACTCATCACATCCATGTTCTAACTGCTTCTCCCTGTTTAGGTTACTACTGTGGGACTGTGATGATCGGAGCTACAGCTATTACATTGAGGTTTCCACTAATCAGCAGCAATGGACTATGGTGGCTGATCGAACAAAAGTTTCCTGCAAGTGAGTTTAATTCTTTTTTTCCACATACTTGCCCAGAAAGAGAAACTAAGGGAATTGTTTGCCCATTGATCTGTGGAAGATTTACATTGCTACTTCTCACTAACCACAAATGGAGTGATACTTTTATAACTGCAAATCACTGAAACTAGACCCCTACTGGTATACTTTTGAGGAGCAGTTATTTCTAAGTGTAGCTGAACAGTCAGCTTTAATACAAAAATCACCTTTTAAAGATGCTATAGATCATATCAACTGTATATTTTCCAGGCTGATTTAACTGGTCCTAATATCGGTTTGGCTGCCTCAGACCACAAAACCCATATTGCTGTCTTGGTTAAAAAATTTTCCCCAGATTCCATCTTGTCATTGAAGCTCTGGTTTCTCAACAATGGAAGATAATGTGACAAGAAAGTAAGGAACACCTTTTACATATAGCACAACTGGTAATACTTTCCAGTATTCCATAAGGCTTTCACTTCCCTCTCCAGCAGACAGCAAAATATGTACCTCAGTGTAATCAAACTTGCACTCAGTGTCATCTAATGCAAAGCCTTCTATGCTTTTATGTCAGTAGGTCAGCACTTCCAACTGTCACACAAAACAGACATTGGAAAATTAATTTGCTGTACTACTTTTGAGGTTATTGGTAAAGTGTTTAACAACACAACTTGTCTAATGGTAGTTTTTCATAGAATCCCATGCAGCTATAAAGATACCACAGATATCAGCAGTCCTAGCTAGTCCCAAGCTTCCCTTCATTCTCACCTCAGGCTTCTTTTCCTGATCAGTTCCCTTTGCTGCCAGTCTGCCTACTTTTCCCAGGTTTGGTTCTTATCACCTGTGTATTCAAGTCAGGGTTTCTTGTCCTGCATATTTTGTGGATGGCAGCAGTGAGAACTACGAGAAGCTGAGAGCACAGGAAGAATCCCTTTGTTCTCATTCTCTGGTTCTACAACATCTGCAGAAGCCAGGGGGAGCAGTTACAGCTGTAGGGTAGAGTTCACTTTTTGCTGATGGACTATTCAGATAATTTAGCTATCAAACCCGTAGCAGGTGTTTAATGAGTGTGTGCAAACTGAGATTTTTCAGTCTTACTTTAGCAGAGGTGGGTATTTGAAGCAGCATATCCCTCACAGGAAGGCACCCCCTTCCTTTTACATTTCAAGGTCTAGCTCTAGAACATAGTTTCATAGTTGTTAGGGTCAGAAGGGATGTCAATAGAGCATTCAGTCTGACACCCTGCCATGGGCAGGAAAGCGCTTGGGTTACATGACCCCAGCCAGGTGCTTGTCCAGTTTCCTCTTAGACTCCCAAGTTAGGGGAGAGCACCACCTCCCTTGGAAGCCCAATGCAGATTCTGGCAACCCTTACTGTAAAGAAGTTCTTCCTGATGCCCAACCTAAATCTGCTCTCTGTCAGTTTGTGGCCATTGTTCCTAGTTATTCCAAGGGATGCCCTGGTAAACAGAGTATCTCCTATTTCTTGTTGCACCCCCCTCCCCTCCTGTTCCCCCCCCAATGAATTTGTAAATGGCCACAAGATCACCTCTCAGCCTTCTGTTGTGAAGGCTGAAGAGTTCCAGGTCCCTCAGTCTCTCCTTGTAGGGCTTTACCTATAGACCTCTAACCATACAAGTGGCCCTCCCCTGGACCCTCTCAAGGTTATCCACATCTCTCTGTCGCGAAATGCCGGATTAGAGACTCCGACACCACTTGGTGAGCCGCAAACTTTACGGAGCGAGCGAGTACGCGGCTTGTGGGGCAGGATAAGAGGTGGCTCGTCGACTGCCCTTGAGATTCACCTTACTGGCGCAAGCAGGTGAAATGCTATATGCTTTCAAAGTTTATAGTAAAAGGTTTTATTCAACTCACCTGGCCTCACCCTCTTACGAATAAAAGGGGAGACCGGCTGGAGCGAAGTTGCAGCTAAAGTATAAGCGCGGAGGTATGGTAAAAGCAGGTATGTGGTCTAAGCTACGCTGAGAGGCTGATTTTCGTTGTCGGGTTTTCGAGGCCTTTGACGGGTTTTCGCTGGGATATGCCCAGATGGGAGGCTGAGGACCGGCAAAAGGGTGATCAAGCCTGAGGTTTATCCAGTCGTCGTCTCTGCCGTTTCCTGCTTCTTTGCCTCTTTATTGATGTTGGTTGGACCGCCTCTATGACACTAACTATGACATAAGCTAAGCGTGCAGGGATAGGATAGTTTTTTTTTTACATGGGTGTTGCTAGGCAGATTTTTATATAGGTGGTGTTTCTGCAAAAGTGAAACTTACAGGATAGAAAAGAAACTTACAAAACTCGCGCGCGGGGGAAAATACAAAACTCGCGCGCACGCAGTAGGATTTCGGTTATAGCTATTACTAAATAAACATTTTGGTTTCGGTTGACCAAAAGATAAGACTATAAAGTTACATAAATGTGAAAAATGCCACGCAGCAGTTATACAAAATGAAATAAAACATTTACACCCTCTTGAAGTTTGGCACCCAGAACTGAACGCAGTACTCCAACTGTGGCCTGACTAGTGCCACAAAGAGGGGAAGTATCTCCCTGGACCTGTTCATGATGCACCTGCTAATGCATGATAGAGTGCAGTTAGCTTTACTGATTACTTTGTCACATATTCATCTTGGAGTCAACTATGACTCTAAGATCCCTTTCTGCCACTGTGCTGCTGAGAAGGTCATCCCCTAGCCTATAGGTGCATTGGTGATTCCTTCTCCCTAGATGCAGCACTTTGCGCTTGTCTTTGTTGAGCTGCATCCTATTCTTTTCTGCCCACTTTTCCAACCTGTCCTGGTCTGCATGGATTCAATCCCTTCCCACTAGTGTGTTTACTGTACCCCACAATTTTGTCATCTTCAGATTTGGACAGAGTGCTCTCCATGCCCTCATCCAAGTTGCTGATGAAGAGAATGAATAGCACAGTTCCAAGGACTGAGCCTTGGTGAACCTCACAGCCCACATCTTTCCAACTCTATAATGACCTATCCGCCACCATTCTCAGGGTGCGACCCTTAAGTCAATTTGCCAGCCACCTGGCCATGTAATCATCTGTGACACAGCCACTCAGTTTGTTTATGAGAACAGGATGAGATAACACATCAAAGGCCTTCTTAAAATTCAAGTAGATGACAAATATCTCAACTCCTGCGTCTAACCATGTTGTGAACTGGTCATAAAAAAAAAAAAAAGAAAAAAGGTTAGGATCTACCTGCTATGAACCCGTGCTGGTTGCCCTTCAATGTTATTTTTCCTGCTGGGCTCCCACAGGTGTGATCCTTGATAATTTTTTCAAGGGTTTCCCCAAGGATAGAGGTGAGACTAACTGGCCTATAATTACCCGGATCCTCCTTCCTCCCCTTCTTAGCCCTTTTCCAGTTCTCTGGGACCTGACCTGAGCACCAAGAGTGCTCTAGCAGCCATGCCAGTGGCTCTGCTATGACACTGGCTAATTCCTTCAGCACCCTTGGATGAAGATCATCCGGGCCTGCTGACTTAAACACATTTATCCCCTCTAATTGTCTCTTTACTAGGTCAGTGCTGACTGTTGGTGAGCTGGTGTTCCTCCTGTGCCTATCTGTAGTGCAGTTGGGAGGTTTGTCTTGATCTGTGTTCAGGAATACAGAGGCAAAAAACTAATTGAAGAGTTCAGCCTTGTCCCTCCTATCTGTCCGTAGGGGTCCTGTGCTGCCCTGCACCTTCTTTTTGCTCCCTGTATACCTGAAGAAGGACTTTTTGTTGTCTTCAATTTTTGTCACCAGCCTGAGTTCCATTGCTGCTTTGGCCTTTCTGACGGACTCCCTGCAAGTGCAAGCCGAGGAGGTATACTCCTCCTTTGTAGCTACCCCCTGCTTCCACAGCTTGTACGCCTTTTTCTTTGCCCCTCAGCTTTCCTGGATTTCCGTGTTCAACCCAGAGGGTTTCCAACTTTGCCCCATTTTGTGTGCAATGGGATTGTCTCCTTCTGCGCCCAAAGTGGGGGTCAGACTCGCTTCTCCACTGCTGTTGTTGGAATCAACAGCCAAGATGTCTAGCAAAAGGGCAAAGATGAAGACCACCAAAAAGCGTCCTCAGCTCACAACCTCCAGTGTATTTGAAATGTTCAGTCAGTCACAGATTCAGCAACATAGGCAGTGCTAAAAGTTGTCAAAGATTTGATTGTATGAATTGTCTTAACATCTGTTGAACTATGTGTTTTTCCTTAGTCTCATGCCCTGAAACAGCTAGACCATTATTGCTGAAACGTAGGAAAAGAAGGAAAGAAATTAATCCAGAGGCAGATGCCATGCATGGAAAATACCATGCTGAACAGTTTAAGTTTAGCAAAATTATAATCAGCTGAAAACAGAGTGATGTAATAGGAAGTGTTGGAAAAACTTAGGTAGAGGAAGAACTACTATCTATATGCCAACAATCATCTGTGCTAACAACTAGAAGGTCTTTTTCGAGAGGCTCAAATTTGCAAAGGCAGAGCAGATAAAAAAGAAAAAAGCCAGCATAATCCAATGAGGATAATACAATTTAGAGAAAAACTGTCAACTTGAAAAATTCCATTTGTGTCTGTAGTTTTTATTCCTATTATACTTGCAAGTAATTCTTAAAACTATTGTAACAAAGAAGGTTAAGTGGGGGAATATTTTTTCTTTTTTCAGTTAATACATCAGACACTAACTAAATATTGTGCCATAGTCAGTTTCACTTTATTCCTTTTTATGTTCAGTTAATTGGTCAAGCATCCACAGAATAGCAGAAAAACTAAAACTTTTAATTTTTTTCTGTAAAGTACTTTAAAAATATTTTTGGTAGGAGTTAAAAAATGGTAAAGTTAACTAAATGCAAACATGAATTTCACTGGAACTTACACTTATAAATCTTGGCACTTTTTTGAAGATCCCCATTAGCACTTAGTCCTCAGTTCTATAAATGTTTAGGCATGTGGCTGACTTTATTGACTAGAAGCCCCATTAACATGGGTATTTAGAGGTTGTGCTAAGAGAAGCTGGACTGTTAAACTGAGTTAAAAAAATAAATAAAGATCAAAATGAATAAATAAACCTATAATACAAGTAATATAATTTAATTTTGTAATGTAGGAATAGTAGTATTTTCCTCCCTCATGGAGGGATTTTGGGGATTAATCAGTAAAGTACTACTTTACTACAGACTGCTGAAGTCTCCTGGTACTGGAATGCCACTGAAGCCCTCCAGGTCTGCACAGAGGCCATTGGTCACTAGCCACTGTACTACATGAATTCTCTAAGTATTGTTCTACCTTACTGTTAGAATACAGATCATTATAAAATGGCATATGGTCTACTTGGAACATTTTGTAAAATGGGTGAGTTTTGAGAAGAGTATCAGAAAATATTTCTCCTCTTAAAGATGGTTCGAATTATGTTACATCTTCTATCTTAGGTTAATGTGCTGAGATTTCCTATGTTATAAATGTTTATAGGCTAAAGCAGAAAAGTGGGTTTTTATGTACTGTGTAGACATATGGGGGAGCTCATTTGAAAATTAGATTTGAAAAGGTCTTAGTATTTGGTGAAAGAAAAATTTTAGCAGAGAGAAGTGGCTAATAGTGAACCATGACAGACTCTGTAAATGATTAATTTTGCATTTTTTTGCTGAACCAAAGGACTGGAAAGAGCCAGTTTGAACTGAACTAAATTAAAAGGGGTTTTTCATTGTTTTTTTTCCCTGACAAAGTAAAAGCCCAAAATATTTTGTTTCTATTTCAGGTATTTTTAACAAAAGCTAAACAATGGAAATTTAATGCCTAGATAAATGCCTAGATTTAAGTGTTTGTAGGATGGCTTGGATAGGGATGATCCTGCTTTAGGCATGGGGTTAGGCCAGATGACCTCCAGAGAGGTCTCTTCCAGCCATACTTCTCTACAACTCTGATTCAGTCATTGTTCATAAAATCAGTAAGGAGGGGGAGGATGGTGCAGCAGTACTTCTTAGCTAATCACCTAGTGCAGTGATTCTCCACTAGGGTGATGTACGATCCTTTTAAAGGTGCTACATGATATTAGCATTGCTAAATGTGCAAACATCTACACAATTCACAAGATAAATCTAGAGGTTTCAAATAAGAATCCAGAGTTGTGTCTAACCTGCTATGATTTTTCTGAGTTTTTGCATCAAAAGAATTGTTTTATTATTTTTCTGTAGTCAAGAAATGAATGAAAGCTACAAAATGGCATTTTCTGAAGTGTGCCATAACCCCTGAGCTATAATGTCATTCTCAATCTCTGGCCTAATGAATATTTGAATATTATATCCAAAGTTTTACTACTCCAGTTTAAGAGAGAAACAGACCTGGTAGCCCTTTGTTTAGGGGCTTCATCTACTCTGTGCTTGATTCAGAGCTGGGATTTTTGAACCAGGGTCTCCCAACTCTGTGAAATGCCCTAACCTCTAAACTTTAGCTATGAATTTCCTGTTAGTGTCTGGTCGACTAAAACCACATTTTCTGGCAAATATTTTCTTCATCTAAAAAAAAAAAAAAATCCTCCTTCCTTGTTACTTGTATAGCAGTTAGTGATGCATGCTTGCATTCCTTCATTCATTGAAGAAAAATAAGAGACACATCTCCACATGGTACTGTGGCCACCAGTTATTACACCAGTGTCTAATCCAAGATATTCATGAGGAACTGAAGTTTTTGTGCTTACTCTTATTAGTACTGTTTTCACAATTAAATATTATCTTCTGTTGTGAATCTCAATAATAGACATTACTCACTTTTTTATGCAACCTATGCTGCAGTAGCGAAACAAAATAGAGAAAATTAAAATTGAATAGACTTTAAAGAGAGACATTCACAAATCAGCAGACTTGGGAAAAGTCAACGTTTAAGCCAACACACTTTACTTTGTAGTGTTATTTTTATTCTTTTTCTTAAAGATGGGCTTAGTTGAGAGCTTTTTCCCATGCAGCCAGGCTTGTCTATCAGCCTAATACTGCAGTGAATTATAATCCTTTGTTTAAGGCATTACACTGTTGTCTTGAAAGTGATTGTGAAATCTCCAAACCAGCCTGCTGAATTCTCAGCAGGCAGACTAGAAGATACTATTAAGGTAGCAAACCCCAACTTCCACAAACCTTTGTTCAGTCAGAATGGCAAAGACTGTAATGAGAAGCATAAGGAAAATAATTAAATTATGTTTAAGTAGTATATACTGTATTTGCTAGTCTATACAAGTGTGAAGTTTCCTTTTAAATTCTGAATGTGCCATCTTTGGTTGCTTTAATGGTTTTTTTAATGTATTATTTTGTTTAAATTAATAGTTCAGTGCTCAGTGCCTGCTGTGGCAGACTTCTCTTACCTCCTCATTTCTCTCTCTCTCTCTCTCTCTCTTTCAGCTCAAAAAGCTAAGGAAAGAAGCAGGTTATGTATATGTTACCTTCAGAGGGAAAGCTTGCTGTCCTCTTTAAATGAGAGCCAATTAATGCAACTGGTTGTGTAATTGTCATTGTTTAAACGCTATATATAGGCTAAATTTTTCTTCTTATCAGACTAAAACTCTGTTTTCTGTATGGAGTATGACAGTAATGAAAACCAGTCATATTCTGTTCTTTTTTTTAAAGGGCAAACATTTATGATAAATGATAAGTTTTCCTGAGTTTGTTAGTCTTGAACAACAGAGACTTGTACTTGCTAGAAAAAATTGCTGACAAAAGTCTAGAATCCGGATGAAAGACGAAAAAAACCAAAGGGCAATGGAAGCTAGACCTCTGAGTTAATGATTATTTTGATAAAATAAGAACCATGATAAAAACAAATATGAAGGAGGCTATCACTAAGGTTAATATCAACTGAAGCATTGGTCTTTGAAGTCTTTTATACTGTTACTGTGACATGGATTCTAAACTAATGTTCAGTTTCTGAGGGAAAATTATATCCAGAGCTATTACAACTAAGTGCAGACATTCAAAAAGCCCAAGCTTGAATTGATTCAATCTTTGCAGGTTAGTCAAACCTGCATAGATTGAACTGATTTGCAAATGAATAGACTTTCACTTTTGATTCCAGAAATGCAGCCACATGCCTTCTGTGGCTCACACTAGCAGCCATGGGGCACTAAAGCGAGCCCTCCCTTCCCTTTCACAGCAACTATAAAGCTGGAGGGAAGCTGACCATGTGGGGAGAGGGCGTGGCAAGACCCTGGCCAGCTGCTGAGTTTGGCTGGGGAGAGGTTTAAACCCCCACCCTCCCCTGCAGGGACCCAGCTGGGGTGTACCTGGAGAAAGAAGCCCTTGCCAGGTTTGTCCCTGGGGGAAGGGGACGTGGCCAGACACTGACACTGGCCAGAACAGCACCTCAGGCAAAGGGGAGGGGGATTAAACTTCCCTGTCTTCCCCTGGGACGGGGACCCCAGCCAGGGTCTGCCTAGCTTTCCCCCCGCTGGTCGCTTGCGTGGCATGGGGCATGGCCAGAGCCAACCTGGGCTGCTGTCTGAGGTTCTGCCTGGGCTGGCTGCAGCCACAGAAAGCCAGACAGACCCCAGCTGGGGTCCCTGTGCTGGTGGGAGAGAGGGAAGACAGGAGTTTAATCCCCATCCCTCCCCCACTTCACCAGAGGCTGCTGCCTGGGTGGGTTCTGTCCATGCCCCCCACTGTTAGAGTAGCAAGCAGCCAGAGGGAGGGGAAGCCAGGCAGACCTGGGGTGGGGTCTCATGTGGGTGGGAGGGGAGACAGGGGTTTCATCTCCCTCCCCCTGAGCCTGCTGGCTCATGCCCCCTGCCCACTCCATTCCAGTGGCAAAAAGTCTTGACAGGGGCTGCTCTTACCCTGCCAGGCAGAGTGGCATTCACCAGCTGCGTTTCCCACCGTCATCCCTTTGTCAGCCAGCCCTCACTGCTCCATCTAGGAAGCAGAGGGGCGGGGCTAACCCTGCTGTGCTTGATCAGACAGCCCAGCTCAGCCCCAGGCTGCAAAGCATGCTGGGTTGCAGGGGGACTGTGATTGAACTTGAACCAGGAAGGGGTCTGGGACAGAAGTTCCATAAAGCGGTTTGACTGAAATCAGTTAAGTCTGATACTACATTCAGCCAGGTTCATCTTAAAACAGTTTTGGTGATTTTTGAAACTGGTTTATGTGCACTGACCTTCTGTTTTGTTACAGGTTTAAACCTATTTCTGATCAATTAAATTGGTTTATGTACAACTTCTGTCCCTAGCCTATGCAGTTTGATAGACAATACAATCAAGTGTGGGTTTTATGTGTATTCAGTTCCTAAGCATTTGGCACCAATTATCTCTGTGCCTGTTTTCTTTCATTTTCACGTTTTTCATCGCAAAGATATTATTTTGTAATTGCAAAACCATGGGTGCATTTTCTGACTTCCCCTTTTTCTAGCTGGGCTCTTATTTTAACATTGCTGTGATGCTTACTATAGCTATTCCACTTCTTGAATTCTGAGTTCAGTTCCCATCGTGCTTTATTGCAGGCCCTATATATGATGAGGCCTGAATTCCACATAAAAATCAAAAGGAAGTTGGGCACTTTATAAGAATGATTTTTATATTTTTACATGTTCTGACTGAAATTTTAAGTATAATTTCCCATTGTTAAGCTAGCTGTCTTCCTCAAGTATTTCACATTTCTATCCTTGTCCTGTTGTGCAGTGGCATATCTTTCCTGACTGTAAATCACAGCTTTAGAAAGAGACAGAAAGGTCAGTTGCAGAAAGCAGCTGATGTATGTACCATAATTTTTAACCATATTTCAAAACTCATGGTTTGGCCTTTTCCAGGTTGTTCAAGTATTTAAAAGAAGAAAATACTAATTGCATGCTTCTCGTGGCAAGCTTGGTTTTTGGTTTTTATTTCTCACCTTTATATTTGCCAGAATTTGTCATCTAAAACATGGAGTGAGATTGCTTCTGTT
>NW_017728943.1:79908740-79948032 GCF_001723895.1 Crocodylus porosus
AAATGTGAATATTCTCTGCCTGAAATCGCATTTGGCCAATTTGATTTTAACTGATTCAGGGTAAGTGAGGAAAAATATTCTTAATTGTATCCCATAAAATTGATCCAAGAGATAGAGATGTTTTTATTAGTCATCATATGCTTTTTTCTTCATTGTCCCTTTTACTCTATATATCTTTTAGGCTTTTCTTCCACCACATAAATCTGTGGGTCTTGTTAGAAAGAAGCAGCATAGAGCAAAGAAGAATTATCCTTCCTATGACTGTCACATATGCACATTCTGTTGTAGGTGCACATATGCTTCATTTGCTCAAACTTGAACATGTTTTCACCTTTTAATTACCACTATGTTATGCCTGTGCCCTGCTCATCCTGCCAAGTATTATTGTTCTTGTAAACCCTTAGTTTTGCATAATAATTCTAGCAGCATACAACGATGTTGGTTCAGCATCATCTCAGAAAAGTTGATCTTCTACTGAATCAACAGGTACTGTATTTTACTTTCATCCAATCACAAACTAGGGCCTACAGGCTAGAAAAGTCTGATAAGATCACAGGCCAAAATGGGCTGCTTGCAGATTTTCAAAATATTTCGTAAAAAAGAATATGCCCAAATCAAAATTCACAGTGCTCTTCATTTATTAGGAAGGACTACATTTTAATAAAGGAAAATGAAAACTTGTAGGAAATTAATATCCCAGAAGAGAGGAAAGTGTAACTCAACATATTTTTCTCTCATACAGCACACACCCAAATAAAATATGCACCTTGTTTTTGGAAGACAAAATCAAGAATAATGTATTTTTTCCTGTCATGGACAACTGTGACACATAGAGTAAGCCCTCCTAGAAACATACAGTGTCTAGGAAGAGTGGCATCATGAGCCCTGGGGTGACAGTCCATCTCTTTTGATGCCATACATCCTGGACACTTTGGCGAAGTATAGACATTAACCAAATATATTAGCTAAGTACAAGCCCACAGCGGAAGCACTGTAAGTTTCAAGCTTTACTCTAAGCTCCCCTGTTTAGATTGGGAGGGAGCATTGGCCCTTGGCGGGGGGGTGAGGGGGAGTAGAGGGGATGGTGGCATGGAGTCTGCCTGCATAGGCCAGTCAGAGGAGGTAGGAGGAGCTTTGCATGCCTCCCAGCATGCCCCATGGGCTTCCCAGGCTGCCAAAGACTCTCATGCAAAGCTGAATGGCCAAGCCACCCCTGATTGGCTGGTGGGGACATCACACTAGCCACCTAGGGCTGATGTGGCAGCGGCTTGTTATGGGCATGAGCATCAGCCAGCCATCCCACACATGCCCTCCCAGTGCACCCTGCTCCCACTCTGTGTGTGTGCATGGTATGTGTTTGTCCATCCCAGACATCTGGGTTCCGCGTGTGTACATGTCCTGGATACCTGTATTTCCAGCCCTCACCAATACTGGTGGCCCTGGCCCTATACTGCAGCAGGCTGTCCAGATCCACAAAGCCCTAGCTGAGTAGCTTCTCACTTGCATGAATTGGGAGCCTTCCCCAGATAAGTAGAGCCAGAGGGCTTTGAGTTCCCATGCCCTGGCTTCAAGAAGTTAGTCTCCTGCCATGTACTCCTCTGGCCCTACATCATGGGCACCACTGCCCAGAACGCAGGCTGCCTGGGCACTGGTCCCACTTCTCCTCTCCCTCTCCAGCTCCCACCAGAGATGCACACTGGGGTGCAGGGGAATGTGGTGCGCAGAAAATGTATGCCTTACTTTAATCAAATGTTGAAGCTGCTAAACTTTTAATGCATTTATTAAACAAAAACGGTATAATGTTGCCTGCTCCGGCACTTGGAACCTTCTTCTCGGTTAACATTAACAGAGTGGGGAAAGACCCTGGCTGCACTGAGCAATTATGACATTGATGGGGGGGTGAACAGCTGCAGGGGCTCAACAAACATGAAACCATGGGGCAGCAGGTGGAATACCGCATGTGAAATTGCTGCCCCTCAGTTTAATTAAATGTTAATTAAAGCTTCCAAACTTTTCTTGTGCTTAATAAAGAAAAATTGTGAAATTTTGCCTGCTCCAGACCATAGCCCAGGGGGCTGCCTATCTTTCCAAAGGCTACGCCACTCCCCTGAAGCGGGACCTGGCCCCAGCATGGTCTGGGCTGTTGAGTTGCACCCTGCCTCCCCACCCTGTTCTCTTTCAGACCCTGCATCTGCACTGGTGACTGCCAATGGCCAGGGGTAGCAAGTTGGCCCTGGAAGGTGGGCTGGGTCAAAGTCAGCCCTGGCAGCCTGATTCCCCCTCCCTTCCTGCACTGCTACTCCAGATGCCTTCCTGGCTCTGTGGACCCAAAGGGTAGCAGCTCCTATGCATCATATCTCCTGTCATAGACCGCCCCCCCCAACCCCCCAGCATCTCCCAATAAATGCATGTTGTCAAGCATTCTCCCTCCATCCAGGGCCACCTTCCCTGCCTCCCACCCCATGGGTACTCTTGGGCATGTCATCCCAGAGAGGAGTCTCAGGAGCAGGGCTCTCCATGCCCAGGGGTGGAGGGGGTGGCAGCCTGCCCCTCCTCTCTGTTCCAGGAGGGAGACCATCTCCACATGGGAAGTGGCACTTAAGCCACTCAGGGGTTTTGTAGCTGGATCCCAAGCAGTCCTTTACCCTGTGCATAAACACTTTATCCTGGCACTGTGACTCTCAGCTCTGTAGCAGCATGTGTAGCTTCTCTCAGACAGTGGGTGGCTATCCATAGACCTTCTTGGACCTTCACAGTACACTCCTGGGCCTGGGTAGCTTGTTCAAGTGCTGCAGCACCACGGATGCAAGTAGTCCCCAACCTGTCCATTCTAATGCCCCACATTGAGGGTCCCCTTTGGTACTCATGTCGCTGGTGCCATCTGCACACATATCTCCAATTCTCTGCAGGTATCCTGGTGAGCATCCTGCATCCAGCATCTTGGGCTCCACAAATGCGGAGCCTGAAGACCAGGGAGATACCAAGACCTCTGGTGAGGCCTTTGTCCAGACCCTTTCCCCAACCTGAGGACAGAAGCCATATAGTTCTTTACGACCCAGTTCATGGCACAGAACACCTGCGTTCTGCCTCCCAGTTCAGAAAACCTGGATGCCGGGGTTCTGTCTGCCCACTGGGGGGGGAGGGGGGCAGGGGGGCTGGCAAACCCAAGCATCAGGACCTGAAGGGATGAGCCTTCTCCAGTTCTCTGGGAGGAGAGGGAGGGACAGAGTAGAAGCGGGGGCTGTTGGAGAGAATTCCTGTTTCCTGCTTTGCCTTACCTTCGGTGGTGCTCATTTCTAGCAGCACCCAGAAGATCGCCAGTAAAAACATGTAGTTTTGCCTGTTGTTTACATACTGCATATGAGGCTCAAAAAAGCTTTCGGTGTATATCATGCTCTTTGTGGGTTAGGGGTTGTGTCAGGAGCTCCTGGTAACATGCTATCCTCCCTCAGGAAAGCAATGCGACCTTGAGAGATGGGGTGGTCAGTTGTCAATTACCCAGATTTATGGCCCCAGTCAATGTAACACAAACTGATAAGCCCCCAACAACAGCAGGGGGACTGAGCCTAGAGCCCTAGCTTCATTCAGCCCAGTGGCACAGGGGTTGTTGGGGGAGGGGGTTGTTCAAGAAGCACAAGCTTAGTGAAGAGCATCAATAAATCAGTTCAGGCAACCCCCTGCTTAACACGGTTTCACTTAGCGCTATTTTGTTAAAGCGCTCATTTAAAATTCATACCTGATTTCACTTAGCGCTGAGCCAGTTTAATTATGGCGCTCAGTGAAGCAGTGGTGGCGGCAAGAAGTGGTGAGTGGCAGTAAGTGGACGGGTGGGCATGAGCTCAGGGCCAGCACTGGTGCTGCAGGGCGAGGGCCAGCAGAGGCCTAGGGCAGGGCAGCAGGAGCAGGGAGCCCGGGCTGGCATATGGTGCTGGAGCAGCTGACAGGTGGGGGATGGGCAGAAGTGGTGGCAGGGAGAAGCAGTGAGTGCGGGGCCCTGAAGTGCCAGAGCCAGCAGGAGCACGGGCTGTGGGCTGGCATGTGGGGCCAGACTGGCCAGCAGGCAGGCAGAGGGGTGGGGAGAGGTGACAGCGATGGTAAGAAGCAGCAGTAACCACTTATTTCTATTTACATTAATGCCTATGGGGAAATGGCTTTCGCTTAATCTGGTTCCACCTAACATTTGGTTTTCCTGGAACCAATTAAGAGCATTAAGCAGGGGTTGCCTGGATTGGTCTTGCATGTGGACAATCATTGAGCCAAGTTGCTAGAGTAGGCAACCACAGCCTTCCCCCTGAGCATACCCCAATTTACCAAGGAGTCACGTTAGACCATTCCCTCACCTATAAACATCACATTCAGAAGTTCAGCAGTCTCTGCATGAGTAGCTGCCTTATGATGTTTAGCCAGCATGACATGGATTGCCAACCTCAGAGTGCTCAGAACTACTGCACTTCAGTGGTATAAGCACCAACAGATTACTGTGCTCCTGTACGGTCCATAAATTGTTGCACTAAAGAGCTCAACTCTAAACAGTGCACAGACTCATAACAGGCTGCGCAGTTTGCACACACACATGCACATGTATTCCCTGCATTAGATCAAGGCATTAGATCAAGTGACATAAGAAAACAGATCCTACTGCTCCCTTGCTGCTAGGTTTCTGGGCCCGTGGAGAGCCTGACAGACCAGGTACTGTGGCTTTGTGTGTTGTGCTAAATTTAGATAAGGGAAGGCGAAGGGAAATGAAATGATTGTTCAGAGTAATCCAGTCTGAAATCTCTTCCTACAGTGTTTTATACCAACACCAAATCAGTCCCCATTGGGCATAACCTTGACAGAGAAGTGTGGATCAAGCTGAGCAGACCAAGATCTGGATACGGAGGCTTCAAAACAACACTGTGCAAGATAACATTTAGGAGAGTCCCTTATGTAAATACAGTATCCAGAATCGGCACAGCACTTAATAGAAAGCTGCAGTCTTTACAAATGCCCAGATGGGGTAGACGGAATCCACGTGCTGAATGATAATACCAGACAGAGGCTCATAACTGACTGGAGGCAACAAGGGGTGCAGTGATGGAAACATGGGCTTTGCTAACTCTTGTCAGTGATAGCCTAGGTACAGGACCAGCCACCGGTGCATGGGCAGACCACACAAGCTGTGGCTGAGGCTAGAGTGTTACCCTGGGAGCGGGGGTCAGCAGGGTGCCACATAGCCTCATGGGTTGCCAGAAGAATGTGACCTACTGTGTCACAATAGGTTGTAGTACAGATGTTCATTACAGCACTCGTAACCTACAGCGCTTAAGTCTGATACCATATCTATCCAGTGTTATCTTAGACCAGGATCCACCATTTTTAAAGCACTCTGTGTGCCCTGACCATCTATTTGGTTACAGTTGTAGAAAGATTTCTGTGTGCCTGCCACTCAATAAGTATAACTTCTGTACCTGGCCTTCATGTTTCCAACTTTGTCACACAAGATTTGGCCTCAGACACTGGCAAAGGGCAATAACAAGACTGCTTGTTCTTTATTGTAAGTAGATTTTATATATAAAACTTCTGTAAATGAAACGTTGATGCCACATTGCAAGCCTCATCAAGATACTACCAGCAGCTCATTTATTGCTTTGGGTGAAAGCTACAGTACTCAGCCAATAGCTATGGCTGTAAGAGGATTACCACAAGACTTCACCCCTTCAGTATGCTGAGCAGATGTAAGCGGCAGCTATCTTGGCAGCTGCATGGCATGCACAGTGGCTTCAGGGACACTCCCTTTCCTGCAAAGAAAAGTCTCCCCACTTAAAAGATGCACCCTAATTTGGGGGGGCTGATTTTGGGGGAAAGGTGCATGTTGTTTGTGAGAAAATATGGTATTTATCTAAAATAGCTTTACTGAAGAAAGCTGCCATGGTGAATGATGCTGTGCTTGTTACGGTGAATTATATTTGTTTATTTGGTGGGTCCACAGGTGTGAAATCCAAGGGAGTGCTCCGAAGCTCAGTGTTACCTGGCAATAGGTGGCCTTGCTTCCACAGTACTACATCAGTCCAATTGTCATTGTTACCTTTGTTCTTCCAAAAATAACTTTAGCCAAATGAGTCCTGAAAAAAAAATACATTTTAGTCATTTGAAAAGCACATTCTTCTTGATAAATAAAACAAACCTTGTTAATTATGTTTTAGGTAGTAAATATATCCAATCTAAATGCATTTTTAACAATATCTTGAATTTTTTTTGTAAAGTTTTTATTAGAAACTGCAAATTGTAAATATGCTAAGAGTAATGTTTTGTCTTGTATGTAAAAGCAAAGTCTAACAGTATTTAGGAGGTGGTAGTCTGTAATAAAATCACTGTGTACATTCTTTAACCAGCCTTAGTTTTCCAGTGGCTTTGCCTTTTTTGACTCTCACAAGATAGGAATCTTGAAAATCAGCCCAAGAGCTTCTATGATAAAGCTGCCAACTCTCAAGTTATTGTTTTTAATTTCCTACAAGAGATTACATCTTAAGTACAGTCTAGTTCCCTCTCTCCAGTTAGCCACTGCTCTCACTGAGAAGAGGAAAAGACAAGAGGGCTGTTCAGTAGATGTATTTTCACTCTTCTTATACAAGGGACAAAGCTTGGCACTGTTGTTGAGAAAAGGTTATTGCATCAATTATTTCATAAACCCCAAATTATGTTAATCATGTTAATCATGTTCAAATATATTTTCGTTCTTTTTTACACCCTCCTTTTTTACTTCCTGGTAGGCAGTGGCTCATAAAGCAGAAAACTTGGTGTGAGTAGTCAGAATTATTTTTTCATGTTTTGAGTACAGGTGGGCTTGCCTCTGGTATTGGCTGCAGTACTCATTGGTGCATACTTTGCATTAGCCATTCATACATTTATATATTCATCTTTGCAACTACTTATCCCAATTGGGTTTGAGCAAGGCCAGCTGCTGCTGGAATTGTTGATTTTTGTGCTACCTTGTAAGTCTTGTAAATCATGATGATGAGATGCTGTGGTGCTTTCATCACAAGCTGTTGTTGTCGTTTATCTGTCGGGTACATGGCCTTCCTGTAGATTTCTTGCCTGCTATTTGATGCCTGTGATTTTTAAAAAATATTATGCCAACATACAGTTGTAGCTGATCTGTTGAATTTGCATGAGTCGACCACCTTCAGTTTATAACCTATCAATGCGAAATCATGGTCTGTATAATAAGGCTTGTTCTTTTCTTGCATAGGACACATCATTATTTTCTTTTCTGACCCTAGTCACTTTTCTCATTCATTGTCCACCAAAGGGAGGATGAAAGTTTTTCTCTCAAATCCATTGTTTGTGAGAATTTTTGCTGAGAACCTGAATTCTAGTTCTTTTAAAAAACAGCTTTTTGTTAGTTTTCTGAGAAATATGCTTGCTTTCTTATTTTCTTGAAAAAGTTTCCATTTATTTTAAGCTACTTTACCAACTGTGTTGATTTTTTTAATGTTAGATAGGTAGATATATGTATACCTATGAAAAAGGAGCCATGTTACTCACTTGTTGCTATACTGTTTACATTTGTACTTGGTAAATTCAAATTCTTATAATATAAAAGCCTTAATCTGTCTGTCCATAACGCTTTATTCACACACTGATTAACTGACAAACAGCTCCCTGCAGGTGGCGACGATGGAGCGGGGGCAGGGGGCGGGGGAGGCCACCAGAGCGTGCCCCCCCGCCCCCAGCTCCTTGGAAGCGACAGTGGCAGCAGCAGCACAGGGGGAAGCAGGGTCAGGATGCCCCAGGGGGAAGCAAGGCCACTGGTGCTGGCCTCAGCCTACCCCTTCCCACCTGCAGGGCCAATGCGGTGGCGGTGGGAGGAGGAGTGAGCCTGAGCAGGGGAGAAGCCGGCCCACCACAGCGGTTAGGGGGGGAGCAGCCAGCCTGGCCTGACATGGCAGCTGCTGGGTGAGAGGAGGAGCAGACATCCTCCCCACCTTGGGCCCCGACCCACTCCTTCACCACCACCACCCCCACGCTGGCCCTGATCCTGCTGCTTCCCCACCCCTGCACCCCACTGGCCCGGCTTCTCCCCACCCTCGGGCCCACTCCTCCCCTGCATCAGGTGCAGGCCCGCTCCTTCCCTCTCCCCACTGCTGCAGTGGGGAGGGGGGAGCAGACCCAGACCCCAAACAACAGGACAGAAGTGGGGAGTGGGCTCTGTCCCTGCCTGCTCCCCCTCCGCCATCATTCTTGATGGGCAATTGGCTAGTAATTAAATAACTACATTTAAATAGACAATATTCATGAGGGGGTGACATGGTTACGCCCCATCCTGTCTGTCCTCTTGCTCAGTTCTTAGGGTATCCGTCTGATTTTATATCCCCTCTTTGACTGATTCAGGGGAGGAATTTGAACCAGGGTGTCCCACCTCCTTAGAAGTGTCGGAACCCTTATTGTGTATTTATTCTTATTTTTTTTCCTTGCTGGTCCAGAAAGACTTATCTCAAAATACCTATTGAAGTGAGGATTTTCAATTTATCAAGAACTCTAAAAAATTTTGTTTTCCATTTGACCTGAAAGATATATATTTATTTTCCATCTCTCTTGCTGTGGTTTCTGGTCGGTTTATCTGAGTAGATTCTCTTGTGATGTTGGTCAGGTTGCTTTTTGTGTGCACTATTATTTGTGGTGTTGTAACATGTTATCTGAGTGCCAGTTTCCATTTTGTTGATAGTAACTAGGGCATGTGTACTAGTACCAAATCAAAATGGCAATGACTGGTTTGCCGTTCAGATAATTGAGGATTTAGAGAACAAAGGGAGCATGTAATACAATACTTTTTTCTAATTCTGTCACTTTCCATCTGAGGATCTCAAATTACTTTGTGGATGTTAAAGTATTAAGCTTCTTTCTCAGCATCCTTATTAGGTTGGTAAATATCATCTGCATTTTATTGATAGGGGTGCTGAAGGAAACCCTCATTTTTCAGAGAAAGGCTGTGAACTCTGACTTCTGCTTATGTTTTTTTGTGTGTGTGCTTTAGTTACAGGGCTCTTAAGGCATCACCTCTTCATTGGTTCATAGGCTACTTCTTCATTTCATATTCATTTTCTTCTTAAAAGATTGCCTGATTTTATGAAATCAGAGACAGAAATGGTAGTTTCAGAGATATCAACATATATACAGTAGTCTCTAACCAAATCTATTTTTACTTTTCTTATTTATTGAGTATAACTTGCCAGATGTCTTTTTAATGAAAATCTTGTTCTTCTGAAAGTTGAAATAACCCACTGTCTGTCCTCTTTGCCAAAAAAGGAAAAGCCTTCTTCATCCTGTGTATCTTTACTATTTATCATCATTACCAAAATGTTTACAAAATCATTTCAGATTCAGATGTATCACTCATAAACTTCATTTATAGGTGAAGAAGAGCAAACCATTACAGAGCCTGCCTTTTAAATACGTCAAAATTAATTATGTATGCAGAAGCTTTAACTAAGTTTGGGTGTTCATTTACATGACTTCACAGTTGGAAAAGCTTGAAATTTGTAATTTGTTTAAATAGATATCCCTGACCTCAGCCCCTCCATGTTTCCTCATTCTTCATTAGGCTTGCAATAAATTTTACTACTAAATGTCACTTGTAGAAAATTACAAGCACACATATGGACAACTTGCACACATCCATTGAAAGGTATAATTGATGCTTTCTCAATTGCAGCAGGATCAGATCTTTTAGAAAACATAGCCAACAACCTTTTATCTTCTGTTTGTTCTTTTGATATTTAAAAATGTTAAGCAATGTAAATTATGGGGTTTGAGAAGTTGAATTGTCCACAATGAAGATCAAAACATTAAAATGGCTTTGGGGGGGTATAATACCTCTTCATTGTGTATATTTTTTATTAGTAGGTTTAACGTTTTTAGATTATAGCAAAAGTAATAACTGCCGTAGTTAAGGTTTATATGAGAGTTTCTATTCTAGCTGTAAAAATTATTAAAATATGTAACGTTAAACATATGTAAAGAAAAACATATGTAAAGAAAAATGTAAGTTAATTATACTGAACCATTATGACAATGAAAATACAATATACAAAAATGAATGTATTAAAAGATGCTGCTTCTGTCTAGGGCTGTAAAAGAAAACTTTGTGATATTATATAGCTTTATATGGTATGTGATCATCTGAGTAAAATCTAGGGATTTTCTAATGCATTAGCAGAACAGGGCCTGGTTAACATTGCAAATATTCCTTTTGACATTTCCTGATTTTTGGAGTCCTTAACCTTGCAATCTTAATATCTTTCTAACATAGATTTTGGTTGCAGCTTTTCTTTAAGCATAGTGGACTATCAAGGTTTTGAATAAGTAATGCATGGAAGATCTCTGTTCCATTTTTACCCTGCTGTGCAGTTTTTCTTGAACATATTAGATAATCTCAGTTGTATCTGTAAAGATTCAGAAAGTGGTGCACCCTGGTCAAAATTCAGTAACAAATATTAGCTAATCTAAAAGTCTGTAGAAGCACTTAGATTTGTCTGTAATCTGGTTCTGTTATTGAGCTGCATTATAAAAGATATAATAAGGAATATCTTCCCCTTTTGAATGGGTGTAATCAGTTAAAGTAAATTATTTTTTTTCGTTAGAATAGAGATTATACAGGAACTTAAAGGAGAAGCAGCTGAAGCAATAGAGAAGTATTCCTCAATTTATTTGACAGATCTTGTCCTACTTCAGATTGAGTGGAAATGCATGTGGTGTTCCCAACGTGGTGTCTGTTCAAGCTATAGATGTTTTACTGTTGCCAAACAACTTCCCATCTTTATAAATATAACCTAGGAGTTAGGATTACATGAAAAGCAGAAATGACTTGCACTGACACACAAGAGATCATGGCCACTGCCATGCACAGTTCATTAGAGAAGTAAGGTGAAATGAATGCACCAGCTGCCAGATGTACGGCTGATCTGTCATTAAGCAGAGAGACTCTGACTTACTAGCTAACTGTTTCTCAAGCTTTCCAAAACATTTTCTCTGCTAAAAATTCTAGAGTGGAGAGCACATCTATTTTAGAGCCCTCAAAACATATTTTAGTCATCATTTTCTTTTCTGTCATTGCAATTATATAGACTTTAGTTTATGATTATGAAAGTAAGATGTGATTATAAAAAAAAAGCCAGCATCTACTGTGGACTCATTCAGGTGTCTCGATGTTGTATCTTGCCGGGATCATTTGAACCCAGCAGTCTTCCTGCCTATGGCAGGGGGCCTAGGCTCGATGATCTTGTGAGGTCCCTTCCAGCCCGTAACATCTATGAATCTGTGAAAAGTTTGCCCCAATTTTTAATTCTTTTAATTTCTCCTCTTAATCAGGTAATGAGGGCAAAGTATTTGCCATCCCAGCCAAGTTCATTACTTCTATGACAGTCTCAGCCTCTGGTGGCTCAAAAACACTGTTGGATGAACTCTTATCACTCACAAGACTGCTCTCATAGCACAAGTCTAGACCATTATTAAAACCAATGTTCTGCAGATCTACTCAAAGGTTTAAAGTAGTTAAGGCCTCAATACTGATTTCCACTTGGGGTCAGGGGCCAAACAGATCTGAAATCAGCCCGGGTCAGGTCCCTAGCCTCAGCCAACAATCAGCTGATTATCAAAACCCTTTGGGGTTTGTACAGGTCCCAGCGCATGGGAAATCTGAGTTTGGGCCATGGCAGCCTGATCCTGGAGTCCTCCCTGTGCTGGGACCTATAAACCACATGTGCTGCGCAGCTGAATATCTCTTTATGAAGGCATCTATATATTCTGAGTGTATCTTTTAAATCTCATTGATATTTTTTTCAGCCAGTACATCTTCTAAATCTCATAGATATTTTTTCAGGTCATTTTATGAGCAGCAGCAATTGTATTTCTCAGAACAAAAGTGCAATATGGGCCAGAACTTTGTGCTAATTTATTTTGAGAGGTGTAAAATTGTTTTCAGTGACCATCTTGCTCTAAATGTGCTAAGTAATCAAGCTTCCACTCTTTCCCATGAAGAGACTACTGTACATCTAATCGCTTCTTGGCCTCTTGAAGGCTCAGATCGAGCGAAAACATTTACTCTTCAATCTGATCTTAGGATTTTTTCTTTCTTAACTTTATGCTATTATTCTTAGCTATAGATCACTAAATAGATCACTAAATCTATCTTTCATTGCAACGTTTGTAGCTTATTATCATGTTCCATCCTTGAGTCATCTCTTAGATAAGCTAAACACATTGAAATCTTTCCTAAAAAAATACTTATCCAGTTCGTTAGCTCTTATTGTTGATCTTCTCTAAGCATTCTCTAGTTTACCTGTTGTCTTTGAGATTTCCAGAGTGAATTCATTACTTTAGGTGTAAGGTGTGGTACCATGATGTGAACTCTTGTAGCCTGCCACATATTAAATTGCCACAGTCATCTCAGCAAAACTATTATCACTTTATTTAATTAAAACCGAATACTTCCTAGTTGAGTGTTTATTCACATTATGTTCATCTTCATGATGTACTATGTTGCATGCAGTGCTAATGCTTCATAAATAATATACAGTAATCACATTGCAGATGTACACTTAACTTTCTGTTTGCTTTCATTCCTAATTTTGGTATGGCCAAGTCCCACATTCCCTCCCATAGAGTGTGTGTATTTGTTTGCACACACGCACACACTTGCTTTTTCCACAGAAGTGTTAAATTATATTTTTTCAAATTGAATTTCATTTTATATTATCTCCTCCTATGTTCCTCATTTCTCTGGGTTCCTTTGTATTATTTCTTTTTCATCACTGTTGTTGGCAATTCCTTTCATATTAGTGTTATCTGTGAGCTGCTTTGAGATGTTTGTTTATGGCCCTCTCCTAAAACATGAGTAAAATCAGAAAACACACATTCCATGTTTTTTGTGGACAAAAGAGACATAAGAAATTCTTCCTCATCTTCGGATTTAACCATTTACCTACTTTTAGTCCATTCCCAATCTGTAGCAGTTTTGGGGCATTTAATTATGTGCTCGGAGGCGTGGGGATGCTTTAATTAGAGCGACTTTGAGAGGCACTCTAATTAAAGCACCCAGATTGTCATGTGTTTCAGTGTCTCTGCACTGAAAAATGGTGGTGGGGGCTATTTTAACTAAAGTTTGTCAAATAAGCTTTAATTAAAGCATCCCTGCTGCCGTTTTTCAGTATGGGGACTCTGGTACATGAGTCTGCTGGAGCGTGGTAATTACCCCACTCCAGCATCACAATTAATCGAATCTGCTTCGATGCACTGCAATTATAGTGTGTTGGAACAGCCTCGCTACAGATGTATAGGTACCCTTTATGTCTAGACCAAGATGGAATTAATTCTGAAAGCAGTATATCGCAAATAAATCTGAGTGAATTATTCCTATAAAACGTATTAAATGAATTTTGTCTTTTTTGTCTTTGTGACTAGTCCATCAGGAGAATGTAATCTAGAGTTGTCTTTTTCTTCCCCAAAAGTATCCACAGAAAAATTGTGGAGAATAATGTGTCTTCTGTGGATTACTTTCAAATTGGGCACTGTATAGGTCCTATACATGAAATTTCAAATTCATGCTGTTTTAATTGGACATTTAGGCCTAGATAGTGAGTTGCTGCCAAGGAGACTTGGCACAGTTTGGGTGGAAACCACAGGTGGTTTTAAGTCATTTATTTATATCCCTACTTTGGAAGACTCCTCTTAGCTCCAGAACACTTGGCAGCATCCATCGCATACCAGTCACTCTGAGAGGCCATTTCAAGAATCAGGAATCAGTGAGCACAAAGCAGTGCTGTCTACACCCCACTCTTATAGCCTGAGTACTAGCAGCTATGGTTTGTACAGTGTAAGAGCTGCCATGCTTACTCTGTACTACCTGGAGTGTTCTTCGTGCTGAAGAAGACTTCCAGAGGTCAGAAAAGCTGCCTTTGGGGAGCTTTGCTAAGGCAAAACAACATCAGCCTTGCATGATACCCTTGGAAAAGTCAGGTTTGTGTTTCTACAAGCTGATTAACTAAGCACAAATCTTAGCAGCATATTACTGGCTGACAGTTGCAAATTAAAAAAAGTAATTGTACTGTGTTTATGATTTTACCCCCTTCTTAATATCGTCACTTTAATAGTAGCTGTTTCTATAAGATCCTGTCTGATCATCTTTTTACTTTAGATTTTTTTTATAATTTCCATGACTGTTCCAGTAGTGTTTATCTTTCATGAGGTCCCAATATTCTTGGCTCTTGTGTTGGCTTGAATAGTGTTGCTTGAAAACGTTTCCCTTATGCTATTGAAAGAGACTGTTCTGTTTCATTCAGTGTTTCTGAGCCTTATTTTCCTTCCAAGATTAGAAATCTTGAAACCCAGTCCTGAGTCGTTGACTGATGTAATCTTGAATAATCCCCAATTTCATCCTTACCTTAAGTCTGACAATCCATAGTCATGCCCCTCCATTCAGGTCCTGCAATTAGTTTTTTATGTTCTTCTCAAATTCTTACTTTTTCAACTTCTGGTAGGCCATAATGCTACAGCTATATTATTTTGTTGTTGCACAAAACAGGGTGGGGTTTTTGGGTTTGTTTACATTTTTCAGTAGTACAATTTACTTATCTTGTATTTGAGTAAATACAGTATATAATTGTGGTATGAAAAATATTTCTTTATAGAAATTCTTTTTGGATTGGGTTTTGTTTTGTAGAGGCTACAGGTATCCTTCCATGTAATATTTTACTGGTGTGTATTTTTTTTTACATTGCTATAATGTTTCATGCAATTATAGAACCAAATCCAGGGATAATGAATGAAGGCTAAGGGAATCTAGTGCAACATGCATGACTGGCTGCTTTTTGATTTCTCAGCTACATATGTTGCAGTAATTTAGACATACTCACCGACTTAAATGTTCCGTCCTTTAAACATTACATTTCAATTTGGCCTACATTTTGAGCAACCCTAAAAAGTTCTGCTAAAACCTTGGGCAGTCATTGTTATCTCTGCTAAGCCAAACAAATACCAGCTAATTTGTGGTACTGAAACTTATGTTTATCCCTTTCCACCAGACTTTACCAACCCCAGTCAAGAACACATTCATACCTGGCGAAGTAGGAGCTGGAAAATACTGGTCATTGTCTGTCCATGTTTGAATCATTGGGAAAGTATAGGCTGGAATCTACTTCTGTCTTACCTTAAAAAAAAAAGCTGGCAAAACACTAGAAGATATTTAGTGAAATAGAGAAAGCAGTGGTGCCCAGAGGGATGGACTTCATTAATCTCTAATAGGTCTTTTCTGTCTCTCAATCTTCTGATTCTATCACTGTTTAGGTTTTTTCATGAAATTTTCTTTTTTGTTTATTATTTTGTGTCATCTTGCATTTGATTATTGCATTTTGAGTTGTATTTGGATCTATAATGAATCTCATGGCAGTGCATTTCATGAGACTGACTTTGCTGAGGTTAGTAGGGCTGGAGTGTTTTTGTAGCCACAATGGTCCAGGACTATATATGAGAGCCAAGGGTGATGATTTTTTTGTAATATCTGTTATTGGATGGACTTTATAGTCAGGAGAGGTGTTAGACAAGCATTCAGGCATAAAGTGCATTTGCTAAGCTATGGCATTTTTCTTTCTCTGTCTCCCCCATCCATTATGAATAAATATTACCACAAAATAACACTCTGAACATCAGGCCTGTCGTAGGAGAGGTCTGACTACTTGCTGGTCTGAGGAAAAAATGCCCAGTGTTTGAATTATTATGTTCCAGTAATGTTTACTTGCTGTGGAGTTGATTGTTTTATAATATTATCTTCTAACAACCTAATAAATAGAAACTGTTCAAATGTTCATGGACTAGGTGGTAAGTTACTGTTCCTGTCCTTGTTGCCCACAGTGTTTGCTGTTGCCCTTTATTGCAGAAGAGGGCATTAAATTACAATGACTGTTAAAATCTCCTGTATAGTCAGAAGCTCAGCCAGAAGTTGAATGCATCTCATGCTAAATGTGACATTCGGCTTTCTTCCTAAATATTTGTCCCAATTAGATTGTCAGCATGTGAGATCTAATGTAATTAAAACCTTAAAAATCACAATATTACCCTGGCTGACAAAATCACATGTAGTTCTTGTAGCGCTGGAAACCCTACCTGGCTGCTATAAAGTGCAATAAGACATGCACAATATGAAACTATTGATTTATTTCAGGTAATTTTTTTTTTTAACCCGTGCAAATTAAATACATGAATCATAGAAATCAGAGGTGGAGAAGAATTATTTGGTTTTCAAGTTCGTCCCCTGCGGACCACTGCAGTATTGTTCTCTACAGTGTATTTTCTAGAGTTATATTCAGTCAGTCCAGTTTCACATGACTCAAGTGATAGGGCTCCAACCACTCCCTTAGGAGAGTATTTCACAGTTCAATAGATTTACACCATTAGGAGATTATTCCTGATATTTGTCCTAAACTTCCCTTTACCTCATTTCTTCCCTTGTATTGCCATAAACAATTTTACTCCTTTCTTGGATTTCAGGCTCTTGAAAATATGTGCTTATAGATGGTCATTCTCTTTCACTTATCACCTTAGTTATTACTTAACCAATTAATCAGGAGTTGCTTTTTAATCTTTTATCATAAGTGTGTCCCTCCTCCATATAAATAATTTTTGTTCACCTTTAAACTTTACCCAATTTGTCCATATCTTGTTGGTATCGAGGTACATAGAATTGAATGCAGTATACAAAGCACAGTCTCCCCTGGATCAGATGGACAGAACCTATAATCTTCCTACTCTTCTGCAAACCAAAATTTTCTTGCTTTTTCTTGGACTGCATATTTCATTTCAGCCCCATATTTAAAATAATTTAAATTTGTGTCATTGTAAATGTAGATCAGTTTATGATTCTGTTGTACCAGTTGCACAAATCTGAATTAGAAGCAGTGGCCTTGTTTCCTGATCCTGTTAGTAGCTACCTCACTGTGAAGCAAACAGTCAGGGAGGAATTTTCTCCCTGATTACCAATCACTAGTATATTTGTATGTTGTTACAGGGAGGCAGAAGCTGACTTACCTTTTTACCTGTTTATTCTTCTTAGAGGTAGCGCTACAATTTACTGCATTCCTTGGAGGCTTGACATGTCAATTAGATGTTATCAACAGTAATGGAGGGGCAGTTGCTATAAATGAGAAGTTTTTATGGGTAGGCCATGAAATGCCACCCCAAGGGTACATAAGAGATTAGAGTGATAAATACTATAATACCCTGCACACGACAAAGGAACTGATTATTAGGGAACGTGATTCTGTCTCCTGCACTAAAACATTATTCATTTGTTTGTTGTTAATTAATACTTCTGTTTTAATTGTCTGAAAGTTAAATAATCAAGATTTGTTGACAGGAAGATGGGGTAGAATGGGGCGAAATCTTTTCAAGATTGTAAGTAGTGTTCAGTTTGTGCTTGTGTTACTACATATGTAAGGACTTTGGAAGAACCTCTTCACTTTCTACTAGTTATGTCATGTGGACAGCCATGAGCAACAGCTGCAAAGCCTACCAAAAGTATGGGAATAAGTGTATAAACAAAATCAGTAGAGGTGTACCAATATATTGGTCACATATTGGATTGGCACTGATAAAAGGACACATGACATTATTGGCTTTTTTTGGCCAGTGTAGCCAAAAATGTCACCAATAAATGCCACGTGCATGTGTGCAGCCGTAGCATGCATTCAGCCAGGAATGCAGCCGGACAGCTTGGAGAGCAGTGTCCTGCTAGTAAGTCTGTGGGGGGGGGGGGGGCGGATTGAGGCCCCCACAGTGAGGGAGGGACTGGGGCAGGGGCAGGGGCAGGCACTGGCCAAACAGGGCAGTGAAAGGGACCCTGGCTGCCAGAAGTGGGGCGGAGCTGCAAGCGACTCATCCATGGGGTGGGGGGATGGCTCCCTGCCACTGTGTGCACCCAGGGGTAGCCTGGGGGGGCCTGTGCCCCCCTGGATTTGTGTGTGCAGTGAGAGTGGGCTGCCTGCTGCAGGCTCAGGGCCAAGAGGCTGTGTCAGCCTCTTCCCAATGGGCACGCCTGGGCTGGGGATGGGACAGGGGTGGACTCCGCTGTGTGGGGCAGGCAGCAGTGGCAGTGCTGGGAGGGGTGGCTATGGGGGAGGGCTGTGGGGAATTCTGGGGTGGTTATAGCCCCCCAAACTCCCCCCCAGCACTGCCCTTGCTCAAGGCACTCCACTCTTCTGGCTTTCCCTTGGCAACCCTGCACCAGCCATGCACGCCCTGACAACCCTGCAGCAGGGAGCTCCCAAGGGACAGGCAGAACAGAGTGTCCCAAGCATGGGTGGAGCTATGGAGGGTTTTGGGGGGGCTATAGCCACCCCAAAATTCCCTGTAGCCGCCCCTCCCAGTACTGCTGCCACCCACCCCACACAGTGGAGCCTGCCCCACTCCCAGCCCACCCCCACCAGGAAGAGGCTGGCACAGCTCCTGGCCCTGAACCCACAGCAGGCAGCCCACCTCTGCCCTCACTCTGTGCACAAATCCAGGGGGACACATAGCCCCAGTGCCTCTCCCAGAGATGCGTTTAATGGTGGGAAGCCACCACCCCTGCACCTCCTGGATGAGCTGCCTGCAGCTCCGTCCTGCTCCCAGCCCCAGGGTCCCATTCACCATCCTGGCTGGGCTGTGCTTGCCATTGACCCATCCTCTGCCCCACACCCTCACCATGGGGCCTCAATCTGCTCCCCCATGCTCCTTCCCCCCCCCAACCCCAGACTTACTGGCAGGACACTGCTCTCCAAGCTGCCGGGCTGCATTCTTGTAAATCAGCTATCAGATCAGTATTGGCCAATATGGCTGGTTAATATCTATTATTAACTATTGGTATCAGCCAAGAAAATCTTTATTGGTGCACCCCTAAAAATCAGTATGGGCTCATCTCAGCCTGCAAAATCATGGCTCACAGACCACCTACCTGTATAAATTTGTGTGGGCTGGGGTATGAAATCAGATAAATCCTCATACCCCGTTATTCAAGTGAGTGTATGTACAGCATTTTTTGAAGCTGTGTGAAAATTTGACTTCCAGTGTTTTGCTTAAGAATGTCACGCAAGTGGGGAACAGTGGTATTTGGAGTCACGTTTAAAAAAGTAATTCATGTGCTAAAAGATGCAGAAAGGCACCAAGTGGAATTTTCAGAAATGCTTAAACAAATTAGGGCTCTAAGCTGTTTAGGCATGGAGTGGTATATTCAAAATGCTTAACTCTATTTTAAGTACCTAGATACCTTTGAAAATCTGGCCCTTAGTGACTGAACTCAGATTTACTGTTGCTTAGTTTTTGTTACAGATTTTTATTTGAGATATATATAATTGTGCTGATGCTATACTGTGGTTGTGAAAGGAAGGATTATGTTAAAGGGATTTTTTTTATACTAGCTGCTTTATAAAAATGTCAGGAAGTCAGTATAGACTTCATTAAATCTCTTTTATAAGTCAGTCTTTTTTGTAATAAATATGCATTATCAGGTCTGTATTTTATTTCTTCAATAAATCACATAGTATAAAACTTTATATCAGTTTAGTAAAAGATCTCCTGTTGACAGGTTTGGGGTTTTTTGCAGTGGGGGAGGTGGAAGATAAGCATGTGGAAGGAATACCTACAAGATTGCATATTTTTCTTTTGGAAAATGTATTCAGAATAAAAACCTTTTTTCAAGTTTGTAAGACGCTTTCTCCCTAAGGCAATGATCACATATGTTTACTTGTTAATACATACGGCAGTTATATAACAAATATTGCCACAAATAATTTGCAATGCTTATTCTTCTTACATTTCCATCAGATCTTTCATTACGTGTGTCCTCAACCACTTTTAGTACCACTTTTATTACTATTTTAAGCCCTCTTGCTCTATTTTTTTCCTAGTGCAGTGAGTAAAATGTGTTCATTACTATCACATCAGCAGAATATAACATATAAATTTAACCAAGATAAACTTGTCGATAGCTTTTAGCTTTAGTTATATTAAAAGATGGCTGCAGAAAGAAAACAGTTACTTTAGCTTCCACCCCATTGGTGCCTTTAGAAATGTCAGGTTTGACAGGCCTCTTTTTGTGATAGAACTGTATCCAGCCTTTTTTGGCAGATTGTCCCATTGACATCAGTATGTATGAAACCTTAGCTACAGCTCTCCTAATCTTCAGTTGAAGGCGGTCAGGGGAAGAAGGATGTTGATTCTGACTTTGATTTCAAAAGAAACTCAAACTTAAAAGGGCTCTAATTATTATGAAAGCCCTTTAGAATACTATTTCCTCTCTTCCTCATGCCTCAAATTTCTCTTTGCTGACTTCAAGACAGGAAGATTAAGTCTGGGTCCATAGTCTGACTGTCTTCTGTGGTTGTATACCTACCAACTCTACTGTGGTTTAGTTTTTTTTAAGATAATGTGGTAAATTAGAGGTTTCTCTGATTGGGGAATTTAATTTAATTTTTTTTAAAACTACTCTTAACTAAAAATATGCTGTATTTTTACAGACAAATAATCTATAAAGTGGCTTAGACCTTTTTGTTGTTTAAATAAGGGGAAAGAAACCTGCCAACTTATTAACATTTGAGAATTGGCTGCTATACAGCTTCAATGACTGTTTTCATAGCATTATAGTACATATTTCCATATTAATTTGGTAGCTGCTCCATAGTAGGGATTAATGTAGTATTAGTTAATAACCCAGGAGGAGTATTACATATTGTGCGGAATATGCTGTAGTACTTTCTGTAGACACAATGGGCTGGCCTTCTGTGTACATATACATCATAGTGATTTGCAAATGGCAGTTTGCATATATTAGCTGGGTGCTCATTAGTAAGTATTGGATTTCTGTGAGAGAGATAAGCGGACCACGTGAATGTTTACCTGTCATCCGTTTGCACTATCAGGTTGGTTATCCCTATCAAGTGATTTCAGAACCAGACCTCCAGTAACATTTATATCCACCTCAGCAACAACATTTGCTTGCTTCATCACATTTCTTGGGTTCCATATGAAGACCAGTCAAAAGGGTATAGGGATGGTAACTGCCCACTAGTGTCACTATCCCAAGGACTGACGCTCCCATTTCTCCCCTGCACCCATAGAATTTGAGTCATGAGGTCCAGGCTGGATGCTGAAAAAGAATTTCATCCTTGATGTATATTCAGCTTATGTTGATTCATATTTTAAAAGGAAACTGTCCTACCAGTAGGTGTACATAGAAATTAATTGCATTAATGCTTTTGCTTTGGCTGTGGCTGTGTTAAGAAAAGCTGGACCTCATACAACACAGTACGAGCAGTCTTTGGATTTACAAGAGAATTGGTTCCTGAAAACCATGTCTGAAGTCGAAACACTGTAACTTGGAACCAATTTTCCCATAGGAGCAATATTATAAATTGGGGATTAGTTCCTGAACTAAGGCCCAATACCCTATTTTTACTAAAAATAACCCAGAATTTTCTACTCAGTCAATTATAGATGAGTAATATAGCTACATTAATGTATTTATATTGTAAATAGCAATCGTATTTATTTGGAAGGACTTCTTTGAGGTGACTTTGCTGGACTTTTTGAAGGGTTCTTGTCTGCAGTCTTCTCAGGAGTCTTGGCTGGAGGTCTGTTTTCTTAAAGAATGTGTCCAAGATATTTGTTCACTGCCATGGCATTGCATTGGATCAAGCATCGTAAAGTCTAAACTGACGTCAGAAATTCAAACCAGGGTGTCAATTTATAAACGTCATAAGTGCCGTTCATTGTAACTCAAAATGTCTTAAGTCGAGGACTGCCTGTGATATCTGATGTGGTCATTCAGTGTAGGCAGGCAACATAAAGCTGTATTTTAACTGAGTTTCTTAGTTTATGCCAAAACCTTGAATTAGCCCAACTACAGCACAATTGAGCACCATGGTTCAGGTTTTTTATGCTACAAGTCTGAATTGGGTTTGAACTATATCCAAAACTACTGTGCTGTAAGAAGATTCTGCAGCGTGATAACTTTATCATAGTTTCAATGGAGCCTTAGAAATCTCAAGAAAAGATAGGCTTCTCCTTCTTTGTCAACTTGCTTTCTTCTTGAGGGAAGTATGTAAGGGGGAATGGTCATTATAGACTTAACTGTGTAATACATTTTTATGAACAATTTCACCTTTGCATGCGACTTAACAGGCAAGAAATTGGGAGAAGCCATTATATTTTGTAACACAAATTGCTATCGTAGACGTGTAGAGATGTGTGTGTGTGTGTGTGTAGCATAAGTTATAATTCTATATTGCATAGAGACATAGCATATATATGGCTTGTACAATAATACATATATTATTGCATAAGCTATAATTTGGATAACAGTGCCTCTTCCATTCTTCTTTACCGACCTTCCATTTTCTTTACCTGATAAATAAAAAGGCAAGAAGAAACATGAAGGGTTTTTTTCTGAATTGATTGTAAGATGCTCAAAGCCATTGAGTTTTCCAGTGACAGCTGTTGCTGCTGGAGAGATGAAAGCACTTGGCCTGAGAGTCTGTTTATGTGTTTGAGAAGAGAAAGTGATTTTTGTTGCACAGAGCTCTAAGTGAGACAGACAGAGTCAGAGAATAAGAGAGCGAGAGATAATTATCTAAATTATGTTCAGGCCATTATCGAAGACGAATATAGTTAAAATGTAATTAAATATGACGGGCTTACAGGATGCAAGCATGGCTTTGGAATGCTAATCATCAATTACTGCATCTCCTTAGGGGAGTCAGGCAGAACGAGAGAGTTGGGAGCGGGGTGGCTGAGGTGAGATGTAGAGTATTAAATAAAATACCCTAGAGCTGTAACAAGGCTAATTTCTTTTTAAAATGAAGCTGTGGTACCGGGAGACTTCTGCTGTACAAGCAACTTGCAGTGCTTTCTTTCAGGTTGAGGACCCTAGCATAAGTCTGAGTGTAGGCTTCTAGTCTCTAGTCTTTTCTTCAAGATGTAAACCTCAGCTGGAGATAATGATTATGTCTAATGTTAAAGTGATGGCCTGGGCTGCCTCAGCTTAAGCAGCTAATCTAAAATTAATCAACCAGCAAGACGTTTTGTGAGACCAGAAAAAGATCAACGCTTCAAAAAAGTGTAAAAACCTAAACCAAAAAACTCCCCAAAAACCTGTCTCCCTAACAGGAGCACAATAACAGGAAAACAGGAGAATCCAAAGGCAGCAGCCTCAGTCTCTGGGACTAAGAATTTTTTTTACAGTTCCTTCAGTTGACACCTTTCTAGTTGGAGGGTGCTGAGGCTATCAGCATTACTGTGGAAAGATTTGGTAGACTTTTAGGCCCCATTCAGATGAGCAAACACATGCCTGTTGCGGTGTCTCAGAGTAGTTTGAGATGCCGCAAGAGGCATGCTAAGAATTAAAAAAATGTTCCCTGCACTGCATATTGCCAGTGTGGACTCAAAGTTTGATACCAGGAAATCCCAGTATCAAAAGGAAGCATGCTAGAAAAAAGCAGTGCAGGAGGCAACTGAAGGCTGGGTCCTCCAAGGAGATGCTCTAGGACCTGGCCAGAGCATCTCTGTGCTTGCCACATGCTGCTGCTGCTCCAGCACCCTTCCTAGCTTGCTCCTGGGGCCATACAGCTGAAGGCAAGCAAAACTTGGGGCCATCTAAATCCCAAGCCTCCAGGCTTGGGCCTGCATATTGGATGCCTGCCAAAGGATTTGGAAGTATCTGAAGCCCCAGGCTGAAAAGTCTGGGATGCAGGATACTTGTCAGTAGTAGGGCCACATAAGTTTTTTGAATGATTCAAGGGATTCAGAATTGATCTGGCTAATTTGACCTGGGATGTGAAAATTTTTCCTTAAAAAAACAAAACAAAAAGAACAGTGCTTCAGCGTGCTAGAGGGAATAAAAGCGAGGCGAGGCTGGCAGCAGTGGCTTGGGGCTAGCTGGAAACAAGGCTTTGTCCTGAGTTACTCCAGAGCCTGCCTGGCACCCAGGGTCTGCCCTGGGCCCAGACACAGCAGCAGGTCCAGGCATGCCCGGGGGTCAGTTGTGCCTGTGTCCCGGAGGTGGAGGCACTCGGGACTGTCCAGGCCAGCAGCAGAGTCAGGAGAACCCAGAGGCTGTAGCAGGGAGCGTGGGTGATCCCAGTAAGAAGGGATGTGGGAAAATGTGAATTCTGCCCTGTTCACGAACAGCTCTCTGCAGGTTGGCAGAGTTTCAGCCTGCAAGACCTACTTGCAAACAGGAAAAAAACTAAGGGGCAGCCACAGAGCCCTTCCTGCCCAATGGCTTGTGTGGGCCCCGAGATGGGGAGCTGGGTGGGGTTAGCCCTGCCATGGCGCACAGCCCCCATGGCACACAGCCCCCATGGCTGGCAGCATCAGGCAACAGTGGGGCCATGAGTGATGTGAGGTCCCACTGAAGGGAGAGACCACCAGTGAGCACAGCACCATCTCAGTCACAGGGTTACACATGGTGCAGGACACTGGCCTGGCCCATTGGTGCATGCCCTTGAGCAGGACTGGACTGGTTCTTGCTGCCACCCAGGGCTACATGTGGCAGCAAGAATCAGCCCAGTCCTGCTTGGGGGTGCATGGCAGCGGGCCAGGCCTGTACCACATGAGGTATGTGGGGGAATGGAGTTCGTGGGTGGGTGTATGGTTGTGTGGGTGTGGGGGGGCTGCCATACACCTGCCCCTCCCCCCACTGCACACAGACCCTGTGGCTGACAGCATGAGGCAACACTAGGGCCATGAGTGCTGAGTTGTGGGGCTACATGTGACACACAACACCAGCCTGGCCCACTACCGCGCACCCTCAAACAGGACTGGACTGGTTCTTGCTGCCATGTGTAGCCCAGTCCTTCCTGAGAGGAAGAACCAGCCCGGCCCTGCCCATGGGCATGTGCCAGTGGGCCAGACTGGTGCCCTGTGTCATACATAGCCCTGTGATTCAGGCAGCGATATGTGCTACTGGGGCTCTCTGCCTGCAATAGGCCCTCATATTGCTCATGGCCCTACTACTGCCTAATGCCGCCAGCCATCCCCACACCCATACACCCCCCCATGAACCTCCCCATGCCCTTCCCCTTTTCACCCCTCTTACAAACCCCACGTCCCCTGCCACAGCTAACATCCTGCATACCCAGCCAGCACACAGGGTGGGACCTTCTGGCGGAAGCTGTAGCTGCAGGGGCAGCTGTCCCCACATCCTGTAACTGAAGGGGGCAGGGGGAGCTCTGATTTTTCTATGATTAAAAAAACCCCCAAAAGCAAACACCAAAACATGTAAATATTTAGAATGTATTTTATTATGATGATAGAGGTACCAGTAAGCCTCCAAATTGCTTAAAAATTGTAAATATATCAATAAAACATTGGCCAACTGATCTCTCTCTCTTGCTCTCTCGCCCTCTGTGTGTGTGTGTGTGTGTGTGTGTAAATAGGAGAATTTGAGGTGGGGGGGGGGGTTTCAGAGATTTTGACATTTTTAAACAGGGAACACCAGGATCCCTGCTAGTGAGGCAAGTGGTGGGACCCAGGCAGAGGAGCCTGCCCAGGGCCGGCACTGGGGACCCAGCTGGATGGCAGGTGAGGTGGCCTACCTCCTGGCCATTTGGGGCCAAAAGGACATGCTTCAACAGTTCAAAGCAGGCGACCGCAGTGAGCATACCTTCCGGGAGGTAGCTACCCTGATGGTAGAGTAGGGGTACTGGAAGACATGGCAGCAGTGCCAGATGAAGGCCAAGGCATTGTGGCTGAAGGCCAAGGCATTGTGGCAGCAATTTACTGTGGTCCATAATGCTAACTAGCACTCATGGATGAGGTGCACCATCATGCCCCACTACTTGGAGCTAGCCCATATCCTGGGCCCCACAGCGACCAAGCCCTCCCACTACTTCATTGCTACTGAGAGAGGAGTGGAGGCAAGGACAGCCAGCGCAGAGACCAAGCAAGAGTCCCCAGAGGCAGGGCCCTCCTGCAGGCCTGCTGGGCTACCACCATCCAGTCATGTCAGGAACAACAGCAAGGGGCAGACATTGCAGACGGTAGCTACTGCCACTGTCACGCCTGAGGGGAACCCTGAGTGAGAGGTCCCCTGTCTCCTGTAGGACAGCAGTAGGAGTAGGAAGGAGTGGCCCAAGGTGTTGCCCAGGTTGGTGGAGGTACATCTCAGTGGCCTTGTGGAACATGCCCATACAGGGCCTTTTTGGTGAGGAGGGTAAATGGTAGGGCTGTGCAAAGCTTCAGATCGTGATTTGGATTCAGAGATGATTCAGATGATTTGGACGCCGAGTCTAGAAATCTGAATCAAATCACTAGAAGCTTTAGGCTTTCCGAATCAATTCGGAAAAGATTCAGTGATTCAGAGATTCGGCCATAGGGTATAATAAAGAATCAATGAAATACCTATACCTTTGTTGGTTTTTGGCTGATTCAGAAGAAACTTGCAGGGATGGTAGCCACCGCTGAGGGCATGAAGCCTGCCAAGTTTCAAGGAGATAGGTGCAGGGGTTTCTGGGAAACTGCACCTCAAATCCTGAAAGCAAAACTTGTCACGTGTTTATGTTAAACCACAGTGGGGTGAAAATTGCAGGGATGGTAGCTCTTGCTGAGGCCACAAAGCCTGCCAAGTTTCAAGGAGATAGGTACAGAGGTTTCTGGAACTGCACGTCAAACTGCTGACAAGCAAAATTCATGGCATAGGTAACACTGTGTGTACGTTAAGGCACAGAGGGGTGAAAACTGCAAGGGTGGTAGCTCCTGCTGCGGCCACAAAACCTGCCAGCTGTCAAGGAGATAGGTGCAGGGGGAGTCTGGGTTCTGGGTCCCTGCACCTCTAGCCGCAGGTAGGCAAAACTCACGACATGGGTGCTTGTGGGACTGTGTGTGTTCAGGTTCACCTTTCCTGGCACTGGGGCCTCTGCACAACTTGGCAGCATGCCCCCATGAGGCCTCCTCCTTCCCTACAGCCTTAGTCTTGTCCACCACTGTAAATAGTGGCAGGTCAAAATAACTTAACTGGCTCAACACCAATACCACCAGCAGCGTCAAAGGTACCCAGACGGAACTGTCACAGAGCCTTTCTTTTTATAAAGAAACTGACAGCAAGAACTAAAGATGTTGTGCTGGATATATGTTACTCATGGTGCGTGATGGCTTATCTTGTGTTTTTATGTTTATATGGTTATTTTGAAAAAAATGAAATAGAAAAATATATCTTAGGAAGTTTTTGGGTTGCAAAACCTTTTATCAGACTGAGGAAGTACCTGCAGTTGATGTGTCTCCTGGTCCTGGATGGAAGGAATAGTAAAGAAGCCAGAGGCTGGCCTGGCACACAATACAGGCAAGAAAGCCAGTCAGTGAAAATGGAAATGGAGGCATCAGGGGGTGAGGGACAGGCTGTAGGGGCAGGGGAAGAAGGGGGATGTAGCAGCACAGTTAAAGTGCAGAGGTACCTAGGGAGTCAGATGACTGAGTTTTGCCTCCCTGTGGCCAGAGGTGCAGGGCCCCAGAACCCAGACTCCCCCTGCAGTTTTCACCCACCTGCACCTTAACACACACACAGTGTCACCTGTCATGAGTTTTGCTTGTGAGGTGCAGTTTCCCAGAAACCCCTGCACCTATCTCCTTGAAACTTGGCAGGCTGCATGTGCTCAGCAGTGCCTAGCACCCCTGCAAGTTTCATCTGAATCAGACAAAAAACAACAAAGTTATAGATATTTCATTGATTCCCCATTATACCCTATGGCCAAATCTCCAAATTGCTGAAAATTTTCCAAATCTTTGCCGAATCAATTCAGCCAAATTGAATCAGAAAAGTGATTCAGCTCTCCAAATCAAAACGGATGAATCCAAATTGAATGGTTGCCTAGTCGCACAGGCCTAGTAAATGGAAGTATGCATAGGACAGGGGTGGGCAGTTATTTCAGGAGGAGGGCCGTGTACTGAGTTTTGGCAAGCCACCAAGGGCCACATAACAGGCAGCCACGGGCAGATAAATATTTATTTTCTAAATATTTTTAGGAGTCCTGTGGGCCAGATAGAATGGCCTGGTGGGCTGCATTTTGCCCACCCCTGGCTTAGAAGAATCTAATCAGACCAACCAACAAGGAGTTGTGCCCCTTGCCCCCACCTACTGTATGATTGAATATAATGGGGGGATGTATTTTGGGCATCTGAGCTGTATAATTTGAGGATAAATTGTGAAAGGATCAAAGAAAAACACTGAATGTAATTAAGGAGCTGGAGATACTGAGTCTTAAGAAGACAGACTAAAATAAGTACATATATATTACTTGATTAAATATATACAGCATACACATTTCAGAGAGGTGTAGGAATTATTGTAAGTGGTAGCAGGAAGAATTAATAGGAATAATAAGGTGAAATTAAACAAGAGAAATTCAACTTCAACTCAAATTTCTGTTCTGATATTATATATTCATTTAGGAATAGTATTGCATGATCCACCTGACTCTAAATCCTTTTCTTTATACAGAACCCCATGAAATACTGTTACCTCAGTAAGTACCCAGACTCTCCACCCCTCCCATCAGTCCTTTCTATTCATTCAGTGAAACAAGTGTGTCTAGTCCTTTTCCCTCCATTTCTTCTCCACCTCTTCTTCTCCAATCTCTTTTTTCTTTTAATCAGTGTAGTTTTTCAGTTCATGCAGCTCCAGCTTCAGGCACTCGCTTTCAATGAAAGCCAGCCCCTTAAAAACCCAGAGGTTTCTTACTTTCCATAAACTAGTCTTAAAACATGCTAATAAAGTCCTTAATAATGTTTTCTCCTGTCCCTTTGGTTTGAGTCCATATAGTACTATCTCCTGCGCGAACAGGTTTATTTTGGTGACACTCAGAAAGCAGCAGACCCTTTCGCACACCCTCTTCGCGTATTTACACTCCCAAAAAAGTCCCACCATTTCTTCTTTCCTGCACCTCTCCCTTGTGCACCTTAATGAGCTTATCAAGCTCCTTCTGTGTTGCATCTCTCTTACTGGCAAGATATTTCTTACAATCATCCTCCACGCTAGGTGAGAATGTTCCCCTTTTAATTGTTTACCCGCTGCTGTTCTCCGTACCTTCTTCACATGTCCTTCTGTGAGCTTTCCCACCTGTCACCATCCTGTCAGTCTCCCTTACTGCTTTCATCAATTTCTTATGATTGTTCAGGCCCTCCAGCCCTACCTCCCTAGTTTATACCTCTGCATGAAATCTTCCACCCTGATGTAATGAATCAATGGTTGCCACACCCATGGACTCTTTAAAGAGGTTTGATATACTCCCCATTTCCTCAAAATTGCAACTGCATGAAATCGGATGATACGTGCTGCTTTACCCTCCCCCTCCATTACCACCTTGCATACTGCACTTACGTATTTTGCATGGACAATCCCAAGTCTAGCAGCCCCCCATCTCTCTTGCTTTGTACAGTTCAGATCTAGCCAACCTCTCTCTTTCAGCATTCCAGAAAAACACACGTATTTCCCTCTGTACTTCTGCTATATGCCACCACATCAGTGTGAATACAATTCTTATACAGTAAAAGCTCTGTTATCCAGCATCCCCCTGGAATGTAGGATCTCAGATAAACTGTGCCGGTTAATTGAGTGGCCCGGGCTGCTGCTTCTCCCACTGCGTCTGGGGCGTCTTGCTGCCCCTCCCACCACATCGCTGCCCCTCCCACAGGCCCCGTGGGTCCCATTGGACAGGGAGGTGGGCCCTGCACAGCCTGTTATGCCCCCAGGCCATGGGGGCTCGGCAGCACAGGCTGCTTTGCCCCAGGGCATGGGGGCTCAGAGAAACCAGAAGTGCCACAGTGGGCACTTCTGTTTTCGCTTTTCCTTACAAGCTGGCATGCCGTTTAACAGAGCATGCCAGCTTGTAAGGTGCCAGTTACTGGACAGTTTACTGTATCTAGAATACAGGAAACCCTCGGTATTTGCAGGTTCAGCATTCTCGGTTTCAGATATTCACAAATGCCAAACCTGCATTTTAAATACACTTTAAACACTCACCGGAGCTCCTCAGGAGCTCTGTGCTTGCTGCCACCAGGCTCTTGCCACTGCCATCAGGCTCCCACTGTTGCTGCCATGCTTCTTCCATCACCACCTGAGCTGTTGTGTGCCTCTCCCCCCCCCGGCCACTGGCAAAACCCTATTAGCGGGTTTTGCCATTCACAGGGATTACAGAAACATATCCCTTGCAAATGGCAAGGGTCGCCTGTAATCGGCAGTAACACAGCCTTAACCACCGCCACTTTTCTGGCAATGGACAGTGTCCTTCCAGACGATAACCAAAGTAGTTGCCATATCTTTGCCGTCACCTTTTCCCACACTGTATTACCTTTCCCCTTGCCATCCATTGGGATCCGTAGTACTCTGATTTCTCTTTCTTTTATTTGAAGGCCCAACTTCTCCAACTCCCTTCAGTTTCCTATTCCCATTATGGTGCTTTTTGATCTATTTTAGTTTAGCCCCTGTCATTTCCCCATATGCTCTGATATATGAAGTTGATCTCTAACTACTGCATTTATATCATCCATGTATAATATGCATTTTACCTCTCCCTCTGTTGGTATCTTTACTCTGCTTATGACCTTTCTTATTCTTTGTGCTGATGGCTCCCTGCTGACCACAAGCAGTAGTGGCAACAGGGGGCACACTTGTTTCATCCCTGTTTGGATTTTAAAACCCCAACTTAGATGCCCCTTACTTAGGAGTTAACTCTGCGTCTTTAGACAATAACCTTATCCAGCATATAAATTTCTCTGGGAACTCCATTTTTATTAGCACTTTGAATATGTAAATCATCACATACTTTGTCATATGCTTTTTCTAAATCTAGGTTAGCTATAACTAGTTTTTCACTTGATCTTAGCCCAAGAGGCTTAGAAAATGTTGATGGGAACCTACTGGAAGGGTAGGTTAGTGCAACGTATCTGAATAAAACATGTGCTAGTGCCCATCAAGTGCAATCTCCCTCACTGTCAACTCTTTTTTCAAGTTTTGGTGAACTACAACTTTGCATACAATTCACCCAGAATCACTTTGCTGCACCCTCTCTCAGTCTGACACACATGATTAGTGTGGCTTCACCCACCATGAGGTGAAGCTGGACTAGGTTGCCCTGCACCTCATCTGCACACAAATTTTTGGAGCATCTCAGGACTTGTAACAAGAACACCTGCTTCCAGTGATGAGTGGGGGCTAATTAGTACATTAATCCTTTGTGGGAGGTATCTGGAGTGTACACACATACTGAGCAGTACTGAGCTGTGGGGTCATCATGGAGGGTGGGGCCACATTAATCATATGCACCAGGCTGAGAGAAGGTGTGACGAAAGGATTCTGGGTGACCTTTTTGCAATGTCACTCACCATGGCTTGAAACTGCTGATTGGTGAGGCCCAGCCCAGTGAATTGTGTGGTAAATCATATGCCTTTTGGCTTTGAACTAAGACCATACATAGTTTACATTAGATATAAGTAAGTACCAAAGTATTGCTCAAAAGTGTGTGTATGAAACATTTGTGTTAAAACTTTCAGTAGTTTAAAGAAAAAATAGGTAATATGCATCAATTCTGACTTAACTAAGTCTGTGAGTATTTTATGCAAATTACTACAGTCATGTTTGATTTCAAGTGTATTATATTCAAATTTGCACCTCACTTCCACATGTTCAGGAGAGCAAGATCTGCCAGGAAGGAGAGGGAGAAGAGGTTGCCAGGGGAAAAGGTTATGGGGAAGCAGAGAGCAAAGGGCTGCCTGACCCTACGATATTTATTTTCCCTGCTGTAGTAGTGGAAGAGGGACAAATTCAAGGCAAACCTCCAATAATTAGATTTTATACCTGAATAATTTCCATATTTTCCATATATAGAATTCTAATTACTGGGGGGGAGGTCATCTTATAATCACGGTTGTCTTCTATTTAAGTAAATATGGTATGTTGGTTGGGCATGACTTGCTCTCGGTGAATCCATGCTTGCTGTTCCTGATCATCATATTCTTCTCTTGGTGCTGCACAAGATTTCTTGAGCACCTGATCCATGATCTTTCCAGGTATGGAGGTCAGGCTGACTGCACTGCGATTCTCTGGATCCTCCTTCTTCCCTTCATGAAACATGAGCAATATATTTATCCTTTTCCAATCATCCAGGATCTCACGGGCGCATCCACACATGCAAGCACATGCGCTTGTAGTATCTCAAATAGAAGCAGTGCAAATTGGAGTTAAAAAATGGACTTAAAAATGCTAACTTGAACAGGTTCAAGGAAATAGTAGGGGAGGCGATGCAGGACCAGGGACAGAAGGCAATGGGGTGCACAAAGAGTGGTTGTTCCTCAAGGACATGATCCTCGAAGCACAAATGAAAACTGTTCCCATAAAGGGGAAAGGTAGCCGAAGGGCTAGCAAGCCCTCCTGGCTCAATAGGAACATTGCAGTCCTCTTGAAAAAGAAAAAGGAGGTGTACACAGTGGAAACTAGGGACAGCCCTCAAACAGGACTATACAACATTGGTCCGCACATGCAAGGAAATGATTAGGAAAGTTAAGGCAGAGACTGAGTTTAGGTTAGGCAAGGGAATCAAGGACAATAAGAAGTCCTTCTTTAGGTATGTAGGGAGCAGAAGGAAAACAAATGGAAGTGTTGGGCCCCTGCTTAACACCTCGGGACACCTGGTAATGAACACTCAGGAAAAAAACTGACTCCTGAGTGCCCACTTTGCTTCAGTATTTCACCGGACCAAAGGGAAAGACAAGCAAGATAAGGATCAAAGGGGGCATGGTGGGAATGATAGCCTTCCCACTGGATGCTGAGGTGGTGCAAAATCAATTAGAAAAGCTAGTCATAAGTTAGCAGGACAAGATGGACTTCACCTGAGTGCTGATGGAGCTGGCTGAGGTCATTGCAAAACCCCTGGCAAAACTCTCTAAGAAATCATGGCGCACAGGGGAGATCCCTGAGGACTGGAAGAGGGCCAACATTGTGCCTATCTTCAAGAAGGGGAAGAGGGAGGAGCTGGCCAACTGTAGGCCAGTCAGCCTAACCTCCATCCCAGGGAAGATCCTGGAAATACTCATTAAAGAATCTATGTGCGATACACTCATTGAGAGTAAGATTCTGAACAACAGCCAGCATGGCTTTGTCCTAGGTAGATCTTGTGTTACCAATCTCATCTCCTTCTATGAACAGGGCTCTCACCATCTGGACACCATGTGGCTAGACAAGTATCCCACAATATCCTTGTGGAAAAATTGGAAGATTCTGGGCTTAACTGCACAACAGTTCAGTGGGTGGAAAAGTGGCTGCATGGTAGAACCCAGAGAGTTTTCATGAATGGATCTGTGTCGTCCTGGCGAGAAGTAGCCAGTGGTGTCTCTCAGGGGTCTGTGCTTGGACCGTGCTTTTCAACATCTTTATCAATGATTTGGATATGGGGGTGAAAAGCTCGCTGGCCAAGTTTGCAGATGACACCAAATTATGGGGGAGCGTGTTCATACCAGAAGATAGGTTGCAGATACAGGCAGACTTGGACAGGATGGAGAGCTGGGAGGACCAGAACCAGATAAAGTTCAACCCTCAGAAGTGTAAGGTGCTCCATCTGGGGGCAAACAATCCCCAACATACCTACAGGCTCCGTGGCAACAATTTGACTTGCACTATGGCTGAAAGGGACCTAGGGGTAGTGATTCACTGTCGCATGAACATGAGCCAGCAGTGTGATGATATAGCCAGCAGGGCATGCATTAACCATTGCATCTCATACAAAATTAAGGAAGTGATACTCCCACTGTACTTCATATTGGTGAGACTGGAGCTGGAGTACTATGTCCACTTCTGGACACTACACTTCAACAACATGGAAAAACTTGAGAGGGACCAGAGAAGCACCACCTGTATGATGCAAGGAAAGGCTGAGGGACTTGAGCCTCTTCAGCCTACAGAAGAGAAGACTGAGTGGGGACTTGGTAGTGGCTTATTGCTACATCAGGGGAGTACATCAAGAACTCAGTGAACAGCTGTTCACCAGAGCACCACTTTGGGTGACCGGGAGCAATGGATACAAACTCCTGGAAAGCTGCTTCAGGCTCAATTCCAGGAAAACCTCCTTCACAATCAGGTGCTTTTTGCTACCCTGGAAATCTTCAAAATGAGCCTGGACAGTCACCTCACTAGGGTCACTTGGCGCCGTTGTCTTTTCCTGCCTGGTGCAGGGGGACTGGACCTGATGATCTACAAGGTCCCTGCCAGCCCCTAACAATCAATGAATCGATGAAATTTGAGCCAGGGCTTTTTGCCTCAGTACATATGCCCAGACATGCACTTTAGTGTGGTGCAAGTTGTGCCACTTGGGGCAAAATAACCCTGCCTGGCTCCTTCCAGATCTGCAGCTAGAGCCCTGTAGCCCCAGCAGTGTAAAAAGCTGCCCTGTCGTGGTAGCATCACTACAAAAAGCTGCCCTAGCAAGTAGCTTAGGGCTACTCGCTCTCAGGAGCTTCCGGGGCAGGGCCAATAGAAACCTGGGGACACTACCCCTTGTGCCAGCTGGACTGCTGAAGCAGCCCTGAGAGTTCTCTGCACCCTCTACCCACTGCAGCAGTCTGGCAGTGGAGGCTGCTGCCTGGGTGTGACCTCTTGCCACCTATGACAAGCATGTGGCCACAAGGCTGTGCACCTGCCAGACCCGGATGGGGACTGCACAGCCAGTAGAGGCATCTGCCCCTCTGGGCCAGCTGCCAGTGGGCCTTTGTGTGGCACTCCTGCCATGTGTGCACCTGCCTGGCCATCTGGGTAGCTATTGCCCGAAAGATGTTAAGTGTAGTGGCCTGCTTTGAACTGTCAAAGCATGTCCTCCTGGCCCCAGTTGGCCAGGAGGTCAGCCACATTCAGCTGCGTCCAAGGTGCAAGCTCTGTGCAGGCTCCTCTGCCTGGGTCCTGCCACTTCCCTCCCTAACAGGAATTCTGGTGTTTCCTATTTGAAAACCGAAAAATTCCTTGATAAAAAGTCCCAAAGTCACTCTGTAAAAACCCCCAAAATCCGTGTTCCTCCACAATTAAAATAAAAGACCACTATATACAGAGAGAGAGAGAGAGAGATTGATCGATCGATCAGTTGAGCAATGCTTTATTGATATATCTACAGTGTTAAAGCAGTTTGGAAGTCTACCAGTGTCTCTGTCATCATAATGAGATGAATTGTAAATATCTATGTTTTGCTGTTTGCCTTTGGTTTTAGAGGTAAGTTAGAACTCCTCTGACCCCTTCACTAACCAGGATGTGGGGATAGCTGCCCCTGCAGCCACAGATCCTGCCAGTGGGTTTCATCCTGTCTGGCAGCTGGGCATGCAGGATGTGTACTGAGGGGATGTGGGGTTTGCAAAAGGATGGGTGACTGTGGGAGGCTATGGGGTGTGTGGGTGGATCATGGGACTGTGGGGGAGGGAGGATGCTGAGGAGGCGTGGTTCCCTTGCCTCTTTCAGGGCACAGCCCCCCCTGCACAACTCACGGACTGTCCCCCCATGGAGGCCACAGCCCCCAACAGGGTCTACCATCCCCCCCACAGGGCCCATGTGCCCCCTGGCTGGACCCACCCTTGCTTGCTCCCCCAGCGCCCTGGATTCCAGCCCCACCTAGCCCCTGCCAACTACTGCAGCCCCCCGATGGCTGCCCCACCTGGCCCCAGTGTCCCAGCACTTTAAAAAAAACAAAAACAAAAAAAAAACCCCCGCACTCATCAGCTGAAGCAGCAGCTGTCAAGGCCTCTTGGGCCTTATGGCAGAGCCCCCCTGCACGGCCCAAGTGTCCCTGAGCTGTCAGACAGCATGGAGTGCCAAGTGGCACCCTTCCAAGCTGCGCAGCACCCAATCTGACAGCACAGAGCAGGTGCCAGGCAGCTAGAGTCGATCCCCTCTGCCTCCCTCTGCCCCATGCATAGGCAACTGGTGGCACCTTAGTGGGGGGGCACGTGCCCCCCCAGCAACCAGTCAGCGACTGGGGTGGGGGGTGCATCCCCCTGCAGCCAGTCTCGCCAACCGGGGGAGGGGTCCCCCAGCAGCAAAACTTACCAACCGGTGAGTGACTGCACTGCTCCCAAAAGTGGCCGTGGTGCTCCTAGAAGTGGCTGCAGTGCTTCCGGAAGCAGTCACGGCCTAAATCCGGTGCTCCTACTCCCTGGTCAGTGCTTGCAGGGCAGGCACCAGCGATTCTGTCTGACCCCTCTGTCCATTGTTTAAGTGGGGAGCGTGGCCTGTCAGGAGGTGTGCCAGCACTCTCAGGGGGTACACATGCACCCCCTATGTGTCGCAACTGGCCCCACATGGTGCAGCACGGGGGGACTCTGCCACGAGGCCCCAGAAACCCCGATGGCTGCTGCTACCTCTGGTGAGTGCGGGGCTTTTTTTTTTAGCTTTTTTTTTAAGTGCCGGGACTCTAGGACAGGGCAAGGCAGCCACTGGGGGGGCTGCAGGAGCTGGCATGGGATGGGGCCGGGCAGGGGAGCGATGGGGGGGCTCAGGGAACAGGCAGGGGATGGGGCCAGGCGAGGCAGTGTTCAGGGGGAACTCAGGGATGGGGCTGGCAGGGTTCCGCCCATGGTTCTCTCCCCCGTCCTCCAGTCTCCCACCCCCTACTTACTAACACAGAGCCCAGATCCAGGTCCCTGCAGCTGGCACACTGCCTGCTCTGCACAGGCAGGCAGTGTGCTTCAGCACTGGGGCGAGAGCCAGCCATAGAGACACTTTGGCTGGCTGCCAGAGCGGCTCTTTGGAGGACCTGAGCCTCTATTGCCTCAGGGTATGGTCGTGGACTCTGCCCTGCCCTGCTTTTTTCACCCAGAGTATTTTTTGACCCCTGGATATCCAGGGGTCTGATTTTGCCCCTGCGCTGCAGGTTTGCAGCACGGGGAATGTTTTTTGTTCCCACACGTGCCTCTTGCAGCGTCTCAAACAGCTTTGAGACGCTGCAGGAGGCACCTGCATGCTCATGTGGACATGGCCCACTTGACCTGTATGAGTTATCAAAGAGGATAGCGTAACAGCCTGAAATTACTTCACCCTATTCTTGCAGTACCCTCAGCTGCATCTGGCCCTGCTGACTTGAAAGCACTAGCTTCTTTAAGTAACCCTTAACCTGCTCTGCCATTCTTATCCTATGCTGTTTGACCTCTTCCCTATTTTTGCTGCCAACTGCAGTTGTTACCTGGTAGCTGCCCCTATTTTGAAGACTGAAGTAAAAAAGGCATTAAATACTTTAGTCTTCGCTACATCGTCCTGTAACAGAGTGCCAAGGGCTTCTATTACTTTCAAGCTGAAGGAGCAGCAGAGAGCCTCAGGCAGGGAAAACTGTGCATTATGAGCTGCCAGAGAACAGGTACTTAGGGATTTACCTGATGCAAGCACTTAACTGCAGAACCAGAGCCTTGCATGGGAGGCAAGATAGGAGTGCAGCAGAGACAAGCAGCCATAAGTCGCCCTGAGGTTGAGCCAGCAAGCTGAATCAGAAAACATTTATGAAAACACAGGGAGGCACCTGACCAGCCAGGGGCAGGGCCAAGGAGATGTATAAACACAGGCCCCGAGCCAAGAGGGTCAATCTGGCCCTGGAGGCTGTAGAGACAGGAGCTCCAGAGTGGAGGGAATACAGGAGATCTCCTAGGTGGCAAACTGAGTGCAGGTGCCCTGCAGGGGAATGTTACCTCAGGTAAGGGGAAGCCTTGTTATGCAGGCAGGTAGTCATTGTTTATGTTTGAAGCAGTTCGTGTTTGCCAGAAGGCTCCTTGGTTTTTCAATCAGTGGTTTGGGTGTGACTGAAAGGAGAGTGAATGGAGGCCATGGTGGGGCACCTGGAGGGGGGTGGGCATTAATTCACAGCAGGATGCCAGTGTACACCAGCGTGCCAGGGCACACCGGTGTATAGAGCCCTGCTCTGGGCCTTGATTCATGGCTTAGACCCAAATAATAGGTTGAAGACGAGAGAGAAAGAAAGGCTGAAGCCTAGCACAGACGGGAGCTGGACAAAGGCCAGGGGGCCCAATGCCCAGGGAGAAGAGAGGCAGGGCCAAGGAGTCCTATGAGTGAGAGGGACAGAAAGGGGCCAGGGGCCCAGAGTGAAGGACACCAGGGCCAAAGTCCCAGATGGAGCCACAGTGCTTGAGACAGGACAGAGATGTCCCTAGAGGAGCAAGATCAGAGCCAGAGGCTGGAGCCCAAGCAGGGCACAACGTGAGAGGACGAGACTTAAACCAGAAATCAGGCCCAGAACAGTGGACCCAGGCTAAGGGAACCAGTGACAGAGAAGGGACCGAGGCCCCAACAAGGGTGTAAAGGCCTGAGGTGGCCTGGTATCATACTGGGACAAGTGCCCACCAAAATAATTAATTGGTAACATCTGCGAGGCATGGGCATGGCTGTAGGGGAGGTCAGAAGCCATGATTAGCCCTTAAGGCTAATAGGTGCCCTGGGAGAGCCAGCTGGCATCTAGAGGAACTGGGGATTGCTCTAAAACCAATTAGGCAGCCTCCCTTCCAATCAAACAGTTATATCAAGGTGTGACAGGTGAGTGAAAAGGGGAAGGCACCCTAGACCTGAAGCAGGGTAAATATGGCCACCTAAGACTGTTCCGGCCACCCCTTGAGTCCAAGCCTGGTCACACATCGATAAATAGATTTCCTTCTGCATTCCATAAAGGACCTACAGTTTCTCTGATTTTCCTTTTACACTTGACATACTTCTAAAACCTTTTTTTACTGCCTTTTATGTCCCTTATCAGCTGCATCTCAGATCATGCCTTGGCCTTCCTGATTTTCTTCCTGCATACCTATGCAGTTCTCTTAGACCAGTGATTCTTTAGATTCTTCCAAAGGTGCCTCAGAGTGCCGCATCATGTTGGCACTGCTAGGTGTGCAAATATGATTCCAAAGATAAACCCATAGATTTCAAAAAGGAATTCATATTATTAAAAGTGTTCTGATCTCTTCTGGTCTTTCTGAGTTCTTTGCAATAGAAGAACTGTTCTATTCTTTTTGCTGAAGTCAAAAAAAAAGTGAAAACTAAGAGCTGGCAGTTTCCGAAGGGTTCCTTGAGTCTGAGTAGGGTAACATGAGTTGAGAATCATTATCTTAGATTTTTCCCTAGTACTATGACCCAAGTTTCCATGTTTTGTAGGATTCTTTTCTGAGTTTCAAGTTGTTGAAGAGATTACTGTCTAGCCAGGCTGGTGTCCTGATGTATTTTGCATTTTTTGTCATATCAGGATAGCTTATTTCAGGAGCCCCCTGACCCTGCCCACTC
>NW_017728943.1:79948188-79994727 GCF_001723895.1 Crocodylus porosus
TGAGGCTGCTGCAGGAGCCGGTGAGTTCTGGGGGAGGGGGGTTTCTTAAAGGGCCAGAGCTGGGGCAGGCAGGGCAGCCATGGGGGAGACTGGGGGAACTGGGGCGGGTCAGGGAGCTCATGGTAGAGCCCCCCACATGGCATGGGCAGTGGGGGGCAGCAGGGATCTCCCCCTCTCCTCCGGGCAGGACCTGGTGAGTTGGGGCTTTTTTTTTTTTTTCTTTCAAAGTGTTGGGAGCCAGGGTAGGCAGGGCAGCCATGAGGCAGCTGGGAGAGTGGGTGGGGGTTGGGGGGTGCTCCTCCAGCCCCCCCCCCACCCCTTGCTTGCTAGCTCCTAGTCAGGATCCAGCTCCCTGCTGCAGCAGGCAGGGACTACCCAAATCATTGAAGCTCTCTGAATCTTTTCCTAATCAATTCAGAGAGTTTCAAATCAATTTGGACCTTTTTATTGGTCTCCTGATTCAATTTGGATTTGAAGATTCAGCCACTGAATCGGGCCTAATCTCCTCTGAACTGAATCGGTACCTGAAGCTTCGCACAGCCCTACTGCCTTACCTGACCTCTGCTCCTGAACTGAGTATATTTCCTCTCACTTTTTGTAGTAGAATCCCTGAACTGCCTTTTTCCAGATCACAACACGACAAGCTTTCTTAGTTACAGGCCAGGAACACTTAGTACCTCACTAGTAAATAGATCTAGTCTTTCCAGCATCGTTTTGATTGGCTTCTCTCACACATGGTGCAGATACAAAGATACAAAAATACATACATTAATGCAAACTACAGCAATATTATTAGTGTAAGTTAAAACACTCCAAAATACAACACAAAAATTAACTTTGATAGTTGACACTTCAGGCAAAAGCCTTAGGTGAAATACATAAGCTTTGCAACAGGCCCTCTAGGTTCACTGACTCTAGCTCTGTCAGAATAGGTGAAACAAACTCAAGAAGCAAGGAGATTTTTTGTCTGCATCTTCTCAGACTTACAGAGTATCAGAGTAGTCAATGAAATAGTCCCAGCTGGTTTCAGGTGTCATTTTGGACCATGAAGAAGCAGTTCTCTGAAACAGGAAGAACCTAAGCTGCATAGGATAGAGATTGTTCCTCTGAGACCTGACTAGGATTTCACCTATTTAAAATCATAAGTTATTTAACGGAAACCTCTTCAGTAACCTCAGTAAAACCAGTCAGAGCAATGTTTTCTTTTGTGAAGAAGAGATTATGATGGTTTTCTACTGGGGTAAAACTCTAGCTGAAGTCAAACCGGCAGCAGCAAAGCTCTTATAACAAACTGGCTCTGACAGGCCGATCAGTTAATCTGATACTATATTGTTTTTCCTATGAACAAATTTTAAACGTCTCCTGAATACATTTAAGAAAATGGTATCTGATTTTTTTCCCCTTTTCAGTAAGTTCATCAAATTGCATTAACTACTTATTACCATTCAAGTCCCTTTGTAATGATATTCGAATCTAGTTTGGCTGAAAGTTAAAGTCTACATCTCTCCTTCAGGTTCTGTTAAGTGAAAATAAATGCTAAATTCTAATGTGATTATATATTAATCCAGTATAACAGAAGATTGCTATTAAACTGAGACTTTCAGGTCTTATTTCTCTTTACTGTTCTTTCTGCTTTACTTTCAGCGTGATTTATGTGCATAAGGGAGTGATGGGAATTAAGGTGCTTTACATATTGTTCATTGGAGTAATCCTGCCCTGTTTTATTAGGAGGGAGAGATTTTACACTATACAGAATATGGAACACAAGATTAACACTGCTCATGCTGTTTGCAAATTAATTTTTCCTGTTCAAGAATATGATTATGATGTAAATGTCAGATTTCATGGCTTCAAAGTGGAGGAAGTGCTTTTATTTTTAAAAATTATGATGCAGAGATGACCTTACAGTAATGAAGAAACCTAGTCTTTTTAACTGTAAACAAGATTTCTTTTACGTGTGGGAGCTGATTTGCACTATGTTCATGCAAAGCTTTTTATTCATTGTTGTAAGTAAACAACATACTGTATTCCATTTTCAGTCTTGGAATCAATGAGGGGAAAAATATCAATTGATTACACTTCCAATTTACTTAGTTTTTGCTGAATATAAAACCAGTGTTTGCTTAAACTACATGGACTGTATATCTCCCTGACATTCTGCAGTAAGTAGGACCCTTAAAAGTACAGAAAGTGAGTTGTTTCCAATAAGATTCTAACTCTTGTCCTCCATAATAGAAGGCAGTGTATTTAACTATGTTATAATGAAGATAAGTAACACGTTAATGTGTTGAGTAGGTGTTTTTTCATTTTTATAAAGTTGCTTGATAAAGGACTTGCATGACTATGACATACCAAAGAGACACATGGGCATAGAGGGTCAATTCCTGGACCTTCATTGAGCCCCTCACCAGTCCTTGCATCAGTTCCAGGACCTAGCAATCCTCAGTTACAAAAGTCTGCTGAAGAGCTCTTAGAACTCTTCTGACTAGTCCTGCTGGTGCACATAGGTGACAAGCCAGCTCTCAGTAGTAGCTCTGCATGTGGAGGACCTCATAAGGTCCTTCAGCATCTGATCTCTGTGATCCTACCAACATTTTCCCCTATGGGACATCCTCTGAGCAGGAGTGTTCCTTCATGTCCTTGGGGTAGCATCCATGCTGAAACCTCCCAAGCTCTCACAGTCCACACCTAACACTGAAGAGTAAACCTTGTAGAAGAGATCTTGAGTATGTTTCCATAGTTAGCAGATAATATGTGTTGGTTCTGGATTCCCACACATACTTGCAAGTGTGCTGACAACAGCACATTGATAGCAGGGAAGACTTTGAAATTGTTACAAACTTAAAGATATTGTGAGGGAAAGCCTGAGCACCTTGCTTTCCCAGCAAACTCACTCCCATGAGCAACCAGAACAAGATCAGGACTGTGTCATGGTAAGCATTCTCTCAGCTACCTGCTAGCTAACGTCTCCCCTGCCTCCCCTCTGAGATGTTCCTGTAAAGAAGGCACCCACCTCCCATGCTAACTCATCTTTTTGCCCTTGTCATGACCCCAATCTAAGAGAGAGACCTGGAATCATAAAGCATGACCATTTTCACTGCCGCCTGAAACAGCAGCACCCAGTATCCCTGGGGTTATAGAGGCAGCTACCATGCCAGGACCTGAACAATGATAGTATTCCCTGGATCTGGACCCATCCACACCTGGGCCCCAAAGAAGTATGTAGAGGACTGCTACCAGCCATGTCTTTGAGGGTGGCAATCACCCTTTCCCCTGGATCTGCTGAAACTTACCAGTGGCTTGCACTGGGTTGTCTGTGTCTGTTTGCTCAAGTGAGGGCCTTGTCTGAGCTGTCCCTGTCATGTACTGGATCTGAGTTAGGGTCAGTCTGGGTGGGGAACAATTCCAGTGAGCACATCTCCTCATGCTCTTCATGGCTGTTTTGATAGTAGACAGCAGAAAAAGGGCTCCATCATCATTTCTGTCATCATCGTTACACTGTACCAGGCCCACAGGTGTGCCATACATGATGTGGCAAGGAGCAATGGCATGGTCTGCCTCCAGAAGCCTTGCTAGCTCCTCATGGTAGGGGACCATGCTCCTTATGACATCTGAGACCTTGTTGGTGTCCCTGCCCCAAACACAGTGTACTTTCATGCTCTTGATTTTGATGCAGAACGGCTGCTAGTCCTGCCGGTGCCCCCAAGTCACCATCTAGGATGCCATGCACTCACACAACATCTGGCTTTGTTTGGTGCCTTTCCCGCCCTTGGCAGTAGTGGTGATGGTTCTCTTCTCACCCCAGATTATGATGAGGTCCAGCATCTCATTGTGAGTCCAGTTCACAGCTCTTCTGCAGGCATTCCTTGGTTCAATTTCGTTCACAAAGCTAGGTGACTGCTTTTTGCAGCAGAGTGCTCGAGCAAAAATGGCAAGCCTCAGCAAATCTTGAGCCTTTCAGTGTGTGCTCAGGGTACCATGCAGGCCAGGGTCACACTCCCCCAATGCTATACAGACCCCACCGGCTGCCACATGTTCTGTGCTCCAACCGCTTGCCACTCCCCTGCACAGCCTAATATGCCCCACACACCCCACACGCCCCTAGGGTCGGCTCTGGCTGGAGAACCACAAATTGTTCATATTGTCTCCATGGAGCAGGCCAATGGTAACTCAAAATGTGTCACTTAATGTGATCTGGAGATGCTCCTTGCCTGGAAAGTCATGTTTGTTACAATACAAGCCCACTTTGCATGAATTTAACTGCTTGAAGTTGAAGATGCTGTCATTTTAAGTGAATTGAATGCATAATAAGTGCCTTGTGTGGCGTGGCCCTTAGTCCACATCTGGTGTTTGCTGTGGCCTCTTCTTGCAAGTTAACAAGATGCTTTTCCTCACGTATTTCTGTTAGTGAAGTTTGTGATAAATTTAGTATCGTAGATATTTTAGACGTCTCGCTCATAATGATTCCTATTACTATTTTTATAACAGTATTTAACAGTAGCATGAGCTTTACTCCTCTGTATTATTTGTAGTACAGAATTGTGCATGAAGTCAGGACAGTTGAAAAAATCTAAACTGAATCAAGAGTGCTAGAAATTCAGACCTTGAAAAAATAATATCCACTTCTGTCTTTATTAAATGATGTCCTGTATTATCACTTGAATGGATTCTTTCACTGCTACCTGTAGTGTCTCTGCCTAATACCACATGTACCTCTGCCTTTTGTAGATCTTGGCAAACAATAACTTTTGACAGACAACCTGCATCCTTCATCAGAATAGTTGGAACTCACAACACAGCTAATGAGGTAAGGTCTGATTTTAAGTACAGAAAAACTAATATATTCCTGACAGAAATATAAAATTTGCCCAGTTTTTATGTTAAATTATTAATGCTGTCTAAAATGCATGTGTTTCTTAATACATTCAGGCATTCTAGTCAATAAGAGGAAGTACATTTTGTTCAAGTGTTCAGGAATTTTGTCATCATCTTTCTAGAGAGCATAAGTCCTTTCACAAGCAAATATAAAAACAGAATGCTTTCATGTGTTGTCGCCTTCACTAGGACATTATTAAACATTTCTCTAAGGCAGGGGTTAGCAGGCCATATCACATGGGCACTGGAGAAAGTAACATAAACCCTGCCTGTTTCTTTTTATCTCACAGTATTAAATCCCCCTGATAATAAATAAAAGCCTAATATCCTGTTTTCTACAAGAAGATCATACTTAAACGAGATTGTACTTCTTTTAGATCTGCGTGTTAAAAAATCAGCCAGCAAGTGATGACTGTTACATGGTTATCATAGGTGGCTGTACGAAGCTTCGGTCCCTGATTCGTTTTGGTGGTGATTCAGCCTGATTCAGTGGCTGAATCTCCAAATCTGAATAGAATCAGGATACCCTTTAATCTCTCCAAATCAAATCAGAACCTTCCGAATCGATTTGGAAAGATTCGGCGATTTGGACATAGACACAGCTTTAATGTTTTTTCCACATATCTTAAGTTACCAGGCAACTCACGAATGCTGAGATGCTGGGGCAGGTGGAGCATCCCACTGCTCTCTGCTTACTGCTGTAACAGATTACTGGAGTGACATTATTTGACTGGCCAGTTGACCATCTTCCAACCCTATCTGTGATTAAATCTCGATTTGTTGTTGTAAGTATTAGTGAGAAAAGACTTCATGAGTTTGGTTCAACCTATTCAACACCTGTTCTTTTTCTTATTTTATTCTAACTGTTCTCATTTTCATCAGCAAGGGCTTTGTTTGGTAATAAAAACTGTGAGATAAAATGCACCATAAATGAAACTGGCAGTAATTTAGGAGCATAATTGTTGCTTAGCTGAATCATGTCAATGATGCATTTAGTTGGTATCTTATCACCAGTGGTATACCGTATCAGAAGCTTTCAAGGAAGTATAGCATAATCTACTTACAGGACTTTTCCTATCCTTCAATAGTTAAAGTTGGCATACACCCTGAAGAACCAGAGACTTTTCTAATGTAACCATCTAAAGGCACCTGAACATTTCTAAAGAGCTATGTATAGTGTAAACAGTTTATGCAGTGAACTTTGCCTCTCATTCCTTCCATGTGTGCAAATTCATTGCATAACTATCTACACTGTAGCTTGAGACAGGACTGTAAATAAAGGTTGCACTGAGGCCATGATGCCCACTGAGGCCTCTCACTCTTTTGGCATTAAGAGCTGTATTTCCATGTAAATTTGTTCCTAATAATTATTTTGCTCCTCTTCCACAAGAAAATTATATTCTTGTTCAAGAATGCTAGAAAGACATTACATGCATTGCAGCTGTTGCTGGGCTTGGTTGCTTCTGTGTGTATTAACTAATCAGCAATCCATGAGGTTCCATCTTCAGCTTCTCCTTTCCAAAGAGTGTACCTAGATTCTCCAGCTTTTAAATTGATCATTTCCTTGTACTCCTGATATTATTTCTATTTCCAGAGTACCTCTTCAGAGTAAGGTACTCGGAGCTTTGCGCAATATCCGAAAGATGGCCTCAATAGACTCTTCAGAAAGACCACAAGAAATTTCCTCAAGTTTATAAAATGTTTAATCCCTCTGTTTTATTTCTTGTAAAGCCCTTTGCCGTCTACTTCCCCATAGTCTTTCGGCTACCGTCACTTCTTTTTTCTTCCTGAGTTTCAGCTCTGATATTTTTCTCCCATTGAAATACAATAAGCTTGCTTTGCCTGTTCCACTGCTACTGAGTTGTGAACACTGTATGTCTTTTGTCTGCCTCCAGCAGTTCTTCATCATCTGTTAAAGCCTTCATCTATCTTTCCTTCCAAGTCTCAGATAAAATACAGTGTTCAAAATTACTTCTCTCCCCAGGTAGTCTCCTCCCTGTACCTTGTACTGTTTCCATTTGCATGCATCCTTATTCTTAGGACATAATTCTCATTTATATTAAGACCTTTCTACACTGCTCTGGAAGTACAAAACAGCGTCAAAGCATATTAAATTATATTTTTTGCCAGTTTGAACACCACAAAGCTAATTTACACCTATTCTAGTGCCAGCTGACACTTTCAGAGCAGTCTGAAGAGACCTTAGTGCAAGTGAGGTCCTTTATCTTTTCTTTATTTTAACTTTAGTTCTAAAAATCCATGAAAGCAGCAGAATTTACACACAGTTACAAATCAGGGCAGAAGGAGTTAAGCACTCGTGCTTTAAACTTTTATGCCTAACTTTTGTCTTTCATGCTGCACTGTATCAGAAATTCAGGTCCAAGAAAATGATGTTTACTGCCTGCCTTTCTCTGATCCACAATTTTACCTCTTCAAAAAGATATTTGTTTGATGTGATCTCCTTTCTGTGAATGCATGCAGAATTCATTAACTCACACTTTTCCAGGTACTCTTATATTTTAGCTTTGATTAATGTTTCCACTGTCTTTGTCCTGTATGGAAATTAATATTGCAAATCTGTAGTTTCTAGATTTCCCTAGATTGTGTCTACTGTGGATTTTAAGAATGTTAAAAGCACATGTGACAACACATGGGATTGTCAGAATTGGCAAACGTAAAAATGGCAAAAAGGCTGCATTTTATGGTTTGTATGAGAATATAACATATTGCAATATAATATATATTGCAAAATCAGCAGGTTAGGATGCTCAAAGGAACCCACTCCTACCCCAGCCCAAGAACAGAGCTTCTCCATGAGTGCAAGGAAGCCTAGGTCTTCCAATGGCATACTTGCTTGCCTGTACACTAATGCCAGGAGTTTGGGGAATAAACAGGAGGAACTAGACCTTCTGCTAAACAAAAAGGACTGCAATCTCCTAGGGATAATGGGGACCTGGTGAGACTCCTCCTATGACTGGACTATGGGTATAAATGGCTATACGCTGTACAGGAGAAATCATGCTGAAAAAAGGGGTAAGGGTGTATCTCTCTATGTGAAGAAGAGCCACACATCCCTACAAGCTGAGACTGACATTCAAGGAGGACGACTGGATACCGTCTGAGTTAGAATACAAGGGGAACATGACAAAGGGGATATAATGGTAGGAGTCTACTACAGACCTCCAAAGCAGGAGCAAGAGCTTGACCATGAATTTGCCAGGGAACTGGCCAAGGCTGCACACTCTTGTTGCATAGTTGTCATGGGAGACTTTAACTACCCGGACATCTCATGGGAAGAGCACTCAGCCAAATCTGATCAGTCTCAAAGCTTCCTCACATGGGTGGATGAGCTCTACCTGTCTCAAGAAGTTTATGGGCCAACAAAGGGGTAAGGCGCTGCAGGACCTGGTACTGGCCAAAGGGGATGATATAATCAGTGGCCTAAGAATCAAAGGAAGGCTGGGTGACAGTGACCACAAGTTGATCACTTTCACTCTCCATCACAAAGCTGGCAAATCAGCCAGCAATGCAGTAGTCCTCGACTTTAGGAAAGCCAACTTTCATAAGCTTAGGAGGCTTGTTCTTGAGGCCCTGAGAACCCATGATTTGACAGGGAGAGGAGTTCATGATGAGTGGTTGCTTCTTAAGGAAGTGATCCTAGAAGCACAAGGGAAGTCCATTCCAGCTCATATGGGCTTGCAAGGTGGGCAGATGAAAACCTGATGGCATTCAATACAGAGAATTGCAAGGTGCTCCACCTGGGGGTGGGGGGAGGCAGAATAACCCCACGTCACAGTTATAGGCTTGGCAGTGCTACACTTGCTAGCACTACAGCTTAAAGAGACTCGAGGGTCATGATTGACCACATGATGAATATGAGCCACCAATGTGATACTGCAGCTGGCAAAGCGAACAAAACTCTGGCTTGCATCTACCAATGTATCTCAAGCAAGACTAGGATGTCATCCTCCTCCGAGTACTAGGATGTACTCGGTCTTGGTGAGGCCGCAGCTGGAGTACTGCATCTAATTCTGTGCTCCACAATTAAGGAAGGACGTGGAGAAGCCTGAAAGAGTCCAGAGGAAAGCCACGTACATGATAAGAAGGCAAGAGAACAGGCCTTATGAAGAGAGGCTGTGAACTATGGGGCTCTTCAGCCTGGAGAAGCACAGGCTCAGGGGTGACTTGGTGGCAGCCTGTAAGTATGTAAGGGGTGTGCATCAGGATTTGGGGGAACAGCTGTTCACCAGGGCACCCCAAGGGATTACGAGGTCCAACGGTCACAAACTCCTGCAAAATTGTTTTAGGCAGGACATAATGAAAAGCTTCTTTACTGTCCGAAACACCAAGACCTGGAATAGACTCCCCCCCAGAGGTGGTGCAAGCACCTACTCTGGACACGTTGAAGAAATATTTGAATGCTTATCTTGCTGGTATCCTTTGACCCTAACTGACTTCCTGCCCTTTGGGCAAGAGGCTGGACCCAGTGATTGTATGAGGTCTCTTCTAGCCCTAATATTTATGAATGTCTATGAATAACAAACTAAAGAAGCAGCATAATCCAGTAGAATGAACACGGGTCAAGGAGTCAAAAGCCATTGGATGAAGTTCCAGACCCACTGAAAACAATGGCAAAACTTTTACTGACTTCAGCAAAGCCACAATTTCACCCTTATATTCTAATCCTTACCCATGTTGCATGGTTTTGGGCAAGTGACATTTATTTCCTGTTTTCCTCATCTTTAAAACAGAATGAATAATACTTGGGAGAATCTACTAGACAGATTGGTGAGAATTAAATAGTCAGTGCTGATAAAGTGTGTTGAAGATGTACAGGGTGATGTATGAGGAACTGTTGAGTAGAAAAATCCACAAATAAATCTTGTGATCTTGAAAATATCCTAATTTAAATTGCAGCCTGGTACAAGGAGGTCTGGCACCTGCATGTTTTGAATGAGATGTCTTAAAACCTAAAAGACCTGCTTAATTATAAGTATTACACAAGCTGAAGCTTCACAAGAATCTGTCACTACTTTTTCTGCTTCCAGATGATTTGCAATATGTCTGCAGAATGTTAACATTTGCTGTTTTCTGTGGAGTTTGGGGATGAATTTCATGTGACTCCAAAGTTTTGTTAGTCTCTGCATGTTTTCATTTTGTTATCAGTTCAGCAAGATCCTTATTTCTTGTGGTATTTTATTAGACATGGTAAATGTATGTCTAATTCTTTCATCTGGTTCTCATCTTCCTTTGTGAATACAGAGGCAGGCAGTGAATTCATTAATTTTTAGCAACATTTACTACTTCTGACAAATTCCCTTAATATCATGTCTTGAAGACCCTACTGCCTTCTTCAGTGACCACCTGTTCCTTATGTACTCCAAGCTATTCTTACCATTTATCTTAACTTCTTATGAGTCTTCCTTTTATTCTTCACCTCTAAGTTTCCTGCTCTCTAGTTTAATTCTGTAATGTTCTTATGAGCTTGTTCAATATTTCACCTATTCTGTCTTTATTTTTCTTCTATGTTGTATTTTGCTTCATTTAACTCAGATTAAGATTGTTCTTCTTACTTTGCTTATCACTAGATGGCAGACATCTATTAATATACTTTTAACACAGCCCATTTCTCCTCTCTTGTTTCTTCCTTTGATTTCACTTAAACATTTTTCACCTTCTTACAAAATGTATGCTTTCTGGTTTTTAATTGTGTCTATTTAACTCTCAGGTATCAGTGACTACTTTTCTTAAAGGGATATAGTTTTTCCTGACTGAAGCCTAATGGCCAAACTCCCACTGACTTCAAAAGGAGCAGGACTGGGTCCATAGTTCCTCCTTTGCTTAGTGCAAACCAGTTGGCTGTTCTCATCAGGGTGCCTGCAAGTGTTTTACTCAATGTATTCCTTCTGTTTAGTGTGTTCCAGTTTGTCTAGATTATTGATGCCCATTAATATTTCACTGTTACTGTTCTACACCCATCACAGATCTATTTTGGTTATTCACATCTCTCCTCCTTGTTTTAATCATTCAAATCAGGTGCTGTGTGGCAATTTTTTTTCATTCACTTACTCCCTTTATCATATTCAAGCTATAATTATTCTCTTCCTTTCCTTTAATTCCTCTAGGATTCCTTATCTCAGTTACTTAGTGCATTATTGCTTTCAAATTAATCTGGGCACATCCTTCATTTGTGTAATTCTTCTCTTTCAAATAACCAGATACAGTTGCTCCTAAGTAGTAGAATTCCTCATTGAAACAATTTTAATTTTAAGCATATGGGGCATTGATAGCATAGTTTCTATAAACCTCAGCTCTAGTATCTGCATCCCCCTAGGTCTACCAGCACAAGGATTTGCTGGCTTTTAGGGGATGATCACCTATGAGTTTTCCCATATTTTTCTCAGGACAGGTTGTGTTTTGGATTGCGTGGTTATATGAGTTCTTTGACACTGAGCTTCTTATGTGAATGTATTTGTTTAATCCTTGTAAACTTTTTCATCCACCCCATGTTACATTTTTGTATGTTATGGTGTGAAGAATGTTTTCATCACCTTTCTTGGTGGGGGGTTTTTTCATCCTTTTGCTTTTTTAACTAAGAAAAAAATTATTCCTACTTGGCTTTGTTGTTATTAGTTTATAATGGCTAACAAGTATAGATAAGATCTGTGGTAGACTGAGGCTAGGTATATCTTGCATTCTCCCATAATTGTTTGAGGGAGATACTTCAGTGTCTAATTGAAGCACTTTGCCTCCCCAATCTACCTTCCTAGTGTAGAAAGTTTGGCTCTGCTCCTTTGCACATGAGACTTTCATAAAATCTCCACAAGAAGTCCAGTAGATTCTTGTATTGGATCATGTGGCTGAGACCCATATCCCTGCTTTCATAAAGAAGTGCCTGCATTATTATTTGCTTTCCAATAACTGTGTTTATGTATGTAAATCAAATACTGGCTGGAATTGATGCATTCAGGACTGTGCTTCTGGATTTCTCCTTTTTTTCATAGCTGCTTTATGTATGCTAAAGTAGAACAGTAATAAAACACTTCTTAAATCTACAGTGATGTTAATGTAGCAGATGCTGGGATGGTCATTAGAGCCTGGTATGAAGGAGAAATGGTAAAAATGAAAGCTATAATTTAGAAGCGATGTATTTCTGGTTTTATGGACTGGTATCAGATAAAGGTTAGCAATAGGTATACTGTATAAAAATATGCATCACAATTTAAATGTAAGGTGAAGTCTTAGATGAGAAACACTGTTAGTGTAGGATATTGTAGAAGCATGGAATCTCGTCTGTCACAAACTTGTGCCCTTGCCATTTGACCAGACTGCTTTGGAAGGAAAGAAGTGTATTACAGAGATGTACTGATGAGCTATAGTCCATTTCCACAAAGTCCAGTACTAAAAATGGAGGCTGGGAAAATGAGAACAGCGGTTATTTCAAACACCTAAAAACGTGACAAGTAATTATAGTCTTTGATAGGGGTGTACCGATAAAAGTTTTCATGGCCAATACTGATAGCTGATTATTCACTCGTCAAATTGGTTGATACTGATCCAGTAACCAATTTGGTTGCATTGCTCCCCCCCGCCCACCAAAAAAAAAAAAGCGGCTTTATTTATGCCAGTACTTTAAAATGTACTGCATAAATAAACCTTTTTTGGCATGCTCCAGAAGTCTCTGGTGTCACATGTATCAGTGTTCAAGATTGTTGAATAAGCTTTATTTCAAGCATTGCCACCACCATTTCCAAGTGCTGGGACACTTTTAAGCAGGCAGAGCCAAGTACGGTGAGGGTGGACACAGGCTGCCCGCTGCAGGCTCAGAGCTCTCTGCTCTGCTGCCTTTGCTTCAGGAGCCCCATGTCAGCCACGTGTCTCCTGTCCACCCAGCAGCAGGAGGCACAACTCACCACCCCCACTGCTGCCAAGCAGGCAGTGGGCACGCAGCAGGTGCAGGGGTCCTGGGGCAGAGGCAGCAGAGCAGAGAGCCCCGAGCCCACAGTGAGCAGCTTGCATCCATCCTGCGCACAAATCTGGGGAGGCATATGCACCACCTATGCCTCCCCCAGGGGGTGTGCTCAGTAATGGGGAGCCACACTACTTGGGTGAGCTGCACATTGCTCTGTCCTGCTTCCTGTCCCGTGCACTGCCCTGGCTGGGCAGTGCCCTCAGCCCCAGCCCCCGCCCCAATCCCTCCTTCAGCATGGTAGCCTTGATCTGCACCCCGCCCCATCCCCCTTCCCTCCCCCGTAGCCCTTCTCCTCCATAGACTTACCTGCAGGGAGCTGCTGTCCACACTGCCCAGCTGTTTTCCTGGTGATATGCATACGTGTGGTTGTACACATGCATGAGGCACCCTCTGCATCTTATTCCTGGCAGCTCAAGCAGGACCTTGTGCAGGCTGGAATGCTGCCTGCCTGCAAAGGGAAATCCACTATTTTCCAAGGGGACCTGGGTGTTGGGGGCCCTGGTCAGAAGGCATAGTTAATTATATTTATTGGAGAACATTATTGGCTACAACAGCCACAAAAAGCCAGTAGCCAGTAATGTAAATTTCCCTTTGATTGGTGCCAATTCAATATGCAACCGATATATCAGTGCACCTCTAGTCTTTGAGAAATTCCGTTCATGAGGGGCATCCTAGCAACATACGTGCCAATGCAGAGATTAGTTTGTCTGTTTAAAAACAAACAGACAAACCCCCCCCCAAAAAACCATAACCAACCTAACATGTTAAAATATATCACGCCAAGAATTGAGAGAAAATAACAGGACAGATTACAAAATTTTAAAAAAGAAAGAAAAACCCCTGCATTGCAAGAATTCTGGCACCAAGGAAGAGACAGGAAATTATAATAAGAGAAAGCTACAAAGGACACAATAACACAGTGACTGTGAATAAAGCTCTGTGGGTTTCATACACGCTGTTGGGTTCTAAATTAGCTCACACCTCTCAGAAAAAAAGATCCAGGAGCTATTGTAGACACACAGCTCAATGAAGATGTCTGCTCAATGTGCACTTGTGCAGTGACAGTCAAAAAGGCTAATAGGATTCCAGGTTGCATTAAAGAGAGGGTAGCAAAAAAATAGAGAAGATTATAATGGTCTTATGGTCTTACATGAATCAGTTGTTTGTCCACGCCTTGTATTCTGTCCTTGGATTTAGCCACTTTGCATCAAAAAGATTATTGCTCAACTTGAAAAGGCCTGAAAAAGGACGCCTAAGATTGCAAAAGGTTTTAGAGGTTTTATGTGTGTACAAGATGAAATTTTAAACTATTTTTTAAAAGAGGAGAATAAAAAGAGATATGATATAAATATACAAAATAGTGATGTAGTAAAACTTGCTCTGGCATTCTTCTTCAGACAGCACCATGACAGAAGAACAAGGGGACATTCAGGGTGTGGACACTCGAACAGTTTGATCCCTTTCACAAGGGGAACGTTTCAAAAGGGCAGTGGCTGGTCTATTTTAATTGTATGTGAACAAGCTGAGACCGAGTCAAGCAAACCCACTCCAACTTTAACCCCTGGTAAAGGAGTGTTCAAATTGGAGCAGGTTTGCATCATTTGAATCATTCTGTTTGTTCACACATAACAATTAGGCTGAATCAGCTGGTGCCCTTTTGAAATGTTCAACATTTGAAAAGGGTTCCAAGCCTTCAAGTCTCCACATCCTGAATAAAATGTATTGGCAGCAAATTTTAAATAAATAAATAAGATTTCTTTGCATGGTCTGTGCAGTTCATTGCCTTGAAGAAGGCATTGTGAAAAACAATGATAGTACCATTTAAAAGAACCCACTGAATATCTACAGGAATAAGTATCACATAAGTAAATAGGAAAGGGGTTTTAGAGTGACTAATTTCTTGCTATCAGGCTAAGCTATTTACCTGAATGGTTGGAAAGGAATTCCCTTACGTACTGTTGATTCAACTGACCAGGTGCATCTCGAAATAGTTGACCTTGCCTGCTACTTGAAGTGAGATGCAGCATTTGATGAAAAAGTGGTTACAGTGGCAAATCTTATATTTCTATATGCTGCAAGATACTTTGTCTGCAAAGTCATTGCAGAGATACCAATTATGAGACAGCTTCATCTGCATTACAATTTAACTTTTATTCATAGAGAATATGGATTTTCATTCTTTTTCTGAGATTTAATTAAGTCACTTTCATTGTTATTTGATACGCTGTTTTGCAAAAGAAATGCTGTTTATAGACCATAAAAATATCTCTGTCTACCTCCAGACAGTTTTCCTGATGTCAGGCTTAACACCTTAGACTAAACACAAGAAAAAAAGATGTGTAAACCAGGGTGTTACACAGGCTTTAGTCTCATTGTTTCATAATGCTTCTGAAACCCAAATACAAAATGTTAACTTCTTGGTGTACTGTTTTAATGGGGACAGATGTTGCTTGCACACTTCAATGTGTCATTTAATTCAGATCACACTTTTGCTGAAGTTTAATTGTTTTGCTTTATCTCTTCATTTATTCCCAGGTGTTTCACTGTGTGCATTTTGAGTGTCCAGCACAGAGCAATACTCACAAGGAAGAGGGTAGCGAGGAAGTGGCAGCAACAGAGCTGGGGACTGTTGGACAACAGCTTGTTTCTCACCCAGTTAGACCGTCAAGCACGAGTTCCCTGCACTCCCTCCCTGGATCTACCTCACGTTTGCAGGTTCACCAGCCATAAAGGAGATTGAAATGGAGCTTTTGCAGCCCCAATGATGCAATATGAAATTATTCACAACCTTCTTAGGTGGGCACCTTTTCCCTTGTTCTCAGTGAACAAAGGGAACCATGTCCAGCAGCTGGAAATGCTGAAATGGAAAAGGCTTCCCAAGGACACAAAGGGGCTGCTTCATACTCCTCAGTTTGCTCAAATGAGGCTGATCATAGGGGAAGGGGGGAAGAAAATAGGTCTTCAATCTTCATCAAGTCTCCCATTAACACCTTACCTCTCTAATCTAACCAAGGCAAGGAGAATGGAAGGAAATAGAAGGCAGAGCCATGTTGGAATACAAAAATGGTGTACGAACAGTAGAATGGAAGGGATATGAAATAAGTATTGGTTGCCTGAAGGCAACCATCAGCAAAGAGAATGTTTATCTTTATGGAACACATCACTATAAAACATAGATTGTTTTTATTTTTTTAAGTTATTCTCAATCCATATTCCTTTGTAAATGGTAAGCCATTTTCAAAATCATTTTGACTCTATGTCATACTTGTGTTTTGGTTGTAGCAAATTAAGTAAAATAGATTAGGGAAGGGCTACCTGTTGAGAGGCAGACTTCACTCAACTCTGCACCAAAATGGCAAGAAAACCCCCCATGGACAAATGAATTCATAGATGTTCATTAATTCTTACCCTGTTTGACTTCTTTAAGTTAAGATTGTCATTTCTTACATATATTCAAGTGGAAAATTCTTAGTTTAACTTCCAAGTTAAGAAACAGAGTTGTTGTCCCTCTTAAAAATGAGTATTCAAGTTAAACTTTCATTGCTACAAAAATTGTTGTAGATTTTAAAATTGGTTATTTTTGTTTGGAAAAGCAGCTGTATGAATTATATCACTGATGTGCTGCAGAGCAGAGCCAGGAATACAAAAAGGAAAATTTGCAGTCAAACCTTTTTTTTTCCAAGAAAAGAATAGACTGTCATGTTCAGCTAGGGATTTAGAAAGCCACTTATAAGCTTTTCTCATAATCTTCATAAAAAGATTTCATTTGACTATTACAGTTAGATCAGGCTCTTGTTGGCTCTTGCTTTAGTAATTTACATCCCAGAGTTAACTATCTTTCACAATTCAATCAGATTGTCTACTTCTTTACTTATCTTGAGCCTTATTACCCAGAGTCATGCAAGGTTCCCTAATCTCCAGTTTGTGTGCCTCTTAGCAAAAGCACTGTGGAATAATCGTCTTGCCAGTGTGTGAAGAAGAGGTTCTACTTTTATACAAATACTCACGTCAGTGGCAAAAGTCCTTAGGATATATATGTTTTCTGGAGCATCTGCTGTCCAGGTTTTATCAACTTGGAAAGGATTTTTTCCCCTTTGTGTAAAATAGCTTTACCAGAGTAAAAAAAAAACATGTCAGATTAGGGCTTGTTAAATTGCATGCAACTTTCCTTTTCTTGAGCATAGTGATATATAATGACTCATATGCTTTTTGCTGTATTGATATATCAGCTTATCATACCAGTGGAATTAATTTCTCTCTGCTGAACACCAATTGGGCTAAAAGCAAGAAGGAATACTGAGCAAGGTGACAGAAGCAGGAGATATTTAACAGAGAAGAAAAGATATACACTAATTTATTTCCTATGAAGTTGAATAATTTTGTCAAGAATTTGGTAATAGCTTTTCTTTCCTAATCTCCAAGCCTATCTTTAGACTTTTTGATATTTGCCCATCATTTCTCACCATCACCTGAATCATGATAGTTCTCACTGGAGGCATGTAAGCATTGCATTAGATACTACACTTTGATATGTGCCATCCCTTTCTCATTGCCCTGCTGTGTAAATGTGTCAGGGTAATGAGATGTTTCTGAGTAAGAAGCCAGCCCTGGCTGATGAATGCCATGTGTTCATTCCGCAACTTTCTGACTATGCTGAAATTCAGACCACGTAAGTGGTACAGAACTTGTTCATTAGCTTCAAGTACAGAAGTAAAAAACAAAATGAGACTAAAGTTTTCTTTAAAAACACAAAAAGAATAATTCCATACTCTCAGTATAGTCTTTGCTGGACCTATTGAGATGCATGGGACGTACCTTATCTTTCTTGGGTTGGTCCTTCAGTTTCAGAACTGACAGCACTGGCAAGAGGCTACAAATAAATTAATAGCTAACTTCACTATTCTCAGATTGTGGATAAAGAAAAGGACATTATTTTCTAGTGCTGTTAGCATTTTGTTTCTTACCTTTGTAGGGAATGTAATATAGGAATCAAATAGAACCAAGCCAGTTGTTCTCTAGCTTAAATTGTCACAAGGAAAAAGCAAGATTTGTACTTTCCAGACATGCACAATTATTTTGTAGACTACAACTGAGTCAAAAACAAAAACACCTTAAAAGCCAGTGGTCTGAACACCTCTTTTAGTTATTTTCTTTAAACTTGTCCTTTGATTCTTAATAGATCAAAGATATAAAAATATTATAGATTTCTTATTTCATCTGCTGAGGTATGAAGAATCTGAAATATCAGCTGAATAGCACAGTCAATGTGCAAATGATTCTCAAAGCAAAAAGCAATAGGACCTGTCGACCTTCTAATATCCAAAGACAGGATATCAACCATTACTGACACAAATTACTAGAAATATAGGAGTCTTGTGGTAGCATGGTTTCCAGTTACATCATGCCTTTTTCCCCACACCCTTAATTGCTTTTTGTGACAATGAGGTGTTTGATCTCTCTCTGAAGTGCATCCGGAGTCAACACAGAGTTTTCAAAACTTTATAGGACAAATCTTCCTGCTATTTCCTGTTTTGTGGTTTGAATCCCGTAGTCTTATATGAGAGGAATATTGTTAGTGGGGTTTAAATTTCATAGTTATTGAGCACCTCAGCTTTACTCATTTAAATGCCCACAAATTCTGTTTATTGCCTTGTATATTCCTATGCCATGAATATTCTGTTCTCAGTATAATGTGCCATTGATGAAGCAAAAGGAAGCTATCACAAGGAATTAATTTACAATTTAGTGTAAACTTCCTCTATTTTTTCTAAATATTTTCTTCAGTGTGTGATTGCTGCTTTACTAAACTCCGAGTTTTGTATGTGTCACCTATCTATACCTCTGTTTTGTCGTTTGTTTCCTGGTAAAAAGAACTAAAATCATAATTGTGTTATTTGACTATAACATTAGAAAGTCTGCTACTTCAGAGGGGTGATATATTTTATAACTACTCTGAACTGCACGCCATATATGCATGTTTGTGATTGAGATGGAATAGAACTGGCCAGATGTGCTTTGGCTTTCTGACAGAGACTGTTACATAGTTCTGTTAGTGGGTCTTTGTTAGCAGTGGCATTTGCTTCAGTTATCATCACTGAGCCATTACTCATGTTTAGTACTTAAATAGATTTTGAAATCAATGATGATAAACTCTGCCCCTTTTCCCCATATTTCATTTCCTCTGTTTCTTTTCTTCAGTGTAGACTAGCATCTAAGTTGGGTGGAGCTCAGAAGTGTTACCTTGTAAAGTTTATCTGTTCAGTGAAGTGACTCTTTCTTCTAAATACATTAAAAATACTTTGTTCCCAGAAACATTTGATAAAAAGAAAAAAAAAAAGCTGACATGTTTTTAACAAGAATAGGACTTTATGTGTAAAACTGATTTCTCTGGGAAAATGGGTTTTTGAATTGAGCAAAAATTGCTCAGATCTCTTTTCAAACTATTGTCAAACTGTTTCAGTTCTCCAACAAGCTCCTGAAAGATCAGTTTAGGCTTTCTTTAATTTAGAAAGAAACAAAAATATAATTTTGGCTTTCTATAGCAGGGGGATGCAGGGCACCAGTGAAATAAACAAGTATTTTTATTTGTCTATAGAGAGATATTTGGCAGTGTAGAGACGGGTTCCCTATTTCATAAGACTTCAATTAAGAAGTTCCTTTTGACAATGAAGAAAACTGTTAAAAGCAAAGGAAATTAAATTTGTTTTCTTCCAGGAATTTGTTTTTGTAGTATGTTCTTTTTATTTTAATCTTACCTTTTGCCAAAATGGCATGTTCAATTTGAATTATAATGAGACAAGTTAATCCAAGGTTGATGTGAGAGACTTAGCACAGAAGAGAAATCACCCTTTCTGTTGAGGAGGGAAAGTGGCTTTTCAGTGAAGTTTGCTTCTTTTAAAACTACGTTTATTTCTGTTTCTGCAGAAATCAATTCTGCATGTTTATCCTCGCAGCAAGTTCTGCTAGAGCTCAGTGTTCATCAGTAATGCTGGAAAATTAAAATGCAGTTAATGTATCTTCTCCTTAACTCTTTTTTAATTATTATAATAATGCATTAGAGAATTTTGTGTGTCATATCTGTCCCAGGGAGGCTCCCGTAAGAGGAAGAAAGGAAAAGGTCATGTTAGCAGTAATTCCAGTTCTGTAGGTAAATGAAACGGATTTTTCTAGGGTTACTTCAGATAATCAGATGTGAAGTTTTAATATCCCCCTGATTGTTTAACAATATCGCACATACCCAAAGTCAATGAAGATAGCAGACGGTTGAGTTAATTAAGTTTATTATTGCATTATTAAAAAGAAATACTAATTCTGCTTGTCCAGAAGGTATATTATGCCCACCCAAGAATGTTCAATGCAGGATCAGAGATTACACGGCACTTTTTAGGTTTTCTGACAAATAGGAATATTGCACATTATTTTCCTTTAAGACAGTATTAGTTCCCCTTATATAATTGTGTAAGATGTTCAAACACTATAGAGATGAGCTAGGAGTAAATGCTTAAGTAGATACTTTGGTGATAGCTGCAGTATAGGTAAATATCAAAGCTAGTAAGAGTAAGACTTGTATGCATGTGTACAGTCATATTAGCTCCTACAATGCTAAACGTATTTCAGAAATAATTTACAGGTCCTGGGGGCCTGATTAAAATAATCTTCTATTTGTATAGCTATTAATGTTTGTCTAGGCTAGAGTGTTTGGTCACATTATAACTCAGTTAATTGCGTATTAATTTAAATAATACAATTGTGAATGCTAATCTAAAGGCTCCACAACCCTTTATTCCAGGATACATTGATGAATCAGGACATGGAAGAGACATTTGGATCCCGGAACAAACATTTGTGGTGTGTCTAATTAAACATTAGCTTGTGTTAATTTGACCAAACTACTAATCAGTTAGCTTGAGGTAAAACAGACATTTTTCACTGGGGTCTAAACTCCTGTAATTTAGCTTTTATTTCCCTGGGATAAGAGTCTGCACACATGCAGTTACCATGGAGCAGCTGATAGGCAGCAAATCACCACCCAGTTTTACCTTATGTAACTAGTTGATGTGTATATGCGCTACACAAGAGACTAATACCTGTGCAAGTGAGTATAAAATGCACTAAATTTATTTTCACAGAAAACATGAGCAACTAACTAAGCAACATTGAGACAGTAAAGCCAAGGGCACTTTCATGTTTTGTCCAACTGATAGGAACTGGCGATTTGGCTGTATGTTATGTAGAAAGTAGAGTAATTTGTGGCTAGCCATCTTCAAGACAGTAATGCGGACAACAGAAAGTGCAAATCCCACATGAGCCGTTTTACGCTGTGATCCACATTCTCCATATAAGGGTGAGTTTTGGTAAGGGCACTTTGGAAGTGCATATATGCCACCCTGGCTACCTCTGTCCTCTGTTTTTATGGCTACCATTTGGAAAAATACAAGACTTCATTTGAATGCTTTGATGCATGTAGGATGTGTGCTTATATCTCAGAACAGATTTGGGCCATCTGTTATACATTTAAAAGCTTAGAAATATTGTAACTTATGAAATCATATTGTCATTCATATTAGAGAGTCCAAAAGAGTGGCTGTGACATGTAGGAGTCTTATGTGGGAAACTGAAAGGTCCTGCCATTTCCCAATAAAATGACTACAATTTACAACTAATAGTTCAGTTACACACCATGCAGGACTTAGTTACTTTCAGTAAATGAATGACTAACCTTACTCTGAGAGTAATAATACCCTACTGATGTTCATCATTATTACCCAGTCAGACATCAGAGAATTATCTCTTTTCCCTCCACCCCCAGTCTAATAGAATGATGGATTATATTTGTTCTCAGAACATTGAAATGCATCTGTTATAGAAATGCTATGAAAATTGCAGTTCAGATTATATCAAGTAAAATATTTATGGTTGGTAACTACTATTTTCAGAGAAGGCAAAAACAGGGCCCCCATCTGCTACTACAGGCCCTGGGATTTAGTCAAGGAGGAAGAGCTGCTTATGAAACTGCATTGTTGATGCAATATAAAAACAGCTTCGCTCTCAGAAATTCTGCTAGATCTGTTTCCATGCTATTACCTCAGCCCATCCAACTTTGTGTGCCATCTTTATTAGCCAGACCTCACTTCAACAGAATGTAAGTGGCTTCTGCAGGGTTTTCATTGTTGTCCAATGAGTCATGAAAGCTGGCAGACACATCAACAAAAGTGTCTGTTTTAAGGAATCTAGAAGACTGAGAAAGTTGACTTAAATACCCCTTTCAAACAACATACTGTTTATCCAGAAGTGTCAGATGTCTTCTGCAACTTGTGGATAAGCAGGGTTGTACAGACCTCATTATTCAGACCAGTGCCTGCACCTTTGCAACCATGTGCCATGTAATCTGACTTGGTAACGGTATTGCAGTTTCTCCCTATACAAATGGTAGTGAACCTACATACCTAGAAGAAAATAATTCATTTTGCATGATCACAAGTTTTAGATTATACAGTTACCTACTGAGTTAAAATGGCCATGTGAGTGATCAGTGATAAATAGTACATACTGTATTTCTTTATGTATACAGATAGGTGATGCAAAGAGGTTTCCTATTATTAAATACTCTCCTTTAATGAAAACATTTGATTGTGCCCTTGAAGTACCATCTGCCACAGATCTTGTCTGGTATCTTCTTCGTCTGTCTCTTGTTTCTTGCTTAATTCAGTCACTGGTAGACAATGACATGTTTCATAGGAAGATCTCGTAGAAATCTGACATGCTGAGAAACTATACCTTCAGAGCAATTGCTAATGAGCTCATTGCAAAGCAACTGAAGCAGGTTTCTTCTGTTTTATACTTTTCAGGACTGTATAGTGCAGGAGGTAAATAGGGGTGTTGCCTAAGAAACATAGGAGTGTTATCAAAAATGGGAAGAGATTCATCCTAGGGTGCAAAGGGAATTTATAATGACACAATTAAAGCTAGATGCTTGCAGGGAAGTCCAAAATACTGTGACCTGATGTGGAGGACTGATAAGATTCTGTTTTGACATTTGTGTTTGTCCACCTCTGATATTTTTGTAGCAAAGTTGTTCAAATCTCCTAGTTTGGGCATGTTGTACAAATACAATGTACTTTATTGTTGGCTTTAGGTGGTAAACATTTTGAATGAACGTTTAAAGAGATAATTAAGTTCACTGGACTCCATATGTTCTGAGGATAGATGTGTACTATTAGCAGTGTGGCATTTGGTAAGAGCCTGGACTGTAGTTGCAAACATGCAGGCATATAATATGTGGCTTAAAAAGTGTGTCTGTCACTTCTGTTTGCCTCACATTTGCCTCACATGGTGCAATTCCTCCACTTGTGTCTTGATTCATTGCTCCTGTTGTTTTTCCTCTTCCCTCCACTTAAACATTATGCTGCTTTAGCTGGAGCCTTCCCTAGCACTATTCTTTACATGTTCTTCTGGAAGTTGATCAATTAGAGAAGTGCTGTTCACATTCCTGCTAAGTACCTGAGTAAAGTATGCCAATTCCAGTTTGTTTACTTCCGAATTTGTATGATGAGTCCGAAAGCCGATAATTGTTAGCCTACAATATCCAACCTAATCTGCCCCACCATGGGGGAAGCACTAACCCTTCTGAAAACTCTGTTTTCATAATCTGCTGTGGCTCTGATCCAGCACCCTTGAAGTCAGAAACAGAGTTGCCATCAATAAAGGCAGGATCAGAATCTGTTTGGAAATCCATAGCTTAAAAGTTAAGCACACACATCAGCTTTTCTTCACTTTTGTAACACAGCAGATGCCATGAACGGTGAATTTATCTATCGCATGTGAATGCTGTTTGTCTGATGAGCTGCAATAGCGAGAGTGAATCTTGAAAGAATTCGCTGATTTGTCTTTCCAGAGCAACATACACTGAGAAGATAGTTTAGTTATCTCTAGATTCAGGTATCAGGTTAACAGCTTAGTTTGTTTTTGAGAAATATGACTTTCTCTTAGGACCCAGCATCTAGTCATTAGTAAACTAAGATTCTAGAGGCATGAAGTTCTTATATTTTTTTCACTCTTTTACTGAGTTTCATTATTATCGTTTTAAATAATTGGGTTTTCTTTCTGGAATGACTGTTAATGCCATTGTTTCAAAGCTCATAAAAGAAACATTAGAGCCAAGCTCTATGTGTGTAGGATCTGTTATGAACTTCTCCACTCATCTCTGTCAGTGCCGTTCTTTCCTGACTTAGAGTCAACTCATTATACCTGGTCCTGTTCTTTCCCTAAGAAGCAGTTGCCAGTTGTACCCTATGAGGGTGATTTTTGTGCATTGCTGCTCCGTGCCACCTTTTCTCTTTACCAGGTTTCATGGTCCTATGCTTCCATAGCTTGATTCTAAACTACCTCAGACCTTATTGTGAAGAGAGATCAGCTGAAGTTCAAGTCAGTGCTATAGGATGGAGCCCTTGGGGGCTCTTAAAATGCCCATGAATATCTAGATAAACCAGCCCACCATATAATGACTTCAGTTTCAGGAATGCTCCTCCGGAGAGAGGTACTAATTGGGATGAGTTCACAGGCAGGCCCACTCAGGCTCATACTTGTCTCTCCTTCTACGAAAACCTTTAAAAGAGCATGACTTCTGACGGTGCCACATGGCAAATAAAACACTTACCTTATCCAGTCTCCTCCATGTGTTCGAAGGAGCATGACATTGTTTGCACTGGACTGCTGTAGCCTCTCTTTAACTGTGACACCCTCTATAAAAATTGCTTTGTCAGTCCACAATGCCTGGCTGTTGAAAGAAGTCGTGCAGTTGTTGTGAACTGTGCTTATCCTGTAGGAATACTTCCACCCACAGCATGCTCTTATGACCTTGGTGACATTTTTATACTACAGTGTATTTGCATTTCTAACCATTTTGCCTAATTAGGTTTTAAGTAGAACCCCAGTCCCAGATTGTGCTGCAGTTATGCAATCAATAACTTGGGAACTGTCTGGTCTTCTAAGTTATGCATTGGTCAAGCCAGTAAACCTCTTTAGTACTGAATCCCTGCTGCTTTTGGAACTTTACCAGCTGGTATGTACAAAACAATTAGTTTGTAACGTGAAATTTTCTATGACTATTTAGAAAGGGAGACATCACAGTTATGCCGTAAATTTTATCTTCAAGAAGATGTGTGAGTTTGTAGTGAAAGACCATAGAATTGTAATACTGGCATGAGACAATCAAAGCATGCCTAAGTATTTGATTAACAGCTTGTCTTAAAAGCTGGCGATTTTGGGGAGTGGGGGAGAGTATCCCTGGATTTTTTTTCAAGCATATCAGAGGGGGAGACTGCTGAATACACCTTCAGCTACCCGAATTAATGCAGGACCAGACAATGCTCAAAGCACATGTTAAAAGTAAAACTGTTATGCTTTGTATTTATTTTAGGGGTGTTTTTTCCTTTAAAACATGTAGGTTATGCAGGAAAAAATATAGATATATATTTAAAATGTTGAAAACTAGAAGTGCACCTTTACAAGAATAATGTAGGTGTGATTTGAGGAATAAAGTGATCTTTTGTGCGTAATCTCTTCTCTGGAGTTTTCTTGCAAAATAATGACAAGTTTTGATACATGGTGTCTGATGCTGCTGTGTGTTGTGCCTGAGGAGTGTTTGGGCAGGTTTCTGTATGTCACCAAACAAATGGCAAAGGGACATTTGGAACAGAACATAGAGTACCACAGTCCTATTGCCAAAATTGTCCACAGATTGGATTGTGTTAATTATGGTCTTAACAGAAGCTATGGAGTTTTACCCATTACTGGACTAGCTTTTTTGCCTCCAATGTTCCTCAAATGGGTTAATTGCCTTGCGGGTTAATTGCCTATTGATCTATTCAACCCACCTTTGCCTCTTTCAGCAGTGCCCCCCCCATCCTTTGTATTTAAATTCTATTCTATTTAGACCCCCTGCTTTCTGCAAGTCCATTCATAGCATCTGACAAGGTAAGCTGTCACCTCTCTGAATCAGTTAGTGTCTAAGGTGCCACCCTGCCTTGCCTTTCACCAGAAGACAACACAGAAAATTTGCCCAACATTCTTTAATGCCAGCATGAATCTATGTAACCATTGGGAATGTCCAGTTCAGTAGCTCAGTAGGCAGCCGTAGCTTCTGGGGTGAAAATATGTTAAAAGAACATTGCAAAAGAAATAAGAGGTATGCCCTTTGTTTTATCAAAAGCAGGTAGACATTTTCCAACTTAGATACTGAAATGTTTGACCTCAGTAGAAATGGCTAGATTTTCAGAGGTGCCAAGTTCTCAGCACTTTCCTGGATGTCCATGATTTTGTGGGTGCTCATGACCCCTAATGAATCAGGGCACTTTTTATTTGAGATCCTAAGTAGGGCTTTTGCTTGCCTCCCTTAGCAGCCTTGCATATAAAGATTCTGGTTTATATGCTCTGAGTGTATTCCAAAGAGCCCATAGTCTGACAGCAACTAATGCTTTCTAACAGCAGTGATGAATTCCCTCTGTCTTACGACTGTGGAAGCATTCTGCATATAGAGAACTCCTAGTTTAGTAGTCGCAGGATGCTTGTTTTGTCTCAGATTCTCATGCTCTAATGTACAGCTGCTGTTGCCTAGAGCTTGGAAGCTATTAAATAGAACAACAGTCAGGGACATATCCTCTGACATCCCCAGACCAACGATGGTTGATTCGTGGGAAAGTGTGTCAGGGAAAGGATTACTCTGCCTTGTTCATAAGCTCTTCCTCTAAAGCTCTAGAGGGCAAACTTTTTGCTAGGCATGGCACAAATTAGCCCCATACACCCTCCGTGAGTGCCACTCCAGTCCTCTTCCTCTGCCCATGTGCTGCTCTGTTTTCTGTTCCCAGTCCAGTGCACTCTGCCCAATCTGCTGCTCTGCTTTCTGCATCCTTCCCTGTGCTCCATGCCCTATCTGCTACTTTGCTTTCTGCTCTCTGCCCTGTCTGCTACAGTGTTCCCTGCTTCCTCTCCAGTTTTCCGTGTACCACATATAGAGGCTGCAAGTTGGCCATCCTTGTTTTATTGCATCCAGTTGCCATTGTCAGAGACAAGTTATTGAGGGTAGATGGACTGTTGGTCTGACCCAGTATGGCACTTCTTATGTTTTTATGTATTGCAGGGATCAAACTGGGGAGAAAAAAATAAGTGATATTACACTCCCAACTCTCCCCATAACTTACACTCCACCAGTTTGTGATAGGACACTTAAATGCCAGAGTAAATAGTGCAGACCTATAACACAATTACCACTTTTCTTGAATGCTTGATCAATACAAAAGTTATTCGTGTCAGTATTTATCTTGTCACCAGGTTTTAGGGCAACCATTCAATGGCATTAATGAGCCACTTTACACCTTTGTCTTTTCAGGCTTTCTGCAGACTCAGGCAAGCATCACTACATTAGTTTTCATTTTGTTTATGTACTGATGATCATGTTTGGACTGTAAGTGAGGCAGATTTCTTTAAAAAAAAAAAGAAAGCTTAGATTTTTGGTACTCATGGCTAGTTGAACTCTGTCAAACCAACCCAAATGGAGTCCAGGCACCTGGGTGTTAGAATAGTTGTTTTCTGGCTTGGTGTTTGCTATAGGGAGTTGGCTAAATGGAGCTATGGAATTCCATGTTAAATGGATAAAAATCACTGCTTATTAGGGTCATTGATCTGCCCTCGCCAAACCTCCATAGTTAAAGGAAAACTGCATTTTGTTCCATCTTGGCAAATCAAGGAAAATCCCAGTGCATCCCTGAGGCAATGTTTTAGTTTCACCTGGCATAATGCAACCCATAACAAGTGTCAAATGTGTAATTATTAGTAGGCAGAATAGGAAGAATACCCTTCAAAAGAAAAGAGGGAAGACTCCTAGAGAAAGGTAATGCTGAGGAGAACCATAAAATCATAGAAAGTTAGGTTGGAAGGGACCTCAGGAGGACATCTAGTCCAACCCCCTGCTCAAAGTAGGACCATCCCCAACTAAATCATCCCAGCCAAAGCTTTGTCTAGCTAGGTTTTGAAAACATCCAAGGATGGAGCTTCTACCACCTCTCTGGGTAACTTGTTCCAGTGGTTGACTACCCTTCTACTAAGAAAGTTCTTCCTAATATCTAATCCAAACTTCCCTTGTAGCAACTTGAGACCATTGCTCCTTGCTCTGTCATCTGTCACCACTGAGAACAATCTAGCTCCATCCTCTTTTGAACCCCCTTCAGGTAGGTGAAGGCTGCTATTAAATCCCCTCTCAGTCTTCTCTTCTGTAGACTAAAGTCCAGTTCCCTCAGTCTTTCCTCATAAGTCATGACTCCCACCCCTCTCGCCATTTTTGTTGCCCTCTGCTGGACTCTCCAATTTGTCCAATCCTTTCTGTAATGGGAGGCCCAAAACTGAACACAGTACTCCAGATGTGGCCTCACCAGCACTGAATAGAGGAGAATAATGACTTCCCTTGACCAGCTGGCAGCACTCCTACCGATGCAGCCCAGTATGCCATTAGCCTTCTTGGCAAAAAGGACACACTGCTGGCTCATATTCAGCTTGTTGTCCACTGTAACCCCCAGGTCCTTTTCTGCAGAGCTGCTGCCCAGCCAGTCAGTCCTCAGCCTGTACTGGTGCATGGGATTGTTCCATCCCAAGTGCAGCACTTTACACTTGTCCTTGTTAAACCTCATGAGACTCCTTTTGGCCCAAGCCTCCAATTTTTCTAAGTCTCTTTGAATCCTAGCCTTACCCTTCAGCATATCTACTACTCCCCCCAGCTTGATATCATCTGCAGACTTGCTGAAGGTGCACTCTATGCCATATTCCAAGTCATGGATGAAGACTTTGAACAAAACTGACCCCAGGGCTGAACCCTGGGGCACTCCACTTGATACTGGCTGCCAACTAGACATGGAGCCATTGATTACTACTCTCTGAGCCTGATGCTCCTGCCAGTTTTCTATCCACCTCACAGTCCATTCATCCACACCATACTTCCTTAGCTTGCCTGGGAGAATGCTGTGGGAGACTGTATCAAAAGGCTTGTTAAAATCAAGGTACACCGCACCCACCAGTCCCCTGGCATCCTCAGAGCCAGTCACCTCATCATAGAAGGCAATCAGCTTGGTCAGGCATAACTTGCTCCTGGTGAATCCATGCTGACTGCTCCTAATCACACTCTTCTCCAAGTGCTTAGAACTGGATTCCTTGAGGGTTCCATGATTTTTCCAGGGACTGAGGTGAGGCTGACTAGTCTGTAGTTCCCTAGATCCTCCTCCTTCCCTTTGGGTACTATGTTGGCCCTTTTCCAATCATCCGGGACCTCTCCTGACTACCATAAGTTTTCAAAAACGATGGCCAATGGCTCTGCAATCACATCAGCCAACTTCCTCAGCACCCTTGGATGCATCTCATTCAGCCCCATGGACTTGTACATGTCCAGCTTTTCTAAGTAGTCCCTAACCTGTTCTTTCACCACTGTTGGCTGCTCACCTCACCAAACTGTGCTGCCCAATGCGGTAGTCTGGAAGCTGACCTTGCCTGTGAAGACTGGGGCAAAAAAGGCATTGAGTACTTCAGCCTTTTGTGCATCCACTGTCACAAGGTTGCCTCTCCCATTCAGTAAGGGATCCACACCTTCTCTGATCCTCCTCTTGCTACCAACATACTTATAGAAACCCTTCTTGTTACCCTTCACATCCCACGCTAGCTGCAATTCCAGTTGTGCTTTGGCCTTCCTGACTTCATCCCTGCGTGCCCAAGCAATGCTCTTATACTCCTCCCTAGTTGTTTGTCCAAGTTTCCACTTCTTGTAAGCTTCCTTTTCTCTTGTAGCTTACTGAAAAGTTTGCTGCTAAGCCAAGCTAGTCTTCTGCCATACTTGCTAGTCTTCCTGCACATCAGGTTGGTTTGTTGCTGTGTCCTCAGTAAGATTTCTTTAAAGTACAGCCAGCTGTCCTGGACTGCTCTCCCCTTCATAGTTTCATAGTTATTAGGGTCAGAAGGAACCTGAGCAGATCATCAAGTCCAACCCCCTGGCATGGCAGGAAAGAGTACTGAGGTCAAACGACCCTGGCTAGGTGGTTGTCTAGCCTCCTTTTAAAGACCCCCAGGGTAGGAGCAAGGACCCTTAGAAGTTAGTTCCAGATCCTAGCTGCCCTGACAGTGAAGTAGCACCTCCTGATATCCAGCCTGAATCTACTCTCAGTTGACTTGTGGCCGTTATTCCTTGTTACTCCCAGTAATGCTCAGGGGAACAGAGACCCTCCGAGTGCCTGCTGGTCCCCTCTGACTAGTTTGTAACAGGCCACTAGATCCCCAATCCACCTTCTCTTGTGGAGGCTGAACAGGTCCAGGTCCCATAGCCTCTCCTCGTAGGGCCTGCCCTGCTGCCCCCGATCATGCGAGTGGCCCTCCTCTGGACCCTCTCCATGTTGTCCACATCCCTCCTGAAGTGCGGCGCCCAGAACTGGATGCAGTACTCCAGCTGCAGCCTGACCAATGTCGCATAGAGGGGGAGGATCACCTCCTTGGACCTGCTCATGATGCAGACTGGCCTCCCAGGGGATCCTGCCCATGAGCTCCCTGAGTGAGTCGAAGTCTGCTTTTCTGAAGTCCAGGGACCTTACTGTGCTGCTCTCCATCCTTCTTTTCCTCAGGATCTTGAACTCAATCATCTTGTGGTCACTGCTGCCCAAGTTGCCATCCACTACTACATTCTCAACCAATTCTTCCCTGTTTGTGAGCAGTGGGTTAAGAAGAGCATGGCACCTAGTTGGCCACCCCAGCACTTGCACCAGGAAGTTGTCCCCAGTAATCTCCAAAACATATGGTTGTCTCCAGTACTCTCCAGAACATACTCATAAACTTGCCAGCTTATTCCAGTAATCTTACAAATACTTTTTTGCTTGGAAAATCATTTATTGAACAGAAAATTCAGGATGAGGTACAAATATGGACACACAGTGAAACAACAGCAGACTGGAGAGGTCAGCTTTGACATTTTAGCCTATAGCAGCATTTCCCAACCTGTGGATCGCAAGAATATATGAAAGGATCATGAACAAATTTTAAAAATGGATCAACAAACTTTAAAAATTGATTCTCCTTTAAAGGAGAAACACGTGGGAAACTGTGGATTTTCCCTTGCAGGCTGGCAGATTTTCAGCCTGCAGGGAGCTGCTTGGGACCTCCCATGCTCCACACAAACAACCTCCCCACCCCACACACCCAGCCCTTGCCCCACACACTGGGGGTCAGGACAACAGGTCAGGAGTGAGGGGCACTGGGTCGGAACCGGCCATCAATATCTGCAAATGGGTCCTGCTACAAAAACGATTGAGAACTACTGGCCTAAAGCATTGTTCCCAAGTTTCCTTTTAATTCTAAAGGACAGACGCACCTATTTTAAACAGTGGCAGTTTAAGCTTGTAACAACATCAGGATAGGTCCCTTAAATCCCATTTGGAAAGGCTAAAGGGTACAGATCATGTCGGAAATATCATTTTATCTTCACAATATAAAGCAAAATTCATATAAACAGGAGGCATTTTTTGTTTCAAATTCATTTTGTAGCTCACCTAATAGCTGCCGACTAAGTACCCCTGTGGGCTATGCTAAAGAAATTAATATCTTCTGGAGAGCAATTACACAGGCTATGGCTGCATTAAAGCTCACAGCAAGAAAAAGAAACCATCCATATAAAGATCTTCGCCTGTCTCTTGTTTCTCTGTGCTTCCCCTCCCCTGCCAATACACAAGGCTCCTGGAGCAGGCAACATGTCCCTTTTCCATCCATAATTTTTTTAAAACGCAGCAATGAAGAGTTATAGAGATGGAAAGAGGCACAGTCCAAAAGGGCCACTAAATAAAAGAGAAGACAGGACTGTCCCAGGGTGCAGAGCAGTCTTTGGGAAGTTGCATGTCTCTAAAAGATGTAGGATTGTCTCATGGCAGAGATTTTTCTTCATCTCTGCTGCTTTCTGGTTGTTTTAAGGACCAAATGCTTCAGGGAGAAACATTAAAAAAAATCATGGTCCTGGCTCCAACAACAGCAAGATGTCTGACTGCTACATAGTTGTCTTCCTAGTCTGCAGAGGCATCATCAGCTGCATATTGCAGACAGATCAATTGTCATCAAACCTTTGATGGAAATATTAGCAGCACTTTTCACTTCTGTAGTGCCTTTCAATCAAGCATCTCAAAGTGTCTTCCATATGCTAGGCTTCACAACACCTGTGTGAGGTAGATAAATAATATAGTACTGCTTTACCTAACACTGAAATGCAGCCGTCTCCAGCATGAAATATGGTTGTCAGGGTAAAGCAACATCAGAGAAGGTGAGTAGTGTGCATTGTGCACTGTTAAACAGCTACTGTTTCAGAGTGGGCAGTGACTCCTTTCTATGTACAGAGACAAGTCTTCAAGGTCTGGCACATGTAATTGCATGGATGTAAATCTGAGAAGCATGAACAAAACAGGTATGCACAAACACCTGGTCAATTTGCAAGTGTGGGTTGTGTATTTGTATTTGTCAATTAGGTAGGTGACTAATAGAGTGTGCATTTGAAAAATCTACCGCAAATTGTTTTGTTTTGTTAATTAACCAGTTGGTAAACTTTATTGAGGACTGCACAGTCACTAACCTGTTGCCACTCTCCAGAAATAAAGGTAATTTAATCAACAGTTAATTCCAGTCTTCCAGCTTTGGAGACTCCACATAAGACAAGGCCTAGGCTCCATCCTGAGGAAGCCTGCATCCAGTCCATCTTTGGAATGGATAAATGTCATTCTAGCTTTCTTCATTCAGTTTAATGAAGTAATGAACTGTCCATGCATCTTTGAGATGTATTATCATATTTGATGTTGGTAGCAAGATCTGGAAAATGCCTTGCTTTCTAATCATTTAATAGTCTAAACATATTAGATATGCCTAGCTCAGAAATTTGAAAGTTGCACAAATAGATGTACTTTTGGCACAAAACCCCTCCCAGTTCAAGTCACGTATCACATTTGGCTATTGACTGCTGGGAGAAAAAGGGTTTTACTAATTAGAGTCCTATCAGGTCTTCTAGTCCAGTGCCATAAGGAGCTGATATAACACTGTTTCTTATATTAAATGTCCTATGGAGTTAAGTATTTTCCTTGTGAGACAATATCACAGTCTAATATATGTCAGTATTACTAAACATTTCTTAATAGCCATCTATTAATGTGAAAGGGTTTTTCTAGATTGGATCCATGTATGGAAATAAGAGGAATCTACTGCTAATGTCAAACTATGGTCCTACTTGGATTTCCCAGCTTACTGGTATCAGTAAAGTGAATGGTTTAAAAGGAGAATGGTTTATGCTTTTGCTGCTGCTATATAGTTTTTTCCAGGTGAAATCTACTAGGAAGAAAATGGCATTGATTCATTTGGCAGTATGTAGGGAAACACTGTCTGTGCTACTGAGCCAGTTAGAAAAAATGTACTTTTCTGGAAGAACCATGAAGGATATGGCAGTATATGTAGAGGAACCCCCTATTAAATAACAGTGTCTGAAGTCTCCTTATACCACAGTTCTCCAGGGGCTGAGTCATACTTCAAATCTTTCTTGTAAGTTTAGTGGTATTGCTGAAAACTGGACAGGAAAACAAGTTTCCTTCTCTGGGTGTCATAGTAACCCTCAGCCTAAGGGCTTCCCATTACTAGAAGTTCTGCTTCCTGCTGCACAAATACAGTATGTGAAGAGGAAGAAGACATTTCTTTCCAGTAGAGAAAGGAGACATCACCAGTGGGAGTTGCTTTCATCTATATTCCCATATGGGACTGGAGAAAAGGCTTCTCTGAATGCAGCAGAAGGTGCATGGTTCCCTCACACAACAAACTGCCTTCTGGAGGCCTCCAGAAGCAACAGGATGGAAAAAAGTAAGTACAGGGTTGGAAATCCCCATTTTTAATAACTAGCTAGAGAAAATCATTGTGGCTATCTATGACAATGTAGTGGTGCAGGTGCCTCAATATCAAGCTGGTCAGTGAGCACCTCATTCCATGAGCAATATGAGCTTGGGAGCAAGGGCCCAAGCTCAAATGAATGAGCCTAGACCAGGGGTGGGCAATCCCTGGCATGGGTGACAGAGCATGGCAAGCAACAGCATTTTGCTTGGCATGTGCACCTCAAGATGGATGGCAAGGAAGGGGCCAGGGCTGTGCTGCCACAACAAGGATTGGGCCCTTCATGGCTCCCCCACCGTCCGCCCCGGTATGCCAACATCTTACAAGTCAAGGTTGTGCACTCTGCGCAGAAACATTATCGAGCCCTGGCCTAGACGCTGATGTCCGAATACCATATTACATAATGGGCACGTCTACCTGAGATGCTAACTGCACAGTAGTCTGGTACTACTGAGCAATAGCATCATGCATATTAGGCTACTGTGCAGTAGCATCACTTAAAAGGCATTTGCTGCTGCTGCTGCACAGTAACTCTGGTTACTGAGCATTTACTTAGTACTTGCTTATACAAGTACTAGAGAAATGTGCAGTAACCACTGTGCAGTAGTGTCTTGTGGAGATGCACCCAGTGTTACTTATCTGTTCATACCAGCATTGGCCACTGTGACCACAAGAAATCCAGGGCTTTTCAGGCAGTTGTGGGAGTCGGTCTTAACTGACTGCTCTTGTTTCAGAAACTTTCTCTTTCCCCTGTATCTGCAAGTAACCTGCTTTATTAATGGTGATAGGTTCCCTTTCCAGGGCTGGAGTGATTAAGCCTTCCTCTTGGAGAAAGATGTTATTGTTTCTTTCATGCCCTCATTAATGCTGGCAACCTCTGTGACATAATCACTCACTTCATGTGCACTTGTATCCTAAGGCTTCTCTTCGCTTCTCACTTATATTGGAAACAACTTCTGTCTGGCAGCTGTTTGGGATAATAACTATATGAATAAAACACAGTCCAAGATTTACCTCTGAACTTTACCACTGGAAATCTTAGATTTTTGTCTCAGCTGTTGGAAGGTCACTTAAAAGGCCTTTGATAAAGTGGCACTGGTTTTCTCACTCTGCTACTCTAAATTAAGTGTTTGTGAAGGAGATGATGAGGGGGCTTAGTTGGACACTAGATTGTGCTGGTATGATATGTAATTAAACAATGCTCTTGTTCTAATAGCTTTGTATTAGGTCAAGGAGTCAGGGCTGAAAGGAGATATTGAGACATGATCACTCAGTTCCCTGCACTGAACTTATTTGATGGGTCAGCTAGGCTCTGTTCAGTTCAGTATACTTTTCTTGAGTGTCTGGCTCAAAGCCTGAGGGGTCTGTATGTGCATTTTAAATACAATTTATACCACATTGGTCATCACTATGGTATAAAATCTTAGATGAGCAGAAGAGTCTCCTAGCTGTGTTGGGTTGATACCTGCAATCTGAGATGAGATTAGTCTTTTCTTAGCAGTACAAGTATTAATGGGAATAAAACCAGGCTGCAGTTTGCAGAATCTGAATTGACTGTCTCCTTAGTTTTACTCAGAGGGCGATCAGAGTAGACAGCCTGCAGCAGAAATGTGGCACGTGGCCCCCTTCATCTTGAATATAGATTGTAGAGACTGGATCCCAGCATTTGTTGCTCAGTTAACTGAGCTAGTGACCAGATCCTATGCTGGGCTCCGTATTCTCCACAGACCACATGCTCGCTGTGTTGAAGGTGAGGTAGCTGCTGTCCAATCTGTGTTTTACCAGCTTTCTCCAGACTTCTAATGCACAGTAAGGTCCTGTTGGGTAAAGCTGGATAAAGTTTATAGAAACCTATCATCTAAGTCAGAAGCGACCAACTTTTTCACAAGTGTGCCACAAGTTAACTTCAAAGTTTGAGATAGTGCTACTCTAATAATCAGCCACCTCCAATGCCCAGAGCCCCTGAATCCTGTGGCCAGTAGGATGCGGCAGCGCTGAATTTGGTGGCATTTACCCCTGCAGGCTCAGACTCTTAAGTCAGCACTGACCTCTGACTCCCACCCAGCCCTTGAATGCTGGCCAGACTCCTGTCCCCAGCTCCCCTTTTAACTTAGCATCTGGGGCTTGCATGCTGAACACATGGTCTGTACCACTTCTGGCTTGTGTGCCATGGGTTCATCACCACTGAAGCATTTTGTCCATCTTTTGGTGAAGGAGCTACTAATCACTGCTGACTCTTTGAAATCACTGTAGATACATTAGGCAACTCCCCCCTATATGAATTCTATGTCTCAGAACACAGAACAGCAGACTTCATTATTTTCTTTCTTTGTATGCAAGACCATGTAAAACTAAGGTTTTTGAATGCTTCTCACTTCACTGTTGTCAGGCAGGTCACACAATGTTAGCTAGTTTTTCCAAGAAGAATGCTTTTCTTCACTCATTGTCCTCCCCCACCATAGTCCCCTCTCTATTTCCCTTTCTCTTTCACAGGCACGTTATCAAAGTGCACAAACACTGACAAATGAAAAGAGAGCCTTTGTGCAATGGATTTTTTTTTCATCATGAAAGCTCTAAAATTTTAGCTTTTTAGCTCACTTAATCATTTTGACAGATGACAATACTAAGTACTATCACCAGACAGATGACACTAGACAGATGACAATACTAATCCTACAGCAGCTTCTCAAGGGAGAGTCTTATTGTAAAAATTGACATATATTGTACCAAGGTGCACATAATACATTTAGGAACACTGCAATTTGTTGCTTCACACACTCCCATACATTTCTAGGTCTTCATCACTTATGTCAGGATTTCAGCTAATCCCTGCTATCTCTGACTTAGTGCTCTGGTAAACCTGGCAGGTCCTTTATGTTAGCCCCCACTCTTGGGGCAGTTGAGATGGTAATGGGTATAGAAAAGCACAGATGTTAGCTTAATGGTTATTACCCTTAAGGATTATGCCAGAGCTATTGGCAGGGGAGGAGGGGAGTTGTCTTGGAAGTTGCCAAGTCATTTTTGTGGAATGAAAGGCTGGTGCATTACAGAACAAATGGGGGCAGTTTGTAAATTTACAGAACTACCTTCAGAAAGAATAGAAGGGAGTCGCCAGCTCATAGTAGCATAGGATTTGGTCAGCCACATCAGGCCATGGGGCTGTCAAGTCTGCTCTTTTGTCTCTAGCAAGGACCAAAACCTGGTGCTTCAGAAGAAAGCGAAAGATCCCTATAATATACCTGACCGGTTGTGTTGCACTGTACATGACAGGATGGAGAGACAATGAGCAACCCCCTATAGAACAGGGGAGGCAAGCCTGAGGGGTCTGTATGTGCATTTTAAATACAATTTATACCACATTGGTCATCACTATGGTATAAAATCTTAGATGAGCAGAAGAGTCTCCTAGCTGTGTTGGGTTGATACCTGCAATCTGAGATGAGATTAGTCTTTTCTTAGCAGTACAAGTATTAATGGGCATAAAACCAGGCTGCAGTTTGCAGAATCTGAATTGACTGTCTCCTTAGTTTTACTCAGAAGATAAGGGCATTAGCTTAGAAAGTAGTGAGCTGTTCATTTTGTTTTGTGGATTAACTGTTGTGGCCACATACTGAGTTGATTTTAACTCGTGTGCAAATGTTGATCTTCCATATATTTGGTTTTTCCTGGTATTAACATGTATTTTCTGACCTGTGTAAGAAAAGCATAGCCCTAACTGTGAGTCATCTGAGCCTTGCTGATGCCTTCCATATGTTGACTTATTTGGAGATATATTTTTTTCTTGATTTCTGTGATATATTCAACATCACAATCCCCATATGGTATTTTGTAACTGCTTCTTTGTGTATTCCAGCAGGAGTTTATCTTTTGCTTTTCAAAGGTTTGTCATAGAAACTGTCCTTTGCAGAACAGTGTTGTGTGCCTGGTTCATCTAATTATCCTCCCTAGTTACAGATGCATCAGGGGTTCCGTGTTAAATTGCTGAAGGTTTTTAAAGTTGAATATCTGAGCAGTGAAAAGCTGTAGAAACACCAAAGAGTGAACAGAAGGCATCACATACTGAACAGGAGCATTCCACACTGGAATGATCACAAAAAGGTGGCTTGGCCTCCCACTAACTGCAGCTGCTGATGCCTAGCTTTTCTCAGGAAATTTGGGGCATCCTGGGAGAGACATACCCCAGTGAGGCCAGGAAATCTTTTGTTTTTCCTCACAGAATACTTATAGTATGATGTGAACTTAACGGTCTGTTCTCAGATATTCTAGTGATGGGTATCAGCTATCACATACCCAAGGTGGCACTTTCCTCCCACGTAAGATAAAATATGGTGATATGTGAAGTACACTGTCAAGTCTAGGTACTTAGGAGATTTTTTAATAAAGGGAACCATCATTTAAGATATATGCGCTCACGTTGTAGTAATCAAAAGCTGCCTTACAGACCTGGGTGTTTTCCCTGCAATCCCTCTGACTCAGTCCTGAAGAACACAAGGTTCTTCACCGAGTCATACTGTGAGAGCATGACCCAATGCTATTAATACTAATGGAGAAAAAAGCATGCGCAGGCCTGATTAGAGCTGACCCAGCAGTGTGCAACAGCAGCCTGTAACACCAGCAAGTCACATGGAGACTGAAAATCGTGGCAAAGCAGTCCAAGGAAATACAGACCAGTTAAATACAGCAGGGTAGCAGTGATGCATTGAGCTAGTGCAATGATTGCTTATGGGCAGAGAGCAGGGATCAAGTAAATTTAGTCCACAATACAAATGAGCTTGTTTGTTTATTCTACTCCTTATTAGACATGTCATGGCTCCATATGGTTTTGTTGTATATGCTCAGGATGGGAATTACAGGGACATGTGATTACCATTATGGAGACTAGAAGATTCTCCTATTTTTTGCCATGATATGAAAGATTATCTACATGATGCCTTATTATACTAGCATCAACAAGCAAGACTTTGAGGGGAGTCAGCATGCTGTTGTCATGTGCATCAGCAACACAAATAGAACATTGTAAAAAACACAACAGCATGAGAAACAGCTTCTTCCTCCTCCTTTTCACATTGTTTTCCAGGCACACTCAAAATAAGATGTCATTCAAGCAAACCTGAAGTCTGCTGCACAAACAAGAAAAGTTGGCGGGTACACAGATGATCAGAAAGGTGGTGCATTTTGCATACTGTGGGGATCATCAGCTTTTGGGCCTAGACTCTATTGGCATCTTTACATGTGCTCCAGGGCAAGGGGGAGGTGTGTTTTAATTTGAGTGGCTCTGGGAGCCGCTCTAATTGAAGTGCCTGCAGTGTCACATGTATTCAGTGTCCCACACTTCAACATGGCAGCAGGGGCACCTTAGCTAAAGCTGGTTTGATGAGCTCTATTTAAAGTGCCCCCACCGACATTTTGAAGTATGGGAATGCTAAATACACGTGACACAGAGAGCATGCTGATTACCAGGCTCCAGCAGACTTGATTAATTGTCAGAGCAGATGTCTGGTGCATGTATAGATGCCTTATCAGTCCTACCTTCATCTGGAGCACCAAATATACAAATATTTTAAAAGAAGAAAATAGGAAGAGGGGGCTTGTAAAAAAAAGCCTTATTGGCAGGTTCGTTCTGGAACAGATGGTTATAGATCTTGCACTTGTAACCACTACACTACAAGTCTATGCACGTAGAACATTTCACAACCTTTTCTTGAGCGGTAATAGACTGTTGTGTGAATAAATTAATTCTTGTGAGTGTTGTATGATCCAGCTCCCCAAGTTTCATTTTCATGGACAACTGTCAAAATCTGCACCAAAGATCTAACAAAGCAGTCAAACCAGCAGAGATCAGATTTTGTCTTTACCCACAATTCCTCCCACCATATAAATCACAGAGTTTGGCAGTGCGCTTGCATGGTATGATCTACTGTAAATCCTGGAGTTTCATATTAAAGTTACACAGTAAGCTTTGCTATATTGCACACTAAATCATGGAGTTTTACCAAAGAAGTTGCCATATCAGCTGCTTGCCTTCACTGTTTGTATTTATGGGGAGCATCCATCAGTGATAGATAAGGTCAGCTTGCTGCTGCTACTGCTGCTGCTGCCCAGAAATAGAGAGCAGCAGTTGTTCAGAATTCCTCCCACATGTCGTCTTCAGTCCTAAGTCACGCAGGAAACACACCCTGGCAAAAGTGATGAGACGTGCAGAACAGCTGGAAAGAAGTCCTGGGGCATGAAAGATAAATGTTTGGTTTCATTGTGACTCTGCCGATGTTTAGTTACTCTTCCTTTTGATCCTCATGTAAATTGTTATGCAATTTTGCATCAAGGCACTTAGGTACCCTAGAGATGAGCCAAGCACAGATGCCTGGCTCAAGTAGACAGGTAAGGTAAGGGTGCAATTTAAATGCATTAACATCAGTTTCTATAGGATTGAAATAAAAGAACTAATTGAAAATAAAATCCACTATGAAAGAGGAGGAAATGCTGGCAACCCAGCCAAAGGCCTGTCTCAGGGCCATCTGAAAAGTTTAGATATAGCAGAGTATTATGAGTGGATCCAGGGTTAAGAAAAGCGGGGTGTGGCGCACTGCCCTTCACATCATGGATGGATGGGAGTGAGATGTGACTGGAGCCCTTGGCCAGGAGGGGCACCAGGTGACTTGGCAGGGAGCCAAGCACATGAAAGACAGGAAGACACACTCCTGACCCCCCACTAATATTGCTGTTGCTGTCTATGGCTGGTGGGCGATGGGGAGAGGAGGGTGCTCAGAGTCACTCCTGCCCCACTCCAACTGTGTGCTGCTATGCAGGGAGCTAGGATCAGCCTGGGACATCAGCATGCAAATTCCTCCTTCCAGTGCCTGTTCCTGGCCAGTGCAGGGACAACAGGGAGTGAGGGGGGGTGGGCAGAGAGTAAGCGCTGGAATGAAGAACTTGTGTGGCATTGTTGCTGTGCCTTGCTGAGCCAGGCACCCTGCACAGCCGCAGCCTGCCGGGTTCTCTCTGTGCCTGGACCAGCTGTGGACAGCAGTGGCAGTGGTGGAAGGGTTTGTGACCACACCACTGCATCCCCCTGGATCATAAGATCATAGCAAAGTAGTGCTGGAAGGGACCTGATCCCCATTGTAGAGCATATATGGTTTATAGAAGGTCTTATCTCCAAAAAGAATTGAATAGACTAGAGACGGTCACTTGCAAACCATAACCACCTGTGTGGGGCTTTCTGTAGTAAATAAAGACCAAATAAATGCAGGAAAGAGCCCACTGGGAAAATTACTCTGTTGTTCAAATATCTATGGCAAAAACAAGCTGTTTTGCTCAATCAGCCTAGATGGGGAGAGTTGTTAGTCTTTACAGCTTGCGCGGGCAAAGTCTGGCTCACGGGCTGGATTGTGCCAGTGGCGGACTCCATTTCTCAGCATCCTCTGCCCGCATCACTGCAGCTAGTTTCCATGGAGACCCTAGTAGCAACGGGGCCCTGACAGTGCAGGGCCAGGATTTCCATGAAGACCATCGCCAGCAGGGCTTCCAGGGTGCATGGCTGGATGGGGATCTACTCCAGAGCTGGGATCTTGCGGCAGTGATGGCGTGGTCTAGATCCAGGGCAGAACTGAGTTCTGCTGCCCGCATGCCCCAGGCAGGAGTGTGTAGGCAGCGGATCGTGGCTCTGCCCCAGCTCTAAACCACACTGTCGCCATTGCAAGATCCCAGCCCTGGTCCTGGAGCAACTCCCCATGCAGCCGTGCACCCTGCCAGGGCTGGGCTCTGTGGAAATCCTGGCCCCACGTTGTTATGCACAACAGCTGCTGGGGTCTACATGGAAGCTAGCCACAGTAATGCAGGCAGGGGCCAATGGGAAATGGAGTCTGGCCATCGACCGGATCTGCCATTTTGCCCACCCCTGCTTTACAGGGTGGCTGACAGAGGTGGTGCCTGGTAGATACTGTCAGAGGTGAGGAGCTAACACAAATTCCTATTGTTCCCTGTCCCTTAAGTAAATAATACTGAAAAAATACATAGGGCCTTCTTGACTCAAACTGATTATTTGACTGAGCAGAAACCTCTAGACCCATCTTCAAAGGCTTCAGTCAGATAGCTGGAAGGGGGCAGGGTATGACTGCATATAAGCCCAGCTCCTGGCCTTGGGCAGGTATGCCTGCAGGCTGCAGGGTGAGGAGCTGTGGACAAAGCTGGCTGTCAGAGGATGAAGGAGGTAACCTGGAGTCTGTGGGAACAAGCCATCTCCTTAGAGCAGGAGTGCAGCATAGATTTTGTAGATGTCAGGGCCGAAAGGGACCTTGAAGATCATAAAGTCCAGCCCCCTGCCCCAAGGCCAGGAAGTCAGCTAGGGTCAAAGGATCCCAGCAAGATAAACATCCAAACGTTTCTTGAATGAGTCCAGAGTAGGTGCCTGCACCACTTCTGGAGGGAGTCTATTCCAGGTCTTGGAGGCTCGAACAGTAAAGAAATTTTTTCTTATGCCCAGCCTAAAACAGTCTTGGAGGAGTTTATGACCATTGGTCCTTGTTTTTCCTTGGGGCGCTCTGGTAAACAGTTGTCCTCCCAGATCCTGATGTACACCCTTTATATACTTATAAGCAGCCACCAGGCCCCCCCTGAGCCTACACTTTTCCAAGCTGAAGAGTCCCATGGCTCTCAGCCTCTCTTTATAAGGCCTATTCTCTTGTCCTCTGAGTCCCATGGCTCTCCTCTGGACTCTCTCAAGCTTCTCCACATCCGTCTTGAATTGTGAAGCCCAGAATTGGATGCAGTACTCCAGCTGTGGCCTCACCAAGGCTGAGTACAGCAGGAGGATGGCATCCTGAGATTTACTTCAGAAGCATGTATGGATGCAAGCCAGAGTTTTGTTTGCTTTGCCAGCTGCAACATCGCATTGGTGGCTCATGTTCGTCTTGTGGTCAGTCATGACTCCCCAAGTCTCTTCCAGCAGTGGTGCTAGCAAGTGTAGCACTGTCAAGCCAAAAGTATGCTGTGGAGTTTTTTCTCCCCAAGGTGGAGTACCTTACATTTATCGGTACTGAACGTCATCAGGTTTGTATCCACCCACTTACTAAGTTTATCCAAGTCAGCCTGGATCACTAGCAGGGTCCTCAGGTGTGCACGCTATGCCCCCAAATTTAGTGTCATTGGAGAACTTAGCCAGTGGGCTTCTGACACCAATGTCCACATTGTTGATAAAGATGTTAAAGAGAACCGGTCCAAGGACAGAGCCTTGGGGGACACCACTGGTCACAGAGCACCATAATGATTCGCTACCATCAACCACTACTCTCTGGGTCTGACCTCTGAGCCAATTTCCCAGCCCTCAGACTGTGGTGTAGCCGAGGCTACAGTTGGCCAATTTTTCCATGAAGAGATCATGGGACACCAGATCAAAGGCTTTTTTAAAGTCTAGATATATGACGTCTATCTCTTCTCCCTTGTCCAGGTGATATGTCACCTGGTCATAGAAGGAGATGAGATTGGTTAGGGAAGACCTACCCATGACAGACCTGTGCTGGCTGTCCCTCAGGATGTTGCCCTCAGCCAGCTTATCCAGACGGGTCTCCTTGATAATTTTCTCCAGAATCTTACCAGGGATTGAGGTCAAGCTGATTGGCTTGTAATTCCCGGGATCTATTTTCTGCCCTTTCCTGAAGATGCGTACCACATTGGCCTTCTTCCAGTCTTCAGGTACTTCACCTGAGTGCCATGAGTTCTTGAATATTTTTGCCAGTGGTAGGGCTATGACACCTGCCAGCTCCTTAAGTACTCTAGGGTGTAATCTGTCAGGGCCAGCTGACTTGAAGGTGTCCAGCCTCTCAAGGTGATCCTTTACTAGATCAACACCAAAGCTGGGTATAAATTTGCCCTCAGCCTGGCCGACCCATGTCTTGCTAGGCAGGGCAGTCCCATTGGACTGATGAAAGACCAACGCAAAGTACCCATTAAGCAGATTGGCCTTTTCCTGGGTGCCAGCTGTCCCATTTGGTTCAGCAGGGGTCCAATGTTACCCTTGCTTTTTTCTGACTCCCTACATATCTGAAAAAGGACTTTTTGTTATCCTTGATATGTGAAACCAGATGGAGCTTGGTTGCAGACTTGGCTTTCCTGATCCGCTCCCTGCAGGTACACACCAGTGCTGAGTACTCCTCCTTGGTGGTGATTCCAGCCTTCCATCCTTTATAAGTCTCTCTTTTGAGGTGTGAGAGGTCCATGAGTTCTCTGCTGAGCCAATGGGGTTGCTGTGCCCTTTTGCTACCCTTCCTCCAAGATGGGATGGCCATCCCTTGTGCTGTCAGGATCTCTCCCTTGAGGAGCAACCACTCCTCTTGGACTCCTCTTCCTATCAAGCCCTGGTCCCTTAGGGCCACAACAGTGAGCCTCCTGAGCTTGTCAAAGTCAGCTTTCCTGAAGTTGAGGACTTCTAGTGCTGACTGACTTGCCAGCTTCGCAATGGATAGTGAAGGTGATCAGCTCGTGGTCACTATCACCCAGCTTTTCACTGATTCTTAGGTCACTGACTAAGTCATCCCCTTTGGCCAGTACGAGGTCCATTAATGCTTTACCTCTTGTTGGTCCATAGACTTCTTGAGTCAGGCAGAGCTCATCCATGCACATGAGGAAGCTTTGCAACCAATAGGATTTGGCTGTGTGCTCTTCCCATGAGATGTCCAGGTAGTTAAAGTCTCCCATGACAACCATGCACAGAGAGTGTGCAACCTCAGCCAGTTCCCTGGCGAATTCCTGGTCCAGCTCTTGTTTCTGGTCAGGAGGTCTGTAGTAGACTCCTACCATGGTGTCCCCTGTGCCACGTTCCCCATGTATTTTAACCCAGAGAGACTCCAGTCATCCTTCCTGGGTGCCAATGTCAATTTGCAGGGATGTGTAGCTGTCCTTAACATACAGCACCACACCCCCACCCTTTTTAGCGGCATGATCTCTCCTGTACAGGGTATAGACATCTATACCTGTGGCCCAGTCATAGGTTGAGTCCCACCAGGTCTCGGTTATCCCTATAAGGTTGTAGTCATTCTTGTTTAGCAAGAGGACCATTTCCTCCTGTTTATTTCCAAAGCTCCTGGCACTGGTATACAGGCAGGTAAGTGTCCCAGTGGGGGCCCCTGCCTTCCCTTTGGATCATTCTGGGGCTGGGGTAGGGTTGGGTTGGGTTCCCTTAAGTGCCTTAGCCTGCTGGATTTACAAAGGTTGCCCAGTGGACTTGCAGTGGCGGTAATCCTCCCCCAAACCCCGGCAGGCTTAGTTTAAAGCCCAGTCGAGCAGGTCAGCCAGTCTGGCTGAGAAGAGCCTCCTCCCTAATGGAGTGAGGTGGAGACCATCTCTTCACAGCAGACCACTGCCTCTCTCACCAACGTGTGGACTGTGATCATGGAAGCCGAAGTCTTCACGATGACACCAGCGCTGCAATCTTTGGTTGACTGCCTCGACCCGTCTCTCACTTCTCAGCCCATGACCCACAACCAGGAGGAGTGAGGAAAAGATCACCTGCACTCCCAACCTCCTAAGCCCCGCTTCCAGAGCCCTGTAGTCTCTCGTGACCCATCTGGGATTTCTCTGAGCCATGTCATTTGTGACCACGTGGATAAGGAGCATAAGGTAGTGGTCGGAGGGCCAGGTAATCTTTGGGATCCTCTCTGCCATGTTCCGGATGTGGGCCCCTAGGAAGTAGCAGACCTCCTGGGCTAGGGGGTCGGGGCATCAGATTGCCCCCTCAGGAGGGAGTCTCCCACAATGACCACTCTTCATTTCATCTTAGGGAGAGTATGGGTGGGTGATCCTCCCTTGCCTGCAGGAACTGGCATCTCTGCAGGCTCAACTGGGGCTGCAAGAGGTTCATACCTGTTGCAAAGCCCCGGAGGGGAGGGGACCTTGGTGCGGTGGGCCTTGGGGCCCTTGACCACCTTGGTCCAACCCTCTGGCTGGACAGTATGGGAGATCCCCAGCAGCTGTTAGAGACCAAAGATGAAGTTTCTGAGTTGCAACTGGGTGGTTTATGCTTTGTGTTATAGTTTGCTTTCCTCTGGAACTTATGCTCTGACCAGAGGACTGGGAGGTGGTTTGGAGGCCTCACAGCAGGGTGCCAGTAGTGTCTCTACATTTTGAGACCTGCTCTGAGCAGAAAGTGAGAGGCTGAGACCCAGGGGCTGAGATTTGAGACAGTGAGAGTCACAGCCAGAGGAAAAGGGCCAAAGTTGGGAAAGCTGAAGCCCAAACAAGAGTTTGAGGCCTGAGGGGCCAACTTTGTTGGTTTGAGGCCAAGGAGCCACACAGAATTGGGACTGAGTAATACCTGAGAGGCATGGGTGTAGCTATGGGGATGGCTAGAGCCTACAATTATAGCCTCTGAGGCATACTTAGGCAGGCACATTCATTATCTGTAATAGTAATAGTAAAGCCTAGAGAAGCCTAGAGGCAGGACTGAATTTGAGGCTAAGAAGCCCTGAGGACTAAGTCCAGGGGCTGAGAAACCCCAAGGATGAAGCAGGAGGGAGAGCACCAAAGAAGATACTCTAGCCAATAGAGACAGCCTCCACAGTGTATCCAGTGTATCATTGTTAATACCACAGGTGTGGCTGGTAAGAGGAGAGCAACCCCAGGGGGCACAGCAGGTGACTGACCATCAGAGTGTTGCAAAAATGTTGCGGTTCGTTTCTCAGGAGGCGAAGAACTCTCAGACACACACTATTAGCAACACAAAAGGTATATTTGCAAATAGGGTTGGAGTGGAAACAAAGGACCACTCCGCCCAC